>NW_026535782.1:15447500-16647500 GCF_028551555.1 Melozone crissalis | reverse complement strand
ATCTTGAGCTGGGAGTCAGCCCAGTGATAGTCATGGTGAAATCACACAACTGAGCGCACAATACTTGCTTTTCAGGGCTAATCAGTGACCCTGTTAATTGCTGTCATGGTTTAACCCCAGGCAAGCCACCAAGCCCCACACAGCCACTCAGTCACTGCCCCACCAGTGGGATCAGGGAGAGAATTGGAAGGGCAAAGTGGGAAAACTCATGGGTTAAGATAAAGACAGTTTAAGGAAAGCAAAAGGTGTGCATGCAAGCAGAGCCAAACAGGGAAATAATTCACTGTTTGCCATGGCCAGGCAGCTGTTCGGCCATCTCTAGGAGAACAGAGCCTCATCACATGTAATGGTGACTTGGGGAGTCAAATGCCATCACTCCAAAATCTCCGCCCTTCCTCCTTCTTCCCCCACTTTATATACTGAGCATGATTTGATATGATGTGGAAAATTCCTTGGTCATTTGGGGTCACCTGTCCTGGCTGTGTCTCCTCCCAGCCTCCCATGCCCCCCCAACTTCCTTGCCAGTGTGTCAGCATGAAATGCAGAAAAGGCCTTGGCTGTGTAAGCCCTGCTCAGCAGCAGCACAAACAGCTATGATCAACACTGTGTTCAGCACAAATCCAGAACGCAGGCTTGTACCAGCAATTGTTATGAGAATTACTTCTGCCCCAGCCAAACCAGTACAGTTGGTCATTTGATAAAATGTGCTGGTGATAGAACCTTGGAGCCTGTCTTGTCCTTCTTGCCTTTGTCCTTCATAAGCACTTTAATAATACTGTAGGTTAGCTTTGTTTCACATTTCTGTATTACTTTGGCTTGAGCATTGAGCTGGGTACAGTGCCTTGACTTGAGCAAGAGGTAGAGGAGTGTGGGGGTTGGTGATTGGGATAATGTTAGTGGATAAGGTTGCATTCTTTTAATTCAAAGGAGACAATCCACGTTGCTTGAATAAGTAGCCATAGAAGAAGGTCCTCTTGCCTCTCTGTGTCTCCTTGGAAAAGAGTAAACTTTGTGGCATTTATCTCAGGATAGTGCAAATTCATGTTTACATGGAAAGAGGAGTTCTGATGGTAGATATCTGAGGTAGCAGACAAAGGCTGTCTGCAATCCAAAGTGCGACATTTAGGTTAGAAAGTTTGGAACTGACAGCTTTTCCATTTCCATGATCCAGCTCTGAATGGTCATGTTCTGTTAGTGATCTGAAAGCTGCTGGGCTGGTCACATGGGATCTCATGAGGGTCCAGCACTGCTCTTGAGGCAGCTAAGTGCTCTCCCAGGACACTTTAACTTGAACCGCCTCTCCTGGAGACCTTTGTCTGAAATTTGGGCCCTGTTGAGAAGCAGGGGCCCAAACCTGGCTGTATTGCTACCCTCAGCTGTAAAAGTTGTTTTCTCGTCAGTTCAAGAGCTCTAGCGTGCTCAGACAGTTCTTTAGTGGTTTCAAATACAAAGAAATGTGTAAATCTAATGCATTTTTTGTTATTTTTAGATATTTGTAATGAAATGTATGCTTCTCAAACTCCTTAATTCCAAACAGTGCTCCCAGGCACTGAATTTTCCAGCTCTTCATTCCATAGATACACGATATAAGGTGTTGGAAAGGGAAACCCTGTTTCAAGTAGTATCCTGTATTTGAATAGCAACAGCATATTGAGGATGCAAGAGAGCTTTAAGTGTCTGCTAAACTTGGATAACTGTAAAGGATAGGAACTTTTGCGACATTCTGCAAGTAAGAATGTCACTTAGGGGAGAGGTTTAAAAGTTGTTTCACATTTAGAAAGTATTTTTGTGGGTGTTTTGCAAGTGAATGTGTGTGCAGCTGTGTATTGAACCAGCTCAGGGACCTGGTCTGGAAAGAAAAAGCAATAACTTTCCTGATTTTGCTCATTGTGCTGTTGTACAAGGGCTTGTGCAAGCAGAAGGAGAGAGAAAGCCAGGGCAGGTGTGCATACTTTCAGTGAAAACACTGGCTTATGCTGTGTTTATTCTGCAAGAAGCTGTGGGTGAAGGCCATTAATTACTAATTAAGATCTCAAGGGGTTTTTTTAAGCTTTATTTGCTGGTACTGTGGTACTAACAGGTCTTAGGTAGGTGCAGATGAAATTACAAGCTTTGATGTCTATGCAGTGTTTTTGAGATTAATCTGTCAGTGTGGACCTTTTGGAAAGTACAGAACCATATGATATGTAGTAAAATTGGAAGAGAAGCTTTGAAGATCAAATGCATCTTCATAATGGTTTTTGGCTCTCTTGGAATCTGTATTGATTCCCAGGCACCCATGGACTGAAAGCTGACATAGATAGTGAATATATTGTTAATCATCTTTGTTGTATTCATCTTTCCCTGTTTGCCAGTAAAAGAAAACATGAATGACTCAATTTCCTCATCTCCTTCCATCACATACAATCTCTATTCTGTTTGAAAAGGTGGAGCTTTATAGTCTGTGTTTTTAATAAAGACCAAGTAGTTGAACTAATGTGAGCAAATATGTGAAACAATGGGAGTTGTACAATTGCTTGTCTGGCTGTTAAAACTCCATAATGCATGACTGCTTTGAATAGCAATGAATGCAGCATATTCAACCACGTGGTTGTTTTTGTATTTCAGGTGCGTATAGCAGCAAAATTCATAATTCATGCTCCTCCTGGGGAATTCAATGAGGTGTTCAATGGTGAGTATCTGGCTGCTCTGCCCTTTTCTTTAAGTTATCTATATCCAAAATTGCATGGTTGATTATTCTCCTGAATTTCATGTAGCTTGTATTGTAGCTTCCTTGCTATAAGGGCTGGTTTTGTTGCTGGGCATGATAAGCTTTGCAGTCACAAGACAGCTTGAAGTTTAAATGCAAAACAAGGGAAATACTACTTTTCTTTGTGATGTGAGAACAAGCTTTGTTTTGAATGAGTCATGAATTAACAGTTGCAAGGGTTTCTGTTTAGAAAACAGATACTCCTATTTTTCATCTTTGATAGACAATTATATTTTTCAACAAAAATTAAACTAGCAGAAATTAAAATGGTCATTCTTTTAAAAGAAGGAATATCATTACAAATATTTAACCTTGAATACACAAAAGACTACTGCCTAGTGTCAGTTGTGGAAAGAATATTAATTTTCTCCAAATATTTCTAACCTTTAAATTCTGGGCACACTCCATTTTACTGAGTGTATTGGTAAACTGAAAGGAAACTTAAAATAAGCTTCTTTCAACTATTGTTGTCTAAACTTTACCTAAGATGTTATTTGTTAAAAAAATTGTTGTTTCTCTGTCATCAAGATATTTGGGTATACATATAGTATAAAAAGGCAGGCTTTATAGTTGTGGCTTACAAATGTTTCTATGAAGCTATTTAAGTAAAAAAATTAGTTTGGTATACTAAACCTGTAGTCAGTGTCAGACTGGAGAGAGCTTAAGTTTATTAAAGAATGCAGTGCTTTTACAGTTTACCTTGTTCTTAAGGTAAACTGTGGCCAGCTGATTATTATTTAAGATTAGTTAGTACTTAATTTTTGAAGTGAGCAGCTTACTAACTCAGCTTTCTGAAGATTATTAAAATTTCCTAGAGTAGTACTGCTTGTAAACTTCATTGTTATGCTAATTCATAGCTGCAACTACCTGCTCAATAACAGAGTCCAGTGTGTTTGAAAACACATAGTGAACACAAATGCCTGACCAGTGTTCAATGAGATTTAGGCTGCCTTCTTAAATAGACAGAGGAAGCTTTTCATTCCAATTCTGAAAATTGTGCATTTGGTTGGTTGGTTTTGAGTAGGGTTTTTTGAGTATGTGAGGTGGTTTTTTCCCTTTGGGGTATTTTGTCTTTTGGTTTGGCTGGGGCAGTTTGGTTTATTTCAGGAGGGTTTGCTTGTTTTTTAAAGAAAAAAATACCTTATAGTCCAGATTTTTTTTACTTTTCTCTTGAATGATGCCTTAGAAATATTTAAAAGAGGTTTAATGTGTTCTGGCTAGACTAATGATTGGTTAGTTAATGAGCAATTAATTAAATTGCTATTCAAACAGTGTCTGGTAAAGTCAAGTACATAAATAAGAAAATTGCTGCACAATAAGTACTAAATAATTTTGAGGAGACTATTGATTTATTCTATATTCATATGTTTCTTGTGTCATGGTAGAAAAAATGCAATGGTGCTGTATAATCTTCTGCCTAGTGAGTGTCATTTAGGAATGAGACTGAAAATGGTAGGGCTTAAAAACCAGTGAGTTCAATGCGTACCATATCAGTGTCATCAGAATACAGTAACAATAATATAGGTTGAGGGAGTTGGTAATATACTTTTTATAGGAAACTTGGTAGAATTCTGTGCTGTTCTCATTCAGAGCTTCTCAAAAAACTAGATTGACAGATTCCTAGAGCCTGTAGAATACAGCTTAAATCTTTGCCAGATTGTCTTGGAAGAGATCCATTTCTATACTATTATTTTAATTTTATTCAGTGAAAATTATAAAATATGAAGCAATAAATTTACTACCTAGTAATCTCTGTGGGTATGGAGTAGTTTTTGGGGGTTTTTTTTGTTGTTTTGTACAGTCTGTTGATACTTGTTGGGTGACTGAAAGAAGTTTCTGAGTTAACTGTACTTACATGTTGTAAATACTCCTTTCAGATGTTCGGTTGCTGCTTAATAATGACAATCTTCTCAGGGAAGGAGCAGCCCAGTAAGTACCAGATGTCACATACTCAGTTGCATAAAAACAAGATGTGTTTTCAGTAGGACTTGCATAATCAGTAAGTGGTTCATTTAAAGATGTGTGCTTGGCAAGTAAAACCCTATTGTGTGTGTTGGGCATCTTTGATCAAGATTAAATTCTTGGCAGAGGAGAGATCTGTATTGTATCCTAATGATTAGAGCAACTTCATTTTCTGTTTCATGGTAGCTGTTACTTGGAACATGTGTAAGATACTGCATCCTTAGACCCTGCTTTTGTATCAGAACATTATGCCTACTGTACTTTCATGCCAAAATTAGTTTCTTCTGTAAGAGTGGAGATATGTGGCTTTGTAGGTTGGATCTCTGTGGAATTTAAATTTTACCTGCTCCTCCAGTTTCTGTGGGTTACTGTAAAGCTTAGGTGTTTGTCTACATCAGGTTACTTCTGAATGTAAATTATTGTGGCAGTTGGAATTTAATGGCAATTGGAATCTGTAATACGAGCACTAAAGCGATTCCAACAATTTTGGCCCACTAGGTAAAGCATTAATATAATTTTTTAATGCATCATTGCCCAGATTATTAGCTATTCTTTATATCCCTTAACTGCTGCCAAGGAAAAAGATTGTGCTTGATGCAGGCTCTTGTTGGTTTTTTTCTCTTGTAGTGCATTTGCACAGTACAACTTGGACCAGTTTACTCCTGTAAAAATTGACGGTTACGACGAGCAGGTACGAATACAGTGAAATACTCGTGATCTTCCTTAAACTGTTAAAGATGTTCTGGTATTGCAACAGTTCTTGGCAAGGAAATTAAAAGAAATGCATCTGCCCTACCAAAACATAGAGATTGTGCCCCTTCAGTAGTACCAGTACCAGTCCCATAAGTTAATCATTCAGGGGTATCTAAAGAGCTTGAAATGTTAGTGTGCAGTGTTGGCTGAATTCAGTGTTTGCAGCTCTAAAAACTATTTGCTCCATCCTTAGTAGCAGAAGACACGAATTTCTGTCTTGCATGGTTTGTTGCAGTAAGAGCATAAGATTCAAGATATATTTTTCTGAGGCAGTGTATCATAATTGCTTTCTCCTCTCTTGCTTTATGCATATTTTGTTCAAAATTTAAGTTTTAATGATTAAGCTCCCATTAAATGCGGGATATAATTAGATTTGGTATGGCATTTATTTTTTTCACTGTATAGCAAATGTTACTAACTAATTGTAATGTTTTAAATGTTACTACCTAATGATTTAATACATCTTATATAATATAAATATATATATAAATGAAATTTAAATTTTATAATACAGGTTTTGATAACAGAACATGGTGATTTGGGAAATGGAAAATTTCTGGATCCAAAGAACAAGATTTCTTTTAAATTTGATCACTTAAGAAAGGAGGCTACTGATCCTAGACCCCATGAAGTTGAAAATGCCATAGAGTCCTGGAGAAATTCAGTTGAAACAGCAATGAAAGCATATGTGAAGGAACATTATCCAAATGGTGTCTGCACAGTAAGTGCTAAATTACAAAACCACTGTACCGATATAGATAGTTATAAATTTTAAAGAGGAGCTATTTGTAAACCAGAAAGACAGGCAGTTTTGACTGTAAAGAATTTATTCCTGTTGGGGGTTCATGAGAAATGCAGGAAAGCTCAGAAATTTCATGTTTTAGTTGTAGGATTATTAGTGAGGGGTTCCTGCAGGTCATAGTGAAGATTTGCGTATTTGAACATCTTTATTTCAATTTCTTGATGCATTTAGATATTTTGTGGACTACTGCAGGTTGATCCTGCTGATCTTTGTGTTCTGGCTGGTTGCTTAGAAGAGGGGAAAAATTCCATAAAATAGAAATGTCTACCTTGGCTTGATTTACTGACAAAACTGTCTTAGTAAAGCAAACTTGTTTTGTTCCATCAAATCTCCTTTATATCCAAGTGCTGTGTTCTTATTACCAGAATTGGTGGTTCTGATAGCTTCTTAAAATAAAACCTCTTAGTCTGGACTAAAATAGTATTTGCTTGCTGTTACAAGCCCTGTGACTATTTAAATCTCAGCAAACTGATCTATTGATAGCTGTTCTGTGCTTTATGTTGATGTGACAGAAAAATTAACTGGGGGGGAAAGTAAATCAGCTGCTGAATTAACAAGTTGAATTGGATTCCCAGGCAGTCAGATGAGTTCCATTTCCTATGAAGGAAACCAGATTGGGTGTTCACTGAGATAATTTTTAAATTATCTCAGATAATTTAAAGGGGGGATAAAGCAGAAAAGAGGACCAAACCCACCCTTTTTGCTATTCTGTACAGGTTTAAATTGTCATATAGTTGGTAGAATAACTGGTGTTTGAAACCCAGATGGTAACAAATGTATATTGTCTCAATAGTCACTGTTATAGGCTTAGAATTCCTGTAGTGGTAGAAAAAGGAGTTCACAATATATAAAATTTAGTTAAGATTATTGGCCATCAGGTTTTTAAATCTTAGGTATTTTCTGCATTGTAATAAATACTTTATTGTTTCATGTACATATTATGTATAACCATAATGGTTAGAAAATGAAATTTTAGTTTATGTAACAATAGTAGAAACAGATATTTAAGCAGTTTGACCAAGATCTGCTCAAACTTTGACTGTTCTTTTTTTTGCTTCTTTTTTTTTTTTTCCTGATTAAGGTGTATGGTAAAACAATTGATGGACAGCAAACCATTATTGCATGCATAGAGAGCCATCAGTTTCAAGCAAAAAATTTTTGGTAAGTTTCTGTATGGATCCACAGACAGTAAGATACAGCAAACTGAATAAGTGCCATTACACCGATAACACTTAGTTCAGAGAAGAAGGTGGATGCATATCTTGGTTGGGACCCTTCTTCTCCACTCCACTCCCAAGTTTTTCTGCTAAAACTGTAGAAATCTCCTCCTTTGTGGTAAGTAAAATGGCAGACTGTGTACCCTCATCTCCTTTGTAGAAGTTTGCAAAATTCCATATTACACGTGTGACATATATGATTAATTTTCCTGCTTATCACGCTGACACCAATACTCATGGCTGGCTTCCCTAATACAGTTGCTTTGGCTTGTTATGCTTCCTTTTTGTTTGACAGAATAAGAACAGCTTCTTCTAGTTTGAATTTTTCAGAGAAAGAAAGTGACCAAAAATCACTTTACAGTGGGACTTAAGTGATCAGTTTTGGGGTTAGACAGATAGAGGTGATTTTGGATGAAATAAAATCTTACAAACTGCAGCTTTCTTGTTTTTTTCCTGGACTTGGTTCAATGATGTTTTCCACAGTCTGGAGTCAACTTTGGATAGCTCCATACAGGAAACTGTCCAGAGTTGACATCAGATATCACAGTATCAGGAATAGGTTAAGGATGTTATATCCTAAAGATAGCTTATATATGCAGTTTTCAGAAGAAAAGTATTTCATTATGGTTTGCTTTTTGCATCTGCTTGTAATTTATATTAGTAATCCCACAGGAAATAAATGGAAGTACAGAAATCTTTGGGTTTTGATTCTGAAGGTGGATATTACATTTCCATAGTAATTTCAGCATGTGTATGTATCAGTTATTTGCCCAGTGCACTGATTTTTATTGAATTTGCCTAGATAATAAATATTTTTTCTTACTAACTTAAACTTGACTAGTTAAGTCTGCATGTATTCCATCAATATTAGAAGTAACTTGAAATAACACTGGTTTTCTTTTTAGTTTGGACACATGAATGAATTTTGATATTCCAAATAATTGATTTTATAGTCTTTTAAGAAGAGGAACAGATATGCAGCAACCTTTTATAGATGGAGAAAATCTTTCTTGAAAGTTTTCTTTATTAAAGTTATGATTGAGCATCTATGGGTAAATATTGACCATGTTTTTAAGAGCTTTTCAGGGGTAGTCAGACTCTAGTGCTTGTTCTTAGCAAGTTGCAATAAATGCATATTGATTTGGGAGATTTAGAGATAGAGGAATGGATTCCAAGTTAACCAGATTCCTCAGTTATCCAGCTGTAGGGCTGGTTATCCAGCCCAAGCCACAGCCAGTACTTATTTCCAAGGTGTTCCAGCTTTTTAGGCATTTGCAAGTCTGTCATCCTACTATGGGAGTAAGTTTGTTGGGTGATAGAAAATCAATATATGCCAAAGAAAAATACTTTCTGATTATTTGAAATACTATCAGTGTGGTAGGATAGATGGCTTATTAAAGAAAGAAGAGGAAAGTTAATCTCTTACAAAACATTCTAAGTCAGCCAAGCTAAATAAAGAAATTATGTTGTTTTTACCTTAGAGCGTTTCCTACAGAAAAATCCTTCTGAACTTGAATTTTTTCTTTTTGTTTTTCTAATAGCAACTTCAGGACAAAAACTATATCCCAGAGTGGAAACAACTGTGGTCATGTTAACTTCAAGGGGCCACAGACTGACTCAGAAGCAAACAAATCTGTTAGCTAGCCATTGAGTCCCTGGCATTCAAAAACTAGAATTGTACCTGAGGTGTAATCCAGCACATAAGCTTTCTCATAATCAGTGGGTCAGTCTAAAAGGCTACTGATAGTGTTAGTGTCACTAAGTTGGGCAACCCTTTCAGTTTCCTTAGCAATGCCAACAAGCTTCTGAATTGTCTTAGTCTGTATTTTCACTGATAATTTGGATATTGTCTGAAATAATAACCAATGGCTTTATAGCTGAGTTACCATTGTTACTGTGTCATTATATAGATTTGCTTAGTATTTTATATCTTTCTCTCCCCTTGTTGAATGTACTGGAATCTACACCTAACATTAGCACCATTGGAACACCTAGTATCAACTTTCTTTCCTTCTTTAAGTGCAAACACAAGACAAATCATGGACTGCTGCAGTGCTTTCTTGGTTCAGCTCTGTAGTACTAACCTTCTAACCCACTAATCTCATTGTTAAATAAGATGATGTCTAGTTTACAGGAAAGAAATCAGGTGAAACTACTCCCCATACTGTTTTCCTGGTGTTTGAAACTCCCTTAAGGCATTTTGGCAAGGATCCTGAATTTGAAAGGAAGCTAGAAGGAAATAGTTGTTCTGGAAGGGAAATGCTGAAAAGCTGAAAGGCCTAGTTATAGTTAAACACAGCAGAAAGTCTTGCTACTGTAATATTCCTTCCATTCAAAATTTTGATAGCCTGAGGTGAAGTGTGGCTTTGGCTGATCTAGCAAAACATCCAGGTCCTAGAGACAAAATATTTTCTGTGTGTGCCTAACTAATGCTACAGGAGACAAAGAACATTGGAGGCTTTAGGTATTTTCAGAATTTAAGTCCTCCTGTTAAAAGGTCCTTAATAATAAATCTCCTTGGTCCACATTGAAAACTGAGGTTAAATATTTTGGGAAACAGTTCTGTTCTGGTCATGACTGATTATGATGCTAAATCTTTAGGGGAAAATTTTCTGTATGTGTAGTTGCACTGCAAATTTCATTCTGTGGTTTCCTTTGACTATCAGTTGTATGTTGGGATTTTTTTTTCATAACCAATGGGGTGACATCCAATTTCTGTTTTACTGTTTTTTTAAGGAATGGCCGTTGGAGGTCAGAGTGGAAGTTTACAATCACGCCTTCAACCACTCAAGTGGCTGGCATCTTGAAAATTCAGGTATGCTTATCTCAAACTGTGTCCTGAGCCATAAAGTCTCCAGTCATTATCAAGGGAGACTCAGGCCAGGGTATCAAATATGCTAAGGGAAAATGGAGACACAATAACCAAGGCAGCAATGCTCATTCACTTAAGTGTTAGTGACTTAATTTGCATATTTATCTAATCCTTAAAAACATAAAATGTGTGTTTAATGTAATGATTCAGAGGACTTAGGAATGTGTATTCACCTCAGCTAGGCATATGTGTCTTTGGTTTCCTGTTGAATTCACAGTGAGACAAGCCCTTCCTGAGGGTAGGCCTGTTCTGAACTAGAATTTTTTTCATTTTAACTGATTGTGGGGCTTTTCTAATGTTGTCTGTATTGTTCAGAAAGGTGGAAACCTTTCGTTTCACCAATTCCACCATCAGAAATTTTTGAATCTGTGTATTCTTCATTCAGAATTTGGCTTTCCTGTTGGCTTTAGGGCATTCAGAAAGGAGGAATTCCAAGCAGGCAGAAGTTCTGAGACCAATGGAAGTCTGACTGTCATGTGGTAGGCAGGGAGACTCGACTTTCTGGATTGGTTCCCTGGAATGTGTACACATCCATTGCAGCAGTTTATTGAAACTCTTCTGGGATCAGGGACTAGAAACTTAGTGCAGTCTGACTTTCTGTGTAGTACCTTTTTGGGTTGGCTTTGATTTTTTTTTTTTGCTTCACAATAAAGTGAAGTTTCTTTATCTTGCTGCTTTTGTGCCCCCACGAGTTTTGCTTGTCCTTACTGCTCAGTGATGACTGCAGAAGGAAGATGCAAAGGAATGTTTTTCTAGCCTGAGCCTAGGATGCTATTTTAGGATGTGGTAGCTGTATTTACATTCACCCAAGCAAGGGGACCCTGAATCTGTTTTCCCATGCTGGTGCCAACATTTGGAATAATAGTCAAAATGTGAACAGCCATTATTGTGTTGTCAGATCCCAACGGTCATGGTAAGCAGCACTTAAAGTAACTTGTAGTCTTCTCAAGTCTTCTTTGTCACTTAAATCCAACTTGCTGCAAAGCAGGCATTTTCTCCACAGCATGCACTTTTGGTTAATGTCTTAAGAGGTTTTCCAGAACAAGGAAGCAGGTGTCCACTTAATTCTTGGAAAGGTTAGGGCAGCAGCCAAAATAATAGTCTGAACGAGGAATTCATTCAGGTTCAACTTTTCCATTTGGGCACCAGATGTTTTTGTCTTTTAGTACTATTTCACATAATTAATCAAGTCATTATTTATATTCATTAAAATCTGTGTTCTGGAGAGTGATGAAAAGTTCTCTTTTTTTGCTTGTGTAGTAACTACTTGTTTCACCAAGGAATTTTGAACTCTGTTTTAAATTTTTAGAAGTTGTGTACAATTTCTTCAATGTATGTGGGAATGCTCTCCATGTCACAAAACAAGCAAATTTACAAATCACTTTAATTTTTTCTATTTAAGGAGCAAAATATTTTTCTGTAAAGTGAAGCCTCTACAGCATTAGTATAATTTTAGAGTACTGGAATTTCAGTGTTGTTTGCAAAATCTTTGACAGCAATACACTATTGCTCTGTTTCTGATAAGACCTTTTATTGATAAGTTGGGAGAAATTGCAGCATCACCTGCTATCTTCAGATGTCTTCAGTATTTTTAAGATCACTTCCACAATTTCTTCCCTTTTTTTGTGAATTCTGTTAATACTCATGTAGGAGATTGTCAATTGTCACAATCTCTTGTGTTTAATTTTCTTTAATTATATATAAGGGCAAAAGCAAAGGCATAGCCTTTTACTAAAACTAAGTCCCTGTGGCATTTAACATGCTCCAACTGTGCATGGAAAACAATAAGTGTACTGCTTACTAATTTTATATCTTAGATAATTTGTTATTCTCATCCCTCCTTAGTTAACCTTTCCAAGAGGTTCTGTTCATAAACATCCTCCTTCTTGTAGTCTTCTGAACCCAGACCTAGCATTCTAGAAGGATGGCAGCAGTGAGGTATAGTACAGAACAGTTACTTCTTGTATTTTGTTTAAGATATAACACATCCCAGAATTAGATTTGACTCTCCATCTCTGCTAAGCTTTTAGGTGTGAGTGTTTGCCAAGAATGGGACTCAGTTACACAGATAAGATGTTTGTGCTGGTCTTGGCCTCAGAGCACAGGGGAGGTTTGGGCTCATGGAGAAGGGGGAACACTTACATTTCTTTGGGTTCTGCTGCTTCATTGGGAGTTCTTAGAATTGTGCACTGAGTAAGCACTTCTTATTTTTTAGGAAATGAATTGAAAAAGACTGGCAGAGGTTTTACCCAGCAGTGTTTAATATGAAAAGAAACTTCTTCTATGGTTAGGTTAATACCTTTTGTTGCAAAACAAGTATTTGACAATTAGCAAAATAATCATTTAAGATGAATCGCAGGAAATAATATTTTACTCCTATAGGAAACTTTTCCTTAGGTGTGTCTTACTGTGTGTCATGTTTTTTCTGTTATTTATAAAGTTGAGGGTCTTTTGCACATATGATCATAATGCATAGGAAATTATACTGTTTTGTATTAATCTCAAAAGTGTGTCTAACAGGGTGAGGCACAAATGTTTCATTTTCTCATAACATTTGCTATGTTGACTATCTTGACTTTGTCAAACTTGTAAAAAATCTTCAAAGATGCTTATTTAAATGCCAATGACCTGCATAGCTTTGATACCAATTATTGTTAATGATCACATGTAGTTTTATATATGCTTCCTGATTTTTAAGTTTTCCAACAGTTTTATTAGGAACTAAACCTTTTCATATCTGTCCCAACTGTATTTAAAAGAATTAAAGTTAGCTTGGGTGGAGTTTTAGTGTTCTGCAAAATAATCAAGGAAGGTGTCCTGTATATACAGCATTTCAAGCATAAATAATTTCAATCTGCTTTGCTATCTAACACTGGGAACTGCTTTGTGTTGATAAATGCCAGCATTTGTTGTGAGACATATCTAATAGAGGAAAATATCAAACCCAGACAGACCTAGAAAGGGAAGCTTAACATTGCACTGTCCCTAGAAAACAGGGACAATTTGGGGAAGCAGAATATCTTCCCAGTATCCTGATAGCTTCATAAAACTATTATAATTTTGAATATATCTTCACTATATAGAGTGGTCTAGTCCATTCATTTCAAGAGTTTCTAGTAAGGTCACAAAAGTAAGGTGTTGTCATCTTCATGATGTTAACCAAAACCTAAACTTCTTTGCTTGAAATATTTCTTGAGGCACATCGACTCAAATTACGTTTCCAGACTAGCCTGTTCAGTATTCCCCCTCAAAACCAGTAAATTCTACATTGTTTTGGTTTTCTTATTTGCTTTTGTTCTGTAACATTTTGTATGTGGTTTTGACTCATTTGTATAGATTTCTTAGTATGATAAATAACACAACACTTTGATTTTCCTGCATGTTGTTGATTCCTAAACTTGATATGAGGTTCTTTGTTTAATTTTCTGTAGGTTCACTATTATGAAGATGGAAATGTTCAGCTGGTGAGCCATAAAGACATACAAGATTCTCTAACAGTGTCTGTAAGTGACCTTTAAGGACCTTAGTGGGTATATTGAAGTGATTTTTTTTAATTTAAAAATGAATGCAAGGTTATGAAAAGCTCAGAGAAAGAAAGTTTAGAAAAGTTTGTTCTTCTAAATGTATGGTAATTAATGTTCATATTTACAGATATTTTATATGTAATATTTACTACTTCTACCTAACATGTAGCTAGCATTTAAAAAAAAAATCAATGCATGTGGCTTATATAAGCTACATTAACTTTGATTTTAAAGCTTTAATTAGCTTGTCAGTCTTCCTGCACTTCTGCTGTATTTAAACTTCAGTCTGCAGAATGACCTATAGAATTAATTTTTGGATATGAAGTAGGTTTGAATTAAAACAACTGACTTTGTTGTACATTCTAGGAGATTGCCTCCTTTGCTCCCTGGATGAAGACAAGTATGCTAAAATAGTAAACAAATGGTACCAATTGAGAAGCAATAGCTTCTTCAAGGGATTCTCCCTTCGTTTTCTCTGTCTGTAACTGGTGCTGACAGTGCAGCTTTTTTTGCTCTGTACAAAAAGCCCTTTCAGAGATGGTTCAACTTGAGAACCATAACACACTTCTTATTTAAAGCATAATTTTTTTCAACTTCTTGCCAAATGGATTATTACAGTAATGAGGAGTAAATAATAGAAACAAAAATTGTTTGGGAATAGAACCAGATGTATCTTTTAAGGATTGATAATGTTCCACCATTAACAGCTACTTCTTCTGAAATAATGTCTATAATGGCCTTTATAAACAGCAAGATTTTCTGTTGGAGTGTTTTTTAATAAAATTTAAGACATTGAGGTTAAGCTGGCAAAGAGAAATTGTAAAAGTGAACAGAAGAAGTATTTTTATGATAACAACTAGCACTGGCCAATTTGGCTCAATAGCTCAATTCATCAATAAAGAGCATTGTTTGTTAATATAAAGGAAGGCTTGTTGGCTTTTTAGTTGCAATAGCACCAGAAAAAATGGGGGAATGTGGTGCCAACTGATAACACTTCTGGAGCTGTAGATATAAAATTACTTCTGACTCCTTGGAGCAAAGGGATCTATTTAGTGTTTCACTCAAATAAGAGTTGCTTCAGGGAGCTCTTGCAGTTCTCCTGTCAATAGGTTTTGCCTCACTTACTGTTGGGAAGAAACCTAATCCTGCTTTGCAATTCAGTAAAGCAGCAGCAGACCAATGAGTAGGAAAACATCTTTTACATAACTTAGCTAAAACAAAAGCAAGTATGCTGCTGGTTACCAATTTTTAACCTTGGCTGTGAGCTTCATAGAGGGCAGAGGCTGTACAAGTTCTTATTTCACAGAGAAGAAATGGTGGTTAGATTAAAAGGACCCTCAATGACTCCTTTTTTGTTGTTTGTCAGAGAACCCATTTAAAAACCATTAACAGGCACAACAGAAATAAATTACTGAAGAGTTCTCTTGTTGTTAGAGCTGTGAATAATTTTGCTGAAGGTTATTTTCTTATCCCTTGTTTTCCTCTGAGACAAATAAGACCTCATACCTCTGAATTTTTCCTTTCATTAGCAGAGCCTTTGAAAGCATTTCCTCAGTTCACTGAAAAGTCAAAACCTTTTCATTTGTTCATCTGCTTGCTCTCTGCCTCCTCCTTCATGTCTCCTGCTGTGTCCAAGAGCACTTTCACAGCTGTTAGATGCAGTTTCACTGACACTTGGAACCAGTTATGGTTGAAGTTGTCAAGAGTTTTCTCCAATCTTCGCTTTTGCAGGAATGAGGGATTACATGGTACCAGAACACTCCTAACTTTCAACAGCTTCTGCAAAAGCAGTCTTAGGAATGTCTCCAATGCTAATTGGAAGTTTGCAAATTCCTGAACCCTCATTTTCTGCTGGAGACTTCTTTTCAGCACTTCAGGAAACACCTCCAGATTGACTGATGGGGCATATTTTATTTTTTTAAAAAAACACACACTTGCATCCTTAAACAGTTTCTTTTCTGACCTCATCCTTGTCAGTCATGATGAAATTTGCACCCTCATTTTTGCAAGATGTATTTGGGGATGATTTTTACTCATTTTTGCAAGATGTATTTGGGGGTGATTTTGGAATACTAGATACATAAAGTCTAGTGTTTTCCTCAACTTAATCTCCAGATTCAAAATGTTTAGTGGTAAACAAATCTGTTTTGGTTTCTTGGTTATATTCTATTATAACTTCTGGGCTAGATGTTTTTGAAGTTTTCTTGAATTTGTACTGGAAATGTAGCATTGATAATGTTGTTATCCATACTTGGCATGTTTTTAGGGGCTTGGGTGGGCACTGTAATTTTTCCAAATGCTGTTCTGGATGTCTTTTTATCACACCATAGAATTCTTAATCAAAATATGTTAATGACCTTCATGGCATTCTTTATACTTGTTGCACTTTGATTTTATTTTTCTAACATCGTCATTGTCATCATCATATGGGATATTCCTTTTGGATGAATGGTCAGTTTTGGTTTAGCCACTGAATGGTCAAGTGTTCTCATCTATTCTACCTGGCATCACTCCTAACTACAGGAAAAACATAATCCAACTGATCCTACCTCAGATCTAATTCAAATGTTTTTTTCCTAGAATGAAGCCCAGACAGCGAAGGAATTTATAAAAATTGTGGAGGCTGCAGAAAATGAATATCAGGTATGTTGAAAGAAATACTGTATTCTTACTCATATTTTTAGCATTACCATATACTTAACCAAAGATTGTATTCTATAACCAGCAAGGTAATGCAGTTCCATATAAATAGATTACATGCTGCTAATTCTGTCTTGTGTTTTCACACCTTGTGGTGGTTGTGCTCACCTGCCTAACATTACAACAGAAGTAAGCTTTTGAGAACAGAAAAGGTCCTTGCATGATTAAGTATCAGCAATTCTGATGTCATAAAACATTAGTGCATTCCCTAAGTGGAATTTTTGTACAGATTCTGTTCAGAGGCTACTCTGTTAAGACAGCTTTGCTAAATATTACTGTAGGCATTACCTCTTCAAATTAGTCATTTCAAAGTCAGAAAAGTATAACTGTTCTAGATACCCTCTGCAGAAGTGGATACATGTTCATTCAGGCTTTGAACATAAGGTAAATTTCAGACACTGTGTTGTCAGTTTGAAAGAAATACTCTTTAATAAAAAGTTTTGAAGTATCTATAGTATGCATTATATTCAAGTTCAGATAATGTTGTGGACTGACTTTAGCATCCTCACAGGAAAAACAGTGGAAGACTTTTCTGTCTGGAATTAATGATGTGTGAGCTAACTCTGTTCAGCATTTTATTCGTATTGCTGATTAACCACACTATGGTTTGCTGAAACACCTTGGCTGTGGCCAGATTTATTACAAGTCTCACCAATTTTCTTCTCACAGCTCTGAGACATAGTCTCAATCTATATCTAGCAGCTTTTCTTCATTAAATATTAGTTCAACTCAGCATGTTTTCATTAGCCCTGTGTAGGAAGTAGCAGGCCACTGAGTCCTAGAATGTTGATGTGGCGTCCTAGCTGTGTTTTTGACGTGTCTGTTTTGCATGACTTTGTGTTGGCAGACTGCTATCAGTGAGAACTACCAGACTATGTCGGACACTACTTTCAAGGCCTTACGTCGACAGTTGCCAGTAACCCGCACCAAGATTGACTGGAACAAGATCCTTAGCTATAAAATTGGAAAAGAGATGCAGAATGCTTAAAGTGAACATTGCATGACTGGATTTTAGTGTCCTTGTATACAAATAAAAATTATTACAAAAAATATTTGGAACTGTCAAATCACCCAGTCAGCATGGGCTTTTGCCATTGAAAATCACTGTAAGTAGTTTGGTTAGAGCACAAAGCTTAGCTAATTGACTTCTTTTCTTTTTCCTTCCTTTCAGAGGGTTGCAGCTTCACTATAGCTGAATATCTTCCTTTAGAGTTTCCGTTGTACCTTTATTTTTTATAATGAAGAGACCATGCCTTTAGTTTTCAATTACACATTAAGAACAGTTGGAAAAAATATTTTTGCATATGATAACCCTTCCTCTTGCTTTAATGTGAAATGGACAACTTGCAAAATTTGCTGGATTCCTTGTGGAGATCAGTAACATGCATTTCTAGGTCAAAGTCAAAGTGGAGTTTGCCATCGGTGCTGTTTTTGAAATGATCTGTCCTTTCATTGTATGTAAAATTGGGAAAAGCATTTTCTGTATCATTTAAACCTAGAAGACATACTTGCTAGCCCCATGGTAGCTAATTATTTTTTTTAAAGAAAAGGCCAAGGTCTAAAGCTGTTTAAAGGTTTTGAAATTAAATAAAAGTACTTACTCCAGAAATGCATTTAATGCTTTGTTCTGACAATTATGAGCTCGAACTCCATCTGCCCTCCAGGGTTTTTTATCATAAAACTACAAATGTATTATAACAAGGCATATTGTAATATATTTAATCCTGTACTCATTACTGTCTGTTTATTTTTTCTTGGATTGAAATGTACTAAAATTCAATGTGACATTAAAATGCAAATTTTCTATTTATTTGAGTATCAGATTGCTTCCTGATATAGCCTATTTTGGTGTTTCTAAATGTTTTTAAAATTCTGCTTGAAACAGCCACAAACTTGTATATTTAGGGATTGTAATATCATTATCATTTTCATCTGCATTGAAAAAACTTCTGTATATGGAAGTCTGCTTTAAACAGGCATATTTTAGCTTCATATTGGCTACAGAGGATAGAAGAAATTCCAAGACCAAAAATTAATACATTTGTTTAGAGTATTCTTTCTCTATCTCATTTTGAAAATGGATGTCAGGTATCTAAAAACACAGACTTCATTACAAACACTGTGTAACACTTCCATGAAATGCATAGATTTCATTTTTAATTGGATAAAAACTTGTTTTACAATATGCTACCTACTCATATGCTCATAAATAAAAATTAAACAGCTTTTTTATTTTTTAGAAGGCAGGTGTTTATGCACACTCCTAAACCAGTAAAGCTTACACAAATATTTTGTCTTTGTTTACAGCATGGTCTAATTACCTTAAATTTTCAAGTTACAGCATAGCAAGAGTCTAGACTTGTACTGAGTATAAAAATGTACATATGAAGTAGTTTGTTGTTTGAATTTTAATAGCAATATCCCAGTATTCTGTTCTTCAGTGCTCTCTTACACAGAGGTATAGAAGTTCTATAGAAGAAACTGCTGCTACTTTACAGTACTGAACTGTATAGTAGAAGAGTGGGATTTGTTCCACCACAGTCTTCCTGGATAGTTGCCCTCTCAATTGTCTTTGTAGTTCAGCTCCTGAGCCATGTTGTTCTTTTCAAATTAGCTCATAAAAGCTGCATGTGAGATAATAACAAATGCTGAATCCCTGTCAAGTCAGTCTGTCAGTCTTAACCAAGATCTAAATACAAACACTATTGAAGGATTTCTTCCAACATATATAAGAACAAGGTAAATAAAGGCAGTGAATGGACAGTTAGGGGAATTGTTAATGGGCAACAACGGTGCAAATAACTTTTCTAGCTGTTTAGAATGTTGCAAATTACTAGAATCAGCACTGACTAAAAGTCAGAATGCTATTTTTCTTACCTGAAATAAAGAGCTAGTTTTAAATATATTCCAAATAAAGAGGTATTTTACTGTGAAGTACTCTATTACTGTATTTCCCTCTCTGTTTGTTCAGTCTTGTGATAGTCTTAATTCTTTATCTTGAAAGAATTGCTTCCTTCAGGTTCAATTCTACCAGTTGGATAACATAAGTAAATCTGTGTTACTTATGTTTTTTCTTGTTGTGTTAATTTTTAGTCTGTGAGACAACTTTACACCTTGACTATCAAATTTATTAAGTTATAGCTTCAATAAAGCCATTTGTAAGTAAATCAACTATTCTGTTACTTTTCAAAATGGTGTGCCGTATCATATTTAGGAGTAATGACTCCTGAGATGAAGCTGACCTGACTGTCAGCTGAACCACGTGGCACAATTGGAGTTCTTGATTTCTTGCAAAGTTTTGGATGTCACTTGCACTTTTTTTTGTTTTGTTTCTATCCCTACCACTTCTAAATTGGAGAATTTTAGAGCTTGCTTGGTAGGCTTTAGGGTATTTTCTGTAGGTAAAGCACTTTCTCTGAGAAATTTTGCTGTGGCAATTGTCTTAATGTGAACTACTATTTGTTTATATTCTATTTTTAAATATAAAGACAAGCTTTGTATTATTGAATCTTGATGTAATAGACATTATGGCTTGTAAAATGGACTTGTAAAATGCTTGTGGTTTTGAAGTGTATTACATCTTATGTATCTTAGTGCCCCTCTATATTAAGGAGTTTTTAACTTCTGCAAGTAAGCAGCTGTTTTCTGCAAACATCTGTGACAGGAGTGGCAGTTCTGTTTTCAGGTTTTTCTGAGCAGCCCATTTTTGTATGTCTGTCTTAAAATTCATACTGTGGGTAGAATGGAACTTTAAAATCATTGTAATTTTGATTACATTGCTGCTGCTTACCACCCTACCTGCTGATAACAATTCTGCCATCTGGTTCCACTGGGAACATTGCAACACAGTTCATTAGGAAATGGTGATTCAGCCAGGGTTAAAAGTATTGTGTGAGGATGTCTGAACATCCTGAGAGACATGTTCTCTTTAGGGGACGTCTCCAGCCACTTCTGTGGCAGCAATGTACTTTGTGCAGTTGGGAAAGCTCTCTCTCATCCCCTCATCTCACAGACTGGTTTGGCTGTCAAAGCCATTTTGGTGCTCTTGAGTTCACTTCCTTTTGGAGAGCTCAGAACTGGGACCTGGGCTCTGGGTGTGCACCAGGTGCCTTCCAGCTCTGAATGGTGACCTGAGTCCATAGCAGGGGCTCCTTTCCACTTGAAACCACCTGCCTGTGCTGAGGATGTCTGGAGCTTCAGACAACAGTGGGCCTCTCATTTCCAGACTGTAAATACTGTAGGTATAGAAGTTCCACCAACTGGTCAATTCTGTGGATTCACTCCTATCGTATTGAATTACTTGCTGACACAGACATAGCTTCTGCTGCATTTGTTGACTGGAAAGACTGAAACTGTTCTTCATCTGATGCAATTGTAAACCTAGGTTTAGATTAAACTTAGTTTGTTCGTAACCTTGAAGTGTCAATTTTTGTGTGCCAGTGTCAACTCTGAACTTCTTTTAAGGGGAAAATTTGCAAAATTTGCATCAGATTTTAACCAAAAAGGTCATTTTTTTCTTTTACAGCCAAAAGAAAGGAATTGTGAGTATGCACTTTATTCCTTCTTTGAAAATGAATGTTTAATATTTGGTAGGTTCTCTTGTAAGCAATATTTTCCTCTGCTACTGTGACTTGCTTACCTGTAACAGGTATTGCCCAGCATGATGTTAGCCATGTGCTCATCAGAGAAAAAGGGTCAGAGTGATAATCATTGTCTTAAAGGATACATTTAGACTTTGCTATGCATCTCTTCTTTGCAAATCAGTAAAGTTGTGCAGGGGAAAATCTGTCAGGTTTGTTCTCTTCAGTCAAGAGGAGCGTGTAGGGACTTTTTTGTCAGACTAGCTGCAGTTTGAAATAACGTCAGAAACAACTTCTAGCTTATGGGTTGTAAATATACCTACTAAAGTAGGTATATTGTAGTTGGTTGGATGGTTTGGGAGGATACCACCATATGTCCATAATGATTTGTAGTAATTTCAGTTTTGCCTTTAAACGTGCTCAATAATTTTCAATTTCAAGTGTACACTGAGTATAGCTGTTCAGGCATCAGTGAAAGAAATAAGACTACTTCCCTTAGTAAGTAGTTTCTCAGTATGCCACTCAGTTTGAGTTACACTTCAAGATTATTTCAGAATTTACTTAAAAATAACATAGAATGCTGACCTGCAGCTTTGCCACACCACTGAGAATGACAAGCAGCATTGTGAAGAGGGGTTCAGGAAAACATGCTCGGTATATCTTTCGCAGGAAGTAAAATTGCCCCCAGAGGCCTTGTCCATTACAGTGCAGCAGTGTGGTTGTGGTGTACCTAAGGTATTTTCTTCAAACACAGAGAACTGAGTTTTAGTCCCCTGAGGTAAAGAAGGGACTCAGCTTCCCTGGAGCAAATGTTCTTGTAACTGGCTAAAAGAAAATGAGGCTATCCTCTTTTGCACATGAAGTGTTTATGAACATAATTAAAAATTACAGCCACAAGCTCGAGTGCAGGAAAAATACTTACTTTTCATTCTCTCAGACTGCTGTGGATGGCAAGTGTTTCGTTGTGCCTGCTGGGCCAGCTTGCTGGGTGCTGGGTGGTGGTGTCGCATCTGTTGCAGAGGCTGGGAACTAAAAGTTAGATGCCCAAAGGCAAAAACATTCAAGCTGTTGCTGTGCTGCGAAGGTGCCAGAAGGCTGAATTGTGCACCAAGGGGCCCACAGATTAGCCCTGGGATTTGGAATGCTTCATGGAATGCTGTCGTGCTGCCTTTTCCCAGGTGAGGCAGCACATCCAGTTGTAACACAAGATGTGTCAGTAAGATGATAAAAGGTACAAGGCTGTGATCAGTTAGGATTTTCTTAAAGGAAGAAAGGTGCCATGTGTTTCCATTCAGCCACAGTTCCTGCTCGGCCTGTGACAGGGAGCCTGATGCTGCAGCTCTGAGCAAAGGGTCAGTTCAATTAAAGTTGTGCCCCAGGATCACGGGTGTGATGGAGGCTGGCACAGCACTCACAGCCAAAGCCTGCACTGTGCAGTGCCTGTGAGCTGCAGCCTCTGCTGCCCACCTGTGTGCTGGGCCCACACGTGCTGCAAGTGGTGACTGAGCTGCTCTCCCTGTCCTGGCACTGTGTCACAACTGAGGCTGCTGCTCCAAATCTCCTGGTGGCCCTTCTGTTAATAACCTGCTATTTGGACAATGACCTGGGTCTAACCATGTAGTAATAACTTCCACAAATTTTGGAAATTGGAGAAACAGACTTGGAAAAGAAACAAGGTCATTACTAAATAAATCAATATTCAAAATACGAACAGATTTTAAAAACATACATTTTCAACTTCTCTGTGACACTTAAGGTTAATATCTGCATGCGCACTGGAGTAGAAATTGGAGCTTTCAGGAGCCATTAGCAGTTTTAAACTAAATAGGAGGAAGAAAAATCTGCTTTATTCCTTTTATCCCTTTTACATGGCATGTGATTGTCAAACCAGCTTTCAGATGCTGTAAAACTGGTAAGCTTTGCAAGTCTGTAAGTCTGTAACTTAACTGTAACTACAAGAACAATAGGTAGCAAAAACGATTAGCCAAAAAAGCAGGTTTGATTACAGATTCCAAAGCTGAATATTCAGTTGGAAAGTTTCTTAAAAATAGTGGTGTTAGAAATCCTTGAATGGAATGTGAAAGCTTATCTTGGGGATTTTTTTTCCCAGAGTGTGACACCATCAGCTGCATCTTGACTGTACGTGGCAGGATCGACTTGTCTGTTTTGAAATAAATTGCTAAAGATTATCCTTCCTCTCCAAGTTCTTGTAGGTTTTGGTATTACTGGTATTAAGGTAGATAGTAGGAAAAGATAAATCTACCTTATGCTAGATCTTGACCTTTTTTAACTTAGCTGTAAGCAAAAAGGAAGGGTTTTTTCCCATTCTTTGCAACATATTTTAGGTATTTGAAGAGCGTCCCCAGACTGTAGCTGTTTGATTAAAGATTAAATACTGCAACTTCAATTTCTACATGAAATCAAATACTCCTAAGTAATTTCCTTATATCCAGCTTTCTGCTCATTTTGAGAGACTTGTTTTTCTGTGTGTATTGTTCATGTCAGCCCTGATGGATGATACTGGAGGCTGTCATGATGTTAAGCTGGTACTAGGATTTCCTTTTGCTAGAATCTGATCTTGATTGTGGTAATATTCTCTAGTATTATTTTCATCAGCTATTAGGAATTTTAAAACCCATGCTGAACTAAGGAGATTAAAGCAAACCAACCAGCCACTGCTAGGTGTGTGTGCCTGATCCTTCTCTACCGACAAAGCAGGTACTGGAAGTGTACAAAAAATGAGACTATCAATAGCCTAATAATGGACCAGCCAGCACATGGATTCTGAACTGAGAGCATCCTGGCATGAGAAGATGGGCTGCTGTGAACTTTTCCAGGGCAATGAACTGAATCCTTGTTATCTGGGATATTGTGCCAACAACAGGCAGTTTGTGTTTCAGTAGGTACTGATGTCACTTAAAACTGAGGAGTTGAAATGCACCACCCTGTTTTGTACTAGGAAGCACTTATTATGCTGCTTTCCTACCTTTTTTCTATGGAAAGGGAAAGGAATCAATGACAGCCAGCTGACAAGCTCTGAGGTGTATCTCACCTGGTGAAAACTGGAGGTAGCTGGTGTAAATCCATGCCAGCACTTTCCATGTCTCAATGTGTGCAGGGACAGATCTCCTCCACCAAGCTAGCCAGAATTACTTCTACAGTATCAGAGAAGTGTGAGTCATTCAAGAGCCTGTTTAAAGTCCCTGTAGGCGTGTACTGAGTATGAAAGGTTCTTCAGCTGTCCTTGGTGCCAGGAGCCAGCTCAATTGCAAAAGGCTGTACCTGAGAGATGCTGCTAAGAAAATAAATGCCATATGTTCACAAAGAATTGATGTGCTGCTCCTGTTCCAAAGCTTTGGTGCAATGAAAAGGTTTCTGCAAGACTGATTCTCTGGGTGCAACAGAATTTGTTAATCAGTAAATAATACGTGTCTTTTCCCAGTTCATGACTAAACTTAGTGAGCTGTCATCTTCCCTTTAAGAACTTGTCCTACCTCTCCTTAGCTCTTCCAGCTGGAAACAGTGTGCCTTGCATTCCTACCAGCAGTTGATGTGGCCAGTGTTACTCCCCCTGAATGTAAATGATGTGTGCCAGTATATAATTTCCCAAGGAATAAATCCAGCTACCTGATACTTCACCCTCCTGGTAAGGTCCTTTCAGACACAGTAAAGTTGCTACCCTGGTTGTAGCTGCTGACAGAGAGTGGTAACACAGTGCCTGGTGTCAAAACACAGGTGATGACAACATTGATAAACAGGGCAGTAGGAGATGCAATTTGGGGCATTGTCACAATCTAGGATTATTGTTCTAGGAATCATCAAAGTTACCAACAAAGTAACATACCCAGTAAAAGAGGTTCCAAGGTTATCTATAACAGTAGGTTTTCAATGCAGTTGATGGGTTTGCTACAATCATGTGGCAGTCCTGTGGTGGAGATCATGAAAGAAACCATCAGGGAATGAATAATACTATATAATATAGCAGATTTCAGTGATAGGTAGTAAATGGGGCCAGGGACATGTACTGAATAATGGGACTGCAGGTATCCACTGGTGCTTGGAGTACAAACACACCTTGTTCTCAACAAGTGAGTGGCCTATGTGAGAAATGCCAGTGTTTCCTGGGCTGCAGGCACCCACCTCACTCCTACATCTGTGACAGTCTCAGCTAAATCTCTCCAATCACACTTGGCTGTGCAGTAAATTCAGAGCTATGTGGTAAGAGATAATAGGTAGGCTACCAGCCAGCAGTAATTTATAATGGAGAAAGTCATTTTATATTGTGTTTACCAACAGTAGCAGGTGTGAGAAAAAGAAAATCTTCTCAACCAAGTGACTCCATCACCTTACCTTTCTCTGTTCTTCACAATCGAAAGGAGGCTGAATTACAAATTTTTTATAAAAGTATAGATATAAAGTAGAATTAACCTAGGCCTAAGTTTGGCCCAAGAGCTTTATCTGAAAAATGTAGAAGAAAAGAGGGGAGAGATTAAGAGGGGAAGGAAGGCCTACTGTGAAATCAATAAGATTAGTGATTAGATTAGATATTAGGAAGAAATTCTTTACTGTGAGGGTGGTGAGGCAGTGGAATAGGTTCCCCAAAGAAGTTGTGGATGCCCCATTTCCTGGCAGTGTTCAACGCCAAGTTGCAAAGGGCTTTGAGCATCCTGATCTACTGGAAGGTGGGACAGTGGGTTGGAACTAGATTATGTTTAAGGACCCTTCCAACGCAAATTCTATGATATGATGTTCCATAAAATTTCTTCTTGAAATTATTTCAGGTAGTGAATATGAGCATCCCACTTCAATGCAAGATATGCCATTGACAACAACAATTAACACTAAGCCTTGTTTTAGGTTGTTGGAAAACCCTGGGTTCTGTACTAGTGGCAAGATTCACTCTCTCTCTCCTGGACTCATGACCTGCCCACACAGGGCCTGAGACATGCTGCAGGGTCTGTCAGGTCCTTCTAACTGAACAAAACTATTTTGAAGACAAGGGCTTGCTATAAATGTCACTTTTGCAGCCAGGAGACTTGAGAAGACTTGAGAAATGGTCATCATGATTTTTCCTTTCCAAACTCTCTTTCTCCTTAACAGACTACATCAGAATCACTGACAAGGCTTTCTTAAATGTAATGTGGTACAGTGATTGCATCACTACTAAAAGGGGAGGCAGGATGGACTGAATTAAAGGATGCTGTGAAAAAGATATTTGGATCTGAAGAATGGCTGCTGGATGCAGAAGAAAGAAGACTGTGACTCAGTAAGAGCAGATCAAGCAAAACTGAAGAGCAAAGGAGGGAAGAAAGTAGGAAGCTAGTGGTTGCTGAAGCCAACATGTAAGACAGATAATTGTTCTGTATCCTAAATTTAAAGACAAGCTCATAGGGACCTTCATCTGTGGAGATGGTAAGAAGAAGAGGCTCTATGAGGGAGGTTTTCTCAGCAATGGTATACTAGATGGGGATGGAAAGCAAGACAAGCAAGCAAATGAGAAAATAATTGCATCAGACAAGGTGAAAGGACATTTTGGTCCTTGATTTTGCAAAGTTTTAACAAGATTTGGCTTGGGAGCCAAATCTAGCTGTGATATGAATAAATGACATGCCATTTAGATGCTACCTGCTTCCATGGCTTGCTCAATCCCTTCCTGCCTACAGGCAGAGCTGTTTTTGTCCTCTGTAATCACTGCCAGCCTCAAGCAGCTATAATTACCTGTGCATGATCCAGCACTGTGACTGCTGTGTTTCTGTCCTCTGAATTTCTGCATATTAAGTAAAATGTAACTGCCAGTGGATTTCTGTGCTTCTACCAACACATAGCAGGTAAAGATGCTGTGTTGCAAATGCTAGAGGAAAAAAAAAGCTACACTCTGCTAATTGCAGATTTCAAATAGGAGGAGTTGAGACCTTTCTTCTCACTTTAAAATGTCTTTTCATTAAATATAATATCAACACTCACTAAATTGAAGATCACACTGAACATATTTTTCCTGAAAAGAAAAAGGTCAAGATACCAATCAGTGAAAAAAGGCCGTATCTTCTACATGTCCCACAAATGCATCTCCTTAAAAAAAATTAAAAAGAGCAGATTTACTGTTTGGCTTCAGTCCAAGGCATGGATGTGGGGAGCAGAGCTTTTGTCCTTTTCCTCGACCTCAGCAGGGGAGGGAGAAAGCAGTGCTGGTTCCCTCCGGGCTTTTTGCCATCTGTTCCTCCCGCAGCCTCCCGTGACGTACAGAACATGTGTGGCTGCAGATGCCAATTCTGCCTTGTGCACAGCTCCCCTGGACCAGGGGCCAGCCTGGCAGCTTGCATGATTCCTCTGTGAACCCTGAGCACGTCCCATCTTGTGCAAACACTGATGTGTCCTGCCCCACCACCTCTCACACAGAAGCTTAATAAAATGCCTCAGCGAATGTGTGTCCATGTCGCAAAAACATGTAAGTGCTCCTCGGGGATATTTCCATGTGTTTAAAATAACCCCAAACAATTTGCTTTATCAAATGTGTGTGTTTGGGGTGGGGCACTTCCCCACCTACATGCCTAAGTGTGCTGACAGTCAGGGCGAAATTCCCATCTCATTTTTAGGGGAAAAAATGTAATTAGGCAAAAAAAGCAGAAGAAAACAGGTTTGGATTTTTTTTTCTTTTTTTCTTTTTGGAATTTGGTTGGGGTTTTCTTTCTGGTTATGAATTATTTTGAACATTACCCAAAAATACTGAAACTTGCTCTGAGTTGCACTAGCTATTTACCAACACCTTCCTTTGCCCTCTCTTTGCACTGACATCTGATTCTTAACTTAGCCAGTTCTAACCTGGGTTTTGTTACTTGCCTTGCAATTAGGGCAGCGGGTTGGTTGAATTTTTTGTCAGTAAAGGTCTTAAAACAACTTTCAGGCAGGCTTTCCTCCTTCCCATCCAACTACTCTGACACATTATACAGCACCCTGTTTTCTGGAAGAGTACCCATAGCTATGGACAACATTTTATTAATAATGGAGACAATTTTTAAAGGTTTTTGGCAAGAGGTGCTCAAGGCATATTTGGCTTTTCTTCATTAGAACTGGTGGCATGTTTTTAAATATTACTGTCTTTGGGCAGAAAATTATTCCTGTAATGCTGTAATATCCCACTTTTAGAATAGGGAACAGAAACTTAAGCCTGGGCACACTGTTCAGAAGTCTGTAGTTGCATACTTTTGCAATATCTTGTTTTGAATAAAAATAAATTGATTAAATTGTTAATTAAGCATAAATTTTATTTCAGTGTTTCTTAGCATATTTGCAATTCTCTGGATTGTGACTAAGGATTGTGTGTACTTTACTTGAAAACAAATTTTTGGTATGTGACTACAGCATTTTATGCAGACTTTGGTATGTCTGAAAAGTGCTGTGTACAGGATCCCATGAACTCTCCTCCAGTGCTTTCATTCACATTGGCACACTGCTTCTCAACCACTGCTGATTCCAGCTCATACTGCCATCTCCAGTTCAACCCTGATATTGTTTAATATGAGCTGATAAACTTAATAGGTGCTCCATGTGCATATGTATTTATATGGATGTAAATCCACATCTGGACACAGGCGTGCACACGTATGCACATTGTTGTATAATGTATATCTGGATTTAAAAGTGTTGGGCATAACGCTGCTCAATGGGGTTCAGCTGCTCATGAGGCATCAGCTGAAGGTCAGGGGAATGTCTGGCTCCCCTGAACCAAGCTGACAGTGTTTCCCAGTGCTCACATATATATGTAGAGTTCATGTAGGTCTCATTTCTGCCCCTGCTGAATGCCCTTACCTAGTGTGCCTGGCCATCCTTTGGCTGCCAAGACCTCAATGCAATCCTATTTTATAGCCAGATTCCAAGAAGGTTACACATTATAGGCCTAGAAAAGGTGTCTCATTCTGATCTCTGAAATTATCAAACAGAAGATTTTTTAAGGTTTACTAAAACACCCAAAGATTAAAACCCCTGCTTCTTTGGATCTTGGACTACTTCGGACCCATGCAAAGATTGGGTGGGCAAAATTTTCAAACTGGACTTTTGCTACTCAGTGGTCCTGTCTATTCTTTCTTATTTGCCAGGACCCAAGCTCAAGAAAAAAATCTTTCTTCTGAAAAGAAACAAAACTTCACTGTACCTCATGTACTAACTGTCATGGCTTCTGCTTCCTGATTTCATTTAGCAAAGTCATCAACAGTCATATGAGAAATTAGAAACTCTGAACTGGGTTTATGGCTAACAAATTAGTAGTGTTTGCACTTATAGGTATTATTTTGAGGTTGGAACTGAGGCCTTGTGTGAGAAAACCAAACAAGTAACAATTGAGTGGAAAATCTTAGCAGAAAGGTAAACACTATTTCCAAAATTATTTTTGTTCAATGATTCACTTCAGCTGCATTCTGTCATATCTTGACTTAGCAAATGAGTGCCTGAAGCCAGATGACACTCAAAATGGTGGCTTTTCATAGCACTGAACAATTTGCTTCTGACTTGTGAAATTGATATTTCAAGGCTTTCTATTTACTTGGAATTAATTCAAAGAGAACTGAGAGACAAGAGATAATTTGTGTTAAATAGAGCCTGAACAGTGAACTTGCCCTGAGTGTCAGCTTAGGTGCTTCTTAAAAACAAACAGTAGAAATCTAATTTGTCATATGAATGCACAGAGCTAGTCATGAGTCACAGTATCCAGCACATAATTGCTTGTCACCCCACACAAACATTTGAATTTGGACACATGCTTTTAATTTCCTCAGGTTTTGTGGAGTTTTATTTGGGTTTTTCTTAGGTTGGGTTTTTTAGGGTTTTGGGGGATTGGTGGTTTTGTTTGTTTGGTTTGGTTTTTTTGTTTGGTTTGTCCCACTGTTTCTTGCTGTTGTGTTTGTTTGCTTGTTTGGAGGGAGTTTGTTGGTTTTTTTTTTTCTTTCTATAGCACCCAATGAGAAACTCTTATTTTTTTAAATACTTTATACTCACTGTAAAAACATTGGAGATCTGGAAGTGAAATGCATAGCACGAATGCAAAGTATTATCTTCTGTAATTTCAGGGGAAGAAGAAGCAATGGTGCTTAGAGGATGGAAGGCATAAAATTAATAACTGTGCTTTAGGTGGGCACAGTTCATAGTGTTTTGATCTTCTAGTAATACAAGAGATATAAAGAAAGCAGAGCTGGAGGAACCAACACAATTCACTCCTGCCTTTCCATAAAAGACAACAGAATGAAAAGTTGTTTATAATCTGAAACTTTGGAAAAGCCCTATACACCATCTCTATCTTTCATACACAAAAGAAATTGGTCACAGTCAGTTTTTTAAGGTAACCACTAATATACTGAAAATTAAACTATGAAGAGGAAAATTTATAAAAGTGAAAAATTGCCTACTGCCTTTGTCTTTTTGCTAATACACAAGAAAATATGAGAGGAATATTTTGTTTTATAAATAGCTGCATGATTGAATAAGTTGAGGTTTTTCAGCTGTGACCTAATGTATTAAGAATTTCTTCCCTTTAAAACTGGAAGGGGAAGCTGAAAAATTTGAAATGTGGTTTTCTTTGGTATGTAATTAAACTATAAATGACCTTTTATGTAGTTGATCTGTATATTCTAATTTTAAAAGTTTTGTGATTTATTAGCAAGAAAAACTTCTGTGAGTCCTGCTCCAATATTCTTATATGGGGACTGTGGTCCCTTAACCAGAAGATCCTGTCACCATCAAATGCAGAAGACACAGCCAGTGTTCATTCATCTTCAAGTCCCCAGTAGTCTGGAAGAACAAATTTCATGCCTTTGCTACCATGAGAAGGTTTCAATTTGTACAGCCACAGATTTGTTTTTGTTTAATGCTTTTGGGTATTGTAAACATTCTAGGAAAGCTACTATGTTTTTCTCTGTGATGAGTATTTCTTTGGCAGACTTGAAAATCTCAGAGAAAAGAGGAAATCTACCAGTTGGGAGAAATTTTCAAGGATTTTTTGTTCTTTTGGTAATAGTTTATAAATAGTACCTGTTTCTTAAGATATTGAAGAGTGTTATCCCACTGGATACAGAATGTGAAAACACAGGAGAGAGATCCAAACAAATTGCAGCATGTGGTGCATATTTACTTAAATGTTTGTAAGCTGTGTGACACCAAAAAAGGCAGGGATCAGCCGTGTTTACCGACCTGAATTTTGATCACATTCTGCTGTCAAATCCTGTTTCATTGACTGACATGAAGTTTATGCTTTACTGACACTACTTGAATGAGACACCGCTCTCGTAGGTGTCTTCCCTGCCCCTACCAGGGGGTTGGAAGCAGAAATGGGTCCCTTCCCACCCATTTATTGCGCCACACAGTTATCTTCCAAGGACGAGAGTTCTGCAGCTCAGGACTCTGCTGAGCACTGTACACACCAACGCACGCACGCACGGACTTCTGTGCCTGCCCCATTATCCCAGCAAGAAGCTCAGCCGAGTCAACAGCAAAAAAAAAAACCAAAAAAAAAAATCTTACGGGAGCCCTTTTCAGGCTTAAACTCCGGTTGCGCGGTGAAAATGCCGCCAGAAATCATTGTTCAAAATCCTAAAGGGGGGGGGGGGGGGGCGCAAAAGTTGCACGGCCCTTCTGCCGGCCCGTGCCCCGGTTCCGCTGTGGTCGCACGCCGCCGTGCCCCGCAGCCCCCGCCGTGCTCCGCAGCCCCCGCCGTGCCCCGCAGCCGCCGCCGTGCCCCGCAGCCCCGCCGTGCCCCGCAGCCCCTCTGTACCCCGCAGCCCCGCCGTGCCCCGCAGCCCCCGCCGTGCCCCGCAGCCCCCGCCGTGCCCCGCAGCCCCTCTGTACCCCGCAGCCCCCGCCGTGCCCCGCAGCCCCCGCCGTGCCCCGCAGCCCCTCTGTACCCCGCAGCCCCGCCGTGCCCCGCAGCCCCCGCCGTGCCCCGCAGCCCCCGCCGTGCCCCGCAGCCGCCGGCGGCGCTCCCGCGGCGGGGCGGGCGCGGGCAGGGCCGGGGTGCCGAGCGCAGGGGCCGAGCCGCGGGGCGCGGCCGAGCGCGGCTGGGGGCAGGTCCGGCGCTGCCACCGCAGCACGTCCCCACCCGCTCTGGCGGAGAGGAGCTCGCCGGAGTCCATTTTACCATTTTATCGGGGCAGCCTGGCCGAGGCTCGGCGGGCAGAGCCGGCAGCGGCCCGAGGGCACCCGCAGCGCCCGGCGGGCGGTGCGTGCGGCGGGCGGGGAGAGGCGGCCCGGGCAGCGAGAGGGGTGAACCATCCCACAAACACACGCTGAGAGCTCGTGGCAGCAGAGAGCAACGTTTGCGTTGGTTTCCCCCACACTCCGTCCGTCCCCCCCCTTTTTTTTTTTCTTTTTTCTTTTTTTTTTTCCTCTTTTCTCTCCGAAAAACATGGCTGAAGCTGGGACGGGCTTTTTGGAACAGCTCAAGTCTTGCATCGTTTGGTCCTGGACTTATCTCTGGACGCTGTGGTTCTTCATCATGCTCTTCCTCGTGTACATCTTAAGGGTGCCGCTGAAGATCAATGACAATTTAACCACAGGTAGGCTGTGATCCTGTGCCCCCCTGCCTGCCCAGGCTGCCCGTGGGGGAGCGCCCAGCGCCGCCCCCCCGGGTGCTGGAGCCCTGGCTTCAGCTGTTTGTACTGCTCGTGTTGTACTCAAGCATTCCTGTTAGCCAGGATTAAAACTTCGGTTGTGTTTCTGATAAACAGTAGATCTCAACTACTTTTTCTGAATGGTAATAAATAATGCGTGTAAGTTCGCTGGAAGATTATCGCTGTTGCAATGGACTTTGCTTTGGGTGCTCAGGCTCGCTAAGGTTGTGTGTGCCGCTGCTGTACTGAATCAGCACTAACTTACGTACTCTTAGTCGGTCTGCATTGGGCAGTTACGGCTTTATCTTGAAATTGCTTATTTTTCCTACCCATCTACTTTGATAATTTAATTTCTGCCCCCCCTGCCCCCAACCCTCCCACCCCCCTGTTGGACAAGATAAATTAGTTTTGGGGCAGATGACATGTAACCCATGTGGCATCCCTGCTGTTGGGAACTCAAACATTATCTGAGCATTTTTCACCCATCCCTTTGGCCTGTTCCCATTTGATAAGCCTCTGGCAATTCCAGCATCAAAGAAGAACTAAAAGGAAAAGAAATTCAGCATAAGGCAGCTTTCACTTTAAGCATAAAGGCAATTGTGAATTGCGTTTATAAATTATAAACTTCAAATGCAATTTTGATGAAATTTTCACAATATGTCTTTGGACAATATCCTGTTTCTTTTGACATTGCCACACACTGATTAGAACAGGAAGGAATTCTTGTTGCTTGATTCTTAATAGTTTATGTAATGCGTACGTCCCAGGTAAACACTGCAGGCCATGCTTGTCAAGCAGAAATGTCAGAATGCTTCCTATTATAATTTTTGCTATTGCAGAAAATCACAGGCATCCATCTGAGACCTAATCAACCCCCTCTGATTTCTTCCTGAGTTTGAACAAACTAATTCTTGCTGCACTTTCTCATTTTAAATGTTACTCCAGCTGAGTCATCTTGGGGTTTACAGAAATGTCTCAAAATGCAAGTAAAATGACAGTATGAAATCTTTGAGAGTTTAAAAAGGCTGAAGAAGTTCCCAAAGTGCCTGATAAAAATGGGTTACTGGGGAGAATGACAGGCACAGTATGGTCTTTATGCATCATCTGTTCCTAAATGGAATTTATTTAAAAATTACTACTGGTAATAACATTATCATTTTTTGTTTTATTTAGTTTTTCAAAGTTTTTGTGAATTAATTAAAACAGATTTAATTTATTGTGGATCATCTTCCCCCTCTAGCCCCCCCAGCTGATTACAGTTGGATTCTACTGCCATTAGTTTAAGGTTGATCATGAAGTACCACAGCAACTGATGACGTGATACCAGTCACATATATTTCAGTGATGTGAAAATAAATGTGTAAATATTGCTACTAAAACTTCTATGTGGCATAAAGAAATAGTAGGGTGGTTTAAAAAATAACTGGGTATTTTCCCAGAACAGGCTGGATCTGTTAGTGAGTTGAGGTCAAACAAACTGGTTTTCAGTACCACACCAGAGGCAGGCTTAGGCAGCTCTGAGTTAAAAAAACTCAGTTCCACAGGTATGGTTTGTACTTCATGGAGTAGTGATTTAGAAAGGATTTTGATCAAACACCTTAAACAGAGCCCACAGTGGGCTGCTGTGATATGAAGGGCAGGGAGGGCACCTGCCACAAGGACCTGGTGCTTGCTGCTGCTGTATGATTTTGTTTTCCCATGCCTACTGTTAGTATTTCTAAAAGGAAGTGGAAAAGCTGGAGAAGGTAGTGGGAAAATGATTGCAGGGCTGGAGAGAAGCATCTGAATAAGATCACAGTAAGGTGGTATTGTCATGGAGAGAGAGAAAGAAATGGCCTTTTAATAATGAAAAGATTTACAAGAATCGATGACTAGGAGGAGAGGACAAACTCAATTTTGTCATAATCAGGTGTTAATTTGTAGCAAACTTGAATCAGCTGATAAAGGAGCCTTTGGGATTTGCATGTCTGAAAGTCTTCAAATCCAGTGGTGAAATAGGAACCACAAGCGTTCATGCAGCCTTAAATTGCTTTTTGGCAAGGACAGGGCAGCAAGCTGTGCGCCACTGGCAGTCAGAGTCATTGCAGATGATTTCACCAAATAGAAGGGTGGTTGCTCACTTGTATCAGAAAGTCTGAGTGGGAAGTGTGGGGTCTTTTCCCTCTTTCAGTGTTGTACAGATGTGCACACCCGAGCATTAGTACATGTTGGCCATCCTGTGTGTTTCAGTGAGCTCCCAGGCTTAAAGGTCCTCAGTTTGGCCAAGCATAATTTCAGTGTCCTCAGTGGAGTACATTACTGTGATATACCCAAAGGGAAATCTAGTCTGTCCTATAAAAATATTAATGGTAAGTCTGATTGTAGTGTTTCATGTGGTTTGTTTTTGGTTTGGATTTTTGCTTGGTTTTTTTTTAAATTTTTTTAAAGTTTGATGTCCAGATCAAATAATAAAAATATGAATAGGAGAATTTGAACTATTGTACCATACCATTAGCCAGGAAGCAAGAGAGGACACTTAATATGCCAGGCTAGAATATTAAATACAGAATAAGCAGTTGAGGAAGCGGATGTTATTATCTTATTACAAAATAATTAAACATGCCTATTTTACATAACATGCTGTATTTTCTTCCCATGTTGGCACTTGCATGGCTTCTGAATGCCACACTAATCTGCACTAAGACACACCTCTTCTAAAAATGTGCTTGTTTTTCCTGACATAGGAATTTGGATTTCTAGTCAAATCCTAAGAAGGGAAGAGGCACTGAAGTTAAAATGTTTCTGATGATTTTATTTATCCTTTCAAAGTGCAACAGAAAGACAGATTTAATGACCAGAGCATTAAGTGCGACTGGATTGTGACAAGGCAGACAGGAGGAAACCTCTGGCTTGCCAAGGGTAGAGAAATCACATAAATTGATTTTTAAAAGTGTGAAAAAGAAATACATGGGTATGAGCTTTGGGCTGATTCTGGCTCTGTTGGTGTCTGTGGGGTATTTTTATTATTCAGCTGTGCTGGAGCAAGGCCCTGTGGTGTTACCAGCTGAGCTGCTAGAGAAGGGAGCATTACAAGCCTGCAGAATAGAAGGAAACAAGTAAAGCTGTCCTGCCAGGCCCCTGAGGTTAGCAGGCCCAGGGTAACCACGGTTGGAAGAGCAAGACTCCATCACCTTGTGATGGCTGGGACAGAGTTGTTATCTGAGAAACATGGTATATTTTTTCATTATTAATTTTAAAAAACTATTATTATTCATACTGAAATAAACAGCTAAAATTGTAATTAATGTGGGATTTGTGATCAGGTAATAGACTTCTTAAAGCCAGTACCTGAGACAGTGTGCATGGTGCTGGCCAGTTGGAGAGGGAAGAGGCTGGTGTGGAGCAGGGCTGGCAGCACCGGCCATCACCAGGTCCCCACTCACCCTGTGGTTTGTGTGGCCAGGGGGTGAAGTGAACATCTTAAAAGTCCTGTAAATTTATGATAACAACACTTTCTCTTTGTCCGAGGATCTCTCAGAAGACACAAAATTGAGAGGTTTTTTTAGTCAGCCTGGCCCACCTCAGATGTGTGCATTGCAATGACTTCAGGAAACAAAGCTCTTGGAAAAGACCCATCTTATGAAGCTACCTTGTGTGAAACCACGCAGGAAAGCTGAGGGCGATTTCATTAGCAGAAGTACTGCAGGAGATGGAGAGATGGAGCCTGCCGCTCAGGTTTGGGCTATGCTGTCTTAGGGTGGTGACTGCAGTCAGCGAAGCTTATCTCAACTTTTCTGATTTTCCCTTTCTGTGCTTCCTGACTCTGCAGATCTATACTGCACATTGGTGCAATGTGCCCCAATAAGCTGCAGTGTGAGAAAAAAGTAACTTTTCATTCCCATGGTGTCAAATTCAAGTAGCAGTGGAAAACATTTGCCTGTTATTAAAGTTTAACTAATTTCCCTTTTTCCCGCTGCTGATAATTTGGCTGTGTGGAGCTGTGCGTGCGCAAGCTGCAGTAATGAACCACCCTTAGGACAGAAGGGTTTTTGGGGACTGGACACCTGGGAGTGTGTCTTCCCTGGGCTGGGGGCACAGCTGCAGGGGCTGGGGCTGCCTGCTCTGCCTCTGAAGCCACCGCCTGTTGGTGTGTTTGCTGTGATAGCATCTTGACAGCCGGTCAGGAGGTATTGTTCCCCTTCATAAATTTAAGCTAGTGCAGTTAATCATGAGGGCTGGAAAACATTAACCTGACAAAGGTCAGGGAGTTTCAAACAGTTTGAAAACCAGTGAACAGATTCTTTCTTTTAAGAAGAACTGAAACAGTTCGTTTTAGTTCTGCAGACTTGCTGGTGGTTGTTTGGTCTTTCTTCAGAGCAATCTGCCGTCGTTGTGCGTGGTTTCCCTGTAAGCATCTGCTGTGTGAGCTACAGGAGTGTGGTGGTGGGCGAGTCAACAGAAAACCTGGACCAAAACTCTCATGCCACCGAACGAGATGGAAGAAATCTTAACTTCCTGCAAGTGCCATGTAGATTTGTTTGGGGTATTTTTAAGAACTTGATTGTTGAAAGTGAAATTTCAAACGCATGACCACTTCTGTCAAGGTCAGCATCAATCCTGCATATGAAATTCACAGAATCAGTTATGGATAGATAGTTTGCTCACTGACCCAAAATCACTTGCATTAATTTTTGCATTTCTTAGAATGTAAATTAAATATTTACTACATACTGATCTTATTTTCTACTAAGTGGAATTAAAGTAAACAGTGTTTTCTTAACTGTTAACCCCTCTCTTCAGTTATACCCCTTACAGCACCACAAAGCATTTGTAGTTTTTGCTGAGCCTCCATTCAGTGTTTGGATATTAGTTTTTTCAGTCTGCCTTTTTGGCTTTTGCAAAAATCAGTTTTTGCTGCTGTAGGCTAATATTCAGGAGGTTATTATAAAACAGGATTTAACTGTTTTAAGCATGTTTATTTCATCATGGTACACTTTGAAACTTTCCCTTTAATTTTTTATGGAAGAGATTATGATGTGCTTCAAAGTAGTATGTTACTTGTAACAGAAAGTAGACAAATTTTAGTAGGTTAAACTGGGGATTCTTGGGGGAAAAGCCATATCAAAACTTGCTGGATCAATGCCCAATGGATGCAGTATACTTGATACTTGTTTTCTATGAATTTTGACATTTCTTCACCAGCTTGACTTTTTAGTTGGGCTAAATTTTTCAGTCAGCATCAGATGCTGGAAATGGAGCAAAGTTTGTAGGAAATGCAAGATTTTTAGAAAACACTGTTTTAAGAAATTGACTTTCTTACTGCAAAAGCTCTAGAAGATTTGCAGTCAGTATTTCAGGGGAAATGTGTAAGCCAGAGCCTTCAAAATAATTTTTGATAACATCTTGAATGAGCTTATTGTAACACTGACTGATATACAGCCATGGAGCTGTACTGCCAGCTTCTAACTGAAGTCTGATGTCCTCTGTGTGCTGATGAAAATTTGTGGAAAGGCTCCTAAAACTGCATATGTGTACTGGGATTTTCCCAAAGCATCCACTGGGTGCCTGGACAAATTTAGCCCAAAAGAACATAAGCCCCACATTTTTCACAGGGGTCATAGGTCATAATTGTCTGAGTGGCTGTGAAAATACCATCATTCTAAATTAAAGAAAGAAAATTGATATTTTTGGTGGTTATTTTGCAAAGCAAGTGCAAAAATCCAGATCATAAATTTGCATTTGTGAAAGACAAAATAAGTGCTAACTGGTGTCAGTGCCTCAAGGACTGAAAAGAGAGAAAAGTACATAAATCTGTGCCAAGGCTGTACATTAAATAAAAGACAGAAGTCTTTCCTCTCAAGCATGATGCCTGCTTGAGAGCAGCACCTGGCAGGAATTAGGAAGATGATGTTTCATAAAACAGGGATTTTGGAGGGAGTGACCAGCCTGTGTTTTAAAATGGATTCTCTGAAAGGAGCTATGGAGAGTCTAGCAAAACCACACTGTTAGCCTAAAGATGCTCAAGCTGTTTATCTAATCACAGAGAAGCTACTTGACAATAGCTAAGGAGGTGTAAAAGCTTTAATCTAGTTGACAAACATATAGTGAGCTTCCTAAATATTTGGAGGTAAAATTCATGTTAACTTGTCAGAACTGGGGCCCGAATCATCAGTGGTCTGAAGAAGCAGCCTGGCTGTGAGACATGCTGTGTGCAGTGCCCTTGCTGTAACAGAGAGGTGCTTATGCTGTAAACTCTGTGGTGGGAGGAAAGTAGTAGGTACTAAAGCAGCCTTTAACATAGGGAAGACAGATCTTAAAAAAGGGGTGGCTACAAACTGCACCCAGAGGAATGCGCATGTGAAGTGTTTTTTATAAGAGATTTTTGAAGATGTGTTTTTGGACCCAGCTGATATGGCATGGGATATTATGCCTGTCCATCTATGGCTCTTGTAGGACTAAGACCCTTAGGGTATTGAGGATTGCCAGGCTCTTCTGTGGGGAATCTGGGAGTGAAATCGAATGGCCCATAGTAAACAGGAAAGCTGAGTAGTTAAAACACTTACCACGCTGAGGTTTAGAAACCCCCACACCCATCTAAAAACACTTGCTGATGGTGTGCAGGTATGTTGTGCACAGAGGCTCTGATAGTTCCACATGTGGCAGGACTTTTGTGCCTAGGCCAGAGTAGTCCCTGCTGAGTCCAAGGTTTTTGTGTGTTGTTCAGTCAGCTGGCAAGCTCTGTGCTTAAGGGGGAGTTATTTGTCTTGTTGGCAAGTGGTAAAACAAATAAAACCACTTAAGTGGTAACTTAGGTTGGAGGGCCAAAGCAATTTCTTGTGTTTGGCCCTCCAACCTGGATGTTGAGGGCCAGTGTTCATTCTGTAATTCAATCTGGATTGAAGGAATGAACATTGCTGTCAGAAGGTAATGAAGTCTTCTGTGTGGCTGCCACAAGAAGTCAAGATTCACCCTTTTTTATCCAAGATTAGTTATTTAGGAAGGTATTTTATATATAACAAAATCAGGCCCTGCTCTAGATACATGTCAAAATGTTGAATACAACTGAGAGTTCTATCGAACTGTACAGGGAGAACTAAGGCATAGGGAAATGAGACCTTGATGCTGCAAACCTTCAGTGTTCAGTTTGTTCCACAAGCACAGGCCCAGGGCTTTACTGCACTGGTAATTAATATGCATGACTCTTCAAAGACTTGAGCCTAAGTTTTTTGCTAAGGTACTGCAGAGAGCCTGTAGCAGTATGGGGGATAGAGTCCCCAGTTGTTTCTGCCCAAAGGTAGTTTTTCCTCTTTCATTTGATGATCACACCTAAGTTTTGCTTTTTTTAACCAGAGCTGTTTCAGGAATGTACTTAGGGCATCTGTCATAGAATTCAGGCCTATCCTGGCCCTGTGGACAGACTATGAGGTGTTTGTGGGGATGCTACTCCTCTGTTGGCTGTTAAAGGGGGTGGCTGACGGCTCCTTCCACCTGTTTTTAAATTAGCTCTTTGTGCACTGAAGGCATCTATTGAAAGATTGTGTTATAAACTCCAGCTTGTCCTCATGCCTATGAAGTGTCATGTGGACCAGTGATGCAGTGTAAATACTAATGAGTTAAAGTTGCTTTGTGAAATTCCCAGCACAGGCTAATTGCAATTGTTTTCTGTGTGTCTTAGTTAGGCACTGCAGAAGGGCAACCAGTTTTAACACCAAGAATGCTGAGCTTAAGCAACAATGATGCATTTAAAGACAAGAGTTAATGTCACGCTTTCAGCAGACAGAACAAACAAGTTGTAACTGTTAAGCCTGAGGAAAGGGCCTAAATTCAAAGTCCAAATCAAACTTCTCCAGCTGCTGAGAGAAGACAAAGATGTATTATTGTGGAGTCTAAACTGGAGATTTGGCACTGTAGTAGACTCATTGCTTAAGCAATTAAGTGCACTAAAATATACCAATTAGAAGGATGAAAGCTATAGGGCAAAAATGAAATGCAGTCATCTTTAAGATTCCTATTCTGTGTAGTGTGCCCACTGCAACCATGAGAACTAATTTCCAGCTCACTTTCTACAGATAAACTTGGCTTATTAAATGTCAGGAATGTTAGGTGGAAATGCACAATCTTGTATGCAGCAGCAGGATACTCAGAGATCAAATTTAAAGCAGAAGAAATGTTGTTATCATCATCGTCATCTTATTTTGTAAAGCAGCCATTCATTTCTCAAGAAAATGTGCCTGTAACCTGAGAGTGTCATAGATGTTGAACTTCGCATAACTAAATGTTTTCATGACATGTCCTGTATGTTTATGCTGAGGGCTGAAAATTGTTTACGGCGTGGCTTGGTCTGAAGCAAGGTTATATGATCCACTAATGCACTTAATCTTCCATGTGAAATTTCTTTTGCTATTTTTAATACTGAAGTTAACTTGATAGCAGTGCACCCATCTGGTATGTTTTACACAAATCTCAGCTTAGAGTCCCAGGCTAGTCATTTCCTCAGTTTTCAGAGAGAAGGTTAAACCAGAGCCTGTCAGAGAAGGCTTGCAGCTGGCCCTCTGCACCCTGTGCAGGGGACAAGGGGACACAGAGTTCCAGGGTGAGGCTCAAGATACTTCTTGAGCAGAAGCCAACTTTGTGCAGGAGCAGGATGCTGTAGCTGAGCTGATGAGCCCTTCCTGTGAAGAGAAGGACCTAAGGAGGTCCTGTGCAGGGCTGCACTGATGCACACCACTGATCTTACAAGTCAGAAGTGTTTTCTCTGTAGTGCTTGACTTGATGGATTTATTTGCCTGCTCAGAGTAAGCTCCTGTATTGTGCTGTGCTGTTATAAAAGTGCCTTCTGGTCCCTATGTCTGGCTATCCTGTTCATTGGGTCACAGGACAAAGGAGGATTGGTACAAGCACAAGTGAATCGCTTTAGCAGTTAATATTGTTCTACATATTCCCAGAAATTCTTGTCAAGAGTTTACTGCTTAAAAGTGCTGATGACAGCTGTGTTAGCAGTCACCCCAAAAGCCACATAGTCTTGTGGGGAACAGAAGTCCCACAGAGCTCTGATTTGCTCCAGGGTTTCTTCAGGTGTCCAAGCTTCAGGATTTCCTCAGACCTGGCCAGGAGGATTTGGCCTGGGTTATGGCTGAGAGTGTTTTGTCACCTGGTCCACAGAAGGTGGAGTTTCCACCCTTGATGCTGTCTTGTGAGGCATATGTTAGGGCTGTGCTCTGTGCCACTGGAGTACAGGCCTCTCTGGATCCTGACTCCAGCACTCAGTCATATTTTGCATTATCTTCCCATAAACTGCTGCACTGAAAGACTTTGTTAGAGAACTTGATAGTTCTCATGGATAGAAGCTTTGCTCTCACTCTGACTTAGATGTATTTGTGGCTGGCTTGCAGATGTTTGTGCTTGTGACTGCTCTCTCCTTTACCTGCAGAAGCAGCAGCAGCACCATGAGGACTGGTTCCCAATGCACTCATGTGGGGTTTTTCCTGCCTGTCCATCCCTTGTAAGATTGAATCAATTGCGTTGTCCTCATTTGTTCTTCTGAAACTGCTGGATGTCCTTGATTCTGCTGGTAGTACTTTGTTCTTTCAGTTTTCTGGCCATTTCATAACTGGGTTTGTACACTCTCCATCATATGCCAAGGTAAGGGCTTCACTAACTGCCTTATATAGGGTAATTAATCCTTCTCACCTTCCAGTGAAAATAGTTTTCCTTGCTGGTTCCTTGCCTTTTTCCCCATTAACTTTGATATGGTGTCCCTGGCAGCTCATGCCAGGTGGCTTTTGCACCTCCTGGTTTTGGTAATGAAAATTCTCTGTAAGGCTCTGTTGGCAGCTCCATGTGCTCTCCACACCGTCCAGACTGGCTGCAGGTTTCTCCATCTCCTGTTTTAACTAGCTTTCTTCAGCACTGTCAGTACTTGACTGAAATCCAGACAGTTTAGAGCTACACATTTTTCTTGGTAAGAGAACTGAATATTTTCAGTAAAGAGGCTCATCTGATTGGTCTGGCATGATTTATTTATTTTGTGTTTCATCCTAATTTTTTGTGTAATTGTGTTTCATCCTAATTTTTTGTGTACCTCAACTGCTTAATTTATTGTTATCCTAAAAATTGTCAGTAGCTTGGGTCTGCATTTTAAAAACAGAAATATGAAGTACTCTGGCATAACTTGAGGGATTTGAACAGTTTATTAAAACTGTCTCAATATGGGGCTTCCTTTTACGAATGTGATTTCCTTCAGCAAGTTGCTTTCTGTGCATTCTCTTAATCTTACACTCAACCATGTCTTGGACATGTTAAGTCCTTTGAATTATATCTCACTTTCTCCTGTCACAGTGTCTCTTTTCTTGCTCTTCAATTACTTTTTTCCCCCACATTCAGCAGTCTTGTTCCCATTCAAAAATGTAATAAGTATTCACTTTGGAAACTACCATATCCTGCTTTTTACCTTGCTGTGTCTTTACTTATTTTGCTGAAATAGTCTTGGTTTGTTGGATGTGGTTGTGATCTATTATATAGATCTTAAGTTATGACTTAGTCTGACTTTTTCAGATATAGTTTTATTTCTCTGCCTTTTGTCCTCACCAAAGCAGAGGGAAATCTTTGAACGCCCCTGGTCTTGCAGGTATTACTTGTACAGGGCTGATATTGCTTTATTTGAAGGCCTTAGCTGATGGATTGGTATCATGAGGTAGAAATTGAAATTAACTTTCCATTATTGTTTTGTGAAAGTCTGTGTTGCAATTCTAGTCTCCTTGAAGCAGTTGGTAAAGCTCCTAGTGAGTTATGGAAATGTTGCCCCGAGAGTTTTTTTTACATTACTCTTGATAGAAGAGGTTATAGAGCATGAATGACTCTCATACACCTCCCAGCCATCTGAAATAAACTTGCACATTTGCTGCCTTCCTGGATTTGAAACATGACAGGTATCAAGACACTGAGAACTGATGACAGTGCAGGTTAAATAAAGGCATTTAGCATGAAAAGAAGTTGACCTGTCTAAACCTAATCTGCAAAGTTTCTTAGCTCCTTTTATGTTTAAAACTTTTTAATCAGTTCTCTTGCCACACATTTTTATAACTCGTGAAGTTGTAATATAAATTTTCAGTTTTACAAGGTATCGTAGGCTTTCTGACAGTGTGATGAATTTTGCACGACATAAGCCAAACCCAGTAGTTAATAAATCACTCACTGAAAACTTTGGGTGCTTCAAGTACTATTCTACTCTTCTGTAAGTCAGGTAGGTCTAAAAATTCCAATTTTTCTTCAGGCCATATTCAAACTGTTAATGACTGATTATGGAGCAATACTGTTATTGGATGATTGTTTTTATTTTTGTTTCTGAGCAATATATACAGTAATAGATAAAATATGTTATGTGATATATACAAAGTATATTGATATATATCTCATTATTATATTTATGTCAGTAATTAATATGTAATAAAATACAGTGCTGTCCCCCTTGTGTTTGAGGCTACACATTTATCATTTGGGGTGCAGAGTCAGTGGTGGGCAGGACTCATTGGCATTGTTTGCAGCTTTCCTTCGGTGAGCCAGTAATACAGGCCTGAAATAAATACCCTACGATATCCTCCTTACAAATCTGTTCTTCCCTAGGTGCAGTGAAGTTGCCAGATGGCAGCAGAGTGTGGCTCTGGGTGCTGCCATGCTCCTGGCTGTGCTGCAGGGCTGTGGTGGCCTGTCATGTCTGTTGGTGTGAGGGAGAGCAGCTGCTCTCAGTTATTGTGAGGGGGCTCCGTGGCTGGGAATGCCGACCCAGCTTGGCTCACTGAGAGGGCAGCTCCCACCCCGGGGATCACCCAAGTTCTCAGCTCTTCCACTCTGGGTTAGGACCCCTTTGCATCTTGGCAATGGACCCCTAGAGCTGGAGTTTGTGCTTTGGTCCAGGCTGAACACTGGAGACTTTCTCAGTCTAAAATAAACAACCAACAATCCAAAAACCAGCCACAGAGAGCCCACAGACAGCTGCTCTGGCCATGAGCTCCCTGGTATACACAGCCCTCTGTGCATTGCCATCGTCCTCTTTCCAGTGCACATGTGATCCTTCTGCACGGGCACAAAAATCAATAATAAACAGTAAATGAATAACGAGAAGCCTGCCAACCAAAATCTCTCTTGTTTGCATTCATGTTTGTTTTCCTTTTCTAATCTAATGGGACAGAGAAGCATTTAAGGGAAAAGGATGCTGGGAATGATGAAATTTTATAAAGCATTTTCTCACAAATGCTTTTGTTTTAGGAGCGAGGGAGCTTGGTGGTACCCACGGTGGCCCACATTCCCTTGCAAAGCCTTGCACTGCAGGCTAAGGCTGTGGGCTCCTGGGCTTAGTTGCTCAGAAACTCTCTCCTTGTGTAAGCATCAAAAACCCATGGTGCTGATGCAGTAGATAGGGACATGTCTGGTGGGCCCCACAGTTCTCAGGATGTGTTTTTATTTATATGCAGAAGGCAGGTTGTATCTGTCTTTGGTCTTTGAGGTGAAGATAAATTCTCATTAAAAGTGTCTTTTCTGTTCCAGTTTGCAAGATTAGTTTGTTTGGGATATGTATTTTTAACATATAGACTGGAGTTATATCTGCAAGACAGTGTTTTCAGAAGCACCTGGGACATTTAATTACTTACGCTTTAGTCAGCCTTTAGTTTACTTATTAACATGTACTTATTCATGTACTCTTTATACTAAGCATAGTAATAAATCAAACAATGCTTTGCTAACTGAAAGAAAAGCATTTAATATCTGATACACAATGTATTAAGTGCATCTGTAATGGCACAGTATTCTTTTAATCATATGCTAGTGTAATTCTGCACATCACAGCCGTTGCCTTTGCAGGAACTTATGCTGTCAGTTTGGAATAAAAGTTAATATTAATGAAAGATGTGAGAATACTGTAAAATAATAATAAACCTAAAATATGTGCCAGTACAAACAAATCTGGTTATGGTGTTTGCTTTCTGTGAATGCTGTAGTTCAGCAAGAACAACATTGGCTGACTCGGATCCTCAGTGTTGTTAAAATACAGGTCCCTCTGGTCTGATGATCGCCAGCACCGCATGGCAGTGGAGGGAAATGTCTGAGGTTTGAGTACTGTTCTTAATTTATAGTGAACAAAATAAATGGCATATTTACTTACAGAGACAGTTAACCCTACTGTTTGGCATACTGCAGTTTTAAATTTAGTAGAAAGGATTCATTGAATTTGAAATTGTAGTTTTGATACGCAGGATGTTTATGATGCAGAAACTGACTAGAAGCCAGTGTGCTGGCATTTGAGTCATGTCCATTTCCTAATGGTTGCTGTTCAGCTGGGAACAGTGAGATCAGAGTTTTGTTCTGTGCTGTTGATTTGTGCAATTTTTTTTCCCCCTTGTCTTTGGTGGTTGCCTTCAGTCCTTTCCTTAGTGCTTGAGCCAGCCCTTCACCGTGTCTTGCCTCAGCTGCTGTAAGTAGATTTTGCGTGTGACGCTCAGCAGTGTGGTAGAAGTGGAAAAGGCCGTGTGCCGTGCTCGCGCTAGAGGGCATCGTCCCTTTAACGGCGCGGCCTCAGGCCGGGCAGGGAGCGGCTGGGCCTGTGGGCAACGGAGTCTGACACAAACCTGGGGGTGCCTGCGGGTCAGGGAATGGCCAAGGGCACCACGAGCAGGCTCATGCACCCGCGGCCACAGCCCCTTGTATTAAAGCAGTGTGGGGAGCCCCTCCACCTGCCAGTGGGGACCCTGAGCTGTCCCCACTGAGCTGTGCCTCCCTGCGCTGTCCCTGCGTTGCATCGTGTCACCTGCAGAGGGGAGGTACTACCTGGGACACAGTCCCGTGAAATAAAGAAATAAAGTTGTAGGACCATCCTACAACTGATGTAGTTGTAAGGCAAAGTTAAGTCCCACCCTTGAGCTTCGGAATTCTGCGTGGGAGGGGCTCCTGTAGATGGCTTTGACAAGGTCAGGTGAAAGATGAGGTACATGATGTGTAAATCTCAGTCTACAGAAAGCTGAAAGAACTATGATGACTGTCATAAAGCTGGATTATTTTAAATAGGACAAAAAATGGAAAATGCAGGACGGGTTTTTGACTGAAGGTGTCTCATATTTGTTTTTCTGAAGTGACTACCACAAAATAAGCTAAACAGCGAGTTTAAACCAGCTGTGGTGCTAGGTGCTGCATTTATGTGCCCATGCTCCTGCAGGCTGCAGGCTTTAAGGCAGGGAGGACAGTTTACACGGAGGTGCTGAGGAGGTGAGTAATACCAGCCTGCCTGCCTTTATTCCACCCACTACCTCAACTGTTCAGGCCACAGTGTTTTTACAGACATAAAGTAGTTTCTAAGGCTCTGGAAAATTTGTGCTAATTGTTGTGGTGTAACGTGTGTCTGACTCTGGCTGACTTGTTCTGTACAAACAGCAAAATTATCTTTATTTCCTGAAGGTTTGTCTCCTCCCCAGCTGTTATTAGATAGATCTCTTGTCTGTCCGAGCATTTCTGCATACATGCAGACATGGCTTTGTTGTTTGTTTTGTATATGTAGAAACAAATTCAAGGTGTACATTGTTTTTTTGTGTATCCTTGCCCCCCAGTAGAGCTGATCTACTCAGGAGTCTGTAACCATGGACGCTGATGAAACTTTTTTAAAATGTCCCTTTTGTTTCAATACGAATCTCATAAAAAAGAATATGTGTATTGCTTATTTTAGCATTTGGAATCTTTTATCATGATTTTTCAGGAAAGAAATCACTGCCTTCCTTTGATGCTTATGTCTGCCTTGATAAAAAAATTGCATACAAGGTTGTTCTTTTATAAATCAAATCAATCAAATTCTAGTTCTGCTCATTCAGTTTATTCTTGAGCTGCTTTATATTCTTTCTCTGGACTGCCATTGATATTTTGTGTGTACACAACATCATTATTAAAAAATGTCTGTGTTTAAAACTGATCAGACAGTTCAAACAGACTCTTCAACATCAGGAGCCTCTGGAAAGCACGTCTCCTTCATTGAGATTTTGTCCATGAGCTTATTTGGGAAATTTCAGCTAGGTTGGTGCTTAAGTGCCTGGTTTTTGCATGGCTGTGTGTTAAATGCTAGCTCCCACCTTTGTGTTGCCATCCAGACAGACCAAAGATAAATTTTAAGTGATAAAAGATGAAAAGCAGCATTGCAGGTAGGGTTTGCAGTAGGTTGCCAAGTGCTGAACAGGTCTCAAGGGTTTGTAATGCCAGCTCTCCACCTGTTCTGCGCTTACTGGATTGATTTTTTTGTGTGTGTGGCTTGTTGTAAATGAACCACAAGGTAATGAGGCATACTAGGTACAAGCAATTGAAGTACTTAAAATTTTTCTCTGTAAAGTGTTCTCGTGAGGGCAGGCTCACGTGTGACATGCTTTTATGACAGATATCCATAAATGGAATAAAACATTTTCTGGTGTCTTTCAAGGCAGCACCCTAACTCTAGAGAGATTTGAAAGACAAAATACAAGAAAACAAATTTGTATGATTACCAGCAACTCACATTGAATTTCAAGGGCATAGGCATAGGTGTTCTGTTCTGGCAAGTCATCTCCTATATCTCTTTTCAAGTCTTGTCTCCTCTTGCACTTAACATGGTATAAATATTTGGCAGTGCAATGACTTTTCAAGAATAGCTGCTTTGGTAGACAAGCCCTTGGCCCTTCCTTAGCATAGTACATCTTCTAATGCTGAACAGCAATGGCTAGGTCAGAAGAATTAGGAGGAGTTTGAATGTGAAGTAGTTTGTTGTGGAAATACTTTTAATAGCCCAATTGTATTGTAACAACTGCAGCTAAGAACAAGTAAGTGAATGTGAAATACTAGTGGGGCTTACTGTGTCTTTTTAAAATTAAAAATAATTCTTCTTATGAAAGGAACAGGCAAATGCCTGATTTATTGATGAATTTCTCAAGTATTTCTCTGTAAGTATTAGGTTTGAATGGCCAGGTTTTGGTAGCCAGAGGGCGACAGGGGTGGCTTCTTTGAGAAGCTGCCAGAACATTCCCATATGTCTGGCAGCCAATGCCAGCCAGCTCCAAGGTGGACCCACCACTGGCCCAGGCCAAGACAGTCAGAAATGGAGGTAATGCTTCCGTGGTAACAGATTTAAGAGAGAAAAAAGGCTACTGCACAGAAGTAATTGTGGCTAGAGAACAGTGGGGTGAGAATATGAGGAACAGCTCTGCAGACACCAAGGTCAGTGGAGAAGGAGGGCAGGAGCTGCCCCGGGTGCTGGAGCTGAGATTTCTCTGCAGACCGTGGTGCAGACCATGGTGAAGCAGCTGTGTCCCTGCAGCCCTTGGAGATCCATGGGGATTCTAAGATCCACCTGCAGCCCATGGAGGAAACCCACATTGGAGCAGGTGGATGCCTGAGAGGAGGATGTGAACCTGTGGGAAATCTGCTGGAGCAGGCTCCTGGAAGGGAGCTGCAGACCCAGGAGAGAGGAACCCGTGCTGCAGCAGGTTTCCTGATAGGGCTTGTGATGTTATGGGGGACCCACACTAAAGCAGGCTGTGCCTGAAGCATTGCACCCTGGGGAAGAGTGAGCCACAGTGGAGCAATGTGGGGAGGACTGTTGCCCTTGGGAGGACCCCCAGACTGGAGCAGGGGCAGGACTCCTCTCCCTGAATGGTGGCAGAAACAACAGGTGATGAACTGACCATCACTCCCATTCCCTGTCTGCCTGGGCCACTCTGGGGAGCAGGTAGAACTGGGAGGGAGCGAGGGGTGGGGGAAGATGTTTTTAAGGTTTATTTTACTTCTTAGTGTCCTGCTCTGATTTTGGTAGTAATAAATTCCATTAATATCCCCAAGTTGAGTCTTTTTTGTCTGTGATGGTCTTTGGTGAGTGATTTCTCCCACTCCATATAACTCATGAACCCTTTCTTATATTTTCCTGTTCTGTGGAGGGGAGTGATTGAGCAGCTTTGGTGGGTGCCTGGCATCCAGCCAGGGTCACAGCAGCACCCTGTAAACCAAGGGTTCTTATGTGTTCTTGATATTGCTGAGAGTTTTGTATGTGCAACCAAGCTGTGCTCCAGAAACTACAGAACATAGAAACCTCTGTGGTGAAGTCGCTCAGCATTTCTGGTGTTGCTTTAGGGGAGGTGTGGACAGATTGCTGTTTTTTATGGGGCTTGTGCATTTTTTTTCTTAAGAATAGGTAATACCAGATGCAGATTCAGCAAACAATGGAAAATAACTTTCAGTGAGCAGGTGGCAGTTGTGATCTGTCCCTCCTTCATTTCTGGCTTACTTTCTCATGTGAGTTTGCTACTTGGCTTGCATTTTTACACACTTATAGATAGTCTTACTATAATTCCAGCTTTGAATTTTCATACTTTTTGACTTCAGCAGCATCTTACCATACTGACTGCTGCAAGTAAATGATGTGTTTAGTGAATTCCTGTCTTGTACAGTTCTGTTTGTCCCTTATCTTATTGAATGGCTGCTTTTTTGCAATTCTGCTTCTTTATTTTACAGACACTTGCAGTATCCATTCTCTCTTAACTCTTATGTGACATAAGCAATACTGATTTTTTTAAAATCTTATCATTTGTATTAACATGGCTGCATCTCCCTCCACTGTCATGGTTTTGGATAGGTGACAGTACTCATAAGGTATGAGTGAACTACAATACATAAAATAGATTATTTATTTCATATACCTTGCCATTCCTAATACCACATTTTGGTTGGTTAGTGAACCTATAAAGGTTTATTTTTCTGACTCTGTCTGCATCTGTTCATGGAGGGAGAGAATTCTGTTGAGCAGGGCTTAGATTTTGTGCTCAGTCTGTTGCTCTGTATGAGGAGAGAAGAAAATGCTGTCGTTGTGTTTTAAATTTAGTAACTTCTGGTAATTTTGATGATTACTAAGATGCCTTTTCCGATTATAAATAAACCACATTGTTTAAAATATTTTTGACTAGACTGAATTATGTCCCAAAATTGGAACAGGCTGAGGAGAGTTTGGGAAAGAAATTACCATTAAGTTTTTGCATTCTTAACCGTAAATGGAAACAGAAGGGCATTGACTGACCAGAAGCTTGAATTCTATAGCTCCTCTGGCTAATGTAAAACATTATATATTAAAAATCCTGTCAGATTTAGTTTTTCATGCTTTCGAGGTTCTCTTGGAGGTCTGTAGGTAGTGGAAGGTGGCAAGCCCTGCCGTCTGAACCGCATTTGGCAATCTGGGGAGCAGTAAAAGGTGGATATCAGTAGGTATTGGTGTCCTCTGGGACAAGCAGAAGAGGTAATCCAACATCACTTACACTGGGAGACCAAGGCCAAGCTGGCAGACACTTGAGGATAACCATGGGCTGTTGCAAAGACAATTTGAGGTGCTCATGAGCTGGACTTTGATGATCCTTGGCCATCCCTTCCAACCAAAGATATTCTATGACTCTATGATTTCAAGTCATTGAAAGCAAAGTCTGATGTCTTTCAGTGTCTTCCTTGCTCAAACTCCTAGGCAAAGGCTGCAAAGTTTGATGAGTTGCTAGGTGGTGAACTAAGAAGGAGAGATTTCTAGGCAAAAAACCTAAATTTGGTCATTGCTTTTGTATCTGTCAGAATCTATTTACTTCCACGGACTCAACTATCTGTACAGCTTACTTAAATTGCTTCAGAATCTTGCTTCTTATCATGTAGTTTTGTCAAGATTTTTGAAATTAGGAGATAGCATGTGGCACAGAGGAATGTCATAGAGTTGAAGTTAGTGATGTAGTGGAACAGGAGCAAACCAGTGGTTTGATGTTCTGGGGTGTATCTTTGCCTTCCAAGAGCCTGGTTTCTTTCCTCTGTGTACCATGTGTCATCTGTCATTGTGTGTATGTTACAGGAGTTTTAACATCCGTGAGATGGAAATGAAACTCCTTCCAATGTCTGATCAATAAACATGATGGATTTGGGTGTCACTTCTGATGTCTCATTCTGGGGCGAGAACGCCTGTCCTGTGAGGAAAGGATGAAAAGGCAGGGGTTGTTTAACCTGGAGAAGTCTCCAGGGGGACCTCATGAAGGGGACTTGTAAGAAAGATGGGGACAGACTTTTGACCAGGGCATGTAGTGACAGGAGAAGGGGCAGTGGTTTTAACTTGAAAGATGGTAAGTTTACTTCGAGTATAAGGATGACATTTTTGCTGTGTGGGAGGTACTGGAACAAGGCTGCCCATAGAAGGTGTGGATTCCCCATCCTTGTAAGTGTTCTGGGCCATGTTGGATGGACTTTTGAGCAACATGATTTAGTGGAAAGGGGTCCCTGCTGATGGCAAGGTGATGGACTCCTTGAAAAATCTTCACAAACAAGGTACCAAGGTGTTTTACACTTTATTATCCAAATAATTGTGCATATTTAATGTTGTAAAGTCATACACAGGAATGTTTCACCCATAGCAATATGTTAACTGTGGTTTGTGGTTTGACTAATTTGTATGATGTAGACACTTGATGAATTTTTCCATTACTCATTTTCTCTAAAGCCATAAAAGAAGTATGCAATACTTGCTACTTCTTTTATGGACTCAGAAGAGTTCATAATCTTGGAAGAGATTTCAAACAGTAGGCATGTTTGAAAAATCCTGCTTCTCTATCTCAAATTAGTACATAGGGATTTATTTTAGGTTAACAGGTTTTTACAAGGTATTTGTCTTCTTTATACTTTCTGTGCTTGATCTTAAAAGTTTTAAATCTTCAGCATTAAAGAGAAGCAGAAACCAAAGGAATCACTGTAACTTTTTTGTTATTTGCAAATAAGTGAGGATCTCAGGAGCTTTTAGATGTATTTGTAACCATTTGTGATACATCCTCCTATGAAGTTATGATCCATCTGCTGTATGAAAACCATTGATAGTTGTAACTGGTGTTCTGGTTCACACCATTTCTGTCTCAGAACAGATGTAATGCTTTGTGGGCAGCCAGGGCCAGAGATTTTCTGGCACAGCAAACCAGCAGTTGTTTTCTGCCAGGGAGACCCATGACTTTAGAATGTGTCCTTGTGCAGTGAGGTGGAAGCCAGCCATGCTTATGAGCCAAGTTGGATTTCTGCTCTATGAACTGTGTGAACAGTAAGAGAAATAGGAGATCCATACAGATTAGATCTTTCTTCCAAACAGACAAAAATGACAAGAGGCAAGAGGACTGCTGGGCTTTGGGGTTTTGGGTGAACCCAAGGCTCTTGGATGGGATGAGGTCCAGCCTGTAGGGTGTGTTGGATTTATGTTGTTTTTCAAGGTAAGACATTTGTGACTAGAAATGTTCTGTTTAGCCAGTTCCCTTGGATAGATTGCTCCATGTCAGTACAAGTTGGTTGGTGGCCCATCCATACTCCTTCTCTGGGAGACATCTGCCTTAAATACACAGGGCTGCAGGAAACTTGTTTTTTAGCTCTGGGTCTGAAAACACTGGACTCTGGCAGGAATATGAGGTGAGAGCTTGTTCATCAGTGATTACACATAGGTTTTCTGAATTAATCTAATTGAAAAAGTAACTGTGGAGGTATAATTGTTTTTCTTGTTTAAACTGCCATGGAATGTAGGTATCCTTGGGAGCTCTGTGGCCATGGAGATGAATGTCCTTCTCTCAGCAGGTACTCAAAAAGGCTGTGGTCTGTGGATGTGTAAGGTCTACCCAAAGGCTTGGATCCTCTTTGTTGCAAATACTGTCACGTGTGCTGTAATTTCTAATCCTGTTCTTTACACTCAGCAACTGCAGTGCTATCAGGAAAAAAAAAGCTGTAGCTTTTGGACATCAGACTGTCCTGATTCTGGCCAGGAACAGGATTAATTTTTTGCAGTAGTTGGGACTGGCCAGGCCCAAATGTTATTCAGCACCATCTCATGAGACTGCCAGGGGCAGGAGAAAGGGAATCAGTTTCTCTTTAGGAGAGAAGGGGTTACTTTCTGTCCAGAAAAGGTAAGGAGGTGTAAGTTGTTTCTTAGTCTTATGCCTTTTGTTACTAATATTGCTGCTGTTTCTGTTGTTTATTAATTTCATTCCTGTTTCCAGTAATTTTGGTTTTTTATCTTGAACCATGATCTTTGCCTTTAGTTCTTCCTGTTGAAGATGTGAGAGGCAGCTTGGTTTTAGCTGGGCTACTAAGTTAGAGAATATAATTTCTAAGCCATGATGTTGACATGCTCATGATTCTGCACATGTTGCCTCTGTTAAGCAAATTTTAGAAAACAATGTGCTTATAACTGCCTTTAACCTCTTAATGGAGTTGAGAGAAAATGCTTAATAGAGGTCAGACCATTTTATTTTTTGACTGCCACTTAGTTTTTAAATACCATAGGGCATTATCTTGTTACATTTTTGTCTGAATGGTCTGATCGGCTCACAGTGATGTCAACAGCAACATGAATTAAAAATATGTGTTTGTGTTTGGTCATGAATTTTTGGTTTCTGCTAAGTTGTGTGTATTTTGGAATAATTTTGTAGGAGACATAGCAACATTTCGCATACGGCCTATTCCTACTTGGTTTAGTAGGAAGAACCTAAAAATAAAAAATCATAACAGTAAGCAAAGTCAAAGTAATAATTCAACTAAAGGAAAGAAGTGCAGCAATTAAATGAAACTTTATTTGTAGTAATTTGCAACTTATTTTTTCCCCAGCTGTGCGCAGTAAGATACATTTAGTCAATACAGTATCTCATTTTCTACAAAATCACTAAGTGCAATGAAGATTTTCATCTGCTTTTTTTGGCAGGAGCACTTTTGTACCAAATTGTAATGCAATAGTCAGGGAACCAAGGAATATTTCCTGAAATTGCCTGCCCAGATTCTTGGTCTAGGTCCATGGACTTGGCATTTATAAACTTAATTTGCAAAACCTTACAATTTGAACCTGACACTTCAGAGCTGACATATATTCTCCCTTCCCGCTGACACAAAATATATCTTTATTTACCAGTGCTATGTGGAAAAAGAAGGAGAACAAACTAGTTTGGTAGAAGCACCAGTCATTTAACCTCATTTTCTGTGCATGTTTGATGTGCTTTTAAGAACAGGAAATGATGGTATAGGAGACCTTATCACTCATCAGAGATAAAAAAACCTTCTTTACCATAACATGAATGAGAATTTGTTTCAGAAATTTGTTTTAGACCTATAATACCTCCTAATAAATATTAAACTTTACTTATTTCACAGCTTAGGTCTGTCATGCTCCTAACATGGACAACATAATTTAAGCATTCATTTCAGTAGTTGATCAGCTGTGTCACACTGAAATAAGTTGTGCCTTCCAGACAGATCTCCAGCTGATGACTAGTGCTAATGCAAATAATCACTCTCAGTATCTAAGTTTTTATTACAGCAGTTTTTTACTATTGTTGAGATTTGAAATGAAGACCTGTGGACACTTGCTAGTAGAAACCTGTTGGTTTTTATTCTGTTGGTGTTGTGAATAATATTTCCTGTGAAGGGGTTGAAATATTATGGAAATGATGGCTAAGAACATTTGTTTTAAAATATATTACATTGCATTCTTAGCTTTGGATTTAAAAATAAATTGCCTACTGAGGAAAAAATGTTGAGCATGTTCCAATTTCACAACAAAAAAAGCAGGGGTGGGGTTATATACTTTGTACTTGTGCTGAAAAGGAAAAGTGCAGGGATACTGGGTACAGGCATTTCATGGAGACCAAAGAAGTCCAGCTGCACATCTTGCATAAGGGAAAAGCTTAAAAGACTTTTTCAGTATTTCTTAAAGTTGATGCAATTCTTCAAATAATCAGAAAAGGAGAGTTAACAGATGAAATGGCAAGAACTCCACCACTAGATCAATTCTCATTTTCATGAAGTGGTTTTCTTTTTCTTCTGATGTGGCTCATTTGAGTCTTATTTATTTTGTAATCAGGTTTTGATATAGAGATTTGAGTTTGTCTAAGGGTAAAAAGCCATAATTTGGTATGTTCCATATCAAATGAAATACAGGAAGAAACTCTTGTGAGTGTTGCAGGAGATGCTTTAGTACCGAAAGCTTCTAGCCTTTGGATATCATCCTTCAGCCTCTGGTTTTAATCCCAGACTTTCATGGTTTGTGTGATTTAAACAGGCATGAACACAAGACCTCTCTGTTCTCCACAGCATTCTCTTGAATATCAGCAATAAAAGACTTCGCTAACAAATGATGTGCACGTGGGTCAGTGTTGGACTCTTTAATGTCTCCAAAATGAAGATGTTCTCAATTTCCTTCTGTATCATCATGCATCAAAATCCTATTTGCAGAAGCGATGTGACTTTAAAGAAAAGTCAATGGTACTTAAATGAAGAAGTTCCTAAGTAACTTTTGAAAAATGTGCTTGGGTTTCTAAACATTTCAATGACACAGCTGAACCAATATTCAAATAAAAACATGCAGATAAGACATGAAATGCTTTTGAAACAGTCATAACAGGGAAATGAACAATCATGAAAGGATAACTGAAAGAAAAATGTGTATACTCCATGCAGAGCACATGGCATAGCTGGTTTTGATACCATTGGATGCTACTTCTTTTCAGGCTGTAATTCCTGTCTGCAGTGCATTTTTTTCCTCAATAAAAATCTAGTGGCAGTAGGTAGAGTGAAACAAAGGTATGTTTAAAGGTCCTGGCTAAATGAAAAGATCTTCAAGCAGTGCTTTGGATTTTCTGAATACCCAAACAAAACACCATGAAACAATTGAAGAAAACACCAGGTGCCTTTGGGAAGTGAGTTAGGCTGAGCTGGTTTGCCAGTGCTGGTGGCTGCATCCTGGGATGGATGCAGCTTCACATCCACGATCTCTGCCTTGCCTGGCTCCTGGTCTGTTGAATTGGCCAAAGCAGTGGGAAGAAGGTTTTTTGAAGGGCTGACCTGCGGTGATTTGAGCTAAAAAAAGGTAGATTGGATGCAACTGGTCCTGAAATAGGGTCCAGTCTCTGGTCTGTCTTAGCCCAGGCTAATGCCCTGCCAGGAGCTCTGAGGGGTCCTCCTCATGTCTCCTGGTTTGCAAGCCTGTCTGGGCTTCCTTGGCAAAGTGTTGCTGAAGTTCATGCACTTTCATGAAATATGTTGATGCAGTTGAAAATGCTGCCAGAGAAAAATCCCTTCTTGCTCTTCTAGAGAGACAGTGAATAGGAGGCTATTGAGAGATATTTATTAGAATTAGTCTTATAAAGCTGTCATAGTGTAATTTATGCTTTCCTGTCTGTGCAGACTACAGCTTTCCTGCTATAAAGATTGTGAGAAGACAGAAAGTGGTCCCAGACTGAAAAAAAACCAAGAGTGTCTGTGAAATCTTGTATTCATATGAATGCTGAGAAAGATGACTTGAAAAATACATAGGAAGAAAAATAACAGTGACTATCACACATAAGAATAGTCTAGTTCTTAAGAGGATGTACGCTTTGCCACATATTAGGGAAACGTAGGGAAAAAAAAAGGAAGAACCCTGGAAAAATATTTGAAAATATTTGTTTATTTTTTTTAAAAGCAGTGATGTTTGCAATGTTGTCTGCATGGCCCTCACCGTATTCCCTTCCCACAGACAGATCTGTCAGACTGCAGAGGCAAAAAAACCCTTCAAGTTCTTTTTCAGTGTTTCTGTTTCCTTTTTCTTCTTTTTCTTACTTCTTTATTTATTTTGGTTTTTTTAAATTTTAGAATTTTAAATTTTGTTTTAATCATATACATCCATAAATTTCAGACACTTGTTTTTATCTGATGCTTGGGGGTTTCTGTCCTTTTTCCTTTTTATTAAGATTTTGTCTCCATTCTTCATTTGACTTCATGCCACTGTGCTGGCCATGTGGGTAAGAGGTATAAAATCTGCTGTACTGTACGGCAGCCAGAGGAGCATTGCACTTCACCATTTCAGCTCAGAGTTGGTTGAGGTTGAGGTTGAATGTGTTCTTCCATCTGCTGGAACCCCAGGGCCGTTACAATGCAATATTGTTCCTGACACAGAGCGATGAATGTGATCTTTACTGTGGGAAAATTCCACTGCCAGCCATGGGGAGCAGAGGAGGTTTGTTGTTGATGCTCTCCTCGGTCACAGGATGTGGCTCAGGCAGCTGTGGCTGCACACAGAGGGATGGCTGATGCTCACTGCCATATTACGCTGTTAACCTTCTGCCATCTCTTGACATTCTTTTGTGCTCACACCTCAGCCTGTCTCTCCCCTGCAGTTCACTTTGATTACCAGGTCTCTGGCTCTTCAGCAGAGCCTGTTCCCTGAAGCTCTCCACTGCAGTCTCATGAAGATTTTAGATTAAATGGTGTTGCAAATTCAAGTACATTGCTGTAGCAGGGAAAACCTTTGCTGACCTGGGAAATGAACCCAGTCTGCTGTGTGGATTGCTGCCACACAGCAGTATGGCAGTGTTTAATTTGGGTTCTTCAGTATTTGCTGGAAGGGGCTCTGTATTGCACTGCTGTGATGGCACTAGACAGTCTCTTTCATTAGCCTGTTATTTCTCAGGCAAGACCTTTGCTGTCCATTGGGTCCTATGAAGACCCTCTGGGTTTTGATAAGAACAATGTATATATGCTTGGTTTAGCTCCCTGTGAGAGCAAAATCAGGGATTTGAAAAAACTGGGATAGCCAAGTCCATGCTGGAATGGTGAAGGTGGGCTCCAAGGCATGCAAGGAGGCTCATAATATGAGAATTTTTTGTGGGTAGAATGAGTGATAGTGATGATGAAGATCTCTGGACCCCATCTGGGTGGAGGCTTGGGTCCCCATTCCTCAAGTGTCCACTATTTCCTTGTCCCTTCACTATTTCTCTTAGAAGGAGACTGTGTCTGGATTAGAAGTGAGGAGTAGGAGCACAGAGAGGAAGAGGCTTGTGCAAGGTTTCAGTCATGGCTGTGTTAAAAGCTAAGTGCATGCCTCAAGGGAGAGCTAATATTTACTACTGCAGAAACACATCTGAGTACTGTGTAGAGAGCACAGATTTGAAATTTGACAACCCAGCTCCTTCTGGCAGGGTCTGAAGCTTTTAAATAGAGACTGTGCTGGGGCTCTTGGGAAGCTGTTCCCTAGGGGAAGGGTCTGGAGGTGGGGGATGCACTGGGAGACTCACTGCACTCTGCTGTCAGCACTTCCTAATCAGTTATGCAAGTTGTAGAAAGGCAGCTTGAGAGTTGTGGGATAGAAGTGGAAAGAGAAATGGTTCCTCTTTGAGTGTAGGGGGAAGTAGGGAGATTTCAAAAGGGCAGAAGCCTTCTTAAGGTCCTGCTGGCATCTTGAAGACAGTAAACTCTATGCAACAAACAAACAAACAAACAAACAAAGGAACAAAATAGAATGTGTGAAAGATGCCTGTTGAGCTCTCTGTCAGCAGTGGGAATTCAGAGGCTGAACCATATCCTTTTGTGGGACTGTGCTTCACTTCCCTGAACTACCTTTGTGCCTTGAGAATAGCAGCTGTCATTTAAAATGGAGCATTAAGGTTTACATTTAAGCAGCACCTCTAAATCAAGATTTTTTTTTCAAGCTTCATTCAGAAATTGCTACAGCCATCATTGAAATGAAAAAGGATGGTTTGTATTTCCCACAAGAACTGTACTCTCTTTGAAAAAATAGCTTATACATTCATTGTGTTGGTGTCTAGAGGCTATTTTATCCAAAGGCTGGATTCTGCCTGTTTGGAGAACAGTAAGTTAGTTCTGTTAGTTCCAGCATAATGGTCTGGTATGTAGGAGTACAGAGGTGACCCAAGGCTGTATTTGCTCATGACCACAACATTTGCTGCAGTAGGGACATCCTGAGTAGTGGGAACTCTCATCCTGCAGGTGGGTGAAGGTGGCAGAGGTGGCTGAGGGTCAGTGGTGACCTGAGCAGGTTGCTGTGTGGGGCAGCCTGTCTTGCTGTGTACTGCTCCCCATGTTCTGCTGGGCCAAGTCCATTCCAAGCCCTGACTGCCCACAGGCTGCTCAGGAGGGCGAGTGCCAGAAGGTGGCTTTGAGGGGCACGTGGCTGCAATGGGGAGCACGTGGCAGCTGAAGGCCAGGTAGCAGTGCAGGCAGCTGAAGGGGATCATAAACAGCTCTGTAGAGCTTCTAAAGGCATGGTTTAGTGAAATTGTGATGGTGAGATATAAAAAAAATACATTTTGTTGCTGCAGAAGCAATAAAATGATGCCGCAGTGTTGTCAGAAATCTGGATCTGACTGATTGTGAAAGAAAATTAAAACAGGCAAGGTTTTAGTATTCACCCTGAGCTAAAATGCTGCATCTTAAGAGGATTAAAAGTTTTGTTCATTGCCAACAGCATATTAATACATCTGTCAGTTGGAAGAAAAAAAACATGAATGTGATTAAGATCATATTTTCTGTGAGGTCAATGATGCCTTAAATCAAGGAAATTCAGAAACTCTTAGTTGTTTCACAACAAAGGTAAATAACCAATTTAAACAGTTGTCTGCTTATTTTCAAGAAACAATAAAAAGTACAGTAATTAAAAAATATATATAAACCATTATTTGGTTCTGAAGTATTATCTGTCCCATTTACCATGCAATATGCCAAAGTACATTATGGAAAAGTCCTTGGTTTGGAAAATCAAAGGTTCTTATGATCCTTGTTTATCTTCAGAAACTTCAGAACTCCCTGACACAATCTGTTTCATTGGGCTTGATGACATGGAAATATTTAGTCATACCATCACTGCATGAGTTTTTTTCCTTAGACTGTAGTTGAAATGGTTACTTCTATACTATTAGGTCTGCAAAAGTGTCCTGTTACTATTGCAATTTTTTTTTTTAAGATGCTAAAAGAGGAAAGCAATGACACTTCCTATGGCTTATAGCTAGTATTTATTAATGTATTAAAATTTGTTTATTATGCACTCTTAAAAATAGTTCAGTCTAAGTATTATTTCAGTCTTAATTTGGCAAAAGTTGAGAATTGTTGGCTAAAGTTTTCACTATGGAATGTTCCTCACAGAGATGTATATTTTTCCTTCAGTAGCTCTGCATTAGGAAAAGGCACAATGTTGTGCTTTTAGATCAAGGCTTCCTGCTCCTTTTTTATATCTAATATATTATAATATATAGAGTACATATTATCTATATTTTTATTATTATTGTTATTGCTGTTACTGTTATTATATAAACTTTCTGACTTCATTATATGGTCTTCTGCCTCAAATGCAGTGATGGACAGAAGACTTTTCTGACGTGAATAGTCTGAGACAAATTATAGAAGCCTAAAAAATACTCAGCTCTTAAGGCTGAGTTTCAGTTTGAGGTTAATTCCAAAGACATGCAGCAAACTTGATATTCAGATTTTAGGAAAGAGGAAGACAAAAAGAATCCAGTTATATATCCATCTGCTTTAAGTACCATTATTGAAATAAATTATGCACATTCTTGTATCCTTGTTTTCATCCAAGGACACAACAATGTGCATAATTTATTACAATAAAGGATCTCTGGTTGAGACAGAAGAATATTTTGACAGAGAGTTTGAAAGGAATGGTGAATTCTGGGCCAGGAGGGGCTGCAGTCTTTGAGATAGATTTGGATACACAGATTGGATTCCCAGTGGGGTCCAGTGGTGGAACAAGAGGCAACAGGCAGATGCCCAAACACAAGTTTTGCCCGAACATAAGAAAGCATTTCTTTGCTCTGAGGGTGTTCAGAGCCCAGAGCAGGTTGCCCAGAGAGGCTGCGCTGTCTTCATTCTTGGAGACATTCAAAACCCAGGTGGATGTGACCATGCATAACCCACCCCACTGGTCCTGATGGGACAGGGACTTGGGCAACTTTACAGTCTGTGGTCCTGGAGGGCAATTTCAGAGAGGCTCAACACAGGATGTGGGGCAGAGCAGACAAGAGGGGGGATTTTACTGTGGACTTGAGGAGGGAATTGGCTGTGTGTCGGGAAAGGCTGGGTGCTCTCCAGTGGGAGGGATGGACGCTGATGCTTCAGAGCTCTGGATTAGGAGGCATGGGGCAAGTGAGGGGCAGGTCTGGGTAGAGGGCTGGGATCTGAGCTTGTCTGTGGCCAGGTGTAGGCACACAGTTTGTGGTAATTGGGAGTGGGGCTGCTGCCCAGCCTCATCCCCAATGGGCACAGCTGTGAGCAGCAGGTGAGCAGCACTGACAGCCATGAGCCATGGAGTGCCCAGGGGCACTGACCAACCACCAAAGGGAACAGAGGGCACACAGGGCCAATGCATGCACGTGAGGGTTCATGGGCTAAAGAACAAGAAGGGCAGATGCTTGCAGCTTTCTGAAGTAATAGGGTATTACTCTGTATGGGCAGACACCTGAAGCTTTCTGATGTGGTTTGGTGTTACTCTGTATGGGTTGAAGCTCTGTGTGTCATGGCAGTCTGTCTCCACTGTGGTGTATGCTGTGATAGCCAGGTAGGTAGAACAAGTAGCCACCTTGCTATACCTATTTAATCCGACTTGGATTTTAGCTTGAAGAAAGTTCTATGATTGTGCTTTGTTTGTACCATCCTCAGAAGGTCGCTTCACCATGGCTTTTTCAAGGGGGCTGTTCACACTATCTGTTACCTGGTCCTGCTTGATCTGGTTTTGCTTTTTGTTTACTGCTGAAAACATAGTAGTCTTTGTCTGTTATAAATTAGTGAAGTCCTCTGCCTTAAACTTTAATAGCAATAAAAACCAAGAAAAATTAAAAAGATTTTAGAGAACAGAGTGCTTTAACTGCAGCTTTCTGGCCAAAAATTACCTCTTTAGAAAGATCATGCCCTGGAGACATCTGGCTCTGTAACAGTACACGTAATTCTGGTGCACTTTGCAGCAGAGCTGAACTGTGACTTGCTATTGCAGTAAGGTGTTCCAGTCCCTTTCTGGCTTCCACGATGAACATGCTGCATTATGTCTGCCCACTGTCTGAGCCAGGGTGGGCCCTTGCCAAAAAACAAGGATGTTTCAGCAAGGAGATTTTTAAAATATTTATTCTTATGTCACAAGAATATAAAAGTTTTTGGCATTTCTTTGAGTGATGGTTATCTAACTAACTGCGTTTAAGTTGATGTTAGCTCAAGATAGTAAACAACAATGAAGAGTCTGCAAAGGATTAGTTTCCTGGTGAAATACAAATTCACATATGTGTTGCTTTCAGTTCCATCTTTAGTGCAGGGATAAAGTAGAACTGAGTGAACAGTTCTTTTTCATAGACTATATTGTATAAAAGTAATTGCTCTGATAAGCACTTATTTCATACAAAAAACCCCAGTGTCCCAGAAGAGTCTTAATTCTCTCTGCACAGACATGAGGAAGATAGTTGGAATAAGGGACATGACAAACAAATGATTAAACACAGTAATAGAAAAGGCCACTGAGGTCTTTTCCCTGGGACCTGACTTTGCATGCCAGGAGAGTCTGTATGTGTCTGGCTGGACACTTGATAATACACAGCCTTTCTTTATTCAAGTAACTAACCCTTTGCTTTTCCCGATCTGTAGTGTGTTGTATCAATTTCAAGCAAATGCGTCGTTAGCAACAAAAGTAATTAGGCCTGTAAGTCTTGTTTGTGCCAGTTTATAAAGAGATGTGAAGGCTGAGGTCAGAGAAGGCGCCATGCTGGACTGCATTTATCCAGTGTACAGTTTCCAGTGATGTTTGGTGTGAATAAATACACAATGTTCTGTATTTTATTTTGGACTACATTTTCTCAAGAGTTTTTGTTTAGAAAGATTTACACAAGATGTGTATCTCCTGCTGTTTGACTGAAGTTTGAAGGACCCACAAGCCTCTGCCCTTGTGGTGCCCACAGGGGCAGCCTTAACCCACTGAATACAGGAGGCAAGTCAGTCCTTGTGCTTGAGGCTGTGCTTTGGCCAATCACCAAACCATCTTCTGTGAAGGATAAGTGGTATCAAACAGTACTTGCTATAGTGTAAACAGAGCCAGAAGCTCAAGTGGATAAATAACACTGACAGCAAACAGCACTAAGCAGAGCTGGTGGCCATCTAAAGGCTGATGGCTGATCTCCTTCCCCTGCATGCTGAGCAGAGCCATATGCTCCTGCTTTGCTGCAAGGTGAAGCTCTTCAGCCTGGTCTGATAACTGATTAGGTGGTATGAAATGAACAAATCAGCTATGTAGGAAGGGCCTACATTTCTACTTGAAAGGACTGTGTGTCCATGCTTAAATTTGTTAGGAGGTAGCATGTCTCAGATGGCAGGGAAGACTTACTCTGGTGAAGTGATGTCTGGTGATTTTATCACCTTCTTGTATCTGCAAACTGTTCTCAGCATGACCTTCCTGCCTGGGCTGATGAAGTTGATAAACTCAGTGTGCCACCTGGTACTGAATGCAAGCCCTTGAATCTGCCTTGGCATTGAAGGAAGGGAAGTGTCACAGTGCTTTGAAGTATCAGGAGATCACTGATGTTGTGAGGATCTCTTCAGCTGCAGGGGGCAAAAGGGTGTCTCTCTCAGCTGAGCAGCTGCTCTTTAGATGACTTGATCATTCTGGGACCTGTTCAGGGGGAACACCCATAGAACAGTCCACAGTTAAAAGCAGTTTTGGATTGCAGGGAATCTACATTTTCTTCTGTGAATTATGGGACCCCTGACATTAGCATAGCCATCTTCTTTTCCAGTGGTTCCCCTAAAACTCCCAGATGCACAGGAGGCACTTCTGTGTAGATGTCTGTACCTGAGCTGCTCAAACCTTATGCTGTGTGTGCTCTCTCTGTAGCCAGTGGCACTGCTGAAGTTGGCAACTGCTCAACTGAGAACGAAACTAATTTAGAAAATCAGTGCTCTCTGATGGTGCTGACCAGGAATTCCTTGGGATGGATGTTGTGGAGACTGGAGCTGTAACTTCCATGTCTCCTCTCTCCTGTTATGCTGTGAAATACAGCAGCTCTGAGGGTTCCACCACTCCAGGGGAGAGGCCATAAAGGGTGATACCAGCACCCTAGCAGTGTGCTCTTCTCAGAGGATGGCCCTCTATTAGTACCAGAGTTCTGAGACACTTGAATATTATAATGGCTGATCACATAGTTGTCATTAAATTGCCAGTGCCACTTACCATCTGACCTGTCTTGAGTCATGATTCTCGATGGTGTTCATTCACTGGCCATCTCCAGGCAGAACGAGCAAGCTGTGGTTGCTGATGCCTCATTGTGCTTTGTGAGAGGAACCCTGTGAACCAGTTAGTGCTGTGAGCTCCTGGTAGGTGTCTGCTCTGTGTCCTGAGATGAGTTTCCACATGGAGTTAGACTCAGGAGTCTGTGCATTTTTGCCTGGTGTCAGGTGAGGAGGCTGCTGGTACACTTCATTGTAATGAGCAGGGCAGATGCCACTGCCCTTTTCAATCTCCACTGTTTTCCTCTAATTGTCTACACGAGGTTTCTATTACCACGACTAAAAGCCTAACGTTTTTTGTAGTGCTTTGTTCAGGAGAACTTTTCCAGGGTGTCTGTCAAGTTTAAGAGCCTTCTTCTCCTAAAAGCCAGTGATACAGTACTTAAGTGCATTGCTGGGGCTTCCTCTTCACCATACATTTGTTCCTCAGGCTAGCCCTTATCCACATAAGCCTTTTTTACAACTTGCAGAATGTTGCATTTCCAGGAGGAGTTTTATTCTTCTGGTGTTGAGTGCTCAGCAGATGAGGGTGCTGTGCCCAGGCTTTGTGGCTGGATCCTGATGGATGGATGGATGTCAGTGCTACTACAACCTAACATGGATCCTAGTGCAGGATCAGGAGGGCGTCTTGCTTTAGTTGTTTCTCTGACTCATAGAAGCAATCCTTGGTCAAGAAAAACTATGATAATCAAGCTATACAAGCACTTACCAGCTGTGCGGTTAGTTTTTTTTATTCTGAGAAAAGAATTTTAGATCTCCAGTCTGGGGCTGGTGCTGATGGGAAGTAGAGTGGAACCCCTGGAGTCAGGAGCTGGGACACCACCAAAATGCTGCATCTTGGGAAAACTGAAATCCTGAAATGTGCAGTGTAACTAGTCAAACTGCTTCCAGTGGACTCAGTTTCCCCACTGACTCTGCAATTATGTTCTGTTTGTGGCTGCAGTATCAGTTCATTCACAGTAATGCACAGGAGTATCCATATGGGAAAACAGAAATAAAACTCAGAGTTGATTTTTTTCCCCATGGCTATATTATGGGGTCCTTTATATCTGCTAGGGAGTATGCTTGGCACAGCACTCACCCATCCAGCAGGGATGTGATTACCTGGTCTTGTGAGTATTCTCCTGTAGGCTTAGACGTCCTTCATTTTTCCTGTATTTATGATGAAATCATGGCTATTTGTAATGCCAGATTGAATGCTCATACTGCATTTACTCAGGCTGAGAAGTAATCTGAATTTGATCTTCCTCTCTCAACAATCAAACTTTCTGCTAATCATGAAGATCTGGCATTAGATCAGACATTCTTAATTCAGATTTTAATGCAATGTTGGCAATACTTGCTACTCTCTCTCTCATTTTTATACATACAAATTGGATATTTGTGTTTATGTGGGGCACACATGTTCCCTCTGATTCCAGTTTCCAAGTGATTTATTATGCATTGGCCTTAATCCTAATTTTTGGTCCCTCAGAGTCACATAAAAATCACGACAGTTTGTTTAAAATCCTTTGTTTTAATTTGTTATCCACCTCTGTTCGCTCTGACATTAGAAACTTTCATATCTACCTCATGTGCAGGCCTGTGGTATAGATCCTTGGAAATGACCTGAAATTAGGATACAAAAAAGAAAAAAAGGAAAAAAAACTTTAACAACAGCAACAACAAAAAAACCCCACAAACATAAAAAAAAAAAATCCAAAACATTTCCCTCAGTGTAGAAAAGAAACACCTTGATTGTCTTCTTCCAATATTTTATTATTTTAGAAAGCTATTGCTTGTTATTCAAATAAATTTAACAAATAACACTGAAGATTTATTTGCTTCCTTTTTTTCCAAGTTCCCTTTGGTTCATGCTGAAAAGCGGTGTGATCTGCTGGAACGTTTTTCAGATACAGTTGTGGCCCCATTTCATCATACAGCTGCATGCATTTGGAACAAAAAACTTCTCTCGGGATTTAACAAGACATTACACATGCTCTGATGAACCATGGGTTTGATATTATTGAAAAAATATCACATTTCATTTGAGTTTGATATGTCATTTGCACACTAGGAGTAGATTGTCACACTGTGTTGGTAACTGTCTTAGATATTTGTGGGTAAACAGTTCTTTGTTTAAAAGGAAACCAACCAAACTGAAAACCAAACCAAAACAAAAAAGAAGTGAATCACCATTCTACACTTTTGACAATATTATACAAAAGGTGATCTGTACTCTGCCACTTACAAAATTACTTTTGCCTTTCTTACCAGTCTCACACTGAATGATCCAATGGAACTTGTAGAAATTTGACGATTCATTCGGTATCCTCTGCTGTAGGGAGTGGGAACACCCTTCTGTTGTGTTACTGCCTGATACCAGGTGCCAGGTGTGCAAAGACATCTAGCCAGACACCTGTCCATGATCCACAGTCTCAGTTGTACTCTAGAATTAGGTGCTTAAGCTGGGCTAATATATTTTCTTTTTTTTCTTTCTTATATGCATGTATATATACATGAATATTCTTATATTCTTTACATACAGTTTTCTGTGTGTAATACTCTACCATTTCATAACTGCTAGGACTTCATAAATTAAGTCCATTAGATGTGCCTCAGATGGCTGGGTGGCCTGGGAGAGACAAAACACAAAAAACTTCCTCTTTTAATGGCTGAGCATCTGCTGGGAGCTGCCTCTTCCTCCCCCTGGTGACTGGCTTGCAGTAATCATGTTCAGAGCTGTGGTGAAGCGAAGATCTTCACTAAAAGAGATGTTGAAAGGCATTAGAGTAATGTAATAATTGATTATTACAGTTCATTGTATCTCTTTTTTGAAAAGAAATCTGTCTTTTGAACTTCATCTCTCAGGTAAGGACCAATGCTGATGCAAAATATTTTTTTGGTGGCAAAAAGTACTTCAGTCTGTCTTGTTATTTGTGTGAGTATGCATGTATATGTTTACTCAAAAAGCTTAATTTTTTTAGACATTAATTGCCTAAAAATTATGAAGAAAAATAATTTTTACATAAACGGGGTTGTATAAATGCAATATGGGCTGCACAGAAATATTTTAAAAATCAGCACAAGAACAAATAATAATAAAAACAGGAAAACATCCCTACAGTCTGTGAATCAGTCTGGTATAAAATCCTTTGTCTGTGCTGAACAGGACAAAGATCTGAACTTCTTTACTGCCAGCAGTCTCCTTCCTTTCTGTGCCAACATAACAAGGGAACGGTATGTTGTACAGAGAGAATGCGGGTGGAAAACATAAAAAAAAATGTGATAAGACCAGGCTGTGAGGAGAAGAACACTGAGCACTTCAGACAGCTCAGATGTTCAGAGATATTTTCCCGTTTGGCTAGCCAGTCCCTTTGTCTCCCTGTCTCAGCTGTGTGCTGTGGTCCTGTGTCAGCCTTCCTTACCTCCCGAGCTGCTCCTGGTTGTCCAGCACAGCTCCGTGTGGAATCTTGCTGGCCTTGTACAAACACAGCATTGAGGCATTTCATGCCAGTGGAACATACCTTCCTTGGCCTGACTTGGCCCTGAATGCTCTGTACTCCAGCCTGGCAGACCCCCCTGGACTTGCCCTGCTGCCAGCTTTCCTGCTGGGAAGGGCTTGTCAGGCTGTCCTCATCCCAGCTCTCTCTCTCATGATCCCTCTCTCTGTTGCCACAGCTCCAAAGTTGCCATTTTTGGGACACTGGCTTCATTTAGTGATGGAGGTATTGGAAGCACCTCTGCACGGGGGACTCAATGGTAGAGCATCAGTGCAGGGTGTTCCTTTTGATCACTTGGGGGTTGTTTGTACCTTAAATACAGGCCCCTGTGAGATAAGAAGCTGAAGTTGTTGCACCACACTGAATTACATTGATGTAATCATGTCGTCGACTTTTTCACCAAAGATGCTTATTAAAGATAATTAGGGTCAGCAAAGTTGAGCAGAGCATAAAGCCAAAGAACTGCAGTTCTGTAATATGTGCTGCAGTTTGATTTCATTTTTTTGGGGAGCATAAAAAACCACCTTGCAGTATTTTGTGGGTGCCATGTTAATGAATAATCAGTGTGGCTACTGCTGCCAGAATTGACAATACCTATAGAGGCTGGAGACTGTCACAGTGTGTGGGTTGCTGGGGGTCTCACTGCATTTTTAGGAGGGGGTAACTAACATTACTACAAGCAAAATAAATTCCTTTTGGAGGTTGCTGAATGGTGTGGAATCATTGCAGAGTCACTCAGAGGTTTCCAATAACACATTAAATGGATTAAGTTTTTCATTGTCATAAAAAAAAAAATCAGTTTTCAGGCATTAAAACACAGAACAGGGGACTTGGTAAGGAAAGGCAAGTTTAACTAACATAATAAAAATTCCTACCCACTTTGAGGCTTATTGAGAGTATCCTGTATTTCCCCTTTAGAGACTTGAAGGTGTAGGACCCGTTCCCTTGCTCTGGGAAGGATGCAGGTGAGAATTCCCTTGTGGAGGTGATCTGCTCAGGGCAGTACGAGAGGAGAACATCACAGGTGGGATGGACTTATTTCCTGCTTCCACAGTTTCTCCTGTGAAAAAGGTTAAATGGAAAATGAAATATTTTTCTGGTGACAAGAGAATAAAGATTTATGCTTTAATGGATCAGCATAAGGCACATGTACAAAGCTGCCTCTGTTGGTAGCTCAAATTTCCTGCTTGCACTATTTTTACAGAAAGAAATTACTCTAAAGCAGAAATTTACATCTGTATAAAAATTTTAACATTTCATTATCCAGCTTCATTATTAAAACTCAAACTGTGCTTTAGGGATTAGACACATGTGTCCTTAGAAAACAAAGTAAAATATGAGTATTATTTTTCTGCAGTGATAAAGTAATGAATAAAGATATCTGCTCCAGGAATTGCAGTAATTGAGAAGCACATTCCTTTCTCTGGAAAATGTCAATGTAGAGGAGACAGCTTTGCATAGCATATATTACTGATTTAAATATTTAATGCTAGTTTGTGGTGGAATGTATGAAAAAACATTGTAAATTAATCTAATACTTGAACAATGTCTTGTGCACATTGTAAGCAAATCCCAGCAATACTGGCTGCAGATTTCCTTTGACATTTTATGTACACCAATTACATTATCTTTGCTGCTGCATAAGAGAGAAAAACCATTTGTTGACTCTTTGCAGTATAAACCAATATCAATATTCAGCATTGGAAACAAATCTGTAATTCTGCTAGCAAGCAAACTGAAAGGTTATGGTTTTAAAAGAGCAGTAGGTCAGAAACAGATTTTAACACTTCCTTAAAGTCATTTGACAAAATGTTTTAGGTAAATGTGAAAGAATTTCAGAGAAAATCCTTCAGTAGCCTGTAGTAGGTCACCTTTCCCACCAGGCAACGTACTGAGCTGCCAAGGCTAAGACTAATGAAATAGATTGTTATTAAATCCTTCCAGAGATACTGCATGGGTTGTTTGGGCTTTTCGACTACCTATATGCGTCAGTGTAATGAGAACTTGGCAGAGGGCCTGGGCTCTTTGACACCTTCAAGGATGTCGCTGGAAGAGCCCTGAGGTTTTGTCTTCCTTGGAAACAATGCTGTGGGAAGGTCAGATCTGCTCATCAGAGCAGAATTTATTCTTCAGCCATTGCATGAGTGCACTTGGGATTTTGTTCCAGAGACCTATGTTTAAAGATGCTTGGAGGCTTACAGATACATAAGAGACCCATTTCTTATGTGAACTTGCTTCAGTTGCTGGAAAGTCCAGTTGCTGGAAAATCCTGCCAGAACCTAATCTGTTTGATGCGCTGAAGCTTCTTATCAACCTGTTTTGACTGAAGGAAGTGTTCACTTCTCCAAATAGTTAAAATAACTAATTCAGTTCTGGGAGCAGCAAAGCTACAGTCCTTGTAAGAGAATTTATGCCACAATCATGGTCAAAGCCAATTTGGACATGGCTTCTTGGTGCTGTGCATCCATACATGTGATTTCAAATAATCATGACAATTGAGCAGCTAGGCTATTAATTCAGGTGCTTAAGTACATATTTGAGGACATCTGGTTAATTTAGGACATCTGTGGGTTGATTTGAGTCACTATGATTGTGAGCACTGATGTCCTGTGTGCAGATGGAGGCTAAAATCTGCCTGTTAGAAAGTGTTGTAAGATGTCTCACCACAGGATATGGCCTCTCTCCTGACTTTCTTTCAGCAATGAAATACAGGTAAATGTTGCCATGAGCTCGGTGGCCCTAATTATTCTTATGGTGTGCACAGAACACAAAGTGACTGTTCAGTGTGTGGAATGGAAAGCGAGTAAACAGCAGAAGAGCATTTTGTGCCAACAGATGGAGAGTAGCTTGGTGTGCCTTGTAGGTGCCCCCCACTGCTGTGGGAAGCACAAGGTCATGCTCTGTACAGCCTGTGGTGCTCTTTGCTGTCTCACAGCACGGGGCTGTTGAGGGTCCATGAGGATGTCTGTGGGCATACATGCTCTGTGAGCTTGGGACCACGTTCCCCTGGACCAGAGGGACTGGCCTAGCAGTGAGCTGCTGTGGCTCTGTACCCCATGTGCTGCTCTCCAGTCTGTCCTTCAGGCTGCAGTGCTCCCAGCCAACACCTCCCTGGTTCCCTAATGATTCCAGCATCCTCAGGTGGCAGGTGCTGCCAGCCCCCAGTAGTTCTTGTTTGTGTGGCCTGCTGCTCATGGTGGCTTTGGGTGTTCTGCAAACAGCACAAACCCCCCCCCCCCCCGGGCATGCAGAGCAGCAGGAGTGTTTGGGAATGGCTAACCTACAAAAACTGAGAAATGGGAGGAGGAGTGGTTGCTTGCCTGTAAGTGCTTCCCTTAATGGACCTGCATCTGTGTCCTTTCTCCTCATACACCAGCAGTACTTTCCAGTGTCTGACATCTTGGGAACTGCATGTCCGTGTTCAGCGAGACTTTGCAGAAACCTTCTTGGTTTTGTCCCCTCTCGACAGCCATTCTATGGATGACCCTCAATGACTGGTATCTTCAGCCATCAGCTTCCTGCTTGGCTGCTCTCACCAGCACAGGACAGGCAACTCCTTTTGTTTGTGAGAGGACAGAAGGAGCAAGCTTAGGGCTTTCTTTGAACATTTTTCAATTACTAAATGTCGGGAAAAAAATAAGCTTAGTACACTAAAAAAATGCACTAGCAGATGCACACTAGATCTAGTTGGTTTTGAAGAATAAAGAAAAATTAAGGACAGTATTTCTTTGGTTGCTAGGATGCCTTTTTATCATTGAATTCAGTGTGCTTTGGGGTTGTTATTTTTATTTAGATGTGTGACTCATTTATTGTGGTTAGAGCATTGTTACAGTGTATTCTGACAATAAATTTAAGTAAAAGAGACAGTTCGGTAACACTTTGATGAGAAAATTAGGTCTGGAGTGTAGACTGGACCAGGAGTTTAGTATTTCTTTGAGGGAAAAATAATAAAGAGAATCTGTGACAGAAATTTGGGGTTATTCTTTACTGAAAATGCTATAAGTGGCGTTTACTAGGATATTTGTCCCTGAAATTAATTCTGTTTGCACAGAGACGCTTTGCATCTTGTGCAGCTGAGAAAAGCAGCCTGAATTCAAGGCAGCTATTTTCCTGCTAGCATTCCCATCCCGGGCGGGAGCTTTAGCATCACAGAGGGAAATAGATGTCTGGCTCTTTGTCCCCTGCTCCTTGTGACAAAGGCGCTGCCATCCGAGCGGCGGTGCGGTGTCCAGGCCCCCTGCGAGCGCTGGGTGAGCAGCAGTCGGTCTGTGCGGTGTCCTGACGTCATCCCGTGTGTGCACAGCTCCGCTATTGTCTCGGCCGAGCGGGGCTGCCGAGTGCGGTGTCTGCGGCTCACAGCCCTCCTGCCCGCCGCTAGCGCACAGAGGACAGCGGCCTGCCCTTAGCACGCGGATTTAAACACAGCCTCCTGCCTTTTGCTTCCTGTACAAGGACCTTCCTTCCCTGCGGTTGCAAGGAAAAGCTGTCTGCGGCGTGGAGCGGAGCAGAGGAGGAGAGAGCAGAATCTGGCAGCTTGGATAGCCTGGACTGCATTGTCTGGCTTCATGACCCCTGCTGTGTAGCAGTCTCATCCCCTCTCTCATACGCTCCCTCTGTCTTCCACTCTTTTTTCTTCTTTCCTTTTTAAAATAGCAGCATCTGAGGCGAGCCATGTTTGGCACTGAATCGTCATGTAAGTAAATGCATCCCATTTACATCCTTTTTCTGTGAGAACAGGGCTTGTTTTATCCTTGCTGTACCCGCCACGCTGCATTCTCTTTGCCGTAGGTCGTTGGCTAAAGCTGTGGTCCTTGCCTGCTTATGGAGGGATGGAGGATGCTGGAGGGGAAGCATCTACCTGCTAGCCGTGGGTGCATCCTCGATGCAAGCAGCAAGGAGCTAGGGCTGTCAGTGCTGCTGAATTCAGGCCACTGGAAGATTGGGGGGAAAAGGCAGTTTTCCTTGGATGTGGCAGTTGATAAGATCGCATCTGTCAGTGATCAGGAGTTGCAGGCACTCTAATGAATGCACTGCTCAGATGGTGCATTTGGCGACTGAGAATGCTGCAGTATCAGATGGGTGAGAGCTGGGGGAAAGTGATTTAACCATCAGGAAAAGACTGCTATCTCATGCCTATCTCATTTACTTCATTTTTGTCTGTGGGAGAAAAAAAGCTTCTCTGCAATTTCCCCCCTTCCCCCTTGTGACTGCAGAATGCACAATTAAATTAGGTGGAATTCTAAATATGAGGTGAAAAATGCAAAAGAAAAGGAACATTTATTCTTTTTCTTCCTCATCTTTGTGCTGGAAAATCTTAACCAAGGCGGTCTGCTGTATAATAGCAGTGCAGATGCATGTCATTGAAAGCAAGCCAATTCTGCTTCGATGGGAACAACAATTACCTACCTGGCAAATCCGGCTGCAGAGGAAGGCTGGGGGTTTATGTATAAATAATGTTGCTGGTGACAGTGTGGCTGTGTGGGGACCAGTCTGATCCAGTGATTATTGGATGAGGGAAAAACAGAAAACAGTTGGTTCATGCTGTATTTTGTGCACAAAACAGTACTGGGTGTTGAAAACATGTCTCATTTGGATATGAAGGGATGGCTTTTTTAGAGCATTGTCACATCCAGCATGGTGTAATGTCTCCACACTTCTGGGCTGGGACCTGTTCTGTGGCTCATCTCTTCCTAGGAAATTACAAGAGCATTGGGATGCCTCATAATTATGCCTTCCTGGCTGTCGAACCCCTTGCTCCCAAAGGGTTAATTGTTCCTGTGACCAGGCTCTGGCAGCTCCCCCCTCCTCTGCCACAACACCCAGTCAAGGTCAGGCAGCATAAAAACAAAATTTGCCTTTAGATTTCTTTTGTTTAGGGATGCATTTTTCATGCACAGTTGTAAACATGTCTGCAGCTCTGGGTCATCAGAGCATGAACAGAGATGCCAAATGTTGTAGCTGCATCTGTTTCACCCTGACAGATCTGTGAGCCCCAGCGTCTGTGTCTGTGGGCTCTATTTCTGCAAAATGCACATGAACAGGCTTTGAGATAAAATCTGTGCCCCACCTGTCCTCTAGCAGAAAGCCATAGGATGCACTTGTTCATTTTCGTGGTCCTTTCTTGGTTTACAAGGTGCATTGGCTAAAGTCACAGGGGTTGTGCACCAGCAGCTGTGGCTGCTTTTGTTTCCATGGTTCCCACAATTTAGAAAAGGGCAATGGAAGCTTCCATATCAGCCACTATCTGTTTCCCAGAAGGGTCTAGAAACATTTCTTGCTTTTAAAAATGGGATTAAACAGAACATGGCTCGTTGCCATAGATTTGAGCAGAGGCTACGGTCAGTCTCTGCCTGAACTCCCTGGGCAGATGAAGAGGAGGGCAGTGCGGTGGCCAACTCCCCTGAACTCTGCTCAGGCCTGAACCTGAGCCCAGGAGTTCCTGTTGTGGCTGGACAGGGCGGTCCCTTTGCCTGCTGCTGCCAGGTTCTGCAGGCAGGAGGAGAGCAGGGTCACTGGTGCTGCCCCGCTCACCTGCCCTGCCCGTGCGGGTCAGAGCTCGCCGAACCAGCCCTGCCCTCGCTGCTGCTGGGGGAACAGTGGCTTTGCTTGCAAAGAAAGAAGCTCGGATCAAAATTACTTCAGTCAAAATGCTAAGAGGTTTTTTGTCTTCCCTCTCCTCCTGTCGTCTTCATATTTCCAGGCTGTCAAATGATAACAGTGCTACTAATTGTTAATGTTTCTGTCTGGCTAGAGCATCAAATAAGACAAAAAAGAGTCCGCATTATTTGGACATTGGAAATATGTCAGAAGCCATTGCTGCTGCTGCTGCTGCTGCTGTCCAAAAAGCATGAAATGAGCAGATTACAGTTTTTTTTAATCCTGCTGTTTACCCTTAGTATTTAGGATTTCATTTCTCTCTGCTTTGATTAAAAAGCCAAGAAGAATGGTCAGAAGCAAATACTGGTTCAGAACCTTTAGTCTCACTCAGTATCAAAATATTTTAAATGTCAAACTAACTCTCCTTTGGCAATCCTGTTTGTTTCTTTTTGCTTTTAGCAGCCGTTAGAAGGGCAGTAAAAGATAGTCTGAGAGTCTTTGTAGGAACAGGCATCTGCTTATCACCTCCTGGATGCAGGGAAAGACAAACAGCCGCTGACAAGAGCCCATAAAGGGGGATAAGGCAGCAGGCGATGCACAAACAGCTGCTGACACTCCCAGTACGTGATGAGCAAGGATAGAGTGTGCAAAGCAAAACCCCAAGAAGTGTCTGTGCAAGGGCACTGTGGGAGGGTAGGGTAGTTGCCATGGGGTCCTGGTCAGTATTTTCCATTGGTCATATGTTCTTTCTATAATCCCCACAGGAAACATATGTGGCAGAGAGGCTTCATCTTCAGATGCACTGCCAGGGAGGTGTGGAGGGCTCTGTGCATGGGGGGCAGCTTTTCATCCCATCCCACCACTCCTGCTGACCTGAAAGATTTGTCTGCTCACCATAATCATTTCACATTCTGTAGGAGGTAATCTGGTTTGATAAAAAATTGAGAATTAAGTATTTTTTAAGGTGAAATGGTGTTGTAGGGCTGCACCAAAGCAGAGAAGTGGTGGACCTCTGAACAAGTGATGAGGTGGTCCCCACAAGTAAAACAAGCACCCTCATCTCAGGGAGAAGAGCCCAGAAGAAATAAGCAGCAAGCATCCCTTGTCTAACTAGGAATACTGGCAGCTGCAGGCCTCCAGGAGAGACAAAAGAAGGTCACTGTGTATAATATGAAATTAAACTGAGCTGTGAGAGCAGCCAGAGTCGGTGAGGCTTACCAGTGCTGGGAGAGGTCAGGGGAATGCAGCTCCATCACATCTGACTGGGTATTGGTGAGGAATGGGACAGGATGCAGTTTAGAGCCTGTGAAACAACTGGGAGGCTCAGAGAGCCATTTTGTGCATGTCTGAGAATATGCACCCCGTGTGCTTCAGCTACCCAGAGGAGCTCAGTAGGAAGCTGCAAGGAAGGATTCACACACATATGCCCATGGAGCTTGCCCCAGTGCTGTTACAAGGCCCAGATCTGTGCTGTGAAAGCCCCAGGTGATGTTCTCAGTACTGCTGCATCTCTTCATGTAACCTGGCAGCAGTACTGCACTGTGGGGGTTATAGGGGGCTTGTCTGAGAAATGCTCTTCCAGCCTGGGCTGTTTGGGAGACACTCATGGTGGTCCCTGTCTGGTAGATCAGCAACTGCACTCTGGAAAGCAGAAGGGCTCTGAAACAAAGGAGAGCTGACCAAAGGGCCAGAGAAACACAAATCCAAAGGGAAATGGAGCTTTCCTCTGCTGCAAGGTTAATGCTAGAAGGCTTTCTGTGGGGAGGCTGAGGACTGCTGTGGGGAATGAGAAACCTTGCTCACTCAAATGTGCCAGGAAAAGCCTCTGTGCTTGTGCTAGGCTCACTGTACTGTCTTCTGCTCTGTCTGTTCAGGAACTGCTTTTGTTCCTAGGCACTTTTTTCCCCAAAATTTCTTCCAGCCAAGATGCAACAAATGGGAAGGGTTACACCAAGATAAGTGATTTATTGCATCAGAGAAGTAGCCTTATAAACTTGTGCAAAACAGCAGCAGCCAGCCGTAGAGAAATGGAAGATCTTGGCATCAAACATGGAGGTGAAGAACAATCTGATTGGCACTGATTGCCATCCTGGTGATGTGCCTGCCTCCTCTGTTTCCAGCGCTGGTACTCATCCCAGTTGTTGGAGAGCTAGCCAAAACCTGGCCACTCCTGCAGGTTTTGAGCATGTTGGCTCTGCCAGCTTGTTCATGGGGTGGTTAGATGAGCAGCAGCACAGGAAGGGTGGGACATGACTGTTGAAATTCTGGTGGGAGATAGCAGCCTTGGTGAGACTGGGCTCCACTGCAACAGCAGATGACCAAAAAACTCCTTTTTTGAGCATAAATAGCCCACTGCCATCCTAAAAGGCTGAGAGCAGTAAGTACAGCCACAATTCCTGAATGATGTTACACTGGTTTCTCAGGCAACAGTATGCCAAAGACAGGTTACGGAAAGTACCAGAAGTTGTAAATTTAAACTAATATATGTAGCTGCTGAGGTTCCTGTTGTTCCCTGTAGAGCCAGAGCTGGTGTAAATATTGCAGAACCAGGTCAAAGAGAGGCTTAGCTACACCACTGTCAAATGCCAGAATAAACCTGGGTTATGAAAGGGGTTGAGGTTGAGGAGCTCTAATAACTTGACAAATTATTCAGTGAAACTCCAAGATACTTGGCGAGAAAATGTAGTCTCACATCCCACGTACAGTGGATTTTGAGGGGTGACTGTGTGCTAGTATTCTTACTTTCTAAATGAATGTTGTTTTAAAAAATACAAACCTGAGATAAGAGAGGGCTCTCTAACTCCTTTAGCTATTATATAACACCTTGTTATGTGCCTGAGATATGGTCTCCAAAAGGCTCGACTGCATGCTCAGGACAGGGGCTTGAATCTCAGCCCTCCTACTCAGACAGCATCACTGGCAATTTGAACTCACTGTGCTGAGCTGTTCACAAGCAGGCAGCTGTTGGGAGAGTTTAAGTGCACCTTGCCCTTTCTTTCTCCAAAAACAAAAAGTGGGCTGAGACATCTCACAGGCTGGATATGACTCATGAATTTGATAGTCTTTGGTGGTTTGTCTCTTACAGCCCTGGATCACCTTTCCTGTCTCTCTGGTTTAGAATTTGCAAGGTTCTGATGTAAAGTTTTGAATACAGTGATGGTCTCCCAGGCAGCTGTGTCCACACAGCTTCTGCAATGGGGAAGAAATCTGAAGGTACATGAAGGGAACTTTACAGGCTTTTCTTCAGCTTGTCACATTTTTTGGTCCTCGCCATTAGCTAAATCATGAACTATAATTAGTGGAGGAGTCTGTGAATGACCAAAGATGACAAAAGGTCTTTCAGATTTAAAACAAAAATCATAGAATAGTTTGGATTTGAAGGGACCAGCGCCCTCCTCAGAGCAGGACCAATCTCCTAGTTAGAGCCAGTGATAGATAAAGCTCAATCAATCTGCATATTTGCAGAATGGTGTGAGATCAAAACAAGCTTCAGCTTTGACCAGTGTAATTTACAGAACCAGAAATAGGGAAAGATCTTTATGACCAAGGACGCCAGAAAGATTATTAGAGTCCCTTTGGGCTGTGTGACCCAGATAGGAAGTGCAGTACATGCAGTGAAAACTCTGTCATATTATTTGAGCTGGGGTAGAAGCAATAGTGTTTCATGCAGTTTGGGGATAATTAATGGGTATGCCTAGCAAAAAAAAATATTCACAGAAGAATCTAAGCCATCATTTTTCATCTGAGCTAAAATGCCCTGGCTGATCCCTGAAGCACCTGTTCACTTCAGGGAAGCAAGAAAAGGTCTGTGAAATGCTGTGAGAAAAGCATGTGGAATAGAGAGGGACAGAGTATTCCAGCTTTTCTAGATTAATGGATTTCTTTCCCCTTTGGTGAAAATCACTTTGATGTAACATCACCATTTAGACCCTTTCATATGAAGGTCACTGTGTATAATATGAAATTAAAGTATCTTAAAAATGACAATATGTTCCCTATTGAAAAGGATAAGATGCTGTATTAACCAAATGAGCTGGACATCTACAGAAGGAAACTTGCTACGCACAATCTGGTGGAGCTGAGTGAAAAATTGTCTGACTTTGGTGTGTTTTGTCAAGGTGAAACTCTGAGAGATCAATTTAAGATGCCTAGAAACTGGGAGTGGAACACAAGCCATATTCTGCCTAGACCAGAAATGTGCCGTTGCTTCACAGAATTAGATGGAAAGTATTTTAGAACTTCTTAGGGCTCTCAAAAAATTCATTTGGAAATGGTATCTTGGAGGTGTTGTGATCAGTACAGGAGAAAGAAAATTCTTGTGAAACTACATGGCAGTGATACAAAATTAAAGTATGATATTTCTGACCTCCTTTGAGAAATAGAGTGGCTGGAAGGTCTTCCTCCATACAAGCTTTGAGAGAGGTGCTGAGCAGACTCTTAAAATGTGCTAGATCATGTTTCAGCCTAGAGCAGGAGCCTAAGGTGAAAGTGACACTAAATCAGTGAGCTTGTCAGAGAAAATACATAGCTATACTGGGGGCTTTCCACATTTGTATAGCCCTTAGGTAGCTCTTTTAAAGGTTTGATTGAGTAGGGAAGAAGGATGAGAGAGGGTAAGAAGGAACTCTAGAAGAAAGTGCCTTGTCCTCAAAATGTCTGTAGCCTAGAAAGCCATGAGGAGGTATTGAAGATGGTCAGTGGAAAGATTGTTCATCCCCTTTACCTCTCCTGTTTACCATGCCACTCATTAGCCCAGTGATTTTGCAATTTGCAGTGATGATTTCATTTATGTCATCACTCTAGCAAGTGCCAGTTTTCCTGTTACCACTAGGAGCTAAAGTCTTGGAAAGCTGTTGGGCATTTGGATTTCCTGCTGCACTCTCTTGAGTGTGGAAGTACCCATATGATAGTACATGAAGAAGTTTTAAGAGGATATAGTCTTAATGTTGATGAGTTGTGATTGTGCAAGTGCAGCAAAAGGAAAATGTACTCAATTACATATTTTAAAAGTTCCTGGATGGGAGTAGAAAAAGGAGACCAGATATTTTTTTTGCTTCATGTGCTAGCTGCATTTTTACTGTGAAGTAATGGATTCTATGATGAGGACACCACTAGAAAGCAAGTTCTGAGAGGAAGGGCATCTATTACAACTCCAGGGAGGTCAGAAAATTGCAGCAGACTCCAGTTGTAAGACCACTGCTATAAGAGAAGGAAAAACTGCTGTAAGAAGATACCATCCCAGGCAGAACCTCAATTATATAAATCACTGGCTTGTAGATACCTAACAAGAGTCACATTGATTCTGAACTGACTTAGCACAATAAAAATAGTGCTGGTCGCAAAAGAAAAAGCATCCTGATAAGAAATACTGAAAGATGCTAAAAAGATACATTTAGCATTTACTGAAAGAGCTGAATGTGGAAAATATTGGCACCACTAACCTTTTTTCCTGTCAGCTGCACTCATTACTGTCATTAGTAAGGGATCTAGGACTGTTGCAGTGGCAACAGTAAATTGTGCCGCTGTATTTTCATCGGGGTAGGTAATCATGAGTCATTCAAACCATCTGCTAATAAAACACTCTCAGACTGCTTAGGTTATCAAAGAGAATACAGTAGCTGAGAAATGTCAAATTAGCTGGCAAGGAAGCAAGGCAAATTTTGTGTGAAGATCCCATGTACTTTGTCATCCACAGACATGAGGCCAGGCAGTCCATCTGTTTTATAGGCTGTGGGTGGACACAAAGGTCTGCTAAGGGTTAAGTGAGCTGGAGAAAGCATTCCTCTGACTCTGGAACATGTATCAGCCTGGCTATTCTCTGCATCCTCTGCTGCTTGCATGGTCTGCAGTGATAACTCCAGATAAGCTGTACAGAGCAAAGAGGGTGATAATCAGGCTGCCTGTGTGATTGGATGGAGAAGAGCTCCAAATGATGGAAGTGAGCAGACAGATAAAAAGCAGCAAGATCTGAACTGTAAGCATCACAATCAGGAGTGGAAGTTCCTCTAGGAATCCACCCAAGTGTGAGAGGCCTGACGCACAAACCTCGCACAGGAGGATACAGTGTCCTTGGTCACAGGACAGAAGAGCAGCTCTGTGCCAGTACCAGCAGGAGCAGATTCTTCTACAACTGCTGACCTGCTGGAGATGTCTCTCTCAGACTTTAGAATGTTCCAATAGCACAAGGAGATAGCAGTGGGATGAAGGATTTCTCAAGTGTATTAAATAAGACATACTACATCACTTGCAGTTACCACATCCTAGTGGGACTAGGGCGTGTTTTCCCAGCCCATAGGGATGCAGCAGCTAGGATAACAAAGAGATTAAATGGACTGCTCAGGATAAAGCACTAGTGGTCTGTCCCCACAGAGAATGGGCATTCAAAGGCCTTTGCAGAGGGCCTTTTTTAAATTTACCTTTAGAGGTGTGAATATTTCCACAGCTGGGGTTCTTGCTGTGTTAGGCTACACGTGCACAGCAGGGAGGTGGCACTGCTGTGGGCATTGTGCATCACAGTGACCGTCTGGATGCAGAGGGACATTCATTTGGTTGCTCTGGGGCATTGCATGTATGCTAATGGCTTAGAGTCTCTGTGGGGTTTGGCTGCCTGTCAGAGAGGAATGAAGCTGTAGATTTCAAACCAGTGCTCTGTACTGCAGCAGTTCGGTGAACTACGTGCCTGGCATTTAGTTAGGTTCTGTCTTGTTTGTGCGTCTATGGTGACATTCAATTAATTCTTCCATAAAATACAGATAAATATCCACGCAGAATTATACAAAGAGACAAAAAAGGGGCTTATGTTTAAATTTGCTATCCTTAATAGTATCCCCTTAAACAGAGAGGCTCCCCTGAGGGAACAAAGCAGTATGACTCTCTAATGTGGAACGTCAGTGCAGCGCCGGCGCTGTCGGATGAGGCGCTGCAGGCAGCAGCTGCTGTCTGCAGGCTGGCAGCAAATATGGGTGTCTGCATTTTCAGCTATTCTCCCCTAGGCCACGGCTTTGTATGTGCTCCTGATTTGGTTTGGTTTACAAAGGAAGAAAGAAGCATCTTTATGTCATTGAAGAATGTAACTGTGGACAAAGGAGTTAAAAGGAATCTGCCAGTTTTTGTTTATGTGTGTAATATATGTGTGTACATTTATTTATTGATTTATTTATTTATTTTACTTTGACAGCTGTTGTTAGTTAAAGCTACAACTGCCTTGTTTTTAACAGACTAGTTTAGCAAAATTAAAGTATTTTTTTTCCCAGTGAAGGAAAGCCTGAAGCTGTCTCACTATATAGCATGTCATTGCTGATGAGAAGCTGTAGTCTTCCTGCTTCTTGCCAGGGAGTTCAGTACCCTGGCAGGCAGTAAGTCTTGTTATCCTTGTATGTCAGTAGGCCAGAAGTTTACATTAATAGAAAAGTGGACTCTCCTTTCATCTCCAGAAGCACTTCAGACATACTGACACAACAGGGGTGGAGGTGTCTCAGAGGTGCCATGGGGAGCCTGCATTGCAGCTGACTTAGGTGTTTGCTGCCTTATGTACAAGGCAGGGAAGATCATACTGCCAAGCTGGCTTTCAGAAACTGGAGTTTCATCTCTGGAGATCATCTGCTGGATGTAGCAAATTGCTTTCTAGGGATTTTGTTTGGTTGTTTTTTGATTGGTTTTTTCTTTTTGAATTGGCTAAAATCTGGCCATTAGTCCTGTCTTCATTTCTGAAGTTCAGTCAGAAAATACCTTTCAAAGGAAAAGATGCACAGCTATTTCAGCAATTAAATTCTAAAACTGAATCACAGTTATCTGGCTGTCCTTTTGCTTTCTAACATCCAAACTCACAGAAATAGTCCAATTAAATAATTTTGAAGAAGAAAATGAGAACATCCAGTCAAATAATAACTAAAATTATCAGTGATTATAGGCAGAATAAAATCTAATCAAAATAAACTTAACAGTAATCTAAGACTAATATTAATCTATAAATGATTGATAAATGAGATAATCATGATAGGACAAGGACATGACAGGTGCATTCTTTGTCCCTTTGTATTCAGAACTGGTGAGGCCACACCTGGTGTGCTCTGTTCAGTTCTGGTCCCCTCTAAAAAAGACTTTCAGGTGCTGGAGCTTGTCCAGAGAAGGGCAGTGAAACTGGTGGAAAGCTGAGAGCAAAAGTCATGTAAGGAGCAACTGAGAGAGCTGGGGTTGTTTAGCCTGGAGCAAAGGAGGCTCAGGGGAGACCTTATCCCTCTACAGCTGCCTGAAAGGAGGCTGCTGTTAGTGGAGGTTGGCTTCTTCTCCAAGGCAACCAGTGACAGGATAAGAGAAAATGGTTTCAAGCCTGGGCCAGGGGAGGTTCAAATTGGACATCAGGGAGAATTTCTTCATGGAAAGCACTGGAATGGGCTTCCATGGAGATGGTGGAGTCACCATACCTGAAGGGGTTCAAGAAATGGCTGGACATGGCACTTTGTGCCATGGTTAAGTTTATAAGGTAGAGATCAAGTGGACAAAGGTTGGACTCAATGATCTTGGAGGTCTTTTCAAACCTAAATGATTCTGTGAAGAAATATTTAAAATATTATAAAAATGACCTTATTTTCCAACATTTTGTTTGTTTTCATTCTTTGCAAGAAGAATAGAGAGCTGGGTATAAGCAAAAGTAGTGATAACTTCCTTTGTTCTTCATAAAGTTGCTTTTTCCAGGGCCTTATAAATGAATCCAAGGTAAAGAACAGCCTTCATGGACTCATGTTTTATCTTTGAAAATTATTTCATACCAGCTAGTAGGGCACTAATGTGCAAAAAATGTCAAAAACAGCAGTTGATGCACTGCAGTTGAGTTTTGTGTGTTGGTCATTTGCAGCTAGTCACCTTTTCTTTGGGGACAGCATATCAAAGTGGGTTTGAGCAATGAGCAAATTGTACTAAATGGGTATTGAAAATCTTTGTGCTGGGTTTTTAAGAGTTTAGGCTGATTCATGAGATCAATCTTTTCTGTGATTGCTATTCTCAAAAATAGTACATTATCTCTTACAAGGCTTGTCTTGATGTGTTCTTACTTGGGTTTAAATAAAAGTGTGTCTTTTTAAAAGAAGTTTAATTAAGATTGTGTAAAAACCCTACAGATTCTCAATTAGGACTAGACTGAGTTAAAAGGGTGTGGGTTTAAGGTTAATTGAAGTAAACTTCCTTAACTAAAATAAGAAAGTACTTATGAACTACTGTACAAGAATATACATACTGCATCAAAACATGCATACAGGCAAGTCAATTGTCTTGTAGTAATACTAGAATAAAAATAACAGTGTGTTGTATTGTTTTTGTTTATAATGCCTTCCATGAGACTCCTTGTAGTTTTCAGAAATTCAAGATGAAATATCACCTTGTTTCCTGTGCTCTCAGGTTTCTTGACAAGCAGGAATGACCTCTGATAAAGGGTTTGAAGTTCACATCTGCCAAAGATGAACTGCAGTTTCTAACCATAACAAATGAATAGCTTTGTTTTCTTTCATCTTGCTGCTGTGCAGACAGCCCTTTGGTGCTATTTCTGCAGAGATAATCATACATGTATTTGGAGGATGCCAAGAAAACAGGTACTAGGAACTTAATTGCCCATCCCATGGACAGGGCCATGCTTCCCTTGGGTGCTTGCTGGTGAGAAGGCCTAGAGACATCTCTCTTGATCCATAGTGGCAGAGCATCAACAATTCTGAGAACATGAGGTGAGAAAGGCTGCCTTTTTGATGATGTTATCTGTAGTAGTCAGCACTTAAGCCATTGTCCAAGGTAGTATAAAAGTAACTCTTTATAGTGAACAGCCTACTCTTCATGTACTCTTCAGGAGCTAAATACTAAACTTGAGCTAGTTTTAAAACTTAGGAGATTCTGACAAAAACAGGAACGGAGCACAAAATACGTTTTGCAAGCTGTTGCAAAATCAGTCACAGGTGGCTGATCCAGGGAGACTGAAATAAACTGAAAAGAGTGGTTGGAAAGCTGAAGAAAGAGGTCAGATCATCAGTTTTCTTAAATAACAAGAAAATTGAGGTGTGATGAGCTAGAAGATCTGCAACACAGAAGATCCTGGAATAGTAAATTCTTGAATTGTGGATGATTTGGCAAGTGTAAGAGCTAAAATCTCGTATGGCAGATAGATATGTGTGCTGTATATGTGTAAGAGAGGGGGAGTGTAAGTGTATATGTGTAAGAAAGGGAGAGTGAAGGGGGCAGATATGAACAGTTTTGATGGTGGCTTTCTTAGTCCCTCCCATCCTTCTTTAAAGAGTGCTGCCATTCCCATGAAGAAACCAAGAGGCATCCTTAAAATGTAAAACATAAATTGTTTACAATGCTATTTAAGTGATTTTAGTAAACAAGGCCATTTTAGAAATGAAAAACAAGCCATCAGTCTCCCTTTATTCCAGTATCTAGAGGACAAGGTGGGTGGCAGATGATTTGCCTTACTAAAGGATATCACACTGTTCTTAACTGCCATAGAAACAAGAATTCATCATATCCACAGAGCCCTGCTCCTGCTTGGGGTGGGAAGAGGGGCAGGGTCTCTAGGAGTGGGGTGGTTCTAGAAGCTGCAATGACTGAGATGCTCCAGGGTTGGAGGGGTGGACGCAGCTCCTGTTTTATTTTCCAGTTTTTCAGAGTTTGGAGTGGAAGCAGGCTCTGTTTTCCTTCCCTGATAATGGTGGATGGTTTCCTCTGTGATTTTCTCTAGGTCTGTCCATCTTGACTGTGGTCTATTTTACTGAAAGTACCAATGAAGTGGCTGAGCATTTGCTCTGCTTCCCAGATGGTTCCCCCTCCAGCAGGGGAAGCAAGCTGTGCTGCAGGAGAGCGGGCACAGCCGGGCTGTGATGCTGCTCCCGTGTCGCTCGGGCTGCCGCTTGGAGCTGCGTTAGCAGTGGGATGTGCATTAACAGCAGAGCGAGCAGGAAAGGGCAAAACTGGGGCCGGGTGGGAGCTGGGGACGAGAGAAACCACCTGATGCTGTTTAGTGGGAGTCTTGCTTGTTCCTAGTCCTGCTGGCTGTTCAGCCTTGATGGCAGCAGTAAGCCTGGGTACCAGCAGTGCCTTCCCATGAGCTGCCATGCTACTTTCAGCTGCTGTAAAAATGAGGAATTTCCATTTTTTCTTTTCTCTAATGAACACTTGAGATGCATTAATGCCCTATGTAGTGATGCCTCTCCTCATTTTAGCTCCCATCTATGGTAAGATCCCTCTCAGTCCATTTCTTCCTTTAGGTCTAGCACCTTGTAGTTCGGGGAAAATAACTAAAAGTATCTGCTTATTGACAAGATCTCCTGCAGCTTCCAGCTGCAGAACTGGCATTTCTTATTCAGGACTTGGATTTCTGAGCACAGGCATATCCCCCCATACAGCATCACTAGTATGGCCCCCAGAGACTTTCCTACTGCATGGAAAGAATTTACTCTGCAAAATCTCTTTATTTTCAGAATGTGTACTACAAACTTGCTGAAGAGCTACCTCAATTTTCCTTCCTATTTTTCAGAACACAGTAGATGACAGTGGAGAAAATGACCAAGCATGCCATGTTTCATGTGCTGTAGGATCACTTCCAATATTTGGTGTTTCAGATTCTTCCTGGGCATTTAGTCTTTTACAGTCCTCAGCTCAGGTCAGCTGTACAAAACACAGTGCTCTCCTTTTTATTACAGCCCATATAGCATGCCAGAGAAGTTACCTGAGCATGAAAGGGTGCACTAAATAAATTTAGTAAATCTATAAAAACATATTTATCAGTTTCAGGTGGACAGATCTGGTTTAAAGAGCATCATTTGCTACAGAGAGGGCTTAGCTAGGTGTCTGGCATGAATGAGTCAAAGTGTCTGAAGTATAGGTAGCCAGAAGATGATATGTATTTTCAATTAATAGATAGGCTTTGAGTTTTTTGAAAGTAGATACAAATCCCCTCTGAAGCTAAAAGCCTTAAATCTTTTTTGGTACAATACCTGAAGTGGTAGGAAAGATAAGACCTAAACAAGCCTATCCTCTCAGTAATGGGAAGCAGACAGACATGTTCAGAAAACAGTTACTGTTATCTGTGACATGGCTTTCAGTTATTTGGCATGGAGCAGTCTATCTATATTTTTGTCCCATACCCGTCACTTATTTATTTGCTGCTCGTGACTGACTCCCAGCACTGCATGTGATTTGGCAGATCAGGCTCAATCTGATGCACACTGTATCTCAGACACCAGTTATCATGTCTACTACAAACACATCTGACTGTTCTTCAAGCTCCATGCTATGGCCACTCTGGTTTGTGCACTTAGAGTTCCTGACATTTTCTAGGAAATTCATGAGTTATTTTGTTAAGCACCTCATTTTGACTTTCCATCAAGTCTTGCTAGGTGGTTAAGTTTTCTGCTAGGTGGGATTTTCTGATCTCTGAGTGGACTGACAACAGCCATCTTTAATGGCTAAGGAGAGAATTTGGTCCTTCAGCTCCAGATTCACAGCCAGAAGCACTTTCACCCCAATAAATCTCTGCACAACATAAAGTTGCTTCCAATTCCAGTCACTAATTTCATCTGCTTCAAACAAGATTTGAGAGTTGCTTAGCAGCAAGTGCCTGTGGTAAGTGGAAGGTACCTGCCATGCCTGCAAAGCAGCACTTGCTTAAAGCAATACAGAATTTTATGTTGTAGTTATTTATACCCCTAGTTTTGTGTTCTCTGATTGTTACTGTGGTGGTTACTGGATGAAAGAATAGAAGCACATGTATGTGCTAATACTGTATGTTGTTAACATTTCACACATGCATACAATGGGGATTTTTTATAGCTAGTATGTAAGAAAGAAGCTTTTACATTACAGGGAAGAGGCTTGTTCTCAGTTGTGGGTTTGTGGGTTTCTATTGTCAGTTTTCGTTGTTGGTATATAAAGAGAGGAACTGAGTCAAAGCTGTGAAACATGAATTTGGAACTGAAAACAGTAACTTTAAATGCAATCATTTCCCAAGCAAAGACATTTTAGTCATATTTCAATCAAATTTAGTTTTGATCAGCCAGTGGATATTTTCATTGCTGAACCCTACTTTGATTCTTAGAATAATTTCATTTTCAGATTGCAGGAAAACAGTGATTTTGTCATTAATTTGCTCCTATAATTTGAAGTAAAACAAGCAAACAGAAATAATCAGTTTCAAAACTGGCTGATTGTTTTAAATTAGTACTTTTTAGCAATTCTTTTTGGTTCATCAATATTTTAGCTGGGCATTAAGGTAATATATCTCGGTAAAATACCTGTAAGATACCTTGGTTGCAGTGCTATTTGTATTCTTAAGTTTATAGCTTTTCATCATACCTTAAATGTTACTCTGTCACCATTAGGCAGGATGGCAGAGAGCTGAGCCAGGGAAAAAGATGTGTCTTCTGAATAAAGGTAGTCAGGTGCTTCCTGAAAAGCCAACAATCAGATAATCATTCAGATAGTTGCCTTCTCCCGTGGGCTGGGAGTGCTGAGTTTAACCAACCGCATTTATCCTTGAAATAATGTTGTGGGTGTCAGTCACCCAGGCTGGGGTCATTTTGTCCCACGTACGTGGATGACCTGGGCTTGTTGTGTTCCTGCACTGTCCTTCTCCAGCAGCAGGATGCCCTGGGATCTTGAAGTGTTATCTTTTTGAGTCTTCTGTCGTTTGTCTTAATAATGACTTTCTTCAGACTTGAGCATTGTGTTTACAAGATGATTCCCTTGGGTGAGTGTCTCCCGTATGTGCCTGTCAGAAGGAACACTACACCTTTAGTCTTTGCAGATTATTTCAGATGTGCTCCCAAATGTACACACCTTGTGTATTTGTACTTCTATACAGGTGCTTTCAAATAGCAATGCTAACTCATTTTTTATTTGTGGGCGGTGACATGGTTAAAGAATGCAAGAAATAAAAAGGTCATTTGGGGCTCAGATCAGTTGCCTAAAAGAGGCAAATAGAACCATTTCAAATGCCCTGGAACATATTTCACCTGGCCACCAGCTGTTAGTCCCTGGGGTATTTGTGTGTGCTTTGTGTCAGTGTGTCAGCTACCCTGTGCCCATCTCAGGAGCTTTGGATGCACCCACTTAGACAACCAAATTGAGCTCTTTTTGTCACGGAGAGTTGTCATTTTTGTATTCTGAAGAGATCTAGCTGTGTTAAGTGATGTGAGAATCTCAGATTCCTGAGTAACTGCAGGTTTTTGGAGGTCATGTGTTTGCATTTTGTTTTGAGCAGCAGAAAGTGAAAGTCACAGTGATGGTGACAAACTTGGACTCTGGCAAGGCGTGCATGTCAACTGTTGCCGTGATTAACGCCGGCTGCTCAGCAGCCCGGGCTCAGGGCTTGTGGAACATGCTGTACTCAAATAATCTGGCTTGGAAATGCCCTCCACTTGCCATTTGCAAGCAAGGACAGACAGAAGACAAACATTTCTTCCCCTAAATATGGAGCTTGTTACAGCTTAGTTGCTTGGCAATCCACTTGATTGTAAAATAAGCAGACTATTAAGCAATGCTACTGGTTTCCTTCCTTCTATGGCTTTGCAGGATGTTCTGTGATCTTTGTGCTGTTACAGCCTTTGCAGCCATCTGCTTAACTGCAGTGGGGATAACCTACTGCTGCCATGGCTCTGCCTTTGAGAAGAGAAGCTTACTGGGTTTTCAGGTGTTTCTCCTGTTGGTTTTTTCTCTACATGACACTGCATTTCTATTCCCTTTCTTCTTCTAAGCTTATTGTCAACATGTTGCTGCTATCTATAATTACACTTGGCACTGGGAGAAGGAGAGACACTGAGTGCAGCAAGTGCCTCTGCCTTCCCTGTAGATTTTCATGTATTAATATAAAGATGCATCTGGATACCTTCATAATTTATTTCCCTTGGACCAGAAAAAAAATTATTCTTTCTCAACCCTCTATTGACTAATTAGTAATTCTAAATCCTTCCTTGATAGGGAAAAATTGAACTAGCTGCTGTCAGAAAACACATAAATTTCCATATCAGATTATATTTTATAGCATGAATTTAAATTTATTTCTCTCCAAAGGTTCTTAGCCTTTAATTTTGTTGTGTGCCCACAGTGCTGGTGCAAAACAGGGTGTTCTTGTTAGAAATTCTTTCCGTGAAAATAATGCTGAACAGAATTTCAAGAAGGTGGCATGATGTGTGAGAAAGGGTAATATGTTATTCTAAAGTGTAAGAAAATGTTAGAAACTACACAGATGTGCATTAAAAATCTACAATATATATCAAAGGCTAAAAATCTTTAGGCAACAGGGTGAGTGGCTTATTTCCAGCACTGTGGGAATTTTGATTGCAAAATTCTGCACTGTGAGAGAGATCCAGAAAAGGCAGAAATACAGATAGCAGTAGTCAATCAAGCAAATTATTATTCTTTAACAGCTATTTCATTAGTAAAGATTCTTGTGAAATATATTAACACCAAATGAAATGAACTGAGTAGATGTGCAAAATAAAGAAATTGGCTCTGAAACAGGTGGGTTTTGTCTATCAGGCCTCTCTTTACCTGGAAATAGGGCCTAGATGATGCTTTCTTCTGTTGATTGTATATCAATGTTAACCATAGCCAAAGTGCAAGGGAAAAGGTATCCAAGAACTGTTCATCCTGCTGCAAACACTTACTGATCTCTCTGCACAGCTTACTGTTATGGTGACCACCTTCTGGGGGCAAAATTAGCAACATAGCCTTTACTGGGATGTGAGTTTTTTGGAATTGTTAACCCTACCAGGGAAATGGCAGAGGCAGCAGATTGCTAGGGTGAAACCCTAGTCCTGTTAGCATTCCCTGGCATCAAGATGAGCAGGTGGGTTTCCCCTGTGATTCCTGTCTGAGATCAAACACTGACTCAGTGTTCATCAGTGATTCTCTCTATATAAGTTTTCCCTTCAAAAATGTGAATTTATTGCCCACTGTTTAGCAATGCATTTTGAGATCTACAATGAAAAGGACACTAAAGTGTTAAGCAAAAATTTATTAGAAGAGATAATATCCTGAGATAATTTGTTACACTTGGAAGAAAACAAGTATGTTTCCAACCTGCGAGCCTTTCTGAACCAGAAGTCCTGTCACTGGTTGCTATTTCCTCTGAGTCACAGAGCCTTGATTTTGGACATCAAGTTTTGGTATGTTTCATGTTGTGGCTGCAGAGATTTTATGATTGTGATGGCCTGAAGACAGACATGAGATTGAAAAAGAGATTACAGTCACTTCACTAATTCTTTACCAGATGTCATTTTGTCCGTTCAGAGACTGGGATTTGTTAGATTTTCCTGGATCTGTCCTTTTTATTTGGGCAAAATAACATACCAGATATTGAAATACAATGACAAATTGCAAAGGTAAACATTCTTAGAAGGAGGAAAATGAGTATTTAGGCAAAGCCTGGACAATTTTGGTTGGCAAGAGCTGTTGAGTTCTATTAATTTCTTTGTATACCTGCTTTTAGTCCTGTCTCATGATAGGCAAGCACCAGTCCATGTACTGCAGATATAGGCAACATGGTCTGCATGCTGTCTTTTCATCAATATTTCATGTTCTATGGTAATATGACTAAAAAAACCCAAAACCAACAAGTCAGGAACTGGGAGGTTCTGTCCATTCCCTGGAGTCCCAGCTCTTCTTGCAATGTGCATATGTGACTGCATTAATAAAGCCTCCTTTATTAGATATCCAAAAGGTACTCTTCTGTTAGTTTTATATTAGAAAACACCGTTATTATTCTGCACTCCAGCAGCTGCACTTAATCCCACTTTACAAAGTGTCTTCAGACCAGACTAGAAATCTAAAAGTAGAGCATCAGGATGAGCAAAAAGGGAGAACCAGGGTTTTGGGGTGCACTTCTATCCCTTAAACTCTGATTGTGTCAGTATAAAAAATTACATAATATTAAGCTATTTTTGCAGGATTAGAAAGAGTTTTAATTTCTGTTTAAGTGCTCTGAGCATTGAGACAAAAGATGCAAGTGCAGAAGACAATGTTTATAAACTTTTTATAAAATTCTCATCAAAATTATGACTATCTTAATTTGTTACAGGCTTTTACAATGCTGTAACTTATAAATTGAAAGTAATATCTGTAATTGAAATAGTATCTGTATCAATACCTATATTAGAAGTTTTTTTTCATTTATTGTTGTATGAAAGGCCAGAATATAGCAAGTACATTATTGGAAACTTTCCTCCAGAAGAGATAACAGACAAACAGATTGGGGGAAAAATCCCATCAGTAAGATAGGTTATCTTTTCCATTTAATATGAGGAGTTCTCAACACAGAATTTTCACTGGGAAGAAACATGTGCCTGTTAACGCCTTATTTTAGGCTGACAATGTCCTTTTACTGTGAAACAAGACAGTAAATTATCCCATTCTTTGTGGTTCAGAAAAAGAGATGTGAAAATACTGCTCAAGGCCATGAGCCTAAAAAACCACTGAGTGACTGCACTTAATGACTGCGTCCTGTATTACTGGGTATGGAGCTGTCCTGAAGCTTTTGCTGTTGGAGGAAACAGCTTTGGACAAGTTGTTGAATTAAATCAAACAATCAAAATCTCACTAAACCCCTCAGTTTAAATAATAGTACAGGCAAATGGCTTGGTGCTACACACTAAGGTTTAGGTGCTGAGCTGCTGGTACTCTTAGTTAGAGATGGAAAGCTAAATCCCTGGGCTGGAAATCTGCTCCTTGGAGTCCATCTTAAGCATATATTATCTGGAAAATGCCTGGAGAATCTGTGGCTTAGCATCACGTGAAAGTGGAGGAGGAGGAAGGAAAGCTGAAGAAAAAAAATACAAGAAGTGAATTTTGGCTTTTCTAAGATATATTTTAACAAGTACTCTTTTGGCATTAGAAGGTGGGTTATAATTAACCCTACTGTGTCACTCTTTGAATTGTGAGTCAGAAATGAATCTACATATGGTGCAGCACATGTGATTGATGAGATGAGCTCTGTCTGTGCAGTTGTGTTTGCCCTGAGTGCTGGACACTGACAGCTGCAGCTGCATCTCTGCTCCAGGCAGCCCTCCCACAAAAGGTGCTGTGCCCAGGCCAGACAGTCTGTGGTCTGTGATGGAGGAGCAGGGTCACACCTCAGGCCCCTGGCGCTGAACTGGTTTTAACCTCTTTCTAAGTTCTTTCTAGAGGAAGGATTGATGTGGCTCTCTGATCCCCTGGCAGTGCAGCCAAGTGGCTGATTCTGTTGGGATGGTGTAGGAATTGGCAGTACCTGGAGGATTTTAACACAAAACCTAGGGAGAGCAGGCAGAAATAAGGCATGTGGATTTTCTGACAGGTAGACAGGAGTGAGGGCAAACAGAAGGCAAACTCTGATTTCAGCATCTATGGGGTTTGGGGGCCAGAGCCAGGGGTTTAGTAGCCCATTGCTATGGGACAGAGTTGGATCCCTCTCTACCACTCCTCCTGCTGCTCTGCTGCCCAGACAGCATCCCTCTTGCTAAAGGACCTCACCCAGGAAGGGCCTGCATTGCCCCTCACCTGGGCTTGGCTGGTAGTGTGGGGCAATTCCTTCAATTACTGATTTCAGCTTCTTGGGGGTTCCTTTCAAAGCAAGGTTCAGTAGTACAGAAGCTGCCCTACCTCAGACCAAAAGAAGCAGCTGCTGCTGCATCCCCAGGTTATCCCCATGAATTAGCATCCCTCCAGGAATCTCACTGCCTTCACCCCACCAGGCAATACAAAAATCAATTACAGACTATTCTTGCAATAGAGCCTTGGCAGTGATGGTTTCCTTTTCTTTAAAAGGGTTATTTTCCTTCAAGGTTAAAGGAACTTTTTATTCTTTCTTTAAATAAAATAAATATCTGTATTTCTTGATTATATCCCTTTGTCCTTTAATTCTGTTCATCAACCACTTATTTGTAGTTTCTTCCCAGCCTTTTTAGCTGAACTACAGGGATATCTGATCTCAGGGAAAGCTTTATGAAATAATTTACTGGGAAATTGTTCTGTGTCAGTGGGAGCTTTGACTTGAGTTTTGCCCATCAGTATTCATTATACATTTGGCTCATCATTGTTTACTATACAGTTAGATTTTACAAGTGGCAACTGCTGCTTAACTCTTCAGAAATGGGTGCTGTTATCTATTCCTGTCAGAAAAGACACAAACAGGTGTTTTGCACTCTGGCTCCTTCTCCTTTTGAGACTCTCTCCAATGCATTGGGATGGGAGGGGAAAGAGGAGGGGATAAATCTACTGTGCTATGTTTGAATGACCTTGCAAATTGAAACTAAATTGAGCTAAATGATAGAATGAATAATTTACAAGTCCAAAAGGAAGGAACTGCAGTGGAGGTAAGGAAGTGGATGCACATAACAGAAGTGGAGGTAAGAAGAGGCTTTTACTACTGCAGTGTGGAAGAAAGTAATAATGGCCTTGTGAACTGGACACTGGTGTGCTGGGGAAATGAACTTACAAACTCAGGTGTGCCCTGAAGAGGTGGAGGAGCAAATAACTCAGTGCAAATGACTTTTAACCCATGTGACCATGTCAGGTAATCTGACCTACAGACAGCACTTTGGTCCCACTCATGCTGGCCTCAAGCAGAAGATCTTAATGGGCCCATCTGCTGGCAGAGGCTCTGCTTTCCTGGCAGCTCTGTGCAGGGCTCCTGGTGATGAACAATTCTAAAGAAAGGGAGTATTACTGTGGTGAAAAACTTTGCTTGCTCAGAGCAAAACAGAAAGATCAGTAGTGGTCTACTCAGAAATAAAATGATACTTTTCAAGACTGTCAGTAGAGAATCCAGATGTTTCGTTTTATTTATCAATTTTGCTTTCGTTTTTTCTTATTCAGTCTTATCAGTGAGGATTTGGCAGAAATTGCTTGACTCAGTATGAGCTAAGTGTGAAACTGCAGGATAAATACTCTGTTTTCACTTTGCAGCTGAGCTCAAGGCAAGCTGTGCTGCTTGGTACCAGTGCAGTCTGCATGGAAGGAGCTTCTCCAGCCCCAGAGTCCTTGTCCACTTCAGTGGTGTTTTGTAACCACGCCTCAGGAGCTCATTTTCAAACACCCAGGCAGCAGGCTGTGTAACTCAGGAGGATTTGCTTTAATAATTCATTTGAATATCTGTGCTACGTATTTACTTGTAATTTTGCCTCAGTGATGCTCAGCTTGCCTAATTTGCCAGAATTTCCCAAAACTTGAGTATGGGAAAAATGTCATGGCCTTCTGAGGCACTTCAGTTCTTCTCATAGATACACATGTAGTCAGCATTTTCTCAGAGCCAAGCAGCATTGATGGCAGATGGGGCAAAGACAGCTGTAGTTTTCTAAACAATGTTCTCTTGCCATTTTTTTCTTGCTTTACCTCAGAGGGACAATCAGACATAGGATTAAACATGTTTCCTCGTTTTTGAAAACCAGTAAGAGCAACATACTTAAAACTGCAGCAAAAACAACTGCAAGTTGTCTGCCCAGCTCTGGTTTGAGACTAACAAATCTCTGAAGGATATACCTGTTTGGTGGTATTAATTTAACTTGGTAAAACTGGCAATATTAAATTAAACTGTGAAAACTCCTACAGGACTAAAAAAAACCACTTTAGGGAGAAGATAATGATTCTGTGCTATTTAATTAATTATTAAAAAAAGGGAATGTATTTCATGAGCAACAAACCTGGAGTAGTTTCCTCAGAAGCTCTACTTTCCAGAAAAAGGTAACCACCATTTTGGAGAATTCTAGAAGCCTATAATATTTCCATTTCAAGAGGTGCATTTTTCCCACAAAGCCGTGTTCATAACTCATAAGGTAAATCTTGCCCCACTGCATGTCAGACAAGTGCATTGTTTAAATACAGCTGCAAGGTGGTAACATCTCTTGATACCATTTCAAGCTCACAGACCTATAATATATCCTTCCTTTGGCTTCTCCTACCAGTGGACTTGGCTTTGCTGACAAGCCTTGGTGTTCTGTTTCCTTCGGGTAGCAAAGCCTTAACAAGCCCAGATGGTTTTCCTTAATTCCCCTAAATGATGATGTTTCCTATTTTCAAAGTTTGGGATCTCCCTGCTCAGTGGCAGCTCTTCACCATGGCAAGGATTAATTGCATAATATGAAAAAGAGCTCTTTCAAGGGACCCATTCTTTAATAATGCCAATGTTGCTGCAGCTCAAAGAAACTTCCTTTGGGGAGCTGTTTTTCTTTTTATAAAGTAACAAAGAAAGAGGGAGATCATAGCCAAATACAGGGAGACCCAAACCCAACACAGTAGGTTATATGTTGTCTTCACATTTTCTGCTAAAAATGAGTTTTTCAGTCTGCAAGGCTGTATTAGTTCTTTGTTCTAATCACCTTTACATACACTCTCATGCTCTATTTTATCTCCCAACCCCTTTATATATAGTGAAAAGCAAGCAAGTTTGCTTCACAGGTTTTGCTATGGGTGTAGACTACCATGCTGTCCTGGGACAGATTGGACCTAGAGCAGGTCTGCTGGAAAGTTCTGGATGTAATGCCTTCCTTTGGATACAGTCAGTGAATTTCAGAGGGTGACACCACCAAAATCAATCCTTGGAAAAGGCCAGAGCAGTTCACTTTGAGTGAATTGCAGTGAAGAGTCCAGTATGGGGGGCAGAAATTAGTGCAAAGATCTCTGCTGCTTTTGTACACAAAAGGTTACTTAGGTCTCTTCCCAAAGCACAGTCAGGGATCCAAAGCAGTGCATGGAAAGATGCAGGCAAGCCAGGCATGAAGCTGGGAGCAGAAGCCAAGATCCATTGCAAGTTCCATGTTGCTCCAGTATTATCTATCCCTAAGCACACCTCTCTTAATGGGCACTTCCAGCCAGAAAGTCAGCTGCCCTCTCAGTGGTATTTTGTGCTTTGAATAATAAGCAATAGGGGTTTTGTTGGTCATTTAAATGCTACAGTTCCAAGTCCTTAAACACACTTAGCAGGTTCTGAATCTCTTGTTTCTCAGCCAAATGGCATTTTGAAAAGCATTAAGTTAAGTAGCCTCCTACAGTAAGTTTGCATTCCCTCTTTGAGCTTTCTGTACCAGAGCCTACTTTGAATGTATTGCTGTATTGATTTTGGTATTCTGCCATTCTCAAAGTTTTGTTCTGGATTTTTCTGTTGGAGCAGTTGCTCATTCAGATGTGTGTTCAGAGGGGAGTTGACTCCACGTGCCCCACACTTGGAGGTCACTTTCCTCTCCCTCTCCCTCAAAGGCCAGATAGAAAGTTAGTTCCTGACCACAGGTAGGGACAACTGGGACTGGATGGGAGGTCCCCCAGCTGTTGAATCCTTTAGCATTGGCATTCCCCTACCCAAAAAGACCCTAGAAACTTCATATAGAGAAAACATGGAAAGTTTTAGCTTTAGAGATAACTTTCCAGGGCAATCTGAATAGGTTAAATTAATGGACAGCAGCAAAAACTCCAAGTGATTTTCTTAATTAAACACTAGCATTGGAAGATTAACATAGCGATGGTCACTAGTCCCTGATACTCTAAGGTGACCAGAAGAGGAACAAGCAGATGCAAGAAAACCACAGCATTTTGATGGGCTGTTTTTGCAGCATGGCCTCCTCTGGTCACTGAGTGCAGTGATGAAGTAGCACTCAGTCATGTTTGGAAATCATGCAGAAGCAGAAGCAATGACCACTAGGTCATGTGCTCAGGTCTTATCAGCCCTAGAGAATGAAAAGCTGGGCTCCTGAGATTTGTCTCACCTCAGTGACATTGCGTGCCTGACCAGACTTTGAAAGTCACTTCCTAATAGTAGATGTTCAGTCTGAGCCATCATGGCCTGGTTTTTGAGGAACTTGCTCTAGTCAGTGTTGAGGGGGGAGCTTGCAAAGAGGATCTTCAGCCTTTACTTGCCTGTTTTGAGATCTGCATGATGCAATGGAATGGAAGGGCAGAGTTTCTGACAAGCCAAGTTTCTGGCACACCCTCCCTTTAGCTCAGCATCTTTTTTACAAGCCAATGTGCAAAAAACTGTGCAAAACCCAAGGCATAGACATAATCACAAAGGGTTTTTTTTAAAGTCGCTTTCTGTAGCATCGTTTCTAGAATCCAGCTACAGCTTTGTACGCTGTGACATGCAGAGTATTTCCTGAGAGTTATTTACTAAAATGTGGGGGTGTGCTTTTCAGCTCCTTATATCTGCCTGGAGAATAGGCAGGTAAACAAGTGTTTACTTCCACACATTCCCAGCTGGATCTAAGTGTGGGAGCTTCCAAATAGAGCTTTGAATTTTCAAATTAGAGGTGATGCAGTATGTGAGTGGGGCAAGAACAGGGATGAGAACACAGGTTACACTGAGTTCTGTGCAGGTTTTGCTTCTCACACGAGTTTCACATCTACCAAGGATGCCACATTTGGCTAATTTAATCCTGCATTTTTCACTTGTCCCTCCATGGTGGTTGGATTTAGAGGAAAAGAAACCTGACAGTAGCTGCCAGGTAACTCACAGTGCTGGGGTTAGTGTGTGGAGGGGGTGAGGGTGGTGTTTTTGAACAGCCTGACTGCTGCCTCAGGTAGAGTACCAGTTTGACTCCTGCGTGCAAGTCCTGTTCCACCCCTCCTCTGGTCCCCCCTACCTGCGTGAGGAGAATCACCTCTGAAAAAATTCAGTGATTTTAAACAGAAGAATGGAAAATTAAAGAAGACACTTTTGGACAGAATGCTATTTCAGTTATTTTCAGCCCAGTCAGCCACGGTCATGTTTGGAATTAAAGCCATCAAATATTCAGTAGGAAAAATAATGGATGTCTTGCACTGCTTTTTCTCATGGGATTTCATCAAAGGCTAAACCAAATAATATCATTATTGTTAATGTTAATGAGTTAGACTAAGTGGCATTTAATTTGTCTTCTCATGAAACAAAGCAAACTTTAAAACTATGGACAGTCCGGTTTTGTCTTGCAGGCACACAGGACTGTGACAGTGTTCACAGGGGTTCTTGGACAAGGAAAGAGACGAGAATGTTGACTCTATGTCAACTTTATGATATATATATTACATTATAACTAACTAAAAAGAATAGAAGAAAATGTTTCTTCAGAAAGCTAACTAAGAATAGAATAGAATGAATAACAAAGATCTGTAGCTCAGACAGGGAGTCTAAGCTAACTAGTCTGTGGTTGACCATTAATTGTAAACATTCAAGATGGACCAATCAAAAATCTACCTGATGCATTCCACAGCAGCAGATAACCATTGTTTACATTTTGTTTCTGAGGCTTCAGCTTCTCAGAAGAGAAAAAATCCCAGAAGAAGATTTTTAGTGAAAAGATGTCTGCGACACAGGACCTTTAGGGGAAATGGCACTGGAGAGAGACTCACTGCCTATGGGGGACGGGAGGACCACCCCAGCCACAGGATGATAATTTTTAAAAAGTCTAACTTCATGCTGTTTGCCCATTAGTCTGTGTGAGAGTGGTGCTCCCTCAATTTCCACTGCGTCATTTGCTTTGCATTTGGTTGGAAATTCTTAATCTGGAGCTCATTCTACTGAAAATCTTTATTATGCAAAATTCCCCCCTGACGTTTGTCTCCTCATCAGTCAGGTCCTGAATGCAGATTGCAGTTCTGTCTGCAGAGTTACTCAAGAGCCTTTTCCATTTTAATAAGTGTTGGATATCCCAAGAGACTGGTTGACAATGGAGATTATACAGTACTTGTCAAACCTGCTGCTGTGCTTTCTTTGAAATACCCCAAAATGGAGGCAAAGAGGTAAAAGTTTTCTACTTGTCTTGTCTTCTTTTTCTTTTGGTACAATTACTGTGTGAATCACACAGTGTTAAGAATATTTTGAAGGAGAAAGCTGATTATTAGGTGCATAGCAAGAATGAATCATACTTGCTGGAAAAATCATTTTCCCCTTATTTTTGTGCCACATTACCCAGGCCATCAATTACTGGAAAAATATAAATCCCTCCCTGATACAGAAATTTATCATAGGTTGAAATTTCTTATGGGAGAAAACGGCATGAACACCTTAGTGGTTTTGTAAGGAGGTGAGATTTCAATGACAGGATAATGATATCAGCTATTATAGATCTCCAGGGAATTGTCATGATGCTGCTGGCTCTAGTTATAAATGTTTTCTAGTCACCTCTATTCCAAGAAGCACCTTTCAACTTCTTGTATGTAAAGAGAGCAGCATCTTAGAGACTCTCAAAATAGATTTACTGTATAGAGTCAGGCTGCCAAGGTTAAGGACAGAAATGTGTCAAATAGAGTATTTCTCCAGAATTTTTTAAAAATATTTTTTTAAAAATAGGTTTCGTCAATGTACAAATTTCAGCCCAGTTTTCTGATTTTTTTTCCCTTGCTGAGACAATTTCGTTTGTTGCACAAATCATGGTGCTCCTGTCTTTTTGTATGCCAAGGAATGCAACACACAAGCAAAGACAGAAAGTGTAGCTGCTCATATCTGTTGGTTTACTGCTGCTATCAAATCCTGCCAGGAACAAAAGGAGGCACAAAAGGAGGCTGCAGGGCAGCTGAGGGTGCTTTGTTCATGTGTCTCTTTTGTCTTAGCAGGGCAGTACCTCTTCTGAGAGAGGTTCCTGGATAATGGGAACCCATGAGATATTTTCTCTTTTGTGGCATGCTGGTGAAAACGCTTTGCATGATTTGTCTCTCTAGAGCAGATTAGCCTTTGTTATCTCTGGCATTGGAATTAATCACTGTGACAAACTTTTAGTTTAGGGTATTCTTTACACAGCTAATGAACCAACATCAAAAAGATTTAATGGTGCAGTTACCTCCCTGAGTGCTTCGTGAAAGAAGAGGGCAAAACTCAACCCATTCCATTGAGAGAGCTGTACTGATCTGGTACTTGAAACAAAAGCCCTTAATTTTCTTAAATGACTCTAGATAATTAGGTTTAGTAATTGGCTTTTGTTTTAATACAGCTTTGAAAGGCTAAACCACATAAATCTGTGTAATGCCTCAGTAATCAGCAGTTAAGGTAGCAGGTGTGTTTAACTTTGCAAAGAGTGCCAGTCCAAACTGGATAAAGATCTGTCAATTCAGTTACATGGTGTTAACAGGAATCTTGAAATAGAGATTTTTTTGAACACTGTGGGGTGCAGAGTGAAAAATAAGGTATTTTGTTACAGTGTTTAAGTACATTTTTGCAATTAAATACATTATTAATGATTTTCAGTAGAATCCAATCGCTGTGCATCCCAAACTGAAGACCTAAAAGACTTTAAAACATCTACGTGATAAACTGTGCAACAGCCATACTCTTGCCCTACTCTTGTTTTCTCTTACAAATGTGTATCCAGGAGAAGGTAGATGGTGATACTCTGCAGTCACCTGAGAGACCTCTTGGGAATCCATCCTCATTTGGCTGTTGCATCACATCGGGATTTCCTTTGATTTGTGTTGGGGAATTCAGTGATACCATGCTGGTATGTGTGTGATTAGAAAAAACCACAACCTAACTATGAAGGTGCTCTCTCCAGTGTCTGGACTGGTTCTGCCTACAAAGACTTCCATCACAAATCTGAGAGCACTTCCTCATGCAGTGCAATACTGAACTAAAAATTTGACAAGGATTCATGATTCTTGAAACTAAATCTGCAGGGGAGATGGGTATAATGACAGTGTTTCAAATCAATTTACAAGCAAGCTGATTTTAGAAGAATTACAGCTGAAAGTGTTGCAAGAGAATTTGACAACCAAGCAACAACATGACTTTATACATCCACATCTCTAAAAGTCCAAGTATTAATATCTGTACTTAACATGTCATTGCTCATCCTTGATGCCTCATTCTTATTTGACCCAGTCTTCCCTTTCCACTTGTACATTATTAATATCACTAGGCTGCTTTTAGCATTAGGACACCGTGATGGTCATAAAGAAATGCACAGTTCAGTCCCTGGTAGCTGAGGGCTGCAAGGGAAGTGGTTTCTCCCTTGTTTTCTTTAAATGGAAATGCTGTGGGGATTTTGTTGGTTTGGGGGGAGGGGAGGGGACGGGTGGGTTTCTTTAGAAGGGTTTCTGCTGCCAACTATTAGCAAATCTTGGTGCTCATGCAGCATGCTCTGCAATTAACAGAAGCTGTGTAATTAACTCATGTCGCCACGGCATTGTGAAAGCAAGAGCAAATGTCCCTATCCCTTTGCAGGGGTAAGTATGTGACAGAAAATTTGCATTATAATAGTGACTTGCATTTGGGAAAGTTGATCATTTCTTCATATTTTTACTCTCCCCAAATCTGCAAGCTAGGGAGCTCGTGACCTCAGACAAATGGAATAGCAAAATGCTGTGCTTGGACATAGTGATACTAAGCTGGCTTTAAACTCCAAGACAGAATGTTTTCCTTGGGGTGGGTATAGTTATGGTGCATTTTCAGCCTGTGTGTCTAACCTCTCTGTTCCTGAGGCATAGTGTAGCTGTTGACCACAGCAGGACATTCTGGGAAAATATAGCTGGAAATGGGAACCTTTAGTAGCACCTTTTGTTAAGGGTTTAATAGTTTGTGAGAAGAGGCTTTGGGGTGTATTTGGTAGCAAGGAATAACTTCTGAATACCATCCCTTCCCAAATGACCAAAGCTGTATTTGTTGGCAGTCTTATTTCTCCCAGTGAAAAGGTACTTCTGACATGCAAAGCATGTCTGCTGAAGTAAAAATAGCCTTTGTTTGCATTCATGTTGCCTGTGTAATTTCTTGTGTCTTTTTTTACTTTTGCCATTCTTGCCTCTATCATCTTTTTTCTATGCATGATAATTTTTACTGCCATTCTATTTTCTAATTTTCTTTTAGCTCATCTCTGTATTTTACTAGTCTACCTCTAACCTGGTTTTCTTTTTCCTTTCCCAAGTCACAACAGGGTCTTTAGTGCTTTTTTGTCTCACAGATCTGGTTTCCTTGATGCACCTGTATGCCCTTCTGCCCTCAGCTCTGTGCTGGTTCTTATCTCTTATCAGTTACATTTCCCTGTATACTATTCACAGTGAGGATAAGCAAACTTACTGTAACAGGCTGAATGGTTAATGCACTCTGAAGGATGTAGTGTTTTTGTCTAAGTCCCAGAAGCTCCACAGCCAGCACAGATTAATTCCTGCTAGGAAGTGAGACAATGGTTTTGATCGATCAAATAACTTTTGAAATCATAATATGAATATAGACTTGGTGTTGAAAAGTAAGCCAGCACAGCTCATTGTGTCACTTTGGCCTTCAGATACTTAACATGTTGGCATATTGGGAAGAATGATTAAATAGAATTTGTTTGCAATCCTCAGGCAGCAATTTTTTTGGGAAAAGATGGACTGAATTTAGTAAGATTTGTTTCGGTTTTCTGTGCTGGATATAATTTGCTTAGTGGGCAATTGAGTCGCCAAGTGGAAAGAATGTTAGTTACCATTTTCAAAACTCTTTATTTTTTAGTTATAAGTAAATGAACCTGAAAGTTTTTGACACATAACTGGTCCTGTGTTTACTACCATCTGCTCTTTCTTCTCTTCGGGTTGTGCTTTGTGGCGGAAAGCCTCTCCCATCATACCCAGTTTTACTCCAGAAGCCTGTCCCTACTCCCTTTCCCTTTTTATTGTGTCACTCTATTGAAAGGGAAAACCTGCATTTAAGGTGTGGAAACATGGAAGAGAGAGTGTGGTGGTCTTCTGTCCAGAAAGTTTTATTTCACTAATCTGAAATATCTGTATGGGCAGAACTTTGATTATGCACAAGTATGTAGTTGATCAGAGCTGAAGTAAACAGGAGGCTTCTGGAGCATCACCACCTTCTCTCACCTGGGCTCTGATCCAGTGGGAGCTGAGAGCTACAGACTCCTGGCCATCAGCACAGGCTCCAGGCATCTGAACGTGACTCTCATTCAGCCTTTAGGATGGGACTGGGTGGTTGAACTGAGTGAGTGGCCATCTGGATTTCCTTGTGCACAGATAAGACACCAGCTGTTTGTGCCTGGAATGGCCACATGTTTGTTTATGGGTGAGAAATTTTTTTCAAATTTTTGGAAATTTTTGAAAACAGATTGAAACAAAAGGCCTTAGGATGCTGCATAGCGTCTGCAACAAGTAAATGGAAAATCTCTGCAGCATTCTGAAACTTTTGAATTCTTGCTTCTTCTTTGGTAATTCCTTTAAGAAGTCTGAAGAAGTTAAAAAATCTTGGTCGCTTTCCAGGGAAAATCCTGGTAATTGGTAAAAGTGCTTTTCTTTCTCTGAGACAATACTCTGTGCTAGCTTTAAATCTGGTGGGGTTTGTATTTACATTTAGCTGGAGACCATCACAGTAATTCAGCCTGACCCTAGTGTGTTTTCCCCAAAAATAGGCAACATTCTTATGAGGGAGGGGTTGAGAGTTCAGAAAGTTTATGTACAAACAGTTCAATTAATGTCAAGAGTATGTAATGTTTCATACTCAGAAAGGGAAAGTTTATACACTTAGTAAAAGAAGTTTATTGAACTTAATTTTGCCCTCTTTGCTGACACTTCGGTAGAAGAGTTCTTCATTGCTGCCACAACTTTGAACTGGGGAGCTTCATTAATCGAAGCAGAGGCCCCTGTGAAACAAGCCAGTCACTGCCCTATCTTCTGTACCATGTTGGAGCAGCAGCCTGAATGGATGGTTGCAGTGAAAAGAAATAAATTGCTGTGTCACAGGTCTCCAATGATAGCTTTCTTAGCTTGTTGCCTGTGGAAGGGATTTGGGGCTCTTGGCACTGGTGGTAAAAGAGAGAAAAAGCATCAGTCTGCTTACCAAGCAAATATTATGGAATGGAGAGGAGAAAATGCAGCAGAATTTCTTAGTGACTGAAGTATTATAGCCATACTATACCCAGTTATAATTATTTATTTATTTAATTCATATTTTATTTATTTATGCATAACATATTTTTTCATTTAACAAGGTTATTGAGATATGTATCATTTTACCTGCATTTTGAGATAACAAAGATTGCCATAAATCATACCATCCTGTCTTTGCTTGATCTGTTGGTGTACATGATTTATGTTACATTGCTATTAAATTTTTATTTGGACCTTACTGTACACTTCCATCACCTCACATTCAGAAGTAGGTAATGGGGCTGTCATTTTAGTAGATCTGCACGTGGGAATAGTTGGTAGTTTGCAGTGCTCCCTCCCCTAGTGACCTTCTAATGTAAATAACTGATGTAGCAGTTAATAGGATACTTTTAGCAATTCAATCCCAGTATTTTCTACTGTGGTTCCTCACATGCTTGAATTCTGAATACCTCAAGACCTTGAAGAAATTTATAAAGCAATAGTGGTCTTTATCATCTTGAGTGATACATTTTACATGTTTCATGGATTTTGTTACTTGAAAAATACCTGGATATTCCTCTTGTGTTTGGTCCCAAGTTCAGAATGAATCACAAGTATTGGAAATCAATAATCTATATAACAGGAATGAAATGGCATCTGCTTTCAAAAACATTTCAGTCACCTATTTAGATTAGTCTCAACTGGGAATGTTAGATATTAATGTTAGATTTTGTAACTTGTTTGCTGTGAATTTAATAGGATGTACATTCATCTCTGTGAGCATGCACAGTTAATGATGAAATAACAGTCCTTTCCTAGGTAGTATACAGGAGGATGAAATTACTTACCAGTGTAGCTTAGGCACTTCTGAAAATGTAAATATGCCTTATTCTGGATGTCTCAGGTATTATTAAAATGAAAGCAGTAAAGAGAAGGGAAGAAAGAGGGGATGGAAGACCAGGATTTATAGGTCATGCTGATTTTTCTTTTAAAAAATACAAAACAAGCTGTACTAACACACCTAAAATAGATTGTTCACTGTCAAAAGCCTGTGCAAATAATTGGGATTTGACAGTAATTTCAAACAAGTTGCCATTGTACGAACATCAGGCAAGTTTCTTTGTCTAGATACTAATTTCTTGCCCTTTTTAAGTCCTACCAGGTTACAGACAAGAGATGATGTGAACTGAATAGCTGCAACATCTTCCCTTTGTGAACAGAAGTAATTAGGGATACACTGAAATTCAGAAGAAATTACATACAGTACTACCTTTTGGTGATGATTCTACCTGGCTTCTTTATTCTGCAGTCATCTGCTATTGACTTCAGCTAACATTTCTCAGAAATCTCTCTGCTCCTCAATCCTGCTGCATCATCAAATTGAAATACAGAAATAAAACACTCTTGTCCAAATTTAGGCAGATGGACAGGTAGCATTATCTAATTGCTCTACTTTACTGCAACAAACTCAGGAGTCCTGATTCCACTGGGAGATAGAGATGTTGGATATAATAGTGATTTCTTCAGTGTCAGAATGCTGATTGTAAAGAAATGCTCCCTTTTGGATAATGATATATATCACAATGCAAAAGTGGATTGATTTTTACTCTTGAGATTAATTATTATGAGAAATAGGCCTTGATGTAGTTTCCACTGAAACAATGACTGAATTCTCATTGACTTCAGAATAAAAATAGTTGGACCACACATGCTTAGTTTTACTGTTTTGGAAATATGTTTCTTATTAGAAAGTATTTCCTTTTGTTAATAATATTTATGGAGACAAAGGAACTGGGAGAGTAGCTAATAATTGGCTAAAGGTGATACTTTTCATAATGAAGTAGATAATTCTTATATTTAATATTAGAGTGGGACAAAGAATGGGCAAAGGACAGAGGAAAGCTAATAGCGTTTCCTATGAGCCTTATGCAGTCTACACCACTCATGAGCTCCACACAGCTAATTTGTTGAGAGGGCTCTTCCAAGTGGGGATCTATTTCCCAAAACAATTTTTATGGATGGGAGTCAGTAATAATATTTAAAGCAAATGGACTATATCCTTATTCAATGGATATGCTCATGTGGAATCTTCACAGCAGACTTAGATGGCTCACAACTTAGGAAATCAAATTACTTCCAGGGTAATTGGAAATTTTAATAGAAAAAATTCCACATTCCATAAGCTGTGAAGCTGTGGTGGTGGGACCGTGGAAGAGAAAGCTCCCCTGTAAAGTCTCTTGCTGCCTGGCTTTTCATGTTATGGTGGCACTGCAGTAGCATTATGTTCCAAGGTAGAACACAGGCATCTATATCCCATCACAGCATATTCTCTCTCAGGCATATCCTGACCTAAGCAAAGGAAGTCGTTTCACTGGCAGTGTGAAATTTCCCCAGTGACATAGTTTGTCTCTGGCTTACATTTGCATTCCAACATGAGGAATGTTTCTTCTAAAAGACTGGGGGTAGTTGGTGAAGCCAAACCTATTTCAGTCTCTCCATTCCTCTTCCTACTCTTAGTAGGTGCTGTGGCCGAAGAAAGCAGGGACTACTATTTCAAAGTCTGCTTTTATTAGACAGGAACTGAAAGGAGAGGAGAGGAGAGGAGAGGAGAGGAGAGGAGAGGAGAGGAGAGGAGAGGAGAGGAGAAAGGATTAAAACAGTGTGGCTGTGTTGCACACAGCAGCTTAGAGGATGTGATGCTGATTTACACTAGCTGAGAATCTGGCATCCAGTGCATTTGGGAAAGAAAATGTACAATGGCATTAAAACCCACCAAATTTATTCTTTACTATATCAGCTTGGTGCTTTAATGCCACTCCAGCGGACCAGGAAAGGATAGTTCCATTTTAACATTTTATAGCTTCTTCAAGAAAAATAAGCAACACGGAAAATTAGCAGCCAGAAATCAAACAAAGCAGCTGAATTGCAGGGCTTTAATTTCTCTTAGTGATGCATTTCTGGAAAACAGGTTTTTTTTACTGGTCATGGAAATTGAATCATATATTTGATGGTTTGTATTCTGCTTTTGTTGTCTACTCTTCATTTTTTGGCTTCATATTATTTAATTTCTGCTAGTGTTATTTCTGAAGAGAACAGAATGAACTGAGGGCCTCACACCTACATATCCAGGTCTTTTATCAGTGTTTTTTAATGACTAGTACTCTGCTATAAGCCTTCTAAATTTAAAATTGTCAGTTCCCTCCCCAGTCCTGGATGCATGTACATATACAAATATATATATACGTCTGTATATACATAAATGTATATATATGAGAAATTCTTTGGCACTGGTTAAGGATGAGACCAGTAGGATTGTTTACAGAAGGCGTTCTAACCCTTTATGGGTTTAATAAGGAAAGTTTTCATTTGTAGAAGATGGAAGTGATGGAAAGTTGTGTTTTCTTTAAACATCTAGAATTTAGTAGAACTCCAGTTCTCTCTAGTAGCTTCAGTAGAGTCATCAAAAAACTAGAATATTTTATTCTCTTAAGGCCAGCCTTAGGCATTTTCTGTGAGGGATGAGCATGACTACTTGGTGATTTTCTCAGCAGCTTTCAAGATGGAATATGAGTAGAAAAGCCCTTTGGATTTCCAGAAACCCATACAGATGAAATTGCTCATCTGACTTCACTTCTGCCCTAGATTTCAGATAATTTGGACAACTATCATGATTTTCACCCCTTACTAAAAAAGCTAGTTAGGTCTTTTTCTATCACTTACTCACTGTTGTCATACCGAGTAGTTCACCAACTTTGGAGCAGTAGAACAAATTAGGAAAATGCCATTATTTTCTACTTTGTAAGTGAGGAACCAAGGTACTGAGAAATAAAAAGCTTAAAAAAGATCTTCATCAAGATCTACAGGATGTTGAGACAGCGTCGAATGCGGACATTGAGATATGCAGGGTTGAACTGCTGAAAATACTGCGATTGAACTTCCAGGATTTCTAACTGCAGTGAATTAGCAAAGGCATATTATAAAATGTTTTCCATATATCATGGGGAATCCTAAACTCTGTGTCAGTGGAGCACTGACTGAAATAAGAAAGTCCCAGACATGTGTGCAACTGTTTTCCAATGCCTTGTGATTGACTTTGTTGTGAAAACAAAATTGTGCATGTGGCAGTCTATTGCTCTGCTTTATCACATGTAAGGCAGATGGAACAGGATATTAACTGTTATTTTAACTGTCTTTTTTATCAAAGCTAAGGTAATAATTTACTTGCAGGTGGGAGGAAGAAGCGACACATGGAGGGCATGTCCTGCTCTTGTACTCATGGTTTCCTCTCTTTTCCTTTGCAGTGAGTATGTTCTTGAACACATTAACCCCCAAGTTCTATGTTGCCCTGACAGGCACATCCTCATTAATCTCAGGACTTATTTTGGTAAGTACTACATCTATTAATATCAGATTAATAATTTTTTTTTTTTATATCCAGAATTGTATTTCAGACTTCATGCAGATTAATAGGTATCTTTTTTGCTTCTGTAAGTTTACAGTTCTGCAGCATATAAAATTTGTCTTTATTTGTATGTCTCTTTCTGTGGAAATGAAAACGAAAAAAAAAGTGTTTCAGTGCTGTATCTTTGAAGATAAAAAAAGTCTTGAAGAACAATGTGACTCACTAACAACCCTACAGTAATTCTTAATGAGTGTTTGCAAATTAAGTGCTTTCCTTGACAAGTACTACTGAAATGAAAAAGGCCAATAAAAGGAAGAGGAGGAAAGGTACCAACTATCTCAGTGCAGCATGGTCCTTTCTGAAAGATACAGCAGGACTTACTAGAGAAACACCAGTTCTGGTGCCAGGATTCCAAGGGATAATTATTTCAGATCTTCACTTCTAGAATCTTTCCCAGTACATAGCTGCCTATTTGCTTAAATGTCAGTATTTTTAAACCATTTAAAAACCCTCCTCCCATATGTAATTCTTGAGGGCTTCTTTATGCAAATTGATGCAGTGGAGTGAATCATAATACCATCACAATGCAGGAGTCCAAAGCAGAGCATTTTCTCTGAATTTTATTAATATCTTCATAGAAACAAATGGAGATTAAAAATATAGGAATTAACATGGTGTACATATGTGTATGTGGTCTCTTTTTGTTTCTTCAGTGCTGAGAGCTGGCTTACTGCTTACACAAATGAATAGTATAGCATAACACAGAACAGATCAGAATGATCCTCTAGTCCAGCTGCCTGATGACTTCAGGGCTGACCAAAAGTTAAAACATGTTATTGAGGCCATTCTGCAAATACCTCCTAAGCACTGACAGGCTTGGGGCATCCACCACCTCTCAAGGAATCCTGTGTTTGACCACTTTCTCAGTGAAGATATTCTTCCTAATGTTCAGTCTTATCCTCCCATCACAGCTTTGAACCATTCCCATGAGACCTGTCTCTAGATGGCCAGAAGAAGTGATCAGCCCCTCCCTCTCCACTTCCATTCCTCAGGGAATGGCTGCCTTTGTTTCAGTCTTGTTTTTTCAAGTTATACACTTTTAAAATCTGCTGGATGCAAGCTGTAGACACTCACCACACCAAACTAGGCATGTAACTAGGGGACCAGTGAGACCAAGTGTCAGCTATTGTAGTGATAAGTGGAAAGAGGAGTGAGAGAGAAACATGGCTAGAGGCTGGTTCACATCACCCCAGATCTACTAATCTCAGAGAAACCTGAAAGCAGCTAGGATCCTAAAAGAACACTATCAGTTTGGTTTGGGAAATCTGCACCTCTCACTTCCACATTGCCTGTAGCCAATGTAGATAAACAAATGGCATCCTTGACTGCTTAATGCCTGTGAGACTCTCATCACTTAGATGACTTCAGGTAAAGGAGCAGGTGCTGCTCCTGTGCAGCAGCACTGCTGCTGTGCCTTGCTCTGAGTTTCCTCATAGTGGAAGGCAATTACCTAATGTTTGCACCTTGGGCATTCATCAGTCTTGTATGGATTGAGCCCCAAAGCACTCAGCGGAGCTCCAGAGAGATCAACAGAACTTTCAGAGTATGAGCAAGAGCCAGACCTGTAAGACTTGGATTCAGTTCAGCAGAACTCACTCCAATGCACAGGAGGAAAATAATGTTAGATGCAGCATTGTCACTCAGAAAGAAGAAAATGCTGGGCACCACCACCAAGATGAGAAGGATTGAGAGAGATAACATGAGTTTCACAGACACAGTTCTGTATTTGTTGCTACAGGCTGAAGAGAGCAGGAGGAGGTGGCAAGACAAAGACAGTTTATTTTTTGCCCTATTGAATTACATTACAGAATCAAACAGGCATAAAAACTTTGAAGAGTGACTAATTTATGTGGAACTAAATTCATCATTGTAAATGTAGGTACATTTTATACTGTACTCATAAAGGCAATTTCTGAGGAATGAGCTCAGCAGGCAACTTGTGAGCAAGAAATTTTTAACTGCTGTATTTTGATGGGAAGTACAAGAAGGAAGTGGCAAGAAGTACTCAAGACTATGATATGGAGGAAGGGCAAAAGGACACCAATAGAATCATTTCACAAAGAAATCAGATTGAGCCTTAATCAAAAGAAGCCACTTAGTATTACATGAGAAAGTCCATTATGAACAAGTTGAAAAAACACAGGTGATGGAGGTGTAGACACAGAAATCAGACTGAAAGCCTTTTTTGTTTGTTTGGTTTTTGTATCTTCAGTACTGCTATCAGTGCTGTTCATATGGCACCTTCCTAAATGTGATAAACATATATAGGCCAGACAGGTAACAGCCAGGAACCCTGGATTGTGGGGACCGCTGTCAGTGGTGAGACAAACATGTTTTCTGTAGATTTGATAATGGCAAAAGAACAAAGCAGATGTGGTCGTGAAAAGAAGAAACTGCAAGTAGACCAGATCACATATAGAAAAGGCAACTGATTAAGTTCTAGTGAGGTAGTGCTAGCTTGTCATTAGCCCAAGTGTGCTTCAGATTAAATATTCCCTAATCTTGCTGTTTACCAGTGGCCCAGTTTTACGTGCTGTTTACCATGACCAGTAACATGGTGAATTGCCTGCAATGCCACACACTTACATCAGACTACACAGCATCATCAGTTCTAAAGGATTCTTAGTCCTGTTAATGGTATAAAGTGAAGTTCTTACATAAAATAAAAATTGTCTTGTCAAAGCTACATCACTGGGGTATTTCTTAGGCTAGATTTACTATTATTGCTTGGAATTTTCCACCATATGGGCTGGCAGATTTCATTCTATTATCAGTTGGCTCCAGTTCCTAATCAGAAGGAGAAATCACAGCACCACAGGTTATGAAACAATGGAAAATTCCATCATTTCAGAAGTGTGGTAACTGATGGGAAAGTGATTGCTTTTCCTAACTCATGTTTGGGTCATGAAACAATGACTGCAGAGTTCAGCTTTGGGCAATTGAATGCTACATTACTCCTTTGCAAAACACTACACTCCTCTCTTATTTTTTCTCATACTTTGTTTTAATTCTTTAGGTAAAATTCTGGCCTCACTGCAGGCAATGTGACTTAATTAAAGCAAGGATTTCAGACCTTTTTTCTTATAAGTCAGAACTGTGCAGAACATACTTTTCTATCTCAGGCATTTTCCTTAACAATTACTTGACTACAGCACATAGTTAAAAATTAACAATTAGGCATATATTTACTTCATCCACGTGCTGTTGGAAGCATCAAAAATAAGAAGATTTAGTCCACAGTTGCATTAGAAGTACTGTATTGGAAACTTGGTTCCACCACAGTTACTTTTGCTCCAGTAAAATACAGTGTGCTGTCTCTCAGAATACAATGAACTGCATTGTATTCAGTGTCTGGGAGGCTGAGGTTTTCCACAGGTAGGGTAATAAAACTGTCACAAAACACACCTGACATCCAGTAAATGCTGTGAACTAGAACTATGCAAATGCCACTGAGGTTTCTAAATAAAGCCACATATTTAACATACAGTTATCACCAAAGCTGCTCAGCAAGCATGTGAGGCACTTGCAAAGAGATTGATAGTCTCAGTTCTAACAAAGCACAGGTAGAAGCGAACCTCCGACTTAAATCTCCACAAGAATTCCTCATTATTCTATTTCCAGGCTTGGGAGAGTAGTAAGTGTCTTCTGCTACACAATGAAGAACATTCTGCAATGAACAAATACCAGGTCTTTCAGATGCAAGAATTAGCCAGCCTGCAGAGATAGAGCATGACTAGACACTGCCTAGCAGTGAGCAGCTAGGCTGTTTGCTGATACCTAAGTACGTAGCATGCTGTCAGTCACAGCCTTTTGTAGCCAATGGTACCAGTACAGGAAGTGTGAGGGAGAACCTGAGTAACACAGGACTTATTTTCTGTAGATACTAATTGTTTTACTACCTTTGTGTAGTCTGCTGCAGAGAGCCAGAAAGGTGGCTGAGTTCTGGGTGCTGCCACAGGCTCTGGGAAAGTCTGACAGTTGTGCAGGGACAGTCTTCAAGGACTGAAAAGCAATACATGGTAGCCATTCAAAGTTTCTGCGCTGCTCAGAGAAGACTCAAGGTCAGGAAGGGCAGAATCATTGTAAGGAGTTCCTAAGTGTGGGATCTCAGCCTCTCAGAACTGGGGTGCAGGGTGAACGAGACCACCCCTGGGGGGCTTGGGAGTCCTGGAATGTTGCCAGAAATGTCTGGTGGCTGGACTTTGATCCCACAGGGGAGATGACATCAGTATGAGGACAGGAGGATTTCACTGGGGTGAATGGTGAAGGGAGAAGTTAATTGAAGTGTGAGATACAGGGTTTAAGATCTCTGTACAGGGGGGTCTAGAGAGGTAAGATGGAGGAATTGGGGCGTGCCCTTCTCCTTCTTCTTCTTCCTCTAGGCCTCCATCTTCTGTGGTGGAGTTGGCACTCTGGGATTGGACCTTACTAGGGGAACACTGGTTAATAAGGGTAGAGGGTATTGGAGAAAAATGATAAATGTTGTATACGTAACTCCGGGTATAAAGATAGGTGGCCGCCCCAGGGGCTCTCAGTGTGTGTGCCCATGGCTGACTGCTGAGCAGAACTCTGTCAGGCCAAGAGAAAATCTTTTAGATAAGCAATTAATAAACACCGAGACCGAGAAAAAATCTGAAGTTTCTTCTCGTCCTTTGGAACGCGGGCGACCCAAGGCCATCTTGGGCTTTTCCCAGACCATCTAAACAGCCCCAAAATCCGACACCTAAGAAACTGGAAACGCTTGCCAAGGAGCAGATGAGAGAGGAAGGGTCTATTGGAAGGCAGGCTGTAACCCAGTCCACAGACAAGAAAATGCTGGCAAAACTAGGTGGGATCTACACAGTGTTGAGAGAAGTAACACACTTAATCCAGGCAATATGTTATTTTCTTTTGAGTTTCTGTATATCCAGAGGTGGATCAAGTAAATAGCTATTAATTCTGAATACACTGCCCACTAGCTCTGCATGTATATTCTCCTGCTAACTCTTTGAGATAAGACAAATGGAGGTTCAGTAACCAGGAGCAGTCTAAGAGGATGCTGAGTGGGTATATTTAATTTAGAAAGAAAGGGGATGCTTATCCTTCAAGGCTGTCATCAAGGACACTCAGCATGGTCAGAAGCATGGAGGATCAGGAGTCACTGCCTACCCCTAGCAGCTGAATAAAACAGACCAGCAGCTTGCTTTGTTGGAAGGCAAGAAGCATTGTATAGTCACATTCATATGGGTAAAGACTCTTGCTTCCAAAACATGGATGACCTTTTCCATAGTGTCTACTGGAAACAGCCCCTGGGCTGTAATACACCTGGAACATTTGCAGTCATTGCCTGGGAGAGTTGACACAGGCCAGGTAGTGTGCCAGCAAACAAACAGCATGGATTATTTGAGCCAAGCCTGTGTTGTGGTCCCTTTTATTTATAAAATAGCCTTAACCATGGAACCAAGTCTTGCCAGCACTCTCTTCCTCCAGAGAGTAAGTTTCCTTTAAATCCATTAGATTGGTTAAAGAGTACTCCAGATCTACCCATCTGAGACCTGAAAGTCTCATTACAAGACTGAAAGAGAAATCTGAGCCGTGGAAGATGCCGGCAAATTAAATCCTTTAGTGCTTCTGTTGAAGACTCCATACACGTACACTAGGAGGGGATGACAGGGTGTTTGCTCTAAGAGAGGATGTCTGTCTCAGAAATGAGAAGCAGAAAAGCATAATTCAAATCATGGAGACACATTGCTCCTTGGTCCAGTGCAAACCACCACCAAAACCATCCCTTGTGAATTAATGCATACATAATGGAATATCTGTACTGAAAAACTGTGCAGGAAGATCAGATCTGATAGCCAAGTGATGTGGAATAGATTTGTTGCTACAGAGCTAAATAAAATTATCTGGGATTGTTTGTATGTGAGAGCAGAGATAAGAAAGAGGATGACTATAACATTTTCATTGCACAAGGGAAGAGAAGTGCAATGAAATTACATTTAAGAAGACACCGTTTCCAAAATCAAATACTCTCACATTAAGCAATACCTATACCAGATTAAAAAAATAAAAATTCTAAATTGCACTTAATGCACAAAGCTGGAAATGTTCAGAACAGGGTTGTAACTTGGCCCTTGGGAACATTATGGTCCCAAAAATCCCTTGAGAGTTTGGAGATGTTTTACCCTGTTTCAATTTGAAAGCACAGGCACCAGCTAGAAAGACCCCCAAGCAGTTTGCCACTTCTGTGAAGGGGAGATCTCTGAAGATGAGCTCCCATCTCACTGTATGTGTATGACAGAAATGAGGTGGTTTTTTCTTTCAGAGGTGGTGCAGGAATTACCCTTCTGATAAATTTCCTCTCTACTCCAGATCTCTGTCAGTGAGTAATTAATTCTTATAGTAATTTATTCTATCAGATGATCTCTCATCTGCTGAACTGTCAAAAGATTGACATGTTGACTTCACATGGCTTTCAAACTAGATGATGCAGTTAGAAGTCAAATTTGATTTATAGAAATCAGGTTTCAAACCAGATGATGCTAAGATGCAGAAATTCTCTAAAAATAATTTATTGTTTTGACTTAAGTACCAAATTACAGATTTTACCTCTTCATACACGCTGAACAAATCACTCCAAGCAAAGGCTTGTGATGATGATGATGATGATTTATGGCTTTAATTTCTAAGAGGTGGTATGGATTGATATCTGGCTGATGTTTCCTGGCATTGGATTCACTCAACATAGCAAATATTTTTCAAAGCTGCCCTAAATAATTTATGAGCTTTAATGCCATTTAAAAAAATAATTAATGTATTTTTAAGTCTAAGGAGGCAGACTTACAGCTGTGTCACATGTTTGAGCAAGCTTCTGCCAGTCAGCTGAACTGTAGCAGAGACCACATTTATGTATATGTACTTTCTTTGTGATTGTCCCCTCAGTTTCATTGAAATTCAGTGTGACAGCTTCCCAGCTGGTATACATTTGTGCAGGACAAGTGGGCTCAAGTGTGCTTTTGTGCTGCTCACTCCTTCTCTGGGTTTAGTGACCTCATCTGAAAGCTGATCATGATTAACCTAATGAGCGGGAATTTATTAGCACATTTTGCAAAACCTTTTTTATTTCCTCTCTTAGAGAAAGTACAAAGCTTGTTAGATATGGTCTGAGTTTTGTACAGCCAGTCTGGCAGCTGTACCTGAGTCCCTGACTTAGGCTATAGTGAAATTCTTCCTGAGTGTCCCTTGCCTCAGTGCAGGACTATAATCCTTCATTCCTAGCACACTCTCCCTCTGAGGCTTTGGACAGGTAGAACTGTGGCTTTTGTGCCTTGCTTTGTTCCAAGGTTTTCAAAGACAGAACAGAAACATGTTCACAGCAGATCTATGACTGTGTCTTATGCTGTAGCCTTTCTCTTAAAGTCAGCCACATGCTTATGATGCTCTCTTAAATCATAAGACATAAACTTTAACCCCTTTAAAAAGTGTGGTGTGCCTAAGAGCATGAGAACAGCTAAAAGCAAAGCTGACACACCTGTGCCAGTTCCCTGTCCACCATGTCCAGCATTCAGAGGCAGTGATGCATGCTAGGGGAAGCCTATCAGCAGTGTGGAACAAGTGTTCAGTGACACTGCATCAGCATTCTGTCCTTGGCACTTGGCATTCCCACCTGGCTGCTGCTGCAGGCACATGCCAGTGGAACCAGTGACAAATGCACCTCAGACTCTGTGTAAGGAGGAACTGTCCAGGTTGTGTGGGTTTTTGGTGACTTGGCTGGGAAAGAGTTCACAAAGACCTGAATATGTTAATGCTCTGGTTTCTCTGTGACCATCTGTTTATCTTCTCACATGCTATGTATTCACATAGTCCTTCTGTCTTCTTCCCATCAGACTGCTCCACTCTTTCTTGTTGATGTCTCCCAGAAATGCCATTAGATTATTTTGGGAAGTGATCTCCAGAGCTGCCACACAATCTTGTGTGAACTCATCTCAAGTAGCCACCCTTGAGATGAGTTCACATATTCACACATTCATTCCCTTTCACTCCTGTGCAGATAGAGTCCTTCCATATGAATCCTCTAGATGCTTTAACAACACCTTTAAATCCAGGGGAAGCCTCAGTGCAGAATGTATTGGGAGCATCTTTTGGAGAGAAACATTTTCCCTCTATGTCAGAAATTTTATCTCCCACTTCTTTAAAAAAGGGGTTGGGGTAAAAATTATGTCTTGTCTACAGACAGTCCAATCTCATGGACACAGAAGTAATTTCAGCTATATAAAGACAATCAAGAGAACTGAAAAATTAAAAAAAAAAAAAATTGAAGAAGGAAGTATGTGAAGCCTGGCCTGAACTTTTCTGGAGCAGGCAAACCCCAAAGAGGCCTTCCAGAGCCTGCTATTGACTGACCCACCAAAACCTGCCAAGCAGCACACTGATGGTGACAAAGATGTGAACACAACCCTTTCTCTTATTGTTGTTTGTGCCTAGTAGGAAGAGATTTTATCAAAGCTTTCAGGACTGGTGTAGCACATGGAGATACTGAGGAAAATGGAAGGGCAGAAACTGTTTGTTCCCAATTTTTAGTGCAATCGGTATTGCAAAATCCTGCCAAATTTCTCAAAATTCCTTAGATTTGCTTTTGTTTCCTGTGCTATGTAAATGTTTGGGTGATGATTCAAGTGCAACTTCTCTATTCATTATAAGCATGTGTTTCTTTACAATTTTTACAGTCTAAACTTTTTCCATATTTTTATGAATTATTCTTCATTTTCAGGTTTATGTGGTTTCCTGAAATATGTGTTTTCTTACTGAGTAATATATTTTTTGGTGAAAATACCACAGATACATGTTTATGTGTATAATTCCAATTACAAGGCTGTGAAATTATTTCCCAAATAGCGTTCTGTAAATAATATTTTTTTCTGATTTGCTAGCTCAACTAAATGCCTGAAAATAAAATTAATTCGGAGTCAGCCCAATTTTGCCAAACAAAATAAAACACAGTTCAGCTAAGGGGTGGAAAATCCTAAAAGGAATAGGATTCAGCTGCCTAGAGTTTGTTTGGCATTTTTAACTTTTTAAAATTAAACTAATTGGAAATTAAACTCATTTCAAATTAAATTCTGTGGAAGCATGTACTGGGGAAACAAGCAAGCCTGCTTTTGCTCCCATTGCCTGGCCTGCAGAGGGAGTTGAGGCAAGGCGAGGCAGGCTCTCCCCTGGCTGCAGCATCCATCCTATCGGCGGGGCTGCCATCGGGCCCAGTGGGGGCTTGCGGGGAGAGCTGTATTATAGACGTAAATTTAAAGAAACAGGCCTAACAGCTGAAATAATTTGAGGTTATAGAGGTTATTTGGGTTAAAAAAAATTTAAAAAAAGAGCAACCAAAAAAAAAAACCAACCCAAAAAACATTGCGTTGACATGATTCGAGATTTTCCTCCTAAACTTGGGTCACATTTAACTTCTCCGTGTGCTCGGGCAGGGAGGCCGCGGGGAGGACGCCGCGGGACGGCCGGGGCTGCGTCCTCGCCTGCCGGGCTGCGGCGCAACGCTGAGGGGAGGAGCGGGCGGCGGAGCGGGCTGGAATCGGGGCTCGGGGCGGGCGGAGGAGCGGGCTGCAGTCGGGGCGGAGGCCGGCGGCCCTGACGGCGTGTGTGTGCCTTGCAGATCTTCGAGTGGTGGTACTTCCGCAAGTACGGCACCTCCTTCATCGAGCAGGTCTCGGTGAGCCACCTGCGCCCCCTGCTGGGCGGGGTGGACAACAGCGCGCCCAGCGCCGCCAGCGCCGCGGGCGGGGACGCGGACTCGAACCGCCAGAGCGTCTCAGGTGAGCGGCGCCGGCCCGGCCCGGGCTCCTGCTGCCCGGGGAATGGCACTGCTGCCTCCTCGGTAGCTGCTGATTGCATCCTTCCGAACTCACGGAAGGGTGGTGTGGTGTTCAGGCTGCCTGGTTAATGCATGTGTTTTCTCCGTGTTGAGAAACCCCTGCGAAATAGCCCGTGCTCTTTCTGCAGTGTCCTTTGTCCAGTGGAGGGGCTGCGAAGATGATTAAGGGGATGGAGCATCTCTTACGGGGAAAGGCTGAGGGAGCTGGGCCTGTTCAGCCTGGAGAAGAGACAATGCGGGGAGGCCTTACCCATGTCGGTGTGAAGAGAGGGTGTCAAAGGGATGGAGCTCGGTGGTGCCGAGCTGTAGGACAAAGGGCAATGGGCAGAAACTGGTGCACGGGAAGTTCCACGTGAATATAGGAAAGAACTTCTGTATTGTGCAGGTGACCAAGCACTGGAACAGGTTGCCCAGAGAGGCTGTGGAGTCTCCTTCCCTGGAGATACTCTAGCACCATCTGAATGCAATCCTGTGCCATGTTGAGGTCAGCCACTTTGGTGCCTTCCAACTCAACCAGTTATCTGGTTCTGTTACTCTAAAGGCTGTATTTTTAGTAAAATCATTTAAAGTAATAGCAAAGTTGTTTAAAAAACAAACAGACAAAGAAGTTAGAAATGTTCATCTGGTTTTGCATCACTTTTTTATAAATAAAAAATAAAAACTTACTTTTTGTAAGTAGTATGTAAACATTTGGATTTCGCCTTAGTAAGTGGAAGCATGGTGGCTTTTAACAGCTTAAGGGCTTGTTATGTTCCTGAGTCTGCTACAGATTTACTTTGTGACTTTGGACAAGTCCTAACATAGTCAGGGTTTTTTAAAAGGCCCTCAGTTTAGGAGGCATGCTTTCAGACATCTGTGGCCTGAGTTTTGCAAGCTCCCAGGCATTCACATCCCCTACAAGTTTCAGTGCAAGGAGTGAAGGCTCTGACCCTAAGTCATTCAGGCCTGAGGCACTTTGAGTCAGGTGCCTGGGCGATGGTCCCAGCCTGCCTAAAATGAATCAGCCCCTCAAGCACTGAAATTTGTGGACTGTAGGAGCCACAGAGGAACCTGTCTCCCTAATTGAGTAACTTGGTTGCCTGGGGATTGAAAAATTAGCCCATGAGTGATGAAAATGCTAGTATGCTATTGCTTCTGGCTTGAGTGGGAGGTACTCACTGTTAATGGCAGGGCAGGAGCATCTGGGTTTGTGCTCCTCATCTGTAAAACAAAGCTTATCTGTCTGTCCTAGCTTGGCTTACAGGCCATAATGTTAGGGATGTGCCCCTAGATTCAACCAGAATTTTATTACATTTATTTCATCTGCAGGCTTTTAGAATATATCAGAATTTACAAGTGAAGAAAAGGGAATGAAAAGAAAAAAAATCACTTATGGAGAAAACATTGTTCCACAGTTGAGCTCCCTATGTCTGTACCTGGCAAATTTTATCTCTGCTCCTCAGTGTGCATGAAAACAGGCAAACAAGAATTAGCTCTGAACTTACATGTTAAATAACAGAGGTGGCTTCACAAAACCTTATTATTTACTGAGCATGTCTACTTGAGGAAGCCTCCATGTAGCACAGCAAATTCAGCTGTTGGCATTCTCATCTGAAGAGAGGCTGTGAATAGCAGCAGTGCACGGTCCAGGATATTAGATTTGGGTGAACTGGCAGAAAGCATGGGATGGCTTGGAACCACCTGTGTGCACTCATCAGTGAGCTCAGTCACACTTCAGCAGCTCAAAATAACTCCTGTCATTTTAAAGCAAAGGCACAGTATTTTAACTAATGAGGTTCACACAAACATCTTGAATTTTCTGATACAAAGAAATAATCAAGGTGTCTTTGCTTTCAGTGCACTGACAATGAGCTGGGACTCTCAGTGTCTCTGGACAGCATGTCTGTATGGATTTATTTTACCCTGTTATTTTATATAGCCTGTTATTTGTGCCTTCAGGTGGCAATAAAAGGCCTTCTTTACTTCCCCTTCTTTTTGCTCAGTTTAGCTTTCCCTGCTAAGTGCCAGAATACTTCATGCTTTGGATGAAGCGTAACCACTTGAATTCAAATAGGATGAACAAAAAGTGTCATTGCAATCAGATAGTCGTTACCCAATCTCATTGGTTGCAAACAGACCAGGTCAAGACACCTGGAACTGAGAAGTCTGATGTTGATTTAATATTTATAATGGTTTGAAAGTCATATCATATAAAAACTGTGGGGTTGAAGCTTGTCAAACAGCCATACTCTGGCTGCACAGCAGAGCACAGCAGAATGTCACTCAAGCACTTGTGCTGAGTAAACCAGTGGAACTTTCTAATATTAGCTGCCTGCTGAAATGGGTACTTCAAATACACTCTTCCCTACAGTCTGCCTGCTCCTGTGTCTGCTCCATGCACTTGCTGGGTAGGCAGCAAACTGAGGGCCCACCTCCTGTTCCACTTGACTGGTTTCTGTGTTGCTGAGGGTCTCCTTCTGTTATTGTGAATAATTGATGCAAAATGGTTACTGTCCGTGCCTCTGTAGCCCCATACTCAGATTTAGGAGCTGTGTCCTTGACAAGAGGAGGACTTGACTTGCTGTTCAGTACTTCTTCTCCTAACAGAACAGGCATAAAGGGAACAGACATATTGTTACCATAAGGATACCCTTCTGATTCAATATTCTACCAGAAAACTGTTGGTTTGATCTCTTCAGAAATCATGTCAGAAAAATTCATAGGGAGAAATCTGCTGGTTATCATTTTTAGTAGAAAGCACCTAGTGAAATGCTGGAGGGCCAGTGCTGCTGGTGAGTTTCTGCAGAGCCCCAAGTGAAGGCTCATCCAGTAGCAGCCCTGAGGTGGAGTGACATCCTGCCTCTCAGTGAGTCCTTGTGCAAATTGTGGGGTTCATTCTGGTCTCACCCTCACTGGAGTGAATTGTCTTTGTTGAAAGTTAAGAGAATAAATCTGGTGTTAAATTAAAGGTAAAACCAGAATCAGGACATCACTGTGTGAGAGGCTGTACAGCTTGGTTATATTTTTTCAATTTTTGCTATAAATTGCGTTGTTGATTTCCATATCTCTTACTTCTTGTGGTGTGAAGAATTAACAATTTTTCCCACAAGGGAAATTTATAAAATGTTTCTAATATTCTGAAACCTTTGGAATGCAATCAACCTTTCTCTGCCAATCAATTTCAGCATCTGCTTCTGTCTTAAGTAAGATCAGCAGATGTTTCCATGGATTTTTACTTCACACACTAAGGAGGAATTAAATTTGGCAACTGTAGCTGAGATTCACAGTGATTCACAGCATTAACTGGACAGTGATGTTTTTCTGGAGAAATAACAAGTCCATAGGGACTGGGTTAATTGCTGTTTTTTCAGTGCAATAACTCAGTGTGATCCCTCCTCAGTTCTGCATTATGGTAAATGTGAGTCCTGGAACTAATCAGTATTATCTTTTCATGTGGCATTTGGGGCTTTGTTAGTGGTTATTTGTCTGGAATGATTGCATTTGTTGACACTAATTTATAATTAAATTATTATTTAAGAAAGGAAGAGCAGTCTGATTACCTTCATCTTGGTGCTCTTGATGGGTTTTTGCATTTGCACCTATAAAAAAAGCCATTTGATAAAGCTCATTGAATGGTAACTGATGTTTTTTATAAACCTCAAGTGCCATTGTAATTTGGGAGAGATTAATTATGTGTGTGTCTGCTTCTTACAGAGTGCAAAGTCTGGCGAAATCCCTTAAATCTGTTCAGAGGAGCTGAATATAATCGGTAGGTGCTACAAAATTAAGTTTTCAGGCATAGTACTGCCTTAAGGAGCTTAACTGTACTTTTCCATTAATCTAACTTAAGAGATGAAAAAAACAAACTGTAGATAAATGCACTTATGTCAGGTTTTTCTGTAATTCATACAATGTTCTTGAATTTAAAAGAATTTAAATTCATGCTGATGAACTTTCTTATTTCTCTAATATTTGCTATTTCTCCAATTTTTGGCAACCTTATAAAAAAGATGGAGTAACCTAAGTGTGTTGTGCCTGGCGCTAATGCAGCATTTCTGTTCAGATCCATTCCAGCAAAAAACCTAATGATTTCCATATAGGTTTCATTGAGTCCTAATGTTTGAATATATCTGTTACCAAGTTCCAGTGTGTACTTTTCAGCATCCTCATTAGCTTAGGCTCAGCTGCCATTGCTCCATCCCAGTGTGGTGAAATGCAATGTATATCGGTTAGAAGATTGGCCAGGTGAACTTACTTGGCTATGCCTATCTCAGAGGCCTGGGATTCTTTTCTGGATTTGTTTTGCCAGTGTGACCTCATTAACCAGAATGTCTCCTTGTTGGCACGTTTGCAGGTACACATGGGTAACAGGAAGAGAACCTTTGACTTACTACGATATGAATCTTTCGGCACAGGACCATCAGACATTCTTTACCTGTGACACAGATCATTTACGGCCTGCAGATGCTAGTAAGAGACCTTGGGAACAATTGCATTAATAATAGATTCATGGCTGATTTAAACTGATGCAAGACAAATGCAGTGAGACATCACCTCTTTCATGTAGATAAGAAAAGGCAAAATTTTGATAATGAATTTATAGAATTCTAGGTCTGAACAAGTATCTATATATGTACATGATCTAATTTGTGTTGCTGTGTTGTTCTGCTGTGTTGCTGGAGTCATTCAAGGTGCCATTTAAAAGTGTAAAGGCTTGTTCCTTTCGTCCTCTTTCTTGCAGTGGCTTCAAACATACACATCTTAATTTGCCTCCAGCTGCAGTGCAGTAGGTTGAGTTACATTATCCAGGTTTCATTTGGTCTACACTGACAGAAGAGAGAGAGCTGATGTAAAATTTGAGACCTGTGTTTGATTCCCTGATGCAGTTAGGTCTGTAAAAATTTGGGAACAGCACATTTACAACTGAATTTGTATAAGCAGCTTTAGTTGTGTTAAGCCGGTGTTGTGAAGTCCATATGCAGACTTTCATTCTACTAAAAATATACAACAATGATTTCAGTCATTAGAATTTGCCTCTGAAGAGATAAATATTTGTCTCTTAGGAAAGGAGAGATACTAACAGTTGGGTGCTCCATTCTGAAGGCATAGTTACATAGGAGAGCATATTGTGGTTTTTTGGCACATGATAAATATGAATCCTATTTTCTGAACTCAGTGGTGTAATTATGAGGTGGTAATATTAGCCTGGAAGTTGTTTCCATTTAGCATTCACATAAATGAACAGCTCAATAAGGAGCTGGAATAAGAACGCCAACTATCCCTTTATTGTTTTGTTCCCTGTGGAATCTACTACATCAAGAGGAGGTAGCTGCTTGTCACCTCTGTACTTGGCAATGCAGACAGCCTGATCTCTCAGCCAGACTTTCTCCTAGAAAAAAGTTTAATTAAATGAAAGAAGAAAAAACACTGAGTATTTGGGACAAAAGCTCCTGTTTGTTATGTGTCTTTTTGAATGATCACTGAGCTATATGAAATGCTCTGTAGTGAGTTAGGCTGAGATCAATTAATTATTTTGTTACAGTGCAGTGGATTCTCCTTGTTAATCCTTTAATAACTGATATTTCTTTCTCTTCCTTTGTTTATTGAATAGTAATGCAAAAAGCCTGGAGAGAGAGAAACCCTCAAGCCCGAATTTCTGCAGCACATGAAGCTTTGGAATTGAATGAGTGAGTGACAACAACATTAACATTTATTTCCTGTCTTTTAAAAAACCATTTGATGATATTTTAAGGCTGGAGGTTTGCTGTAGTAATTTTTAACCACAATTACAGGCCCGTCAAAGGAAGGCCTACAACAGAAGGAAACCAGAACAGCTGCATGTTGTGCTAGCTACCCAGAAGATCCTTAGGGTAGTGATGACAGTGGGAGTCTTCCCATTGATGTCAGCAGGCTTTGGAACAGCATAGAAAAATGCTAATTAATTTACCTCCTGATGAGCATATGAAATATGCATTTAAAGGATGGAGAGTTCCCTTCTGGATTTCTCAGTCATCAAGAACAGAAGCAAGAAAGAAGAAACTCATAAACACATTCTCAAAATACTCATTTCATAATATGAGAGAACATGATGTAATTTGCTGTGACTTTTGGTCCTAGAGTCTGTTATTTATTTTTTTCAATGAAAAGTTAGATTGCTAGCTTCTAGCATTCCATAAACTGGTGCTTTACAGATAATCCTTCATGTGTTTCATCAGGAGAAAAGAAGGAATTTTTTCTTCTTGTATAGTGATTTAACATGCAGCATAAAAGGGAAAAGCAAGCTATAAGCCTGTCCTACTCACATTTCACAGAACTACAGAATGGTTGAGGTTAGCAGAGATTTTTGGAGGTCAGCATGCAACCTCTCCCTTCAAAAAGGGCCACCTACAATGCCTGGCACAGACAACATGTCCAGCAGGCTTTTGAATGTCTCCAAGGAGAGAGACTTGACAACTTCCTTTGACAGCTTGTACCAGTCCTCAGTCACCTTTACAGTAAAAAAAGTGCTTCTGAGATTCAGGGAGAATCTCCTGTGTGGTTTTTTGTGCCCATTGCCTCTGGTCGTTTCACTGGGAACCACTAAAAGGAGCCTGGCATTTTCCTCTTTGCCCCCTCACTGTGGGAATTTACAAACTTTGACAAATTCCCCCCCAAAGCCTTTTCTTTTCCAGACTGAACAGTCCTAGGTCTCTCACACATTTCTCATATGTGAGATGCCCCAGTCCCTAATCACCTTCATTGGACTCTCTGCATGTCCATGTCCCCCTTGTGCTGGGGAGCCCAGAGCTGGACACAGCACATCCACGTGTGACCTCATCAGGGCTGACTAGAGGGTAAGGATCACCTCCCTCAACCTGCTGGAAACACTTCTAGTGCAGCTCTGCTGCAAGGGCACAGTGCTGTTTTGGTTTTTGCTTGGTCTGGGTTGGGTTTTCTTTGTTGTTGTTGTTTTATCTTTACAACTACATTTATAATCTGTTCTTTTTATATGGCAAGTGTTACAGTTCTGTTGATTCTTTTCATAGCTTTACAGTAAGGGATGTGGTTTATATTAAAACAATAGTGCATAAAACTAGTCTTGATTTCCAGAAGGAGTTTTAGGGATGCAGGATTAGTAAGACAGCTGCTTTACTTCCTGGGACAGTTGTCAGTAGGTGTACTCAAAGGCTGAGTGATACAGGTCCTAAAAATGAGAGTCATGGTGTTGTTGACAGAATATTTATTCATTGGAATAGTTCATCAGAAAGGTACATGGAAGTATTTCCTTGCCTCTGTATTTAGTACATCCTTTCCAGTCTGCATGTCTTCATATAGTTTTTACTTCACATACCTTTCTCATGGTTTTTCCTCTGATATTTTTGCAGGTGTGCTACTGCTTATATTCTCTTAGCTGAAGAGGAAGCAACAACAATTGTAGAGGCAGAGAAGCTGTTCAAGCAGGCTCTGAAAGCTGGAGAGGGCTGTTACAGGCGCAGCCAGCAGCTACAGCACCATGGTGCCCAATATGAAGCCCAACACAGTAAGTTTTTTAGGAGGGAGAGAACTTCCAAAGAGTTCTTTGGATTTGGGGTTTTGGGGTTTTTTGTTTTCCCTGTAAGAACTATGCACTCAGTGTTTGACATTGGCTGGAATGTGGTCCTAGAGCCAGACTATTCTGTTTTAGTGTTTTTGCTTGATTCTGTTGCTGAGATGTCAATGCTCAGATTACAGATGTGCCTTTATTTTGTCATGGCAGAAGATGCATAAGCATGTACTTAACAGAAAAGAAAAGGTATCAGAGCCAAAGAGAAATGACATTCAGAAAAAGCTGAACACCCTTTAAGGAAGTTGCCTTTTTGCAAACTGGGCTTATGTTGTGAAAAGGCATGGTGGAAACAGGAGTGAAGTGATGCTTTGCCTGCTTTTTTCCATCACCTCTGGAGTAAATGCTTACACTGTGTTGTTCTGTGTAAAAGTTAATGAGACCCATTAGCCAGTGGGACATTGGAAGTTAGTTGCATTTGTTAAGAAAGGTTGCAGAAACATAAAATTTAAAAAATTGAGTAATAAAGTGCTTTAATTGGAAGTCTAGATTTTTTATTACTTTTCTAAAAAGTTTGAATAAGCAGGTTTATCTGCTGTGCTGTTTATTAGATACTCCTTAAATCTAAGAAAATACATTCCCTGACAGTTAATGACCAAAAAGATAATAAAGCAAGCAGTCAAGGTTACTTCTAGGCTACAGTGGATACCTTAGGCAAAGATAATACAAATTAATTACATAAATACAAGCCCTAGCATACTTTTGGGCATCTTCAGGTTTCTCAGGACCTGATTTCACAGCCTCTGGCCATCCTCCATAATTTGAAGATTACTGATAAAAACTGTACATAGTAAAATTGTCTGTGATCCCTGGTTTCAAATGTGTATGCAAGTCTATACCTGAAAACCCAGTTTTCCCACGGCTTGGGGATAGTATTTAAAACATTTGTTGTTTGTAAAATCATATTTAGGATGATTTGTTCATTTTTGGTGAAAGTAAAAATAGAAAGCAGCTGAGGCCTTGAAGCAATTTTTGAGCTCTAGCAGGCTTATGGTTGTCTATGAAACCTTAATTTGCATACTCAATCCATCTTGAGTGCAACAATTCTATGAAAAGTACACAATAAGTGGTTAGTAAGTACTGTCATGATGTTTTTGTCCAAGGCAACCTGGGAAGGTTTGTGCAGACAGATACAAGTATGGTATTTCTGTAACCTGTGTGTGCTAGGTAGCTTCAGTCATCATCAGATTTGACACCCTTCAGTACTGCAGCAGAGGAAGTAACCATTGAATCACAAAGCTAAGTGCACTGTCACAGAGCAGGGAGGCTGAAAAGTGTCTGCCAGCTCTGACCATGCCTTCAGGAGGGGCCTGATCATCCCACTGTTCTGTAGCACTCAGTCTCCCCTTGAAGATGTCAGTGTGCACCCACAGAAATTAGGGAATCTGCAGCCTCAGATGTTGCCTTGGACACAGGGGCTTCACGTAGAATTCTTTTCATTGTATGCTAGACTTCTTCATGTTTACAAAGGTGGAGAGGAGGGACTGTGGGGGAGGAACATGTGCTGCAGTTCCATGGTTCTGAGAAGTCCTGCATTCCATTTCTGGTCTTCACAGTTAATTCTGGGATGAAGAGTAGGCATTTCATCTTTTAAAGGTGAAATACACTGTAATCTCTTGAACCACAACATGTTGTTTTATATTTCTGTTTCTTCACGTGTTCCACCGCCATCATAAAATATTTTGTTATACCACAAAGAGTAAATAATGACTTTGAGTACCCAACTTGCCCTCTTTCAGAAGGTGATAGCCTTTTAAAAGCAAGGGCAGTTTTATTTTTAAGGTTGCTCATGTTAGGCATCCCAAGTCATTAGTAACCTCAGAGAATTTTGGCCTGAAAAAATATCTTGATTTCATAGTAAGTGGATGCCTTTTGAGCATTCCTGCTCAAACTCCTGAAAAGAAACTTAACCTGAAATGTATACCTCATAGCACATTACACAAACATGTTGAAACAGATGTAACTAATAAATTGTGTATTAAATATATAGGAATCAATAGAGAGATAAGAAATTAGGTAATGCCGAATACAGCTAAAGAAATTCTTCTCTCCTTATTTATTTTTTCCTCTAAAGTGAATCCTTTTGACCTGCTGCCTAATCTATTGAAAATTTTAATCACACCTTTAAAACAATTTGTTAGTACTTGGAATGTTTTCAGCACACATGTTGTTCTTATTATGAAAGGCTTGCAAATGTTAGGAATAGGCTAAAATCTTAACAGAGCACATGCTATACACAAAGATAATTTGTAGCAGGTGTATTACATTTTCATGATTCAGTAATTTTATAGATTATTATCTGTCCATTCATTTCCTGTTGGTCCAGAAACATTTTAAGAGTTCACATTCTAAGTGAATGAGAAGTGAAAGGAGTGAGATTTCTCCAGGAGAATAATTATAACTGCTGTTCAGTTTCTGTCATCTTTGCTGTTAGGGAATCTTCCAGCACACAGGACTGTCATATCTGAAATATGTTAATTTGCCATCCCTAATTAGTGGTGTGAGGAATTTGAAGATGGTAATTGGGTAATGAATAAAGGCTGTAAACAAAAAGTTCAGAGTATACTTTTCTTCTAATCATTAAGAGAAAGATTTTTAGGAGGATGAGGATTTGCTTTAAAATTTCTTTTTGACAAGCATGTACATAATTGTACCTTCAGATGTGCTTATATTTCACAGTGCAAGGCCAATCCAATAAGTACTTGTAGCGCTGTATATCTTGATTATTTCCACTGATTTCAGTTCTATTATGCCACATCTAAATCTTCAGATTTTGGTAACGTTTTATTAAAATTCTTTGAAAGCATTGATGGTAGTAAGAAAAAATTGAAAAAAACCTGTGTTTCCTTTTGTGTTGGAATACTCAATGAACCTTTGTTCTATTTTAATGCTGTTTCTTTTTCCTCTTATACAGGAAGGGACACCAATGTGTTAGTATATATTAAAAGAAGGCTGGCAATGTGTGCAAGGAAGCTGGGAAGGACCAGGGAAGCAGTGAAAATGATGAGAGATGTGAGTTTGGATTTCTTTCACATGTGATATTTACATAATTATAGTATAGAAATTATACATTTTCTTGCAAGTTAGCAACCACTCCTGCTTCAGTCAGCACTGCTGGTATTTCTTTTGTATGTGTAATGTACATAAAGACAAAGTTAAGTGATCATTTATTTATAGGGTTATGAAAGCAAGATCAAATGTCACATGGGTGGTTACTCATGCAGCCTGAACTTCCCATTCTGGTACATGTGCAATGAAGTGCAGTCTTTAATTATTTGATCATGAAGTTAGTAATGTTTTTTTGTCTGAGCCATGTGGTGAATGCTGCTAACTTCATAAGCAGGTCTTAAGTAGTCTGTTTTCTCCTTCAAAGCTGCAGTTTGGCTCTGTGCATTGTTTGTGTCACACTGTGCAGCTCTAGGGTGTTAATTATTCATGCAAAACCTATCACTGAAAAGTCAAACCCCAAGTTATGAATCTGTAATTAATTGAACCCCCTCTGAGATGGAGGCTGACTGTATTGTGTCTTTGTAGGCAGGGGAGCACCAGTGGTAGTTATAAGCTAAAAGCTACAGACTTGAAACACTGAACATAGCTATTTTGGAGATGGCAGAAGGGGCAGCTGTTCACATTAGGCAGTGTATGTGTTTCAAATATGTAAAATGCTCCAGTTTTTCAATGTAGCAGTGAATGCCCAGAATTTCTTTCAGTGATATTGCCAGGATGCAGATTAGGAGCCCAGTTCTTTGAGGAGGTGACTTATATCACCTGAGGTAGCAAGTCTGTGGCAGAAGTAGGAATGGAACCTCTGGGCAAATGATGGTAAAACTCCCAGTTTCCTTTGTTTCTTACCCTTCATATTCCAGCTCCCACAAAAAAATGGAAGAGATGAATCCAGCAAGATGCATAGTTCTGCAAATTGAGATGCAGGTGTTAAATTTTAAATGCACAAAATTAAATCCCAGACTGGAATGAAGCACCTGTAAAGTGTGCTTTAGGCAGCTCAGATGAATACTCCAGGAAGCTGCCTAGTGAAAAGGGAAATTCTTGTTACATGTCAGTGGAAATTTTAATGTAAAAAGGAAAGTGACTTTCTTGGAGCTGAGGCACTTGCATCAGGGGCAGTAGGGCAAGTGTGCTTGCCAGCTTGGAATCCAGGCCTTGACATCTCTTGAAACTGGAGCACTCATAAGCATTTTTTGAAAACACTGAGCAGAGTTCACAATAATAATGGAGGTTCTCATCCTAAGTATCTACAGATGCCAAGTGGTGAGTAACTTTGTTTTCTGACTCTTGCTGGAGCTCTTCAGGCACACAACTCTCAGTCTCCAGAACCACTAGAATCCCAGACAGAGTTGTTGAAAAAGAGCTTGTCAGAAAAACAGCCATTGTACAGCTAGGAGTGTGAGAAAGAGGGATGAGGAAGAAAGACCTGTTTTAGCAGGCTTCTGGTCAGCTGGGAGAAGGTCAATTTCAAAAACATTGCTTTCAGTCCAGCCAGCTCCACTGATGCTTCATGAATTTTGTTACACAAGCACTGTGGGACAAATACTGAAATGTTTCTGGGACAGACATTGGAATTCTAAGTTCTGGCATTAATACACAAGAAAGATAAAATTTTGAATTTCCCCTTCAGATATCACACATCATAATTATGGCAAATTCTGGAGCTTACTATGGGCTGCTAAATGTGTTTTGAGATTTGTAGATAGTGCTGTGGGGAACAGATACTCTGTGAAGCATTCTTCTGCTGATGTCAATATGTATGGATAGCTGTGTATGCAGAGCACTTGGTCTGGGGACTTGGGTGGTCTGTCTAGTCCTAGATTTCTTATGCAAAGTGAGAAACAGAGCTTTGATTAGTGAAGGACTTATTTTTTCACTAGAGATAAAACTGAAATTTATAAGCAAAATAGAAAATTATTGCAATTAAGTACAACGTGGATTTCCAGAGGCAGCAATAACAGGGAGACAGAGTCATCAGCTATTAGACACTTAAAAACAAAAAACACTCTTCAACAGGAATGTTTTGTTAAAATAAAAGGACTGGATGCAAGACAGAGGAGGTATAAAGATGGAATTTCATCTTAGGGAGTTTCAACTCAGATCAATGCATTCTGTGTTTTTCCACATAGAGACGCTGAGCCAAATTCTCAGAACTGAATTAGATACCTTTACAGCTCTTCTTTTTAAGCAAGCAGAGCTGAGAATTAGCAAGTCTGTGGATGAAATATTAAAGCAGCAGTAACTCTAGGTCACAGCTCCAGTATGCTGGGAGCAAAATCAGGGTCAAGTCAGTTTTGCAGATGCTTCTCCCAGACTGGCTTGGAGCTACTTACTTCTGATGAATGCATATCCTCCATTTCTTCATAGAAGACATAAATAGTACACTTATGGAGAGGTTTGAAGAACATGAATCTGTCATTGAAGGTTTCTGTGTGATTGATGAGGAAGGAGATGAATTTATTAATCCTAAAAAGAATATGAAGAATATGTTGGCTGGGGACTGCTGAATCTAACATCAGGGAACACAGGGTGGAGGCCCTGTTTGTGTTTGAAAGATTGAAAACAGGTTTCTCAAGACATGGAACACGATGGAAATGAAGTGTTAAGAGGTTCATGACACCATCTGGGAAATATGATTGGGATGTAGTGAGTCTTTGCCACTTCGAAAAAATAAAATATTTGAGAGTGTTTAATTTATTGCATATATGAGGCCATCTTGAGGACATTACTGACGGATTAGATGGTCTTGCTTGAATTTTTTGTAGGAAAAGGCTGAGATCCTACTTAAAGCACCTTAATGGAAGGAAAATGAGCTGTTGGTGACTTAAATAAGAGTTTTATTTTATGGTTATATACACTGTTGATAGGAAAATCATATTTCTTAATATAATATTGAATTATATAATAATTTTAAAAGCAGAGGCTTTTTAAAAAACTGTTTAAAATCAAGGGTGCTTTAATTTTAAAAAACTGGGTAGGAATTTCTGTTGATTCTGTGGTTGATTTTGAGACAGTATTTTTTTGCTGGCTTTGCTGCTTGGACATAATTCATTCAGTTGAATTAATGGGAATTGCAAACCTGTAGTTTCCATGGAAGCATGTAATGGAATCATACATAGGTGTTGCTTTTGCTTGTATTTCTGATGATAATTATTTACTATATTTTGCTATAGAAACCAGCAGCTGTCACTATTTGTATATATTGAGTTAACTTGTGATCTCATTTTGATTAGTGTGTTGTTGGAATAACTCCAATGTAGTCAACAGAATTATTCCAGTTTTATTATTGTTTTTACAGAGCATGATACGGTCTGTGAGGGAACTAGGTTGCTTTTACTGTCCCTGAGGAGAAAGTCTACAGTGCTCATTGTTTTATTTGTTGTGCTGATTATGTTGGGAGGATTTTAAGTAGTGTGTTCTAAATGATGTTGGAGGATTTAGTATGTGCAGAGGGGAAAGGCCATAATGGTGGCTGTGAGTAATCTTTAGTATCCCTTGTGTTGAATCTTCCAAGCCAGTAGTGGTGATGAGCAAGGGTAGCTTTTTGTGCCACCTGCTTTCCGTCTTCTCTTTTCAGAATCCCTCAGCATTACAATGGAAGAAAACAGGAATGTGCTAAGTTTGCATCTTGTGTTTTTCATTGATGGAAAACAGAGGATGGGGAGGGTATGCAAAGGCATTTCCCTCTCTGCTTTTTGGGTGACTGAATCAGTGACTGCACCACTGAATTCAGGAGCAGGCCAGCACAGTCATTTTTCTTAACTGGGTCACTGGAGTATCCAGATGAAAATGTACCATGCAGGAAAATGAATTGTCAAAGTAATTGGAGCTTCTTGGGATTGTTCTGGAGGACATTTGGCGAAACAAGCTTTAATTGAAGGGAGATGTATGTTTATGAAAGAGAAGAGTGGCAGGCAAAAGGTATGCTATTGGACAAAGCAAGTGGAAGTTGTTAATTGCTTCCTCCTTCAGAGAGAAGATGAAAGAAACTCATTCTAGAGTGTATTTATCTCCTGCCCCATGGGCATGCATTCCCTCAAAGATTGCTTTGTGTTCTTATTAAGTACATATTTCTGAGACAGTGGAATTGCAGCTTGCTCTATGCTCAGCAACTTTGTTCAGAATTGAGTGAGGTTTAGGGAGAGAAGAGAGTCTCCAGGTCTTCCTTAAGTCTGGAGAAGGAAAGAATGACAAACACTTTTTCAGGGTCAGAAAAGTGTATTTTATTTCTAGTATCAGTCATATCTGCTGAGAAATTACTCTTTAGACCACTATAAAGGACCTAGAAGTCTGCTTTTACATATTTAGCTCTGAGAACCTTGCTGAGGATATTTCAGTTTAATGTGTTTTTGTGTTCATCTTGGTGCTCACCTGTAGTCACTATTTTATGCCACAGAGGACACCTAAGCAGCTTGTATTGTCAAGGGTGCTGCATGCTTATTCATTGGCTGCATGAGAAGTTTTGTAAATAGTTGGGCTGCCCTAAGCATCTGAAATAGTTTTAAGAGGATTTGTCACTTGAAGGGTTTGAAAGGGTACTCAACCACACTAAATCAATTTTAATGATATGGGCAGGCTGGGTTTTTATCTTCTTCTGATCAGTTGTATTAATGATTTTTGCTGGTATGATCATTCTGCAAATCTAGCATACTTTCTTGGCAACTTCTTTTACTGAGCTTTGAATAAGGATTTCTATTCAAGATTCTGTTGAATTCTCTATTCTTGTGTGCACTGCTGATTACTTTTTGAGTAAGACATATATGTAGCCAGAACAGTGTTCTGCACCTTGAATTACCAAGTTGTGTGAAACAAAGGGAGTACTTATTCCTAATAAGGATGTTGTGATCCCTAGCAACTTAACAACACAATTTCTGTGCGACAGCTACTGACTGTGTCTCCCAAATGCTTCTGTGCTTGAGGCAAGGATTAGTGAGTCAGACTCCTTGACTTGTGTTACACAGGTCAGGTTAGGCAGGCTGGGCTGCTGTGAGTGGGATTCTAGTTTTATTCACATCTGTAGCAGTTGTTTCAAGCACCATTTATTAAAATTTGAAGGGAAGGTACTTGGTTCAATGAGACCAGTGTTATCTCATAGATTTTATTGTTCTTTACTGTACTATACTTTTACATATATTTTACTACTCCTGTGAATGGTGACATTTGCCAGTCTCCACCACAGACTGATATCTTCAGTTAATTCTTTTTCTGATCCACAAGCACTGCAATAATGGCAAGTGATAAATGCTGATTTTAACATTTTCATAAGTCTCTATATTCAAGTACAGTTTGTTTGTTCACAGATTCACATGCTATGGTAAGTGGGTACAGTAAGTTGGAATATCCCTCATTTCAGTGGGCTCTTAAAGTGGAGACTTCTGTGATTCCCCTAATGATATTTATCCCTTCCTTTATCTTCACGTGACTCAGACCCCTCACTTTTAGTCATGATTGTGATTCTGCTCGGAACTCTCAAAAGCTAAAAATTTGGTGACTACTACCTAAACTGACAGTAATGTTTTTCATATAAATTACAGGTTTCTAGCATTGTCATTCTATTAAGATAGAATACAGTCACATAGTCTTGGTGGGAGCCCTGGTAACTGGACTCCTTATTGTTCATCTTGCATCAGTCAATATTCAGAGACCTGTATATTACTTTAATTATGGTCTTCCATCTCTTTGGATCATCCTAGCTCATTTTTGAGCTCCTAGATAATTTCCTCACTTTATTTCACTTAAAAATCCACTGCTAAAAATATGTCAGTTTCTGAAAAAAAGTACTTTGGGATGTTCTTTCCAGGATTAATTCTGTCTACTGCTTTTGCCACCTCTTAGTAGCCCCTTTACTTTCAGGAGGAATTAGATGTATTTAATATGAGTTTTCATGAGCAGGTTGTTTCTAGTAGAAGGTATCCCTGCCCTCAGCAGGGGGGGTTGGAACTAGGTGATCTGTAAGGTCCTTTCTAAGCCAAAACATTCTGTGAATCTGGGATGCAAATAAAGGGGGTTTTTTTCAGCAGGACTGTGAGTAATGACTTCATTTTCATTCTTTATAAAATTACTAATATTTGATGTGACAAACATTATTATAATTTAGAACTGTTACATGTTTTATATAACATGATTGTTTAGTAGTAAGTGCAAAATCTGGAACAACTTGTGTTCTTCTGGGTTCATGCCATATCTGTCTTTAAATTTCCCTTTATTCCTGAAATATATTCATTTTTTACAGCATAATCCAAATAACAGCATTTTCATAATTGTATTTCTTAAAGAACTTGTCATACTCTAAACACTTTAATCCTCCAATTAAGAGAGAACAAAAAGGCTTCATGCTCTAACATATTTCCTTACTGTTTGCATATTTAGTAAGATCATTTTTCACTTTACTCATTGTTAATCCTGCATTGAAGAGAAGTCATATTGTCTTTGAATATTATGCAGCACTAGGTCTAAATTCAAGCTTAAAATGGAATGTTGGCAAATTATAAAGCCATGCCATCCCAGAGTTAGTGTGAACTGGATCTGGATCTCTTTTCTTACACTCTGAGGTTGTCTAATTTCCTGAATTCCACGTATGAGGAAAATACAAGGATCCTACTGCTAATCATTTCCAAGCTTCAAAACAACAGGATCTGACTGATTTGGTTTCTTAGCTGCTATCCTCTCTGAGCTGTAAAAGGGTAACTGTAGAGCTGCTTCCAAAGAAACCAGTGATCATTTACCAAAAGGAATGCAGTACTTAAAGGAATTAATTAATTGACAGATTCCTGCTTTTGCTATAATTAAGCAGAACTTTGATTCAGATAGGTCCAGTGTATTTTAGATATTTTTCCAACTCCAAGAGCCATGATGTGTTTTTATCACATGAATCCCATTCACAAAGGGACAGTGGTGGAATGAGTTGCACTTTTAGGACCAGGAGTTAGACTCATTTTTAAGCATCTGAGGCTTTTTGTGTGCTAACTGTAGTCTGCTCACAGTATTTCTCCCCTTCTGTCCTTGCCAGTTGAGCTGGCGAGGAGAACAACTTAGGAATTAGTGCATCTAATTAGACATCAGAAGGTCAACATGGAGTGACATGTTGCCAATGCCTCAAGCCCAGGGTGAGCTTCAGTCAGAGCTTTGACATCTGAAAGGTCATCTGCAGACAGTGAAGCTCACAGAAGTGGAAACTTGTGGTTTTCTACTCAGAAATGGCTTGGAGTTTTACCTTTGCCACCTTGTTCAGTTAGCAGATTATGGGGCATTGTACCAGACAGCAGTTTATGCAAAGCACCTGTGAAGATGCTGTGCTATCCATACTGTGGGCCCTTCAGTTTTGGTGGACAGCTGCACCTGAAGGATGGCAGCCTCAGCCATGCTTTCTTTAGGAGACAGTTTTCCTTTTCAGATACCCATTGCAGAAACATATGCACTAGTAATTAAGGTTGTAGCAGTTTCACTGTTTGCATTGAATTCCCCTTGTTTTCTTGTTGTCTCTTTATTTTGGGATAAATTCACACTGCATTTTTTGAATGCATTCAGTTGAATATATTGATCTGACTAATGGTACTGTTTGTTTGTGGAGAAGATGGGAGTACAAGCAGCAATGAATGATTGCATGCCCTGCCCATAAATTTTGTGACCATGCATATAATTATGCAAATGGAGAATAAATGTGTCAACAGCAGGTTGTATATAACATTATTCATTGTCCACCTTTGCATTCCCTTGAGTCCTGGGGTTTAGTTGTAGGTATAAACTGGAGGTTATAGTGGGTTTGTACACAAATAATGTTTCTTGGTTAATTGATTCATGATGTTAGTGTTGTCACAGGGAGAATAATTGATGCAGACATTAAAGCTACATTCCTTGATACTGTTTTCAAAATTATATCTAAATGAAAATGCCAGTAGCTGAAATACTCTCAGTTAGGGAATCTTCTTCAATAAATGTCCTTTGGGAGATGAAACTTGTTCCTCATCCAACAAATCAGATGTGGATTTCTTTGTACCATAAGGTATTTTTTCCAGTCATTGTTTTTTCATATCTATCACAAAATCATTGAACCTGCACCCTGTAATGTGAATTGAAGTGAATCTGGGAGCAGGGTGCTTCTGGGACTAGTGTTCAGATATGTTCAGATTGTGTCAGACTTAATTCCAGAATTTTTCTGCAAACTTATATTCCCAAAATATTATTTATCTAAAAAATCAAAGCTGAATTACCTGCAAAACTACCTTTTCTATATATTTGCAGTATACATAAGGACTCTTTCAGAGAAAAGCAGTTCCACTTTCTACACCTGTACCTATTTTCCCCCAAACACACAGAGGAATTGGAAGGGAATTCCAAAGAAACCCAGCTCCAGGTCTGACTTGGATCTCCAGAAAGTATTTTGACCAATAGAAGTTCAAAGTAAAATCCTTGTGAACATAGATTTGGCATTAAATGTTCAACAGCCATTTGAATATCCTCATGTTGTAAAGAGGGAATACATTTATAGCCATGTAGTGTCTTGTTTTCGCATGGTGTGAAAATTAGTTTAGCTCAGTGGAACACTTCTCTTTAATGCCAGCCAAGAAACCAACCAACTTGAATTTTACAATGACATTTTTAGTCCTAAGTAGTGTATATGTGAAATGCTGTAGTGGCTCTGTGGCTCAGGAAATCTTGAGTGCTGAATTTGGTGACTGTCTCTTGAGGTCTGAAGGTGTGGAGAAAGATGATAGCAGAGCCTTCATCTTGTCTTGAAGTACTGTGCTTGCCACTCAAAATTATTTCTCAGGTTAAAGTAAAGTAAAAATAATTTAAATTTATAATCCAAATGATTTGGCAAATACTGGTGTGTAACTTTGCAGAAAATAAATCTTTGTGTGCAAAGGGATGTCTGTGCCTCTTAAACTGGAGGCCAGTTAGAGCTCAATGATGTACGGGTCTGGGGAACTCAAGGGTGTGTTTTTCATCTTGTGTTTGGGAATAATTAAGGTACAATGTTTGGGAATAATAATTGGGAATAATGAGCCCATCTTTACATCTGTGTGTGGAGCATGAACCAGCTCCCCCTCCGTCTGCTAGGGAGGGGAGCAAGCTCAGTCTGCTCCCACTGCTCCTCATGGATGTATATGCAATATATATCAAGCAATATATGGCCTTCCCTGACCAGCCACCAGACCTGTGTGGCAGTTTAGTTTTTTCTTTCCCAGTGTTTGCTTTCACTATGAGACCTGAAAGATGACCTGTCATTATATTCTTCCATCCAAGTGGCTTTACTTTCTGGCAGGTTTCTCAGTAAACAAATATTTACTGTGACTGGAAATTATTTGCAGTGAGAACTAGAAACTCTACATCCAGACATGACAGAAAAATGAGTTAATGTTTCTTTTTCTTTTTTTTAATAGCAAACATGCTGTCATTTATGCACAGTCAGTGTTCTCATAGCTGAGTGGTCACTTAGAGGTGTTTTATTTTTGAGGCTATAGTATTAACTGAGTTCAATATTACTGGTTTGGTCTTCTTAACACTCGACCTTTCCCAGATGAAACCTTTATTAACACTTCAGTTTGGAGGCCTGGCAGTGCAGACAGTGACCTTTATTCCTCTGCTGTCTGAGACAGGCTTTATCACTCTGACAGAACCTAATTAAAATAGCAAAAAAAATAATCAGTGAGTGATGTCAGTGAGAGGCAGAGAACCAGAGTAAGAGCTTTTAGTGGCCAGAGTACATCTGTAACTAGCAGCTCTTCCCTTTCCTTCTCTTCACTGTTGGAGGGAATATTATTTTGCCAGCCGTTATTCATTCTCAATGAGCAGGGATAATCTTTCTTAATCCCTTAGAGAGGTTTCTTTGCAAGATGTTCATTTTGAACTTTAAATCACATTTATGTAGAGCCAGATTCTGTCATGCTCTTTCCTGCCAAATAGTAGCTTCCTCTCTTAAAAATCCAAGAGTGAGTAAGGACAAGAATGAGGAGAAGGAGACAATGATGGATCTTTAGCTAATGAATCCAATTTTATGAATTTTCACCTGCACTTACTTGTCTTCACAAACAATGACTTAAAATTTTTATTTTATTCTCAAACCCTTTCACTTAACCTGACAAGATCTGTGGTCTTTTTTTTTTTTTTTTTAATGGAGGAGAAAAGCTTTGCAGTTTTGTTTGTGCTCTTTTTCACAGGTTCAGCTCCTACCAATGAAACCAGGAGTTTATGGCCATCCCAATGCCATTAACATGAAAATTTCAGTGGCCTCTTTCAGCTGCTCTCTCAGTGATCCTGATTCTCGCCAGAAGTTTATATAATCAGTTAAATAAAACACTGCCATTCTTGCCTGTCATCTTCTAATAATCTTCAGCAAAGTCAATGCTATTCCAGACAGACAAATCTTGAGTCTTGAAGGTCAGAATAGTTCTTCCATTAGCTTATACCAGACCATTTCACAAGAAGGAAATTCTCTGTGCTTTGCTTCTCTGTTTACCTGTTAAGGCCTCTTTTCTTAACAGAGTGAAGAAGCTCCAGTGCGTTACCTTTTTCTCATGTTTTGAAGTTCATGATGACTATCTATCCTTCATTTCAATCCTTTTTACTTTTATCTTATCTGTTTGTGCAATTAAGATTTGCTGGTTCTCATCAGTTTTGCTGTTTACATCTTGAGAGGTAGGTTTGTTAACTGTCAGAGTTTTCAGATCTGGCTTGTTATTTTCAAATAGAGTAAGGCTGACCTTGAATCATATTCTTTACTTGGCATGTTACAGTATTTCTGTTCTCATAAACCCTATCAGAGAGATTGTAAATTTTAGTATTTCCCTGCAAGTTCCTGAGAAGCAGTGGTAATATCAGCTACCCCAGTTCTTCACTCTCAGAGACCCTTTGTGCTGAATCTACATCACAAAAGCAGTTAAACAACCATAAAGGGCACACAAGGAAGCAAGGATCTTTTAACACTGTAGTTCTTTAGAAAATCACTCTGACAATAAAAAATATTGTTTAATCAATTCTGCAGTAAAAAACATGGATGGTTCTTATAGATGTGACTTAAAAAAGAGATGCAGTTATCAGCTTCAGCCATTTGAATCTATGCAGATACTGAAACTGAGGGTATCTAAAAACATATTCCTGGTATCTCTCAATGGCTTAGTTCATAAAGTACAGATGCTTACATGTGAAAAGATTAGATTATTTTAACTCCATATTTCATTCAGTTTGTCATACAAGATGTATTCCTTAGTTATGGTGTTTGATTTGCATGAGCTTTACCTTTCCTATTGTTGCTGTCCTCTTCTCTTCTTCTCTTCTCTTCTCTTCTCTTCTCTTCTCTTCTCTTCTCTTCTCTTCTCTTCTCTTCATGTTGGCCGCAATTGTGTTCTTAAGTATTTAAAATTACAAATCCTGGTATCATATACTTGATAATATGATTGCATATATGTAAGCTTATCTATGTAAGTAGATATGTAACATCTTTAATTTGATGTTGTTGTGGTTTTTCAATGTATTTTATGATTTTACGTGGGAGGTGCTGGATTGCATACAACTGAGACACTGGTGGTACACTGGTGAGGATTCTTCCCCAGTACAATAACTCTTTTTCACTTTGAAGAAGCCTGTTCATTGAAGGAGAGTTATGTGTTCAGATAGCTGGATTGTTGGATTTGACTAATTACATCCTATACAAGCATGTCTTGAGAAGAACCTGACTTTGTATCCATTATGAGCTCAGAAATTTCTTTCTCAGAAATTACAAGAGGTAATCCTGAGCTTTGGGAAAAAACTAAGAGCGAGAGGAACTGAGGAACTTTAACTTGGTGTTTTCTATTTCAATGCATTTTGAACAAGAAACCTTCTCCATTTTAATAATCTAACCTTTTCATATGTTATTGATTGCAGTTGATGAAGGAGTTTCCCCTGCTCAGCATGTTCAACATCCATGAAAACCTGCTAGAGGCTTTGCTGGAACTGCAAGCATATGCAGATGTCCAGGCAGTCTTAGCAAAGTATGATGGTAAGTTCAAATATGTATTTGTATTTTCTCTAGGTGATACACACAGAAGAAATATATTTAAGTCAAACTCCTAATATTTAGGAAACACTGTAATTAAATTGATAGCCGTAAGCTTCATACATGCCCTTACACAATCCTTTATCCAAGATTAAATACTGTGCATTTTTTCTGCCAACCCATGCTGAAATAATTGTACAGGGTGATGGCACTCACTAGCAGCTCCCCTGTGCTTTCTTTGTTTTCTTTTGATGTTTAAAGAAATGACTGTTTAGGTTCTGCTGAATTTTTATTGCATGCTATTCAAACCTTTTCTGAAGAAAATATTATCCCCCATGGAGTTACCTGTGATTGTTGACTTAGTAGCATGGAAGAGAACATTGGTGTAACTTCATAGCAGCTTACTGAGTAGCAGACTTGATTTCTTATAGGGAAACTTTGGGAAGCTCAGAAGACTAGGTGAACATTTTGTATTATTTTGTTTTGTTTTTCAGTAAACATTGGTTTATGCAGCACTGCAACTCTTTTCATGTTCAAAACACAGCTGCTGGAGCTCTAGGTCTTTAAACTTGAAGGCTATTTAAGAAAAACATAAATAAGCAGCTGGTTACAAGTAACATTAGTGATAATCACTTCTAGCAGTCCAGTCTGGAATGTTTTCAACTCTTTTTGGAGTCAAATCATTCTAAGCAGAGATCAAAATGTCACCCAGCCCCTTGAATACTGCCATTCAGTAGCACTAATGACTCTGGAAGAGATCTTGGTTGTACTTAGTCTGATTGAAGACATTGGCAGTTAAAGTGGTAACATCAGAGTCTTTCTAGTAGCTCCTTGTATTTCAGTAATTCCTGTGACCCTGGGGGAGATGTCTATGTTCTTTATTTTGCCATGTTAAAAAGCAAAGTAGAAATGCTGGTTTTTATTCCCCAGGCATCACAGTATTTTGGCATCTTCTAGTCTTCAATGTAGTTATGAGGTAATAGTCCTGGGAAATAGCAGAACTGTGACAGAGCAGGGTATTTAGCCTGTGTTCTCAAATCTCAAGACTAAACTCCAGTGTCAGCTCTACTTTGGCATACTGAAAGCACTGATCCATGATTTTAAACAATACCATGGTAGCACTTTATGTCATGGAAATTGATAAATATTGAAAGTGTGTTTCATTTTCTCAAAAGCATGTGATAGAGTCAGAACAAATGAGACTTTTAAAAATAAAGCTCTTACTTTGGCTGTTTGAGCATAGGCAGTTTCAACTCACACTTTGGTATGGTGTGTGTATGCCCTGGGTTTGCAAAAGGACTCATCAAACACAGGCTTAACCAGTATAACCCTCACAGTTCATGAGTCTCAGAAGGCCTGTCTCAGGGAGTCTCAGCTCATTTTAGAACTCATCAGCTTCATGTGTTGTAAGATTTATTGGAATATAAAACACTGAACTCATTTATACTTTCCTATCTGCAGTTTCTGTTGGTCCCACTCCACTGGTTTTTTTTTTGACTAAGACCAAACCTGATTTATTGTATTTTGATAACATATGAACAAATTGTTTCCTCAAGCAGTCTGCTCCCACCCTGGGCTAAAATGTTGGACCACATCATGTGAAACCTCAGCCTCTGTAAGCAGATGCACTGCTTTACCAAAAGCCATGTGTTAAATTGTGTTTATATTATGTACCTGGCAACAGAGCTGATGTCCATACTCATTATTCATGGAAAAAGGGTCTCATTAGTGGAACAGCATGCACTGTTGCTGAGCTACATCATTATGGTTTCAGAGTTCAGTGTCTGTCAATAGAGTGAGGATGACCTAAATACTGTTGAATTCTGAAAATATTTTTGGCTCTGATTTAACACATATCCATGTTATTTGCAGCAGAAATAGTTATGGCTGGGGGAGTTGGTCTGCTTGTAGTGATGCTTGGAGCAACTGATTAATTAATTTCCCTGGGCAGCCAGTTGCTTTGATAGGTATTAAGTGATAAGCTGGGCACTGTGTGTGTGAAAACTCAGACTTTTCTGTCAATTTAAAGTCAGGTTTAGACAGAATGGATGCCTCTGTGTTTAATCTTAGTGATGCAATGGTTCCTCTCTAAACCTGTCCTTGCTTTCATTTTTTAAAGTATAGTATTTTCCAGTGAAACTAAAACCCTTCTGGTTTGCAGGATGAACATCTTGCACAGATTCTTTTCTCACATATCTCTTTGCAGAGGAGAAAGGCCACATCACCATGCCAGAGTCCCAAATGCAGAGTTCACTTGAGACAATATTTTAGAGCAAAGGACACATAGAAAGGAAATGGGGTTTTAATACAAAAGATCTCATTCTGCTCTATGTTTCGACACTTTTCTATTTGGTAACAGCTTGCTCAAGCAGAATCCTGCTTTAAATTAGTGTTATGTCAAAATGCAGGCCTTTGAAGAAACACTTTTGTCTTGGTTTGAAAAGATAGGTGTCTGCTAAGGAAGGCAGGAGCTTCCCTTGAAATGGAGAATGTAACCCCCTTCCCTCCGAATTATTATAATTTTGAAATTAAGGCGCTCTCAGGCAAAGATATGGGAATAATAATACCAGTTCTTTAATAGAAAAGTTAAAAATACAAATGTAATGGTACAAAAAACCACTGACAGAGTCAGAATATGACCTGACACCCTGTCTAGCAGTCTGATTAATAGGTGGCTGCAGTCCTCCTGGAGTGGCGGGTGTGGTTCTGTTGTAGCAGTGAGCCTCTACCAAACCTCTGAAGGTCTGATAAGGGTGTGGATGGGCCTGGTCTTCCTCTGGGAATCCAGTGGGAAAAGGCTGTCTCTGGTGTTCCAAATTTCAGATTATATCCAGGTAGGAATGCTTGGCTCCCCCCCTGGGTGGAGCCCAAATCTCCCAGTGGGATGATGTCATTTTATCTGTCATGCAGTGGCACTCGGTGGCTCATTAACAGCAGATATTTCCCAGAGAGAGGATTGGTTGTGGAAGAGATAAAGAAAACTGCCCAATTAAGAGAAGATAGCTGCCCCATCTCTAACAGATGGCAATAGAATACGCACCCCCAGCTACATCTTGCAACCCAAGACAACTTTAGAAACAAAGACTTCTTTGTCTTGGAATACCTACAACTTAGTGAAATCCTAACAGTTAACACAGAGAAGTGACTTTTCTAAAATGTAGCTAATTCATGGCTACTCTCTTTTCTCTGCCCCCTTCTGTCCAATTTCTTATTGTCCTTACAGATTATGCATGTAAATTCTATTTATATTGAAGGCAGTCTTTTTGTAGAGAGTTGCAGATTGATGAAGCAATTGCATGCAGCCATCAGTTGCATTAGCTCTGGTCTCCAGGGGTTTTATAGATAGTTTCATTACTTGCCATGTTTATATTTGATGTTTTAGAGGTATTCTACCTGGTGGAGCTAACTGGCTAGGCGTTCTAAGTGCAATGAAGAGTTTTCTTCAGAAAGTGGCAGTATGGAAGCAGCCATTTCCTCATACACAGTGTTTTATACCCCTTTTGTTTCTTTGAAAGAGATATCTTAAGAGAAAATTCCTTTTAGTTATGCTTATACCAAAATCTAATCTACCTTCTCAAAGAGACACAAATCAAGACCTCAAGTTTGTGTAACAGTAATATTGAGAGAATAGTTTGTCTTTGTTCCTATCACATCTTTTCCAGCTTATGCTTGCAAGAACTGATTTCTTTCCTCCGTATCAAAATCACTTGTCACTTCAGCTAGGTTTCAGCAACAGTTTGTGTCTGTTCATACCATCTGGTTTCTTTTTTTTGCCAAATGATTCTGTGGCATTTTTTGTTTTGCCTATTTGTGCAAAAGCACAAGAAGTCTAAAGTAATTATGCTAGTCTTGCTCTCTTTAACTTTCTTAAGCAGAAATTATTCCTTACTCTCTACAGGCATTTAGGATTGAACTTGGTCAAGTTAAAGTGGCTGACTCTTGCTTGGTCGCTGATATGCTTGTCAGCAAGAGTGGCATATGAAATATTTAAAATCAGCAATTTTAAATCTTTCCATATCTGAATAGTGTAAATTTTAGTTGTGGTTATGGCAAAATAAAGGCTGCTTGTGGTTTTCCCTCTGTAATATAGGGGCTGTGTTTGATTGGGGTGTTTCCCACTACTGAGAAAGAATGCCAAAAGTACAGAGAATCAGAACTAATTTTCATAAGCACCATACATATAGTTGTTCTCCTTCCAGCATGTTTTCTTCTACATTTTGTAGGAAAATGTGATCAGTGTTCTAATGGGACATCAGATCTTTCTGATACTGGTTTCCCCTGATATTCACCTCATACTTTTCTTTAATGATTTCCATCACATTACTCTTGTTTTTAACCATTTGTATCAGCTTAATTCACTTTCTTTCTTAATGTTTGTGTCTTTATACATGACTGCATCTCTCTTCTGTCATCACTGATTCCAGCCTGCACGTATTTATTTGCTAGAGTGCTTTCAATCTATAAGCAATTCTTCCTATCACCTGTGCAAAATTGGGAATAATTTGTGATTAGTGACTTATATTTTTGCATTTATTAATGACTAAAGCAATTGCAACATGCCTGTCTCTTCATGTTTAGAGCCTTCGGGTGACCTGGTAGGGAATGTTGCATTCCTCCATATCCAGATGAATAATTTTTTTGTTTTAGTTTCTGTTGATAAGCACACTAGATCCCATGACCTTTTTAGATGATATATGGCATATTCTGCATATCCACAGCATCTTTCCATCAGTTCAGTCTCATAAGCAGCTGCTTAAGAAGCAAATGAATTGTAAGAATTTGCTTTCCCAGCCCTCCTCATACATGACTGGGGCTTATTAAAAGAAAATTCTTATAAATTAAGTCTAGATTTTTGCATTCTATTTAGCAATACAAGCAATAAGAAAGAAGGAGAGTCTTTTCTAGATTGACACATCAGTTTCTATTAAGCAAAAATGTCCTGATGGATTTGACAACAGAATTGCAGTTACATCTTTCAGCACATTGTGTGAGCTCCCCAAGTAATCACAGGAGGGTGGGAAACAGTGCATGTGAAGATGTTTTGCCAGATGGCTCAGAGAGCTGGACACAGTCATTTATTAAAACTTCACTTTGGTTCTGACAGAGTACATATCTCCTAGGGCTAGTTTGGACACAATTCCCTTGCTAAATTCAAGTTGTTACCAGACATAATTGTTTATACTTCTCTCTAAAATATGAGGGTGAAGTTTTGGAGATAAAGCCAAAATTATTTTAAAGTATTGTAGTCATAGACCAGCATTTAGCAGGACTAAACACTTTTGGTCTAATATGTAGCAAACAAAAAGAAAAACACTTTTGAAAGCAAGCAGGCATGGACCTGTTAGGGCTGTCTCCGTTGGACTAGATGATGTCCAGAGCTCAATTCCAGCTCCAACCACTCTGCTATTCTGTGATAAATATGAACATTTGTATCTATTTCTTCCATTGGTAGGGGTCTGTAAGTATTATTCTCAAACAAGTGCTGCTTGCTCTCTAGCAGCACAGTACTGGAAGAGGCCTCCTGGGTGAATCAGGGCCCCTGCTGTTGCATTCCCTGCATGATACTGCCCCTTCCATGAGCTGAGCAAGCTCCATCCTAGAATTAATTGGGTTTTTTTGCCCTGCTGTTTTACCTGGAAATCTCCCTCAAATGTTCATTTCACAGAAACTTTCTTTTAATCTGAGGCCTAAATTTAATTTTGAACTCTGTTCTTGTGCAAATGCTGTCCTTTACCTGAGCAACCCTTCTTCTCTCCTGATGTTCCATGGGGATCTGCATAGGAAACAGTTGGATCTTCTCTCAGTCTTCATTTCATTTTGTTTGATACAAAAACAGTCCAACCCTTCTGTTTGCTTTTGTTGTTCTTTACCATGGGTGATCAGATTTGAACACAACATTCTTTGAGAAATCCCATTTCTTCTGCAAAAAGGACTCACATGGTGTATCTGAGCCTTAGCTCATCTCACCACATTTCTCTTCCTTGCAGATGCCAGCTGTTCATTTTGAATCATCTTGCAATCTATGTGCAAGATGTTTCCAGCTCAGGAACACTTACTGTCTACTAGAAGACAGCATTTTGTGATACTGTTTTACTATGTTTAAAAGGCATTTCTGTTTACTGGAAATAACTTTTTACTCCTAATGTTAAGGAAAACTTGATATAAAGAAGATTATTGGATGTGTTCAGAAATATTTTCTTTTCCTGTCACTGAAGATATGCTCATGCCTGTGTCTGTAGCTGTCTTCTATTAGTGGAGTAATTAATATATCTGTCATCCAAACTGCTCTGCATGCTGCTGATTTTAATTACTTTAGTCACTACAATTACATACTCCAGTGAAATTATAGTTGCAATATATTATAGGGAAGCCACCAGCAGGATCTGTACGCCTCATACTTAAAGTGCAAGTGCATAAAAAGATAACAGGATTTACAGGTAGCCTTTTCAAAGTGCCACAGTCATTCTGGCAATGTTTTCTGTCTCACAGAATGACATTGTGCCTGGTTGCTTGGTTATTAATAAGTGAAGGATGATGACTGCTGAGATAGGACTTGCTTGTTCTGTGTAACTCCCTTCTGGAGCCCTATCGTGCAAGGCACATGAGTTCAGTGAATAACAAGTGTCTGTTAATCCTGAAGTAGCCAAGTTATCATGGCAATTTCATCTTTCTAATCAAGTTTAATGACAAACCAAGGGACAGATAGTTTCTTAGAGCAACAGTCAGATTAGCTGCTCCTCACTTCTACAGTGGGCCTGCCTCAGTGCCTTGTGTTTGCTATGCTGTGTTTTCTGTTTGCTGTAGGCAGTTATCAGTGTGTACAGAAGGGTTTGCAGAATCCAACCTTTAGTGGGTTTGGTTTATTGTGGTTTGGTTTTTTTTTTTCATGTTACCTGTTATCTTTAAATTTCTGATGCTGGAATATTTCAGTCTCAATATGTGACTGCTGGGTGGATTACAGAATCACAGAATAAGCTGAGTTGGAGGGGACCCACAAGGGTCACTGAGTCCAGCTCTTAGCTCTGCACAGGACATCTCCAAGGATCACAACATGAGATTAAAAATGTGGAAGTCAATTCTCTATAACAATGAAAACAATTACATCACTCAAGTCTGTTAAGCAACATTTCTCTCTATCTTTTGAATGCATTGTGCCGATTTGCTGGTAGAAAACGTATAAATTAACTAATGGGTTAAGTTGGGTTTATGGTCCTGTGTGTCTCTGGAACAGGATAAAATTGCTAGAGTGTCTGGTGAATGTGTGTTTAGGTCCAATATTTTCTTAAGAGGCAAAACACCTTATTTTACTGTAGATCTTTAGCTTCAATCAATCTACTGGTTGATTGTTTGCAAGTCATATCCATTATTACTTGAATAGCTGTCTTAACTTGTACAGCTACTGCATGCTCATATTAGACAGATGCTTCTCAGTGAAAACATGAAGAGTAAAGTAGATAGCCCTCAGGTATTACTTAGATATTTTGTGAACTATGGAAAAATCCAGGTATTCCAAATTATCTATATATTTATCTATGGAGTAATGACTTGTTTCATTATGTCTCCATCATGTCACTCTTTGAATTAGTTCTCTAATGATACCAGTTGCTGTTTAAATAGCACTTCCAGAGGTCATTAACACACATTTTAAAGCCTGTATATCAGGTGGAAATTTAAAAATCCATGTGACATGGCAGCATAAGTCCAAAGATAAGAAAGTATTCTGAATTCATGTACTAATTTTGTGTATGTCATGCTTACTCTAAAGAATCAATCAATCACTTTTCTTCTGCACACTTTTAAGTGTTCAAATATTTAATATTTTCCTTTCTTTTCAACAGATATAAGTTTACCAAAATCAGCAACAATATGCTACACAGCTGCATTGCTCAAAGCCAGAGCTGTCTCTGACAAGTAAGTGCTTAAGAACCACATTCCAGAAAAATTCCTGATTTAATGTAAGATTTTTCTTAGCTGAGCCCACACCCTAACAATCTGCTGATTTAGCAGGAAAATTAAGACCTGCGGTAAATTACTTTATATATAAAAAATAATTAATAATATAAAAATTTTGATAAAATTACTTTATGTGTAAAAAATTTGTAGTGATCAAACATTGCACTTGAGATGCTAAGGAAGAAGAAAATAAGAGAAATTGCATAAATTCAGTTTTTGTTTCAGTTTTATAAATACTGTCTGGGTGAGCTTTGGCTTCCTAGACAGTATGGTGAAGATGCAACTGAAAAGGGTTGTGTGGCTGAACCTCTTCAACTTTGTGTAAACTTGACGCAAAAAGGTAAAAACTAAATGTGGATGCACTGGTAACAATGTCATTTTACAAGTGCTGTCAGCAGAGTGCTCATCTAATTAAATAGCAGCAGGTGGATTTAGCATTATTATGTCAGGGATTCTGAGAGGTAGATGATGTTCATATTTTTAGAGACACAAATATCTGTTCATTCCTTTTATGTTTTTCACTTGGGTCTCAACCTTCCAAGGTGCTGAGCACATCTGTTTGATGCCTGTGGACTTGGTAGCACCGGCCCACTCTGAAAGGGTGCTCAGCTCCTCGTGAGATGGAGCTCAAAACCCCATTCTGCTCTCAGATGCCTGCACACAAATCTCAGGCAGAGTTGTGTCTGTGCACCTGAGGGTCAAATGCCCCCCTAAAGTTGAAAAGCAAGTGGAGTGGAAAGCCATTTTCTTGACTGACATCCTGACAGTTTTTGCTTTTAAAGTGTATGTACACATCAAGTTCTAAGTAATTTTCTTTCATTCTTTTTATCCTGTAGATCGCCAGTACCTACTGCAACATCTTTCCTCCCTACACAGCGACTCCAGCTTGGGAGGGCAGGGCTAAGGTTGTCACAGCTTTCCCTGTGGTGTCTGCCTGCCAAGTACAGCTCTGGAGTTAGCCGTGGGGTGTGAGGTGAGAAAGAGATTGCATGGTCTGGTTTTTTATTCATTGGGGCAGATGATTTGCCCACAGTTTGGGCATGCTACCCTCAATGGTGCTGCAGCCAGTAGACCACCTGCTACTGCTGCTGCATCGTGCTTCCATCTCAACCTGACCCAGGGGCATTGGGTTGGGAACCTTCCTAAAACTTCCCCAAACCTGTTTTTAATATAAACCCTCCAACAATAATTTGGCACTGGCTTTTTGGGGGTTTTTTGGTCTTGTTATTTTTTCTTTTCTTTTCTTTTTTTTTTCCCCTGCAATTTCAGCTTTGAGTATGCCCCTAGCAAGGTATCTAGAGCAAACTTAGGTTAGTGACAGAGAAGGGACTGTTTGAACTGACTTTCTGCCATGATTAGATACAAACATGCTTTCTGCTTCTGCTGGGATTTTTATAGGCCTTGATGTAATAGATCACTCAGAGTTTCCACTTGCTATGGAAGTTTGGAGAGCATAGGAAAATTACTCAGTTTGGTTACATGGGCCCGTGTTCTAGATTCCTTTTCTGAATTTTTCTTACTAGCATTTCTGACCTAATGTGTTTGTTTCTTTGCTTTTGTAGATTTTCTCCAGAGGCTGCTTCAAGGCGAGGGCTGAGCACTGCAGAGATGAATGCAGTAGAAGCTATTCACAGAGCAGTAGAATTTAATCCACATGTGCCAAAAGTGAGTATTGAGAAAACATTGTTGTAGCTCTGACCCTGCTGAGGATATAACTCCTGATTTTTGTGTTAGAGTAATGAGTGATGTTGTGGAAAAGAGAGCAAACAATGGAAAGGGGAAAAAGCTGATAGTATGCACAGTTTTTTGGTTTGCAATCTCATATTCAGGACTGTGCAACTTGAAATTTCAACTGATGTGGATTTCACCAAATGCTGACCTGCAGGCAGATCATGCATAAAGGTAGATTATTACTCACAAAATAGTCATTAAAGATCTTCTAGTTCAAAGTAGCATATTTTATGTGTTTTGACGATTATATGTAAGAAAATGGTTTTGGCATGCTGTACAAAAGAGCCTATCTTTGGAGGTCATGGTGTACTTCATATAAGTTGCATTAGTAATTCCTTATGCAGCGACCTGTCATTAAGTTCTGAGGATGCAAAGCTCAGAGAGGAAGAATTGCTGAGAAGTGCAAAGTAAAAAAAAACAGATTTGTGTTCTAATTCCCATACCTGCTCTCTGGGGTTTGTATCTCAGCAGTGAGAATGTTGCCAAGAGGTTGCTGAAGGCTAAAGGCAGATTTTTTTGCCAGTTGGACCTTTTTGGCCTCTGAACTTCACCTTACAAACCTTTGGGCTAGCATTGCCCTTGGAAAGTGAGCAGTGGAAAACTGGGATGTGTTAATGTAGGGAGCCTTGTCATTAGATACAGTTGAGCACCAAGTCTGATCAAGACAAACCCAAACCCTCTTCCACATGTACACATGGGTTCCAGAAAGTTAATTCTCATGCATTGCAGGAATTAAATGTTTTCTCTGTGAGCTTTGTCTGTAATGCCAACCACTAAATAGCTGTCTGAAAGTTAGGCTGTAGGCTTTATAAAATCATCTAGATTCCCTCTACAGGCAGTGGAAAGAATGATCTGCCTTAGACATCTTTAGACAGACTTTTCCTCCTCTGTTTCTGCAGTGAATATGAAAGGAGCAACTCTTTTCCAGTAAAAGCCTGATTTTTAGACAACAAAGTTTACATGAGAATGAGTCCTTTTGTAATATTAGCTGAGCTTCTACTTTTGTGCCATACCATAAAAGGAATATCTTAGATGAAGCTTAATTCCAAGGCCTTCTCTGTTTACTTTCTTCCATCCCAATGGTTCTTGCAACAACTCAACCATTGGTGTTTCCCTTCTGCCTAGTTGCCAGTTTAACTCTCTAGTGCAGTCCTGCTCTAGGTGAACCTTTCTAAATGTTTTGCTGAGGCCCAGTTGGAGATCTTGCCAAGTTAAAATACCAGTTTAGCCTGTCATGAGCAATCCTTGTGAGCTTGTTCCATTTTCCTCACATATCCATAACCATGCTATTGATAAATGTTTCCATCACAGTCTTTTTAAGCTCATGTTGTTAATTGATTCCCTCTATTTTTCAAAGTCTGACACTCTGAAATTGAAAACCTGTGGGAAACATAAAATTACCAGGATGACAAGGTAGGATGATAGGAGCCTGACTCCAGAGGTTCTTTTAGTTCAGATTTGAACATTAAAACAGAATAGCCTGATCCAGATTAATATACAGCTGATTTCACACTCATTCCTGCTGCTATTACCTAAAGGATATTAAGGTGTGAAAGTTCATTTTTGGTTATAATTTTATGCAGTGTGTGGATATTACACCTCAGCTTCCACTCAGTTGTAATTGAAGTCATATCCCATTTGTTTTTCATGAAATGGGAATAAGTTTTAGCAAGCAGCATCACAAGAAGTCTAACAGGGCCACAAAACAAATGTGTGTTCAGTGGTTCTCTAGAATCTAAATATTAGTGAGGCCTTTGTTCAGAGTGAGGAAGACATAAACCACAAAATGTGACAAATTGTTTAACATACTACACAAAAACTTAGGAGTTAAACAGAGAAGGTTGTCTTGCCACTGAAGCTGTTATTCCAGAGGGGTTTTTATGTACATATTATATCATGAGGAGTGTGTAATTTGTGGAGTGGTTGGGGGAAAAGGTATGTGTATACACAGACACACAATTTCATCAATATTATTTATATGTGTTTGGGGCTTCCCTACTTGTATGTAACAGGACTATAAAAAGCTAATGCTGATAAGCTACCACAGCTGTCTCTTGGACATTTATCAGTTGTGGAACACCCTTCCTGCACTGATTTGCAGAGCTCTCTCCCTTCATTCAAACTCCTCCTGAAAAGCACTCCCTTCATTTCTGTGATGTATGGGACTGGAGGTATTCATTAAAGAGAAAACAGATGATGGTCCATATATCTGATTGTTATAAGTGAGCCAAAAGTATGTCCTGCACACAGTTGTATGGGTTTGTATGTAAGCCAGGAGCTGAGTTTATTTGAAGAGAGTCTCTGCTGAAGTATGCTGCATTTCAATCAGGCAACTTAAATATTGATATTACTTTAAGAAATGTCAATTTTGTCTATAAACAACCTCTTAAAAGGATGTAACAAACCATTGATTTAAACACTTTTGAAGATTGATCTGTTCTCTGTTGCATCCCTTCTCAATTTTTTTCTTATTTATTTTGATTTTCTTAGTAAGAGCTGTGTCTGTCCGTATGCTTGTGTGGTTTCTAGTAAGTTGTAGTTGCTAATAGAAACAAATAATGCAAACAAATTCATAGACCAGATGGGAAATTAATCTGTTCCACACACCCCATGATATTACAGAGAAACTATTTGAGATATGTTTGAGAGAGTTTTTAACTCTTCAGTGAGACACTGATTTGTTGTTTTATTTCCAGCAGAAAGGCCAAACCTCTTAATTACAACCAATTCAATGAGAATGTGAAAGGTGACCTGAAAGTGGCTTCAGTAGGCATGTAGAAACCAGCGTTTTGGAACTTTCTTAAGCCTATGCTGTTCATCCCACTGGGAAGATGAGAGTTCCTGTTCAAGCAGTGTTAAATTCTCATACTCTGGCCTGGAAGGATGCTGTCACAGGTGCAGCAGTGCCTGTTGCCTGTTTGCAACCTGAGCTGTAATTTCAGTCAGATTGTACAATTGAGGAAAAGAAGGAGACCTGCCTGAGTTAGGTTGATTTATTTTATAAAAGGTGATTGGAGTAATATGGAATGCTAAAAGCACTCTCAGCAGGAGAGCATGAGGAGCCAGAGAGCTGTCAATATTGTCAAATAGATAATGTATGCTCAATTGATTTAAGCAAGAGAAGTATAAATTCCACCCTGTTACACTTCATGTATACAAGGTCCATTGTCATTCTCCAAATGCTCATTAAAACACATTCCTGTACCTGCACAGAATGGCTGTAGCTGAGATGTATCTATCAGAAAATGTCACCCAACTGACCCAGAAGCCCTCTATAGAAGTACATGAAAACTACTGTTACACTGTAACTCCTAAATATAGGTCTTTGACAAAAAAAGGTTAGATTAGAGGGAGAGAAGAGAGGGATCTGAAAAAGCAAAAAAAAGACAATCCAAAAAATAATCCAAGCCAGAACAATGCAGTGGCAAAGGGCTCATTGAGCTATCTCACGATGGCAGAAATCATTGTGCAACTCCAGTATTTGCTTCCAGCGTCATTGAGGCTGTGTCATAGAATCAGCAAATCAAAGAAAATGCCAGGGTTGGAAGGGGCACACAAGGATCATCAAGGCCACTTCCTGGCCCTGCACAGCACCATCCCCAAGAGTCACACCATGTGCCCAAGAGCTTTGTCCAAAAGCTTATTCTGTCAGGCTGGTGCTGTGACCACTTCCCTGAGGAGCCCGTTCCAGAGCTCAGCAAGTCCTGTCACTGGCCGCAAGAGTGAAGAGATCATTCTGGCAGAAATTCTCTAGCCTATTTGTTCCTGAGCTGGAACATTTTTTAAAGGAACCTGATAAGCCCAGATGGTGATGGCATTTTATTTCTTGTTCTAGTTAAACTTCTTCATTTGTTCCTGAAAAAAAAAATGCAGTTGAAGATATGTTGGTCTTACCATCTAGATTTCCTCCATGAATGCCTAGCTCTCAGCTAGTTTCTTATTTAGCCTGTTGTTTGATTCTCCCTCTGAAGTGGAACCATGCTTGGGTTCAGAGTTCTGTCAGGATGAGAGAGGGCTCCCCTCTTCCCTGTTTTTTCAAAGGATTGATAAGGTATTGAAGTTTTATTACTTAAATTATGAAGGTTGTGGTTCAATCTGGTGGATGCTAGTGTATCAGGAGCTAGAGTTACCAGGGAGTCTGTCAAGAGATGTAGGTTACTAGTATGAATTTTAGGGGTATGATTGGATTTTGTGTCCCTGTTAGTCCTGTGACAGCAAGGGCTGTGTTCTGGAATAAGGGCTTTGGAAATTTAGAGATATGAAGTCTTTGGTGGCTCAAGAGAAGACTGCACTTGTCTAGCCTTTGATGAAGTGCAACAGCAGCCTCTTGGAAGCTACAGTCAGATGTCTTTGGCTGATTTTTTCCAAGAGCTGGAGATGTTTGTTGCATGCAGTAGTCCATCAAGACTGTAGTTCACACATTATATGGCCAGCATGAGGACTGTAGCTCATTGGATGGTTTTTAAGGTTTTTGGTTTTATTTTTTTTTTTGTTATTTAGTTCATTTGACTGGAATTTGTCTCCCTGTCCAGTACAGAACGTTTCAGGGGAACTGTGTTGGTTTCACAGACAACCTGCTGGAAACCCAGCACGTTGTTAGGGCTCCATCCTGCCTCTGAAAGATCCAGGACCAGCAGCCTGCAGTTGCCAAAATAGGGGGCTGCCCTTGGTGTCCCTAGGTAGACCCTTAGCCCTGCCAGCAAATGAACAAATGCCCTTGAAAGTCAATACAACAGTGCACCAATAGATATGATATTCATGGATATCAAGACCATTCTAATTTTCATGGACAATCATATCTCTCCTTCCACAGTAATCAAGCCCTGCTTACAGCTAGGCAGCTTTTTGGTACCCTTTACTAATGTTCAGAGGACTTGAGTAGATGGAGGCCTTCAAGTGCCATCTCACAAAACCATTTCTTTGAATTTCTTTGCTTGATAAATTTCATCTTTTTTGTTTTGGAAAGTGCCTGATGAGAAGATAAATTTCATCTTTTTTGTTTTGGAAAGTGCCTGATGAGAATTGTACAAAGTGTTCCAGACAGGGTCTCTCTGGGGCTGTGTACAGTCAGTGTTCCTGCTGGAAATGCCTCCAGAATAAATTAATTGACAGTTTGTATGCCTAAAAGGTGTAGCTGACATTTATGTGTCAAATAAAAACATGTATGAGTCACAAATGAGTCTTGAGCCACCTATCAACTTTGCATGAGGGTCTTATTGAGTATCACCAAACCAGGTTATGGACTTTTGTTTGGGAAGGTAGCTGTGATACAGTAACGAGGGAGGAGGGGTTCACATTTTTGATCTGTGGCACTTCTAAAAATAATTTCTTTCTGAAACTGAGAAAAATGCAGGCTGAAAAGTCAAGTTAACTGAGTGAGGACTAAGCTTGATTGCAAGTGTGAAGATATGTCCTTCCATCTGATATTTCCACTTGATTTCTTTTTAATTGCTGATAACAAGTAATACATAAGAATCAAAACACATGTTTTCTTTTAGTGCTCCTAGAAATATTCCTTCCTGGATTTTCTTTCCCTACTAATAGTGATGTTATTGGGTTTACGTTTTTTCTTTCTGTTGAAACATTTGAATATTGAGAACTTATTTTCTCATTTAATTTTGCAGAAAATATGGAAATAAGAGTTAATGTTCTGAATTAATAAAACAGGTAGAAACCTGCAGCTCTTGCAGCTGTATTCCATTCTGCTCAACAGGTATAATGTGTGTTTTTAAAAGGGTGAGGCATTCATTAGGGCAGTGAATGTTTGCTGTATTTGTGTCAGCCTGGCAGCTCCCTCCCTTTTGTCAGATCTTTGTTCTGTTCTCTCTATCACCCTTAATCCCCTGGACTGCCTACTAAATGGGAATTTCCTCCATTAATCCACCTGCTCTGCAGCTCTCAGATTTTTCTGAAAGGCTTTAGGCAAAATCCAGTATCATATTCAACTACTCCCACTGCTGATTCAGTTTCTCCACTTTTAATAGTTACCCACATCAGAAACATGTGATTTCTCTTTGAGGTATTTATTTATTTATTCCCCAGGATTGACAGTTCTCTGTTTTGATCATGAGCTCTCCAAATCTTTTACCTGCATGACAGCTCCATCAGACAAAAGGGTGACACTCTCTAGGACATCCTCCACAAAATCATGCAGTTGGTTCTCATTTCCCTCTGCCCTTTTCTTTTCCTTTCCACAAGGCTGACTTTAAATCCTCATTCCTTTCTTTTGCTTTCTTTTCTGCACCAGCACATCCTGTTCACAAAAGCCAGCATTTATCAGGGGTTGGGCAAGGCTGACACCACCCATGGCCCTTTTTGCCTCCAGTGCCAGGCTGCTCCTCGTGGGTGCCTGCAGTAGGAAGTTGTCACTCCCTGGGTCCTGCAGTCCTCCCCCTTCCAGACCAGGCTGCAGCACAGGGTGAAATGGGGGAGCTGCACACTCCCTCCTTCATTGCCAGTGAGCAGCCACACCTTGCCTTTCCCAGCCTTGTGCTAGGGCTGACTCACCTGCTGCCTGTTGTGTTAACTTGAACAGTCTGGCAGGGAGAAGGTTTGATCTTGGGCATCCTGGAAGAGAGTGACAGTTTCCCTGTGCTGTGGAAGAGCAGTCAGAACACAGCTGGGAAATGTTTCACTCCTCTGGAGAACTGACCCACAGGAGCTGATTCAGCAGCTTCTTTTCTGTCTGTTACTCCTTTTCTGTAAAGGATGCCAGCAAGGGTGTCCTTTACAGGAAAGGATTCATCTTTACCCTCTGCTGTTTCTTGCCCCTCCAGTGGCTGGAACGCAGTGACACCAGTGGTGTCTGCTGAGCTGTGTGAGTTGTCTGTCTAGTTACCTGTTACTCTAGTTCATGGATTGAGGAGGGAGAAAAATCACCTGCTTGAACAATGTCTGAGACCTCTGTCTTCTCCTGTGTCATGAACCCTCTGTATGTTTCATCTGGTTCTGTTTCTGGTAGGAGCCAGTTATGGGGAAATTTTCTGTGGAAATTGCCTGTGGGTTTGGTCAGTGGTCCTTCTCATTTTAATGACACGTTCAACAACTGTTACACGTAGCAAGCTCAAAGGTCCTATACTTTTTCCCCCACCTCAACCCCAGAAATCAGGCACCTGTTACATTTTGTAACATTTTTACCTTGTAACTCGTTCTTAGCTACTTTGGTGGCTGCCAAGCTTGCTTGTTCATAGACCTCACAACCAGTTAATGGCGATGCAGGAAAGGCAGCAACCTGTGTGCAAACTAGGAGTGCCATGTGTTTCCTTATAGAAAGACTTTGTGCATCAAAATGCTTACAGTCTTCTTCATTTTATTATAAACACTTTTAATTAAAAAGCTCTTGTAATTAAATTCCATTTTCTGCTTTGAGACCTTTTTTTCATCTCCTTCAATAAGAGAGATGTTTAATTTTGAATTTCTGTGTAGTCCCAATACCAGTGTTGTAGAGCAGAACCATATGACAGCATATCTTAGTCTTTGGGAATAATTCAATAGTTGTCGTCAAGTGCAGTTGGTGATGTTACACATTCGATGAATCTTGTGAAAAAAAGTACTTCAGGGAAATAGACCTTTCAGTGTGCATTATAGAATTGCAGTCAGCTTTCTGTGCTTTTGTTTTGTATTACCTCTTCAATAATTGTGCTCTACTTTTTAATTTCAGTATCTACTAGAAATGAAAAGCCTAATTCTGCCCCCTGAACATATTCTGAAGAGAGGGGACAGTGAAGCAATAGCATATGCTTTCTTTCATCTTCAACACTGGAAAAGAGTAGAGGGGGCATTGAACCTCTTACACTGTACATGGGAAGGCAGTAAGTAATCCTCTTTCTTACAAAGGAACTAATAAAATATTGAATTTCACGAAAAAGTAATAGTTTTTGTCAAGTATAATATGTGAGAATTTTGGACACTTGTTACATCCTCACCAGCATTGAACTATTTGAAATTTGAACTGAAAACATGAACTTCATTTAGTGAGTAAAAGGAGTTTAAAGTCTTGTGTCTGCTGTTTAATACTGAACAAAATTTCCTAACTTCTTTGAGACATATTTTCCTGCTCATGGATAAGGAGATAATAATTTAACTTACTTAATTCCAGAGGTTTGTTTGTCATTATTGGAATGAATTGTTTCAAACTGAGAGTATATTCAGATTGGACATAAACAAAAAATATTTTGCAATAAGAGTGGTGAGGCACTGGAACAGGTTGCCCAGAGAAACTGTGAATGTGCCATTCCTCCAAGTGTTCAAGACTGGGTTGGATGGGGCTTCAGGCAACTTGGTCTAGTGAAAGGTGTCCCTGTTCAGGGCAGTGGAGTTGGAACTAGATTATCTTTAAAGGTCTCTTCCAACCCACACCATTTTGTGATTCTGTGAATGCTTTGATATTTGGGAATTGTGAGTGTGCCTTATAGAAAGGTATATATATTAATGTGAAATATAAAGCAATGCTGTATTTTTATGACTTTTTTTAAACTGGTAAACTGGAGTGAATTCAGTGAAGGATTGCTGGGATGCATAGGGGACTGGATTATGTGATACAGGACAAAATGCTGAGGAAGCTGGTTTTGTTCAACTTGGAGAAGTTTTATGGTGGGTGGAGAGATGATCCAGTTGCTGTCTTCCACCACCCAGCAGAGAGATGATATGGATGAGTGAGTCACAGGCTTCACAGAACAGGCCAGCATAAAGACAGGAAGCAATATACACAAGTTCAAGTCAGATAAATTTAATCCAGACCTTAGAATCATATTCTCAGAGTGAGAGGGGTCTGTGGGATCTCCTGCCCCAGACATACTCAGAACCCAGCTTGACATAGTTCTGAGCAATCCAATGTAATTTGGAAGTGACCCTGCTTTGAGTGGGAGGTTGGAGTATATGACTTCCAAAGGTCATATACTAACCTTCTAATGTATCTTATCCTGTCTTTGAGATGTGTTTTTATCAGGTTTCTGAAAATTTAAAAGTACAAATTATAATCGTTGGCCTTTTTTCTGATTTAGTGTAATCTAGTTCCCCATTTCTGCTCTGCTTTGTTCTGTTCTTTTTCATCCTGTGTATGTTATTACACCAACTTGTTTGTATGGGTGTGTTTTGCCATTTTTTGTCCTCATTGAGCTTTGATAGAAAAGATTTTTGTTACCATGATAATTCCTATAGAAATGCACTTAATACCTCTAGTGTGAAAGTGACTTACTATCTCAGTTACAGTATGAAATTACCTTAACTTGCTTAATTTGCACTGTAGGCTCCCTGAGGGTGCACTGGTTTTTTATTTTCAGGTGTATAGAACACCTTGCTCAGTAACCCATACCAGTGCTGCCTGGGGTTTGCTCTGCTGCATTGTTCTCTGTCAGACCTGCTAGCTCTTCTCCCATTATTTCTCCCAGTCTATTATTTTCTCTGTTACAGGTTCATTCCCAATGGCTTTTTTTAAAGTTATTTGCTTTTAAGCAGTGTCCCTTCTCTTCTGGATTGTTGCAGAAGTCCTTTAGCTTAGGGTTCATTATTCCATCAGTAAAAGCAGTGTTTTGCAGGGAATCCTGAACAGATCTATTTTGCTCTGTCAGGCTGGGGAGCCCCTAAAGGGCTTTGTACCAGGACCAGTTTTGGCACAGGAGTCTGGCTGCCCTGCAGTCCTCCTGCCACTCAGGAAACAAGTCATCTGTGCCTGAAGGCAGCATAGGGAATTCTCATCTAACTACACTTCCCTTCTTATTATCTCCACATTCAGCAATCTGAACATGTAGTTCATTAGCTAATAGCTGTATAATAGCCTGTAAATATGTAAATTAATATCATTGCATAACTTCTGCAGAAAAATCCATGATTCATTTTGTGCACGAGTCCTCAAAATTTTTGTTCATATTTTGCTCACATGTGAAGACAACCAGGGGTTTTAATGGTTTCACAGTGTCTGGTCCAATAATATTTGGTTCATATCTTGGCATCTGCATAACTAAGTGAAAACCAGTGAAGACATGGCAGAGAAGTTAAATGTAATTACACTGGTTTTAACCAACAGTCTACATATAATCCATGGTCAGTTGCCCTTGCTTTCTTTCTGTGTGTTTGTAGGTATTTTATTCGTAGTACAACTATAAAAGCCCAAGTGCCACCACTGTGTTTGGGCCAGGTTCTCTGTACAGGAGGTCTGTAGTTTCAAGTGTAACCAAGTTTCTGAAGTGTCTGGGGTGATGGTTTGTCACTATTGTTTTCTAAATTTGTGCCAAAATTCCTACTGTTTGCATGAGGAAAAGAAATCTAGGGGTTCCCAAATGCTCCTGGAGCTCTTGCAGCTGCTGTACATGGTGAGTGGTAAACTTGCTCTGTGCTACCTGAGTCAATTAATGTAAAATAGGATCAGATAATACCATAGGAGTGAGGCAGAGAAGGACCTACATAGACACAAACTGATCCAGATGAACCAGAGCACTTCCTTCCATGGCTGGTAGCATTGCTAATTAAAGCAGTTTTGTTGTAAATATCCCATAGTTGGTCTCATGTCAAGCACGATTGCTTAAATTGAGTAACATCTATTCAGACATTTTTCACTTCTTTTGTAAAAGCAACATATCCACCTCACGTTTTGTTTTTATTAAAATCTTGATACTACTGTGGCTTAGGGTAAAGCAGAAGAGACTTGATTGTCTGTTTCAATGTTAAGCCAAATTGGAAGGAAAAACTTGTGTCAGGGATTTTGAAGAAATGAGCATTGAACACGTTCCACATATGTTTTTGTACAGACACTCAAGTTTGTTGTGTGTTAAGATCATCCACTGCTTGGATATTGTATTTGTACTTGGCTTTTTGGGTTGCTATGGAGAGGGGTGGTTAATGCTGGAAGAGCATTACAGCCCAGGTTGGTTTACAATCTTTTAAGATCTCTGCCGTCTTTACTATTGCTTTAAATGCAGCAACCAAGAAAAAACACAGTAATATAGTTTCACAAAAAACCACAGCTAACATAATTTCAAATGCAGTGTGCACAGCTGAAAATACTGGGGGACTGTGTATTTAAACAACTCCTTAAGTTGCCTTGTGAGCCAGAGATAATGGAGTGTTACTGTGTGGCAGTGGGCTGTGCCTAACAACTTCAGTGTACAGTGCTGCTAGGACAGCTGTGGGGGAAAATACTGCTTCAGTGACTGATGTTCATAGGAGTAGTGGGAATAACATGTTGATGATATTTTAACAGTGAAAATAATATACAGGATAATGGAAAATGATGCCTTGATGCAAAGCTATATTTCAGTCAAGTATTCTGATGTTTCCATAAACCACACTCAGATGGCCTATGACATCAGCACTGTCAAGATTTAGTAATCCATTTCCCTCTGTTATTATTTTCAATTTTAAAAATTCATAAGATTAAGTATTATTTAATCCATGACCTGAAGATTTATATTGGAAACCTAACTTGATCTGCTGCATTTAGAAAGAATGCATGAGAGGAAACTGAGTTTAATAATTTAGTATTAATCTTTGATTGCCAAATAGAAAATGAAAACATGACTGTGTTGGAAAACTGGTCCTCAGAGCTCATGTCATCAGTGTGCTGGAGTGTGATGGAAAAAGAGTAGTGTATTTTTTCCATGAAAAACCTATTATTCTTGATGCACAGGGACTGTGAATATTGGTCTACATTTACAGGCTTGGCTGTTCATTTTTGTAGGCTATACCTGTTATATCAGATACACTCCCCTGAAATTTAAAAATACTGCAGCCTAAAAGCCTAAGACAAAATGTGCAAATTTGGCTACGGAATTGGAAGCATAATGGGCTTTGATTATGCAAACATTTTTGTATGTCCTTGTAATGTGGTCTCACCTGACATTCATGAACAGTCTCAAGAATAAAAATAAACATAGGAGGTTTTGTGATTAAAAGCTCAATGTGGATTTCTATTTTGGCATTTCATTAATCAATTTATATGCTGTTTGCAACTATAAGTGTTTTGTCTGTGTTTGTTTTTCAGAATTACAAGTATTCTTAAGTATGACTGCCACACTCACAGCAACTTATGCACTGTGTTTTCTTTTCAGCTTTCAGAATGATCCCCTATCCACTGGAAAAAGGACATCTTTTCTACCCTTACCCTATTTGTACAGAAACTGCAGATAGAGAACTACTACCATGTATGTTCAACGTTTTTCTTCTTATGATTGACACCTAAGAATTGTTTACCTGAGTCTTGCAGCACCGGTCTCCTTTGAAGCCTTTTGAATTGAGCACACTGGATTAGAATAACCAGATTGACAGTGAGCCTCTGGAGCTCCTGTGATGGTTCAAGAGGCAGGTCTTCAGCATGGTTCATAACAATTAGCTGTATTTATTATTTTTGACAGCTTACAGACAGGGAGAGAGATTACCAAAGAGATCCAAATCACTTAGATCTTGCTGTTCTCTCTTGCCAAGACACTGATCTTTCATCTGGGTTAACATCCCCTCAAACCAAAAGCACAATGTCACAGCCTTGTTAATCCTTGGTAGACACATGAGCTACTTGAATTCCGAGGCAGGATCCAACTTGCTTGAGGACAGCTGGATCATTCCTGCAGCCAGTACTCATGGCAGGCTGTGCTTACATTTTCCAAAAAGCAGTTTAAATAGCAAGAAAGGGTTTTCTTCATGTTATGGCGTGTGCACTGTTAGGAAGAGATTGATGTGAAGTCATCTCAGTCACTTTGATGTGCGTTTATAGCGTGTGCTAGGAAGGTGCCAGCAGTGTTCCCAGATACAGATATAAAGAGATCCAGCCCCCAAGAAGCATTACAGTCCAAGCTAATGAGACTCATTGCAGTGCATGCAGTGAAGCACAGGAATGCAGAGGGAGAGCCAAAGCAGCCAATCTTGCAGTTACACTTCATTCCCACATGTTCTCTCTGTGGGACTTTGTGTGAGCACGAGTGGAACACACACAAGTTTGCAGGGTCAGGGCAGAGGAGGGAAATAAAAGTTGATCCAAGGAAGAAGATTCTTCTCTCACCTTCTTAAATAAAGAAAAATTTGTTCTGGAACAAGGAAAATGAAGCCTGCTTCTGCTGGGAAGGCTACTTTTGAGGGCATTTGCATCCTTTATAGTCTTTCATTCAGAATCTTTCTGGTTTGGGCTGAAAAAAGTGTTGCCTCTTTTTGTAAGCCTACATGAGTAAACATTAGGTGAGAATAATACAGCAAAAATCCACTCACTGCAAGTCTCTCCTTCACAGCACATTCCTGCTGATATTACGCAGAAATCCTTGGCAACTGGCAGTATCTCCCCACCCCATTATGATCATCCTAATTATAACAACACCTCTCAGAGTGCTCTGCTTGCTGTGCTCAGAGGGATGCTGAGCTGGGGAGGGTGGAGTGTCAGGAGATTTAGGAATGACAAAGTCATGCAGAATAGCTCAGCATTCTCTTTTTAGATGCAAAGCTAATTGTTCTTGTCAAATGTTACAAGCTAACAGTGGGACTCTTTAACAGCATATGCAGCAGTGTGTTCTGCTCTGGCAGCTATGGGAAATGCCTTTCACTGCAAAATCCCCTGGGTTAGAGGAGGGAAGGGTTTAGAATGCCTGACAGACACAGGTGGGTTAGAGTGGTTTTGCATACCTGTCCACACCCTTTAATTGTGCATGTTTTGTGGGAGAGACAGCTGGAATTATGTCAGAACACAACAATCTCATAGGCTCTCCAAATTAAAAATATCAATTACAAAACTTTTGCCCTGACTGGATAACAGAGTGGGACAGCAGGGTTGAGCCTGTGTGAAAAGGCAGTGCAAGAAAAGTGCAAGAGATCCTTGACTTACAAAATCCATGCTCTGGTATTTCTGATCTCTACATTTATTTTAAATCAAAGAGAAGTTGTAATCTATCCCTACTTTTGTTTTTTTTACTGATCAAACTAGCAGACTCAAGAGTCACACAAATTATTAGTTTTTAATATTCTAACTTAAACTCTTATGAATTCCTGCTTTTGGTTTTGAGAACCACTCCACTCTGGATGAGTGCAGTCATGGATGTTGCTGGATTGCCCTGTGTTTATGTCATCTGCAAGTACAAAGAGATGAGAGCTGATCACTGAAGCAAAGAAAGTAGGCAAAATGGTAGAGTAATATTTCATATATATGAATAGCTATAGGATTTGAGTATATGGGAAGCCTTGAGATTGGTCCTATATGAGAAAAAAATGTTTCAAAGTTTGCATTTATCTTGAGTGTAGCTCTAAACTACAGACTGAAGGTGAGAATCCACCTGACCTTTTGCCTGGAGGAATTTTCACCTTGAATCTGAGCTGCCATAAAAGTTCAAGGGATATATCCCTCTGGTAAAATACTCATTATCCTTTTCTAACCCTTGCAGTCATCTCAGTGCTGTTTTTTCCAAAGTCCAATGAAAGGCTTTTTATACCAGAGTCAAGGAAATTTCTGTATTCCTATCATTGTATATTAACAAACATCTTAAAAATTGACTGTTCATTTAATTTCCAGGTTTTAAAATACATGCCTATACATCCTGCTGTTAGGATAATTCTTCTTGCTCTGCAGATAAAACCCTCAGAATTTACAGTTACAAAGGCTGTAGTTTTACAGCCTGCTTTAACTGATCTGCAGCAATGCTTCCATATGGGTGGGCTCACAGCTGCTCCCAGGCACAGGTTTCTGCACTCTCTGTGTAGCAGCATTAGCAAACGTGCAGCCATGGGGTTATTTATAATGTACATTAAAAAAAATTTAAAATGCTTTATTTCTAAGTCTCTTTTCTGGAATTAGCTATTGCAGAGCTGCGTTATAGTAACTGCTGACATAAGGAAGACAAAAGTGATGTGTACATAGCACCAGAGTAAACCAGAAATAGTATCTTTAGGGAGAATTATTTGGTAGAGACAACTGACACAACAATTATGTCCCTAGATATATCAGACCTTTCATCATCTTCTTCCTTCAAAAGCATCTTTGTGCGTCTCACGTTGTTCAAACTATGTAAGAACATTAGTTAGGTTTTGCTGGGTGTTGTGTTTTGTTTTTTTAAAAATGTATAATGCCTTCCCCTTCTCATATCTTTCTCTGCAGCATTTCATGAGGTTTCAGTTTATCCCAAGAAGGAGCTTCCCTTCTTCATCCTCTTCACTGCTGGACTCTGTTCTTTCACAGCCATGCTCGCCCTCCTGACACATCAGTTCCCAGAGCTCATGGGGGTCTTTGCAAAAGCTGTGAGTATTCTCTGCTGCTGCTCCCTTCTGTAAATAAAGACACCAGTGCAGGAAAGGCTGAGCTAAATAAATACTGCCAGGTGTTAAATATCTGCCCACTCAGGAGCATCAGTCCATGTCTGAGCAGGGGATATGTGCACAACTGTCCAGGTTGCTAATCAGTAAGACCTGCCTGTTTGTCTTCTCTGGTATATATGGCTCTCTTGTCAGGTTTGATGTCTTGTGATTTTGCCAAAAAAAAAAAAGGGCTTGATGGGAGAAGTGAGTATCTGTATTTTCATATATCATCCATTAAAATAAACTAATAACAGTTACTCTCAGTTATTAGAATCCTTCTATTTTGTGTAGACTCATCATGGCTGATGTGATTTCCCATGCCATAGAAGCTCTCAGTATGAGCAGAAATAGAGCCTACTGTTAACCAGGACAAATTCCTGTGTTTTTTCCCTGAACTGCCAAGGAGGAAGTAGTCTCAATATTTCCCCCATAACTTTCCTGAACTATGTCCAGAGAATCCTCTCCTAATTCTGCTTTTTTAATCCACCAAGGATTAATAAATTTTGGAGTATGAGGGGGAAGAGCCATGAATTATTCTAACCCAAGCTTTTTTATTTGCAAAAACAAGAACATCACTGTTCCAGCATGCTATTAGATGAAAAATCCACTAACAGAAAAGCTCTAGGATAGTAAAAAAATCCTTCTCCAGTAAATACTGAGTATCTTCCATTGTAATACATTTTCTCAAATATATTTTCCTCTGTTTTAGGTCTCGTGTTTCCAAACTGGCCTCCTGCCTTTTTTTTAATGTCTTTGGTACTTTTGATTTGGGGGTATAGGGAGTGGGGTGGAGGAGGCCAGGCTGAAAGGTTTTGGCAAATTGCAGATTGTCAGTACTCTTTGAAACCCTTTTGCAAAGGGGAAGAGGCTCCCTTTGCAGGTGAGCTGGCTCTTGTGTTAACCCAGGCCTGTGAGTGGGGTCTGGTACAGCAACAGTTCATGCAAGAATTTTTTTCATTAGCTCTAGAAGACACAAAATAAGATCAGTTGTAGCAGAAGATTCTTCTTCTTTCAGCAAGAAGTGCTGAAATATACCTGAAATATTATTACCCCTTCTTGTTTCTTGAGTGTGTATGTGGGTGTTAGGTAGACAGTGTTTAACTTGGGCATATGAACATAAACTTCCCTGTAAGGCTTTTCTTGGATTCAGTGGTTGTGCTTTTTCTGTTCCTTAGTTACTGAAGTTACTGAAATGTATGACACTTGTTTGGCTCTTTCAATCAAATCTTTAGTTTTCTGATACTGTCACAGTTGTAGATCCCAAATCTGTCCTTGTTAGCCTTGTTCCTGGGTTTATCAGACTTGTATCCTGAACAAAGACTATGTGCTGGCAGCATAGTGAGATTTTGTACTTAGTTCTTCTGCCACAGAAGAAGTTAACATGTATTTCTCAAATGTATTCATAATTAATTAAAATTAATATGTATTTCAATATGTATTTCAGGAGTGCTTTGAATACCTGAGTTCTGTGACATGTAGCTGCCAGTGGTTTTTTTCCTGTGATAAAATGTCCTCCATCTTGATTTTTATCATATGCCTGTCTGAACACTAATATATTGAAGACTCTTTGAATGATGTGTTCTATGCTAGAGAGAAGATGTTAAGATACATTTTATTCAGTGATGCAGAGTATGTTAGGATTACAGTTAGTGATGCCTCAGTGTATAGAGCAGATCTGTAGATAACCCTAAACCATCTTCAACTTGAATCTCAAGACATGATATTTGTCTCTGTGAGGTGGTTCTGGCATACCCCTGCTATGAAAAAGCCTCTCTTTCTCTTCACTAGGTTTTGGGTTGAGCTTTTAGTGGCTTCAGTGGGAGCTTCCATCGAGGATGTGAGATGTGTGGAAACTTTTGTAGCTCATCACTTTGATCTTTGTAAAGATGAGGCTCTTGCTTTCTTTACTGCAAAGTCCATAAATCTCTGTATGTGCAAGGTTCAAGAATTTGAAAGTCTTTATGTGTGAATTATGTAATTTTTATCATGCTGGAGGATTTTACAGAGGAACACAGCAAGAGTGTCTTATCTTATTGGACAGCTTTCTCTTGAGGTGTATTGTCTCCTGGATTTTGATCTGAATGTGTATCTGATTCCTTTGCAGTTTCTCAGCACCCTCTTCGCCCCTTTAAATTTTGTGATGGAAAAAGTGGAAAGTATCCTGCCCTCCAGCCTGTGGCACCAGCTGACAAGGATCTGAGGGAGCATGCCAGACTGACTGCTATGACATCTCTGCCAACTTTCTGTTGACCACAAGAAAGCATGATAAAAAAAGGGAAGCAGTTATAAGACTTAAAAACTTTTCATGGATTGTCTGTTCTCATATAAAAACTGTTTTGTTGTACAAAATACATTGATGTTAGGTTCTATTATATTTTGCCTTCAGAAAAGAAAAAAATAAACTTTTGTGTATTGTAGCATTGCTGTCTTTTGACTTTTTCAGAACACAGATCCTAGGTTTTGTTTTTAAACCTGTGGTATCTGTTTGGCATTAGCTAGGGCATAGCTGCACATGCAGGTAATGAACATGCTGATAATGTTACAATTAAACAACTTTGTCACTGCCTTTTCTTATGGAGCTCAGTTAGGGTGGGGCCCTCCCTTCTGCATCTAGGAGAGGCTTCTAGCCAGTTAAAGCTCCTGGTTAAAGCAGCTTTAGGCTTCAGGCAGTGTGGATGGCACACTGGGCTTCTGAGTCCCTTCTCTGCACAGAGACCACCATATCTTCATTTGAATTTTCAAGGAGCCCACGTACTTGACAGATTTTCTTCACACCCCGGTGTTTCAGGTACCTTCTGAAAGCTCATTAGCAAAATGGGTGTTAGTTCATGCACAATTAATGGAGAGGCTGGTGTTTCACTGTTACTGCTCACCTCAGGAAACCTTATCCTTGTGCTCTGAACTGTTTAGACTAAGTATTCATTTATGACTTAGCCACTGTTGATGGAAACTTCTGAGACCAGCTCTAAAATGAAGATTTTGATCTGAAAGTTGAAGGAAGTAGTCCTCTCTGTCAAGAATTTGAAGTGCATCCATACAGATGCCTCAAGGATTTTTTTCCAACTCCCCTCTAGATAAGGAAGCATAACCTTAATGCAGTGGATCAAAAATGCCTCTTTACCATTTCAACTTCACTGTCACTCTTAAAATGCTGAAGAGTTTAGGGGACTGTGATCACTAGCAGATAAGTTTGTTAGTTTGTTTATCAATGAGGAAATGAGTGAGCAGAGACAAAACTCTCAGTATTAGAACAGGTATATAAGGAAGGTGTTTCTTAACAATAGAAGATGCATTACATTATTTCACTTGATCACAGACACATTAGTCTAGTAGAAGCCAGATGTTTGTTCAAGTGAGCAGAAGTACCATGCAAACACTGCTGTGCTACAAGATTAAAAAAAGGTAACTTCAGCCAGGAGAAATCAGCTGTAAGAGTGAGACCTGGGCAAGCTCCAAGGTCTGGAGGAGCAGAGAGCGCCACAGACAAATGCTAGACCTGGTGTGGCTGTTGGGGGTTTCCATACAGGTTTATCTTCTCTGGCTATTACTCCTGCAAAACAATTCACTGTAATGTTGAAATGAGTCTGGGTTGCAGTTAATGTAGGATGTGGCATCAGATTAGAGGTAATGGATTGCTAGTGGATAAGCATGTGGAAGTATGAAATGGACCAATATTTGAGTTCTCCTATTTTCATCTGAATTGCAAGAGCAGGCACAGTAAACACCCTCACAGCAGAGCTGATGTGTATCTCCAGCTGGAAAACTGGGGATAACCATACTGATTTGTTTGCCTCAAAACATCTCTGTCAGAATCATTTAAGGCTGCTGAAAATCAGAAGGCTCAGGCATAGTCAGCTCTTGTCCTGTGCTGCTTTGTACCACTTATTCCCAGCCACCTATACCCTGCATTTCAAAAGAATAAATTGCTGTGATTCACAGTCCTAAATGGAAATGTGCCTGCATTTGCACGTCAGTGTACACCAGCTATATCCAAATCTCCATGTTTGTCAGCAGCTGAGGTAGTAGTTTGGCCTTCTATTCGAAGATATCATGATCTGTGTGGGAATTACTCTCTGTATTACTCTGATAAAAAGGAATGCTTAACTCCTAGAAGAGTCACATCCTTTCCTTGAACTATGGGGAATATTTAGGAATTCAAACATAACTTTATGAAATTTCTACTATTTCTGCTATCTATCTCCTTAATAAGCAGTAATGGGCAATGGATTTTTGTATCTGGAAAATCTCTCTTTAATTATAATTCTAGGCATCAGGAAGACTAGGCAAATCAAACAAAAGAATTTTCTTTTTCATTGGGCAGAGTTTATTGCCTTAGGCTTTGCTGCCTCTGACATGTTTCCTGTGAAGTTCAGTATAGCTTAGATCAAAAAGCAAACACAGCCCATGATTATAATGATGGAAAGCCTCTGGCTTAGTGCAGAGATGAGCTTTGTGGAAATCTGGTTCAGATAATAACTCATCTTCAGATTTAGGGGTGGAGGAAGCTTTTTAACTCCAAATGTTAGCAGTTCCTAGTTGTTGTTTTTTGGGTTTTTTTAAGACAGCTTAATAGAATGTGTATGCACGCTATCTCTTTACACTATAACCTGCATAGAACAAAAAATGAGAGGACTCCCCCCAGGAGTGTCAAGTCAGGCTGTCCCTTCTGTCCCTTCCTCCCACCGGGTAGACAAACAGCTGCTCCCTGCAGGAACTGCACTCGGGGAGGGGAGTGCTACACCACGGGGAGGGCTGCTGCTTTCTCTTTTTTATCACTTGGTGTGTATGCTGAACTTACAGACTGTTTTTTCAGAGCATGGAAGTCCTTACCCTAGCAGAAAGGAGGAAAATTATCAGGAGTTTTGCCATGTTGAAGAAACTGCAGAAGCTGAACATCCAAAGGAAGCTGCACCTCTTGCACACGCCACAGACACTCCTTCACAGCCAGTGTGGCTGTCACCCTGTGGTGGCCCTGAAAACCACAGTGGCTCTAGTTACAGCAAATTGTAAAAGGTAGCCCCTGGCTCCACCCAGCTTCCAGCAGGGCTCCTGCCCAGCTCCCACCACAGAGGGAGCTGTCAATGTATTGTGTCACATGCATTTGCTTCTTTCTCACAAGAGATCTTAACTTTATGAAGTTGCATCCATTTCCCCAGGCAAATGAGCTTTTGCACAAAAGTGACAATCCAAAATCAGGTTGTGGTTACAGCTCATGAGCTGTCTCTGTCTTTCTGATAATAATATAAGTTAATTTCTATCATTTGAAGTGGCAGGTAAAACCTGCAGGCTGTGATGTGACCACAGAACCCCTTCTGCCCTTGGAGGCAGCCACCACCTGCATGCAGCCCTTCCAAAGAGTGTGGGGCACACGGCATGGAGGAAGGAGAATCTTGGTACTCTCTCTCACTTTGTGCTGCTCACTGGAGTAAGAGCTGCTTTTTCTTAGCAAAAGCACCCTCCCCAGATGCAGCTCTTCACTAATCCCTGGACATTCCTTTCCCCCTTGTCTCCATGCACTGAGCCCCAAAGAAGCTGGGCATGAGGCCTGCAGGCAGTGCCCAGCTGTGGTTTGGGCATGCAGGCTGGACACCCTTCACAAATGCAGCATTTTATTTCTAAGTCACATCTGCAAATAAGTGCACACAGGGAAAGGAGGCCAGGATGAGATGCACAAATTTGTTTTAGATATTTTTCCAGGAGAAGAAAAAGCAGCAATCTCTCAAGCTTCAATGCCCACATGCCCCAATATACACCACCATTCCTAAGTCATTCCTCATTTTCCATGTGGTAAAAGAAAATTAAACTTTTTTTACGAGATTTCACCTATAACAGCACAACACATTTTTTAGGGTAAAGTTTGTTGAAAATAGTGGGGAGGAAGCAATCCCAAAAAGTTTGGCAGGCTAACAGTGTTTCAGGGCGCTGCTAGATCCTGAGTTCATGCAGCAAATTAAAGGGAACTCCCTCAAGAAAATTGGACTGCATATTTAAAAAAATAATCCTATAACCTTTAGCCTTAGTTAACATTATACTGACATTAAAATGTCTACCTAGGGACAGCTGTTTCCTCTTCATGACTAAGTACATGAGTAAATTTATTCCATAGGACAAAACTACAGTATTATTTCATTTCCCATGCCTATTTATGTTTCTTCTTTTTTTGTTTTCTCTTTTTTTCCTCCCTCTATATTCTTTTTTGGATTTGCTGAAGATCATGGAGACTCCTTTCCTAGCAATATTTACATCTCTGAGTATCTTTTGCCACTAAGAAATGGCAAAAATTTCTAGGAGCGCATTTCTTTGTGGAAGAGGCAGCAGAAATACCTACAACTGTGAGAAGTCTACCTTGAGCTCTTAAAGAAAAACCCAAGAAAACCCCATAAATGCAGAAAAAACTGTCATCAAGTAAGTGGCCAGCTCAGCACTTACCCATTTCTCATGCTGTGAAATATTCTGTGTTTCCTCTGGTGCAGTGGTTTTGATGCAGGCATTGCATCACAGCTTATCGATATGGCACGTGCCCAAAGTGGGAACATCAGCCTGCTGTGCACACCTGGGTGGCCTTGCTGCTGGACAGGGTGACAAGGACACTGAAAAGCCCAAGGGACTCAATGCCCCCATCTTCCTGGTCTTACTGGTAAGACCAGCCTTCAGGAACCACAGGCCTCTGACCCAGAGGAAGGTTTGGAACAGGAAGATGTGCATTAGCAGAGGAAGACGAGGTTGGGGAATAAAAGTTAATACACTTTTAACACAGTGATTCTAAAACACTTAGTGATTCTAAAACACTTTATCTGGAAATGCAGAATTCAGGTCAGTTGATAATCTGGAATATTAAACAAATAACAGATTTAAGAAGAGATCTGATTTCATTATCCTTCATTTGACTACCTAGAACAAGTTCTCTTGTAAGAATGAGCCTATTTTCTTTTTTCCAGAACATTGAAATACTTTCAGCTTTATTAAATAGATAATCTTTTAGACTACTCAGGCTCCTTAAATCTTAAAAAAGAAATGGCTCTAAAAGGTTAAAAATTATTATACTGCTTTTAAATTCTTTAAGGCTTAAAGTACGATATTGCTGCGGTTACGAACTACATGTGGATTTAATTTCACAGTGAAATCCCAATAAAAGTTCTCCTTGGAGCTCACCTTTAAATACAATTGTGTATGAAATTTTCCTTATCCAGGCCAGAGCCAGAATTGGCAGCAATGAAGAGGCCAGCAGTGTAACCCCTGAGCTGCCCATGGGTACATATACACATCTCATACATCTCATACATCCACTGCACGTGCACGGACACGTGGGCACGGCTGTTCCCACCAGCAGTTGGTTTACAGACAGAAGTGTGAGTATTGGTACCTCTAGCCATGATCATTTCCATACACAGTAACTGAAACCTTATCTTATTGTCCCAATAAAGAACTTTCTGGAGCCTCCTAATCTTTTAACACCAGCTGTGCCTTCTGGAGATGAATTACCCATTTTAATGATACAAACTTTTTTGAAAGCCTTGCAGATGTAAATGACTGCTCCCTCAAGACCACTTAATGCCAAACCCCCTTCTTTTTAAATAGTCTTTCAAGAAAGTTCCAAAAGCAAAACATACCCAGAGTATTCCCTTTATTGCCTTGGTTAGCTACTTGGATATTACTTTTTCCTGCACTGTTTGTACCTGAGAGGGTTCTTCAGTCTATTTCATTTTCATATGGAAATTGTACTTTCATCTACAGTGTGTTCTATAACTTATTCAACCCCCTTTTCCTATGTTATTTTTTCATTACCTTGCCTATCTCTACTCTTCATGGGTGCTTTATCAGAGCCTTATTATACTTACTGGCACAGAATCCATTTTTCTCTTAGTTCACGCTGCTGATCTCTGCCCTGAGGAGAGGCAGCTGGTCCCTCTCTGACCCAGCTCCTCTCCACCAAGGCTGCAATTTCTGGGCCTCATATGCCTGCACATTTTTACAGCAACTTGTTGTTTTGTGCTGATCCCAGCCCAGCAGATTGACCTGGCACAACCTGTAACTGCCTCCATTACAAGCCAATACACTCCAAATCATAGATATGCAGTTTTGCAGAAAATATGCAGAAAAAAAAATCTAATTTGGATGTCCCCATCTGAGTGGAAAGTATCAGTTTGAGCACATTTAACAGATCTATTAACTGTAAAAGAACATAGAAGCTGGTAACTTCTTTAGAATCCAAGTCATTACTGAGGCAAGGCATTTCCTTCTCCATCACTGTTTGCAAGCATCTTTCCACTATTGTGTATGTGAAAAAGAGGAAACCTTATCCTTAGGTAGTTGAGTGTCCTGTACCCAGCTTTCACTAGGGTGAAAAACCATTCTCTTCAGTCCTTCAGGTCAGAAAAAAAAGTCCTCAGCAGTTAATATTAATTACTTTTTAGAAGCTTTTAAGGGAAGTTTTCACAAACATATAACTAAGACATTTGGTTTGACTCTAATAGTTCATCAAAAGTGTTGTGGCTGAATAGATCTCCTGCAATTTCCTTTGTTTTAGGCCATGGGCCAATTCCTGCCCCACAGGAAGCCACAGTGTACTAAAGGTGGCCAGGATGGCCTCAGGTGGCCACCTTGCTGGAAACTCCAGTCCACCAGGGATGAACAAACACCCTTCCAGTACAGTTTTTCACCAGTCTGGCCATGAATTTTCTTTCACGGGGAAATCACCAACCAGTGCTCAAGATCCTTCAGAAGATGCTTGAGCAAGCCCAACCCATGCAGTTGGTGGTGGTGATCTTGTAAAAGTGCCATATTTTGTATCTTCTTGTGTTCCTGATGGCAGGAATGAATTGCCACAAGGGGAGAGTTACACAGTGGTTGGAAGAGTCTTGGCATAAGTACATCCTTCCAGAGCTGCATCAGTTTATGCAGAGATAACTCTGCAGCAACACTGTCATGCAGAAATGCAAAGTAAACGCTGCAGGGTTTATATCAATTTTTCAGCAGCATCTCTGCAATGAACAACAAAGGCAAACCAGGCGTAGAACTGAAAAAGATCTCTGATGCATTCCCAGCACGGAGCAGGAAGGGCACAGGCTGTAGCTCCCTGCAAGGACCAGGAAGGGCACAGGCTGTGGTCCCCAGCACAGAGCAGGAATGGCACAGCTGATGTCCCCAGCACAGAGCAGGAATGGCCAGGCTGAGGTCCCCAGCACAGAGCAGGAATGGCACAGCTGATGTACCCAGCACAGAGCAGGAATGGCACAGCTGTGGTCCCCAGCACAGAGCAGGAATGGCCAGGCTGTGGTCCCCAGCACGGAGCAGGAATGGCCAGGCTGTGGTCCCCAGCACAGACCAGGAAGAGCACAGGCTGTGGTCCCCAGCACGGAGCAGGAATGGCCAGGCTGTGGTCCCCAGCACGGAGCAGGAATGGCACAGCTGTGGTTCCCAGCAAGGACCAGGAATGGCCAGGCTGTGGTCCCCAGCACGGAGCAGGAATGGCCAGGCTGTGGTCCCCAGCACGGAGCAGGAATGGCCAGGCTGTGGTCCCCAGCCCCAGCAGCCTGTGGTCATGTCCGGGCCATCCAGGCAGGGCTCTTTGGCGCCTTGCAGGTGTGAATGTCCACCACCTCCAGGCAGTCCTGGCAGCGCACGGCGCAGCACCAGTGGAACTTGCACTCGCACTTGGTCACCCTGCTGACGCGGGCGGTGTCGTAGCCCCTCCCGCAGCACATCACCTCACAGCTGTCCATGCCGCGCGACGTCTGGTTGCACACCCGACCAGCTGTCCCGAGGGACCCTGCAGAGGGAACCCAGCCAAAGTCAGCAGGCAGATTATAAGGAAAGGCAGCAAACATGTGAAAATAGGCATGATACTTTGATACTTTAACATCACATCACCCAGGATTCAATATCAAGCCAGGAAAATGCCTATAAAGGTAAAATTGCTCCCATATTTCCCCTAGGAATCAGGCCTGAAGATGAGAAGGAAGAAAATGGATTAAATACTTTAAGGGTCTGCCTGATTCTGTTAATATCATCATGTTTTGCTTCATCTTTCCCTGGAACTTTCTTCCCCTCCAGGGAGCAGACACCCTTCCCAAGGCAGCCCTGCACCCAGTCCCCCAGGACTGTCTGAAATGGAATGCCCAGGTGGAGCATCTTCGTGGTGCTCAGGATCTCATGGGCTTTGCTGAGGAGCTCTGGGTGTGCAGGAGAGGACTAGGAGAGAAGACCACAGAAGCTGGTGGCTGCGAGGGACTCAATGGGTACAGTAACTGTGCTGCCTGTGATTAATGTCTTGCAGAAGTGAGAGCAGAAGCACCCTGGGCATTTGGCATCGCTGCTGTGTCCACCCACAGGTCCCACTCCACCAGATGAGGTGGCAGCTGAAGAGTTGCTGCTCTCTGTGCTTCTCATCCCTGTGGGTTAACACCAAGGGTTCTTCTCCCCTTTCTTGACAAGATTAGAAGAAACTAAATTATAGCCTGCTGTGGACAGAAAGGGGGAGAGGAACCATACCACACCTTGTCATGTTCTTCAGACACTCAGGAGAAGTGGCTGAAATGCCTGTGCTTATATGGCACAAAATGGCTCTGTAAGGCATGTCTGAGTCTGAACAGTGACTGCACCACATAGGAGCCACTGCTCATCTAACACAAACTGATTTTAGGGTACATTTTAGGATCAATATCACAGCTGCTGACAAGTTATTACCACCAAACCGAAAACTTCATAAAAATTAATTGCCTCACCTAATTTCCTATGTATTGTTATTAAGAATCAAATGCAAAAAATTTACATTCTTCTGACATTTTCCATAGTCCTGATTACAACTCCATTCTCTTCTTGGGCAAGGCAATACTCCCTAAGTAACAGCTGTGGTCAGTAAACTAACTGGAATTATTTTACAAAGTGTATTTGCAGGTGCACACCAAACATGAACAATTTACCTTCTTAAGGAGAACTAATACATGCAAACATTAATTAAAATTTGCATAAGCCAGGATAGCAAACCAATCTTAATTAATAAAATGTAAACTGCAGTTAAATTGTAATTATTAATAATTCAGGTTTAATAAATTCCAATTTTAGTTTTTTCCCCCCTATGGTGAATTTATGGTTCTATGCAGTGATGCTGCTGTCTCAAAGCACGTTATAACCTACAAGTGTTTACTGTTTCTCCACTCCTTGCTGCCCCCCCAGCATCAGGAAGACTTCATGTTATATGGGAGCTGACCCCAAATGAGTAATGGAATGAGGGGTCTCAGGAACTGGACCAAAGTCACCTTCTCAAACTGTGTTTTTTCATGGGACTAACACATGATCCAGCCTCTCAGCCATGGGGGTGCAAATTTTCCTCTTTTTCTATCAAACTTAGGACAGTCTTCAACTGCTGTCCTGGAAAAGTGCTTCAGCCCCTAGAACACATCTCAGCTTCCCTCCCATGGCCTATATTCCTGTACTTATTTAAATATTTAAATATGCATTGGGTAGAGGTGCACACCTGGAGAGCATCACCATGGAAGGGCTGGTTCATGTCTGCTGCAGGCAGAGCAGAAGGGCATTCCTGCCCACCAGCCCAGGCTCAGCACAGGCGCCCAGAGCCCATCCCAGAGCTGCTCCCAGCTGCTGAGCCTGGCCCTGCACAGGGCTCCTGAGCTGCAAAGGTGCTGCTAGCCCATGATGCTGGCCCAGGGCCCATCCCAGAGCTGCTCCCAGCTGCTGAGCCCCTGGCCCTGCACAGGGCTCCTGAGCTGCAAAGGTGCTGCTGGCCCAGCCAGCAGAGATGGGCTGAGCCATCCCAGAGGGAACAGGCAGGGGAAGAGAAACCACACTGAATGGAGCCAGAAACAGGCTCCTGCACCTGCAGCCTGAGCAATCCCAAACCTCCCTGGGGTCTGAGCATGTCCATGCTGCTGCCTATGGACCAATGCTCTGCATAACATCCTTGGGGAGATGGCTGAACGGCACGTTAAAGTAAACCTCTGATATCTGGGAGAGCACCTCAGCTGGCTGTGACAAGCAGCCATGTGGTGCCTCAGGCACACCCTGCACCAGGACACCAGCAGCAGCTCCTGCTCCTGGCTACTGTCCCTATAGCCAGTGCTGGCACCTGGATCCCCTGCAGGAGGGGAGGAGAGGCGGCCCCAGCAGTGACCCACACGGGCACACATGACTCCCAGCAATCCCTCAGCCATGCAGCTCTCCCTGCAGAGCCAGCTGCACCAGGGGAACTGGCATAGCAGGCATAGCAGTGATGCCAAGAGGCCTCTCCCAGATCTGTTTTTCAGGAATCACTCCATGACGGGGGAAGAGAGACTTCCAGAGGCCTCCAGTACCCCCAGTCTAGGCAAGCTGAGGAGTCAGGGGGATGCAGAACTACATGATGCACCTATGGTCCCACAGGAAGCCTGTGACAGGAGAAAAGCCAGATCCTGCTTCCCAGCCATCCCACTCTCCTCCATCCATGATGCTGAGCAAACAGTTCTGTTTGTGTCAGCCCACAGCAATATCCATCACATCCCAGACTGTGCAAAATACAGCCACATTCACAGAAAGGGTTATTAGACATTGCAATGGAATTGCCAGGAAGGGGGTGGAACCACTGGTCCTGGAGATGTTTAAGGAAAGACTTAGTGTGGCACTTAGTGCATGATCAAGTTGACATGGTGGTGTTTGCTCAAAGGTTGGACGTGATGATCTCAGAGGTCTTTCCCAACCTAATTGATTCTGTGAACAACTTTTAAAAGCACTTGTCCTGCTCTCTCTGTCCAGACCAAAAAAATATTACAGAGGCCAAGATGATTAACATTCTGTATCAGGAATTCACACCAGTGAAAAAGCAAAGCTGCCCTCCACCTCAGCACAGTTCCCAACCAGGAACAGAGCGGAGTCATGTCATTTGGCTGCTGGAAGTGAAGGAAGACCCCCTGTTTCCCCCACATCCACCAGGAGTTGCCCAGAAAGGTTTGACCACATTCCTCAGCTGAGGCACAAGTTAGTTTCCAAGTTCAGTGTTCTTATTTCCAGATGTAAGGGGAAATCACACAGCACTAAAGGACAACCTAAGCAGGATGCACCCACTGCTTTCAACAGGAGTTTTGCCACCAGCTTCAAAACCAAAATTATTTCAGCCACTAACAGACAGTCAGAAATCATCTGATGCTGACCACAAAACATCAACATTTACTACAATGACCACAACAGGGGACTTAATTGTCACAGATTGTGACAAAAGTGAAAACAAGCTCATACAAAGGCTTAGTTTTTGAGCAAAACCAATCTTTTTTAAGGTTAAAACAGCATCTTCAGAATCTGTTCAGCTTCTCTAGTGAGAAGGAAAAAGAACAACAACCAGCAGTGAGGAGTCAGGCAAATTACTGAGCTCCTTGGCAGGCCTGAGTGTTGAAGGCAGCAGAAGACACTGCACAAAATAAGGCAGAGTTTTCTGCCTGCTACCTGCAATGCACCTCCTCAACACTTATGAGGCAGGAGGAGTAGGTTCTAACTTGCAAAAAGCTTTTGTACAATCTCTTTGTTTTTATTTCAAATGTTGGAACTGCCATGCCTACGCACATTTTACCTGCCAAAACATCCACAGCTTTTCATACTGCCAACTTCGCAGCCTGCACATCAAGTCCTTTCTTCTCAGTTTGCACAGTTATTTTTGGAAATCAACATGTGTTATGTTGAAAAATATTTTCTTTCCATCCCTAAAGCCCTAAAATGTATTTATTAGTATATAATGAGAGATTTTCCCTCCTATTTCTATTTATTAAAATCTGGTGTAAAGCAATAACATCCATTATTAGACTTTCACACAAACACACACATGTACACAAACAAAAGCCAAAAAAAGGTGCAAAACCAGTTAAATTCCCAATGATAGTTTTCTTACAACTATTCTTGGGGAAAAAACAATTGAAGGAAATGTTCACAGAAAAGTAGCTCTGGAGAGCTACTGGATCTCATAGACAACACCCAGTAGATTAGGGCTGGAGAGAACAGGCAGTTCTCTCCGGAGGCAGATCTGTCTGGAGGGGCTGGGATCTCCCAAGCCAGCACTGAAGAGACGGCCATGTGTTGATAAAAACAACAGTTTGCCTAGGATGACTTTTAAAAGCTCTCTGAGATGTTCTATCTCTGTTTCTATCAAATTTTGAGTATGAAATTTTGAGTAAAAATCATTTCAGGAGAGTTATGTATGCAGGGTTAAATGAATTCTGAACACTTCTGAAAAATCTTCATTTGGTCCTTTGTGAAATCTTAAGGCAAGGAAAGAGGTGGTCAGGTTATTAGATTATCTTGCCATTGAGTTACTATTAGTGATTTCCCATATTATACCCCTCCTGAAATCAATTACCCCTCTTTTCCTTTCTAGGAAAAAAACCAACCAAACAAACAAACAAAAAACCCCCAAACAAACAAAAAAAACCTCACAAAAAACAACACAAAAAACCCCCAACAAACTACATTTTGGGGTGTTCCATGTAGGCATGTCCAGCTGCCCCCTCAGACAGAATGCCAGAGCCAGGGTGGAAGCTGCAGTGGGGGAGAGAAGGTATCTACATTTTTCCTGGGTGTGCTGCTGATGGCAGAATCCTTGAGCACTTTTAACTCACTGGTTCCTATGTGTTAGCACAATGAAGCCACAGAGCACACCGGCTTGGACATTTTAGTTTGTGAAGGTGTCTCCTGGTCAAGTCATGAGGCTTCACTTTTCTCTGTGAATCCTTCATTCAGCTCCAACACTAATCAGCCTCCAGATAATTTTTTTCCCTGAAGCCCTAAATCACTTGAATTCCCTGGAGAATGATGGGCAGAACTGTATAGAATGACATATTAAAACATTGTGGCATTAGATTCAGCTGACACTGAGATGCTCCCCACCTATTTCCAAACTCTGACTTCCATAATCTCATTTCATTTGCAGTCAATTAACAAGACTGGCACTTTGCAATGCTCAACAGGGCAAACCAAAAAAATGTGGTGCAACTGCCAAAAATTACCTCCCTAAAAGTCAGATCAAGTTTTGTTTTTTGTTTGTGTGGTTCTTTCTTTGCTCCATGCAAGCAGCAGGGCATCCCACATAGCAACAATGGTTTACTGCATTTTTCTAAAAATATGCTCCTCCAAGCAACCACATTCTCTGAATTCTGAGCAGCAAAAAAACACCACCTCGGCTGCAGCTTATATTGAGCTGAGCCAAAAAAATATATCAGACTTTGCCATCTCTGGGCAGGCTTGTCAGTGTCTGGCAAATGCACGTAATACACGGTGGTGAAAAATGCCCGCTCTCCTCCACAATAACAAGACTGATAGATGAGATTAGCCTTAGTACAAAGAGATGATTAAATGGCTTTTTGACATAGAATTGGGTAGTGTACAAGTTCTTCTAGCAGGGGAAAAAAATAATGTTTTTTACAATGAATGAAGCAACACCAAGAGATAAATGTTTTGAAAAAAATCCTAGTCTGCAAAGTTATCTCTGCATGATGCCACAATATGTCCATTTATTGGATTAGACTTTACAGTATCAGCCACTATTCAAGGAATGGTATGTGCTCATGCAGGTAATAAACATCACCTGCCAAAATAATAAATAACATTTAAAGTTATGCTGACAACTCAACTAACCAGAAACACTGTCCAATGTAATTGTACTGGATGAAATTCTGCATTCACTGAAGTCAATAGTACATGACCAGGAATTCACATATTGTTCTTATTTAAGTACAGCTGTTTTGCAATGTTTATTCCAAGCAAACTTGGATTGTAAACATGCAGCAGTGCCAAAAAGAGTTGAGCTGCATTGCTATCCAGATACTTACAGATTTGTCATTTGGGTTGCAATCTGGCCCGTTATACAACCTATTAATTAGTTCCACAACTTCTCTCATACATTACTCAGTCTGCCTCTCTTTTCCAAATTTCTGGTTTTCTAGTTGCTAATTTTTAATTGCCATATCAGATAATACTGTACATGGGTCAAGAGCTGTTAGCAGGTTTCCTGTGCTCGGCAGTGCCTTGAATTCTGTAACACTGCTAAGTGTGTCTCTGTTGAACCTCTGAAGCAGGAAAATCCAGTGCTAACAGCAGCACCAATACTTTATCTCTTCCCACAGGGGCTGGCACAACTCTCCAGAAATTGTGATGGTTGTCATGGACAGAGCCAACACTGCCTCATAAAGAGGAATAAACAGCTGTGTCACTCAGCCAAGCCTGCTGTGTCCCACCCACCTCTGCTCTTCCATCCACCTGCACAGCCTCAGCTGCCTCACCCCTGTTACCCACAGCTGCCCTGACTGGTGCAGGCAGGGCTGGATTGTCACAGGCTGTGCCTCCCACATCAGATGGGGACAGGCGTGTCTGCAGCTGGGCTCCACAGGGAGCTGTGGGAAGGTGCAGATAAAGGAGAGCACTGCAGTGGTAGCACAACAACGTGGAAAGGAAGCAATGCAACAGCAGCTGGCATCAACAGGACCTGGGGCAGCTCTGGAGTGAGCTGTGTGGCACAAGAGTGAGGGTGGCTGTGCCCAGCATGGACCTGCCTCCCCAGCACAACTCAAACTTGTACTGAAAGCAGCCTTGCCTTACAGCATCTCCAGGGCTCCACAGCATCTGGCAGAAACTGCTGAGTTATATTAGAACAACTGCCTGTTGTACACCTAGGGACATCAAGGAACTATTGTTCCTGTAGTGAGTCCTTCCAAAACATCATCTTTCCTGTTTCCTGCTGGTTACATGCATGGATTTATTTATATATGTATGTATATGTATATACACACATTTGATAAAATTAAAATTTTTGACCTTTGAAGTACAAATGTCTTAAATAAAGGCATTCACATGTAATGATAGTGGCTTACCTACATCCCTGTCCCTGATACAGTAGTCTGGAGAGCTTTCAAAGTATACCAGGTCATTCTTAGTTGGCTTCTTAAATTTCTTATTAGCCACAGTGAAACCCGTGCCATCTTGATTCATGACCACCTGAATTGCTCCATTGTATTTCTTCCACAGGTAATCTCCTGTTCTCCTGAAGTCTGCCATGGCCAGCCAGCAGGTCCTTAGAGTGCAGGATCCACTCACACCGTGACACTTGCACTCTTGTTTCAAAAACCGCTTCACAGCCTGTTTGGAAATGCACAGGTAACTATAAATATACACAGGTAAAACAAAGTGGAATTAATTAATTGCTTCTCAGCCCTTTTCCAGCCATCCTGCAGTGCCAGGCCCGCGATGGGTCTCCAAATTACGGTCTGTAGTGACACCCACTGGTAGCATCAAGTCATCCCCAGTGGCTGCTCTGCTCTGGCTGCTTGACTCAGCGTGCACACAACGCTGCTGCTGGGCTTACCTTCCTGCTCCTGCCGGTCAGCCCAAGGACCGGCGGGGTCTAGAGTGCCAGGACACAGACTGGACAGGAGCAAACAGTCAGAAATGGCCACAATCATTCAGCGCCTTGGGAGGTGAAGGTGCCCCCTTTCCCCATTGTTTCAGCTGCAGGATCGCCGTGCTGACCACTCTGACCCTCTCCAGCTCATCTCCATAAAGTTGCCCTTTACCCTGAACAGCATTTCAAATATTGCCCAGAAATTCATATATAAATTATTTTTAAAAGACTGTGTAAAGCATTGTACCTGTGCTAGGCATCAGACCTATACAGAATCTTAAAATACAGTATACTTAAAATGCTTATACAGATTTTAACCAACATTTTAGCATAATATCTTCATTAGTTTGCACTGGAGAGATCACCCTTATCATTAATTTAACATCTGGATAGTATTAAAGCCATTTCAGCGTCATCTCAGACATTTAAGCTATCTGTATGATGTTGGAGAACAACAGATGGGTTCACAGACAGTAAATAATTCATTCCTAATTATGTAGATATGGATATTTGAGCTATAAATATTATGCCTTAAGGGTTCATGAAATATGAACTTTTTAGAGTTGGTACAAGAGGAATGTCATCATAGGAGGAAGGTAAGAGAGAGGAAAGCTCCATGATTAGAAGTGAGACTGATGCACAGTGGGGCAGCCTTTTTCAGTCAAGCACTTAGTAGTAAAGTGAGAATGTATTATAAAACCAAAGGATGTTCAATTTTCTTTCCAACTTGTAAATGATATGAATACTTTAAAGAAGTCACTGGCATTCCCACGGCCCCATTTCATTGCCATATCACAGATCTGGGATTTAAGCAGATGCTTGGTTTTAATTTTCTGAGCAGAAATCAATTTAACTACTTGTATGTTTAAAACAACTTTCTGGAATAGTGTAAGAAGCACAGAGGAATATGATCTCTTTTTTGTCAGCAATGTTCCTATACTGATATACACCATATTATATTCTATGATTCATATGGGGATATTAAAAATATTTGTTCTATTTATTTTTTCATTAGCACAGTTGGAATAGTTTTTGGAATAATTTTAAGTGAGATATATCAACACCCTTTTCGGGGGCAAGAAGAAGCCAAGGGCACAGATGGTCTTACCCAGGTCAAAATGCCACCCTTGTGGGGCAGCTGAGGTGGTGAGATCCCTGCAAAGCTAAACCTACACTACTGTGAATACAAAACAATGTCTCTGTCCATAAAGCAGGTCCTAGAGCATATGAGAACATATTCATTTTTTTAAATTGAATATATTTATTAAAATTTCTTTATCTTTTTCTAAAAATCTACCTTACCAGTACTACCTTAGTATTTGGCAGAGGTATTTTTAAAACTTCCCATCATGGAACTTATTCAACCCTACAAAAATCTTTGTGTTGTAGACTTCAGCCTCTTTTGGACAGTAGCAGAAACATGACCACAGTACTGCATGTGCCTATCACTGATCTGAATAGCCTCATCTGCCTACATTACATATTAATTACACCTGCTGGCAATAGGCAGGTGGAGGAAAGATGCTGAAGAATAAAAATTTTTCAGGGAAATAATCTACTTGCAGTACAAAAAAAGATCAGAATACAAACAACTTAATTCCTATTAAATATACATTAAGGAAGATTTTATGTATTAAACATACATAAAGATAAGACATAAAAAGTCTCTACAAATAATTCCAGATGTTTTATTGTGCTTGGTCTAGCACAATAAAATGTTTTTTTCTGTTTTTCTGTATTTCAGATGTCATGGGAGCAGCACATTTTTAACATGTTTTTAAAAATGAAACAGCATATTCCAGTTTCATGCACCATTCTTTTTATAGCTACCACCACAAAATGCTAGTGCAGCTATTCCTCAGCCCTTGCACCACAGGTGGGCAATACACCTGGCAACTACTCCTCCTACTCATCTTTAATGTGAAGGTAAAGACTTTTTTAGCTGAAATTCAGGAATGCTATTTTCATACAATGTTTAGAAAAGGGGTTGCAGGTCATGCTCCAAGGCCATTGCCTTGGAGCATTGTATTTTGGATTTCTTTTCTTTAAAAAAATCTCTGCTCATTTTGTGATTAAGTTTACCATATATATACAGAAATGGATAGAATGGGTTTTTTTCTCTAGAGTTATTTTGAATTTGCTCTTTGTCAAGCCTGTTCTTCAGTGTGATCTTCAGCCTCTCTTAGGAATTTGTATTCTGTATCCATGAAAAAATAAAACTCCTGCTTATATAAGACCTAGACTCAAAATAAAACCTCCATCCAAACTGATCCTGAGCTTAGACTCCTGCTCAACTTCCCACACAAGGAGTGATTGAAGTGACTCCAACAGCAGTACTATTAGGTGGTAGAATTCAGTCTGTTTGTACATCTCTGTGACACTGAACCTCCAAAGAAGACAGAAACAGCAGCTCAGGCTCTTGCTCTTCCTGTATTTCTCCACAGCTGCTGAGACCAGACAGCAAGGGCCAAGCATTAACTGCCCCAGACACAACAGAGCTGTCCAAGAACATCTCCAGGCATCTATTGCATGGACACCCACCTTCCTTCCAGCTCTGTTGTTGTGAAGGTTCATCAGTGCCCTGGCATCTTTTCCTTTCCGCTCTTTGGCATCCACAAAGGCTCTGGCAAATTTAATGCCATAGTCAATGTTATCACTGCAGCCACCCCAGTCGAAATGGCCCTTGCTGTCCTTGGCAGAGCCTTTCTTCTTGGGATCACAAGAGCAGGATTTCAGCTCCCCTTGGCTACATGCCCTGGTGATGGCAAAAACAACTCCAGCAGAGGAGATGGCGTGCACAAAAGCAGATTCTCGACTACCTGAAACAAAAAAAGTCACTTTAAATATCATTGGGGTAGCTACTTTGAGTGGCTGTCCTATATCCAAGACAGTTAGACTGGACTTTTTTGCAGAGGAAAAGATAAACTAGGCTGAAATCACACAAATACACATTCCCTGGAGCCAGAATTAGTCATGGCTTAAGCTTGGACCCCTCCCTGGTAAAAGCTCATCAATATAGTGTTAGAGTTGGAAAACATTAAACATTTGCTTTTGATATTGATTCATATACTTTCATGGATCAGTTGTTTTATACAGATATGTGAATAGGACAGCTGGTATTCCTATCATGTTTCACGAATTTAGAAGAATATATGAAGTGCTATGTGAGAGATAAGTTTAAGAAATTATTAAATAGGGACACTAAAACAACATGCATATTGCAAAATACTGCAAGTAACTCTTGAAGCTAGATTTTCCTCTCTTGAAGCTCTTGGAATAGACTTTCCTGTTTAAACCGTGCTAGGGAGAAAACTTGGGTGTAATTTTCTGAAAAATAAGTTAATATTATGTCTTCTGCCTAGAATCAAGCCCATAACTGTAATTCACACAAATAAGTTCCATTAAATCAATGGCACCGCTTGTGTCATGCTTGAGGCAGGATTCGGTCTGGCAGCTGTGACTTCTTCATGCCAGCTGCTCTGGCAGCTTTCCCATCTCTTAACCAAGATACTTTAGTATAACAAAGATTATCTGAATTTCTAGACTATATCTACTCATAGGCAATTAGATACATATTTCAATGTAATAATTGCTTTTATTTTAAGATGCAGTAGTTTACAATACAGAACTACATTACACTGCCACAAATCTATTTATGGTAATGGAATATTTTCCTACTTTTAAAGTTTTTAGCATAGAAGGAACAACAAGTAGATTTTTTGTGTAATATCTAAAAAAACTTGCAGTGAGAGAGACCTCTCTGCAGGGCTTGTAAGCCTTAAGTAATGTTAGTACAGTAAAAGAGTATCCCAAAGACAAATGTTAACAGTAACTTTTTTGTAGAGGCAGAATTACACCATAGAATTTAATATTGAGTATTTCAGTTGCAATAGCACCCGTATATTTAACTTATGAATGGGCCCTCAAGTTCCACATGCTGTGCAAGTCTTTTGCAAATGGCGACTGGGCAAACCATGCCTTCCCTACACTGCCTTCAAAATCAGGCAGGAGTTGCCATGGCTTGTTAGAAATCACACTCTTTTGAAGATGTATTTCTGAGAAAACTTACTCAGAAATATCGAAAATTTGCAAAGTGGTAATTAAAAAGAAACACTTGATATTGTTGGAAGAGAAAAAGTTTATTTGAGCTTATTGAACTAATCAATTTTATTAGAGCACTATCAAGCTACATTTCCACGGCAATCACAGCCTGATCAGGCTCAGTGCAGAGCTCAGAAGCCTGATGCTCTCATTCTCTCACATGAGCCAACACTGAAAGCTTCACTTTTGGAAAAACTGCATTTTTACTTTTTTTATTAAATAGCCTCATCATTATTAGGCTATGTTCTGCCAGGCATGTTTTCCTGAATATCAGACAAACCTCACTGAAAACTTCAGCCTATGGGTGACGTTACTGGTTACTCACAAATAATTGCTAAGGGAACATGAAGCTGGTTACAGGAACCGATGGCTCACCAGCAGCAGAACCGAGCACGGAGTGAAAATCCCCCTGCCTGGGTCAGTGTGCCTGCATCCTCCTCTCCATCCCCACCAGTTGGGCAATGGTCCCAGGGTACTTTCCTCCTCCCCTCCTTGCAGGTGCCAGGCTGCTCACTTAGAATGACGCAGGGCACATTCCAGGGACACGAGTGCTAGGGCAGGGTCAGTCAGTGCACTGGCTGCACACCAAGGAAGGCCCTGTGCCCAGGGTGTGGCACTTGGTGACAAGAGCTGCAGGCACTAACAACCTCAGCAGGTTTATCCCTCTGGTAAGGACATTCTGACACAGTAACAAATCCCAGTCATTTCTTAGGGTCTAAAAGGGCCACATCTGAGATTTGAAGACTCACTAGATGCCTTACTCCAACCTTTAGATGACAGCAACTCCCTGCTTAACCATCCTCCTTCAGGGTGGGAAGCACAATGTTGCTACCTCAGTTGCTTGGGGTCTGCACAAGCCCGGCTCACCTCTATCAGATGTGTGCCCTGCCTCCCTCTCTCCCGGAGCCTGACCTGAAACGCCGCAGTGCCTGCAGGGCAGTGCTGCCCCAGCATGGGCTCACCCCGCAGTCAGCACAGCCCTGGAGGCACTGACTGCACCCTGGGGCTGCCCTTCCCCGGCGAAATGCCCCAGCGGGAACCGGCCCGCAGGGGGAATTGTCTCCTGATATCCCAATGCACTGGGCTCTGTTTGCACTTGAGCTGCCCCTCTCTGCAGGCCCCATCCTGAGTGCTGGCACCCTAAGGCTGGGTGTGATGGAAAGTCTTCTATCCTGCTGCCACATTCTGCTGCCTCAATTTCCCTGTAGGCCTTAATATGTGGGTTTGCTATCCATTTTACACCACAAAAAAAAAGAAAAAGAAAAAAAAAAGAAAAAAGAGAAGTTGGGAGCTGCAGAACTAGCTCCTAATATGCCAAAACCCCACATTGTCTCCCTGATTTGATACAGGTTTTTAAGAAATATGGACCTTCGTGTTATCATATATGCTGTTCTGCTGTCTGTGAGACCCTAAAATAACTTTGCATGTCCTCTTCCTTTCCTCCTGAAACGTAAAATCAAGCTTCACCCTTGCTAAGGATGAAGGATACAGGAGGATGGCCACCACGTCTCATCATTCCCGCAAACTGCCCAGGGGGTGCCAGCCCCAAAGCAGCCCCGTTACCCTCATGAGGAACACTTGTACCCTCACGCTGACTCTCCACAGCCCCTCTTATCCTCGGGCCGCGGGCTGCAGGCCCCACCCAAACCCGGGCAGCCCCTCCCTCAGCGCGGCGGGCCCCGGCACTCACTGCGCAGCAGGACGCGGCCGAGCAGACGCTGCCCCCGCTCCAGGGCGTTGCAGTCCCAGCGGTGCCGGCGGAACTGGTGCTGGCACTCGGCCGTCCAGGCGGCCACGCCGCGGCCGATGGAGAGCATGGCTTCGGGGTGCCGCCGGCACAGCTGCCGCTGCCGGCTCACCAGGCCCGGCACGTTGTCGCACATCACCCGCGAGGAGCCCACGGCGCCCATGTACCTGCGGGAGGGAAGGGGCAGGGCAGCACCGGGGGCCGCGCCGACCCCCGGGCACCGGCCCCGAGGGAAGCAGGGTCCGCAGCGCCCCGGAGCCTTCCTCTGGCGGGTCCCGAGCTGCAGCTACCTCTGCCTTTTTGGTGGGAATCCTTTACAATTAGTCATTGACCCTGTGTTTTTTTTAATAACGTGAAGTATTCAGGAGAACCCCAAGCCCCGCTATTGCAGCTCCGTGCAGTACTTAAAAAAAAAAACAAAACCAAACCTTGAAAAAATTAAATTACATCATCTGTATCCAGATGGTCTCTATTAGTCCTGAAACGTTTCGAAAGGTACCTTTCATAAAATCCAAACTTCTATAGGTGTCTTTTGAAGGGATCAAACAGAAGAAAATGTCCTTTTCTTGAATTTTCATTATTTTATACAATCATAAAATCGTTAATGCCGTAACTTCAAAAAATATATAGTTAAGTCGCATTTCGAAGACACCATGACAAAAAGCCATCACAATAAATAACTTTTATACGACCAAGGACACAGATAGTCATTTTATTGAAACATGCCCAGTCTGATAAATCGGCCTTTGAACGCGCGTCAGCCAGAGTCAAGGTTAAATGTGTTCCCCAGGATTACAAGGGGTTTAACTCCTCTCCTACACCAAGACTTTCCAGCCTGGGCTTGTTTGGGGTCCCCAGTTTGAGGGGCAGGTTTATGTTTCCATTCTAACGCGCTTTGCAGCGAGCTGCCTGAGACGCCCCACGCCGACATCAACTATCCCTTGAAGCCGGGCCCTGCGCTGCCCGCCGGGCTCTCAGCCCCCTGCTCTGGCACTTTGCAGCTCAGTGAGGACCGTGAAGGAGGGAGGGGCGGGGGAGGGCGAGGAAGAAGGAAAAAATAAATTAATAATAAAAAAGTAGCGCCGCTGCAGCCAATTCCCAGCGCCGCCGGGGCGCGGATGGGCGGCTGCCAGCAGCGGCGGGCGGCAACCCGCGCCCGCGCCCCTCGGGCGGGTTCCCCTCCCGCCTCCCGGCGCTCCTCCCGCTCCCTGCGCGGCCCCGGGCGGTGCCCGCTGCCCCCGCCGGGCCGGGACCCCCGCGCCGCTGCCGAAAGCCCCGGGCAGCCCCCGCAGTTGCGCTGTGCTTATACGGAGGAGGAGGAGGTCGGAGAGCCGGGATGGGGTGTGGAAGGAGGTGCCGGGACCGTCTAAATCCGCTCGCTTTAAGGCCGGGATTTCTGGACCGGAGCAGCTGGGAGCAGCGAGCTCTGCTTCTGCGAGACTAAGAGGAGAGGCTTCCCCCACCTTCCCTAAATCACAATTAATCCGACCCCACCTTCCCCAAGAGCAAATAAAAATTTCTGGAATTGCACAGCTTACCACCATGAGGAGGTGACTGGTGGGGTCGCCCAGACCAAGATCAAGGGAAGAGACCACCAGATCCCAGGGAGAAAGTTCATGTTAGAAACGCTTCGGTCCACATCAGGTCAGTTGCGGGGGGCAGAAGAAATCCCATGGAGCAACAAGGACGAGCAGGGACAAACGCAGCTTGAGGGCTACTTCTTTCCCGTGGGTCAAAAGCACCTTCGCATCCCTACGCGCGATCGCGGGGCTTAGTGATCCTCTGCCGGGATACGGGGGTGCCAGTTGGTGCACCGCTCTGGATTCCTCTCGGCTCGCCCTGCACCAAATCCCTCAGGACATGGAGTTCAGCCCCGCTCCCATCCTTCATCTTTGCCCCGATCCAGCTCTTCCCTGCAGTCACGGCAAAACTGAGGGGCTGGTGTGGGCTGCTCTCAGACTGGGTGGGTTCTGCTTTGGTTGGTGTTTTTTTTTCCTCTGAAACTCTGATGGATGAAATGATGTCAAGAGACACTGGGGGAAGAGGAGGAGGTAACACCTCTGATTAGGCAAGGAATCCCGAGGAGCCAGTTGCTTTCCAATAACCCTACAAGCAGACAGTGAGTTCAAACCGGCCAGCAGATGTTACGCGACCTGCTGCGGAGCCGGCGGCGGCCCCGGCAGGCTGTTACAGACCGGCAGCACTGGGCACCTCTCGGGGTTTGGCACGACGGCAATTCATGGCTCGGTCCGCGCACCAGCGAACACCGAGCACGGAACGGAACCGCGATCCGGTGCAAGCAGAGAAGGAGAGAACCAGGGCAGTCCCGGTATAGGGTGGACACCGCCCGGCCGCCTCCCCTCGCCACGGGCAGCGCAAAGCCGGGCTGGCTTCCCCGCGGGCACCGGCGCCGCCCCGGGCGTCTCTGCGCAGCCCCGCACCGCGGGGACTCCCGTCCCACACCGTGACGGGCTCCGACACCGGGACGGGCTACGCGCCCCATCCGCCTGAATCCCGGCATGGGGGAATCCACCACCGCCGCACCGCTCCCCGGCCCGAGAGGCGACGGGCGGCCCCCGCCCGAAAGAGGGGAGATGCGGCCGGGGCTGGAAGCCAAGACAAGAAGGGATTAAGAAACTTTTTTCACTTCGTATCATTTCTGCACAGCAAATACAGGGTTAACACATATTTCAAACAACGAACCCTCATTACCAATCTGGAGATGCCCCACTTCCGAGACAGCATTCGTTAGCTGAAGAAAGGACAAATAAATGCCCAAGGTTGCTAAGTGAGTTAGGGACTACGCAGCTCTTGTTACTAAAAGAAGCCTGCAGTTGTTAACTCCAGGTGAAAATCCTGGAAGAGCAAGCAAGGAAGCACCCCTTAAAAGCTGTTCTTCAGGCTGTATATCACAGCCATTCCCATGTTTCTCGGTACGACTTCTCAACATTCCAGACATTGAACTAGATGTAGGCACCATTTCAGAAAGAAAACTGAAAACGCAGAATTATGTGAAGTTTTGAGGTGCTAACATTCACCCACTACTAACTTAACCTGAAAGAAGTACCCCAAACAATCCTCAGAAATCAACACCAAACTACCACCTCCAACTGCAATGTCAAAATCTTTTGACTGCAAAGACTTCCGAGTAAGAATAATTGAAGCTTGGGACACACAAATGCTTCTACAACTGTACTTGCCCAGAGGCAACTACAGCTCCTCTTACTAACTCCAGCAGGTCTTAAAAGCAGCAGATGAGCATTCAGTATCTATTTGATAAAATGCAACCAGTGTAAAAACACTCCAATTTTTAGCTTCTGGCCAACTTATTTCTTACATTTATAATACACTTTGGGTCAATTACTGGGGCAGAGAAACACCACTGAGGACAGCAAATTCCAGCAGTACTTTAGACCCATACAAAGAAAGGTACAATCCTCCCTGCTACCAGTTTTCTTGGGCTTGCAGTAAAAAGCTGACTTCTCAGAATTTCTCACACCCTTCTGTATAACAGGAGCTTCTTTAACCTGTGGCTACTGCATTAGTGGCTTATCAACGATATCCTTTTCCCCTCCATTAGTCATATGCCCCATCTGCATTCCAGCTTTATTGCTATTCAGATTCTTTCTCCAACCCCTCCACTTTGTGCCAGCCCTACAGAAGTTGACCTTGGATCCATTATTTCTATTAACAACCACACTCTCACTATAGAGAATGACAAAACAGGCAAGTTTGGAAAGGAACATGGGGAACCACACTGGTTTTGCATGGCCACGTTTAGGCAGCAGGGGGTCACAGGGGTGATTTCTGTGCAAAGGCACTAGAAGCTTCCCACATGTCTGACAGAGCCAATACCAGCCAGCCCCAAGATGAACCTGCCATTGGCTAAGGTCAAGCCCATCAGTGATGGTAGTTGCACCTATGGGACCACTATTTGAGGATGCAAAAAAAACCCTCTGCAACAGCAATTGTGCCAAAGTGTGTTAGACAACATGAGAGAACACCTGTGGAGACACCCAGGCCAGTGAAGAAACAAGGGGGAGAAGGTGCTCCAGCTGCCAGGGCAGATTCCCAGGCAGACCACAGTGAGTCAGGCTGTCCTCCTGAAGCCAACACAGGTCCATGGTGAAGCAGAGATCCACCTGCAGTTCACAGAGAACCCCACAGTGGGTTGAAGGAGGGTGTGACCCTGTGGGAAGCTCATACTACAGCAGGGTCATAGCAGGACTTGTGCCCTACAGGGACCCACAGTGGAGCAGTCTATTCCTGAAGGACTGCACCCCATGGGGGGAGAGGGGGGAACCCGCATTGGAGCAGTTTGTGAAGAACTGCAGCCCCTGGAAAGGACTCAAGTTGAAGAAGTTCATGGAGGACTGTCTCTCTACAGGGAGGGCTGGTTCCTGATGCAGCCTGGAAAGGCTGCTGGCCTCCCTTGCTGCACAAAAAGACTGAATCTAGAAATCTGTAGGTGTCTTCACGAAGTATTATGTGCACAGTTTCTCATACAGTTAAGAAATCATGCCATATGCAAAACAGGTGACAGTGGAGTAGCCAGAGCACAGAAAGCCCCATTTTCTGCACACCTTTTGAAACGAGCTGAGGTTTTTCAATATAGTAATGAAAATAATGTAGTTAAACCTGTATTTCTACATTCACAAAAGACTATTTTCAGGAAAGATGAAGGCATGGAAGGCTCATCTGAATTTTTTTTTAAGAAAAGCCCCACCAAACTCTTAAGAAGAACACATATTCCCATATATACTACAGCCAGTAGCACATCTTAAAAGAACTGAAAATCCTTTCCCAGAGGTATCTCTCTAAGTCCCACTTCCAGGGATTATGGCTCTATAATAGATGAAATTACACCATTTGGATCAGGATAAAAACTAGACGTAATTGATCAGGTATTAAACCTGCTAATATCATATAATTCATTTCATGCCAGTGATACCCCATTGTCATATCTCACTCAGATCTCACTACAGCCCTATTACCTGAAAATTCTTATTTCTGGAATAGGGGAATTAACATTTTCAACTACACACTTCCCCCCCGCCTCCAGAACAACAAAATGACAGCACATGTCTTCAAAAGCAGAAATCTGCAGCTCAGATACCTGTTAGGACTTCAAGGCTTTGCAGCCTTGCTACCTACTAACAGGTATCAAAACTGTAGTCTGTACATAAAGATCCACAGCAACATTTGTAGTACTTTACAGTGTGTATTATTACATTTGTAGTAACACAGGAGTTTTATTTGAAAAAGACAAACTGTAGCTTTTGCAGAACTGGTGAAATAGAGAAGGCAAATGCAAACAATCATCTGCTCATGAGGAAGTGATAGCTTTGGGAAACACCTGTAAGGGTTCAAAGACAACAAAAGGTAGAAGAATAAATTGTACATTTTAAGTCTTATCCTTAGCAAGGCACTTGGATGAAATAAAAGATAAACCAAACACATGCTGAGGGTAGTGGAGAATATAGTAGAAACACATGCTCAGTCTTTCTCAATTTAAGAATACACATACCCTGTAAGACCGGTGCAATACAACAATAGCCCAAAATTCTCTTTATTAGTTGTAATTGGCTAGCAGGAATAATTAAGGGTGATGTCTTACAAAAGGCCAGGTACTGCACAAGTCAAATTTAAAGAGCAGGGCAAATCCCAAAGCACAGAAGAGAGACACAGGACAAACAAGTCACAGCCTTAGACAGGAAAATTAAAAAAAAAAAAATCTTGCAGTTCCTTCAGATCTCCACAGGATCACCCAAGGCCCTAATTTTACACAACAGCCTACAGACTCAGAAAAGGCCATGGTATGAATAATCATTCCTATGAAGACAAGTTAGGTATCCAACGACAGCTCCAAGTAGGAACCTCACTGCATCTTTAAGCAACCAGGTATCCCACAGGATTTGGCCCGAGGTCCAATTCACTCAATCCTCAGCAGCCCAATTTGCACTACTGTAGGAGGATAACGACAGCAGCAGGGCTGCGAAGTTTACCTGCTTAATACATGCAAAGCTCTTTAGCATTCTCCTCCAATCCCCTCATAGATGTGCAAATCATTGTATTCTTACTGTTCTGGGATAATGACTGCAATTTGATGGCTTGCAGAAGGAGGCCTCTCAGCAGGGACGTTTTCATATGAAGGCTCCCTTAGGAGCTGGTGGGGGTAAGAATTCTGAAAGTGTAGCTCAAGGGCCACACGTTGAAGGAATCTTTTTCTTTGCTTCCTGCCCTATCACTACCATATTGTGACACCTTGTCAGAGAATTTGAAAGAGGCACTGCAGCAACATGAAATTGAATAAAGGATATTGAAATGCTTCACCTAAGCCCGAGTCTGGAATTCAAGAAGGTAAATGCAATTTCATTTTTTTAAAATTATACGGTATGTTAAAATACTCTGTTCATTTGGCTCTTTAAATGTCCTCCTCATGCAATGCAGTTTCTGATTGACCAATTAATGAAACCAGCTTAAAGTGGTTACTCCAAGACCCTTGCTTCTTGTGAGTGGTTTATGGAATTTCGAACACTCTACTTGAACAGTACAGGATGCCAAGGATGCTGCTGGCATAAAGCCTATGTTTAACTCAAATGATGTTCACATGTGTGTTTGCAAGTATGACTATAAGCACCAGAAACAGGTGATCCATAAGATAATTCAAAAAGACCAGCTTCTTCCAAATGTATCACGGACATCATCTCCTGAAGTTCAGACCTTTGACTCCCTTCTGCAAAAACCACTTTATTATAATGCTCACACTTGAAAAGAAATTACCAGCAACTATCATGCATTACTTTTTTCTCCGCTAAATATTTTGCGCCAAAGCAATAATAATTTAGTTAAATGCTGATAAAACTTCTCTGGAGCAGATTTTCGGTTCAACTGCAAGAGCTCCAAGTTAAGCTTAAAAGGCCTCCAACTGACCAGATCTTTTCTTCAAATTGATGGAAAAAGTGTTTGAATTTTTGTTGTCTCAAATGTCAATATCTACTAGTGACTAGTTACATCTCTTGAAATGAAAGCTATATTCAGTGTCCTTTGAAGTGGCTTTGTTAATGCAATTGGTCACTTAAATGGGGAAGTAAGGGCTAAGAAGCAGAATCTTTTGAAGGGCAGAAACTTTTGAGCAGTTGAAATAATTCCACTTAAATAATGCAAAAGTGCAAGTGGGAAACAGTCTGTACAACATGCCTGGCCACTCCCCCTCCACTACCAACCTGAGAAACACCAAACACCTTCACCCAACAGAAACTCCCAAAAGACATTAGGTGTCAAAGTTCTAGTACTACCTGTGAGCCAACCCATCACGGAGCAACTGCATTTGAACTGTATTTTGAGCTGATTAGAGGAAGAGTGGTGTGTATATAAAAGGTGACGTTCCTTCCACAATACATGCCCTGTTAGTTTAGGATCGATTCTAAGTTAGTATGAAGAACCACAGAACTATTTTTTAAGTATTTCCTTTTATATACTTTGTTCATGCTGACAGAATGTTCATTTTCACTTCTGGTAGATGGTGGTGGTGGTGAACACAGCTTATCCCTTCTGACACCAGTTTGGGAGCAGAATAAAACAGAAAAAATCCCCAACTTATGTTGTTTTTACCTCTGGCCTCATCACTCTGCAGGATGTTCCTGGCATTGAAGGACGAAAGGAGGTAAAACAATTGCAGTAACAAGGAAACAAATGAACACCCAATGCAATTCTCTAAGACAAGCAGAAAACAGCAGTAACAGTGATTGGAATAGCACCCAAGTTGTTATCTTTTCCTTTCTAGTCTCTAGAGGGAATACCGAAGGTTAAGACTCTAGACAACATTCTGAAAACTCAGAGACCAAGTTTCACACACCCATTCAGTTTATGTTTTTAGATTCTTTTTGTTTCATTTTGAAAGAAAAAATTTCCTTCCAAACTATTCAGCATTTTTACAGATGCTTACTGAAGCCTACAAAAACGTAACTAGTTTGAATTCACTTACACCAACTTCCTTTTTTCCCAACATACCTGGTTTAGTAAGCAGATCAAAACCAGTTACAAATGTTTCACTGTGGGATTACAAACACCTTTGTAAGTGGAGAAAATATTAAGAAAAAGATTGTAGTGAAAGACCAGACCAAGAAAAAACAAGCTGCTATGCCTTCTAAGTTGTCTGCATTCTTACAGCAAAGTACTACTATAATCCTTTCAATAGATGTGATGAAACTCTTAATAGAGGTGAGTATCCCTAAGGAAGCAGATTTCAGGCATAATATAAGTATCATAGTTCAATGGGAAATGACTTTTTAGACAAAATGAAACAAGATGTCCACAATTCTCTTGATTGGGAAAAGAAAAATATACATGTATCTCTCTGCAAGAGAAAAGATCTTTATCAACATAAAATTGAAAGTGATAGTGAAAATATTTTAAACCCTGCCAACCCCCAAAACACATCTGCATTATAATTTTAAATACAAACATATGATATATAATCAGAATTTATTTATATTCACCTCTGAACAGGTAAAACCAAAAAACTGAAACTAGTAATTAGTAAGCAATGATCAGTTTTATGCCAAAAAATGAAAAGCAGCTTTGACAACATTTTAGACACACATTCTATACCAACAATGAAGTTCAAAATAAAACCCTAAGATACTCTTAAGTAAAGTTATTAAAAATTAAAACAGTTATTTTTAGATCAAAGCAAATAATCAATACAATTACCAGAGATATGATGAGAAACAACACTAAACTTAAATTCAGGCTCTCTTTGCTACTAATTTAATTACACATAAGAAAAAACCAAATCCAAGCAATGTTACCACTCCCATTTTTACTGATCTTTTTTCCAAGGTGGCTGCTTTTTCTGGAACTTTCGCTTGGTTAGGTTTATTCTTTTCTTCATACTGAGACAGATGTTAAATCCATGTAAAAAGTGCAGAAAAAAAAAGTTAGTGTCAAAGCTTCTTAAGAGATTATAAAGCACCCATTCATAAGAATCTGCATGCATCTAGGACTGACATTACTTCTTTCTTTCTCTGTCCTACTTAATTTGAAATAAATGTGTGTAAATGTTCACTTTATCTGATGTTCAATTATTCTGAAACATATATTAGTAAAACAAACTGTTCATTTACAAACGTCATTACTCAGGAATAAACCACTGCTATTATTAGATGCTACAAAAATCTAATAACAAACAATAGAACATTGACTGTCAAATGTTTTAGCTAGAACTTCTGCCATTTAATTACTAAAAAATCCCTGTTTATTTAAAAAGAAAGTTAAACATTTAACAGATTAGGCTTATTCAAAATTACAGGAAGAGTGGAAAGCACCAAACAAGTGCCATCTCAAATACAAGTTGAACCTGAGTGGAGCCTTGTTATAAAGGACAGCAGGGTTAGGTTCTGATTTCCTACCTTAGTTACAATGCTTGGAAGGCTGTCTCTTTTACCATACTTTCAAAAATTATATGCTAAGACATTTACTGCTGGAAAGTCTTGTCATGACTAAGACAGCGAACAGTACTGAAAACTTCAAGGGAATTTATACAAACATTTTATGTAAGAGGTTAAACTGTGTCACTTAGATTCACAGGTTCACAATAAACACTTGGGTGCTCTACATTCAAAAGTGCCCCATCACAAATTAAGTAGCACAAAAATGTCTTGTATTAAAGTATTCATAAGTGAAATTCATAAAATATAACAAGATTTTACAAAGAAGGATTTTCTTTCTTGAAGCAATGAGAAGGCTGTTTCACACAGGATACAGACACTGTGCTTTGTCTTGACAGCTATAAAAACCTTACATCCTTACATACAGATAAAGTCAAGTGGCACCAAACTTGGAATCCTCCCAGCCCTTATAACTGGCCTGCATATATAGGAGGCAAATATATACACATGTGATGATTACATATGCAAAAAAAGGAATAAATAGCTAATAAGTTCTTTGCCACAGTTGCTACCTCTTAATATATTTGGTGCTAAGTGATTTATTGGGAGAAGGCTGTTATATTACATTAAATTTACTTAAACTACAGGAAATTGCATTAGTAGCATTATACTCAAGGTCTGAGTTCCACATGGCTTCGTTCAGCAACAGATTCCTTTCTGACACTGATGCTCCATTTACCCTACCCCAGCGGCCGTTCATTTTACCAGCCTATTACTTAAAATGACCCCATCTGACAAGAGAGTGTCACTGTGTTGGCTTGAGAATGACTGATGTGGTGCTAACATCTAGCCTTGACCTCTCCCACCCTCTTCTTTTGTCACTCTACAGAGTTATCTGGGATGCCTCCCATTCAATCCATAAAACCTTAGTATCTTCCTTGTGAGTCAATAATTCCAAACAAAAGATTCCTTAATTAAAAAGTAAGAGTGTAAGTATTCAGCATGGCCTCTATGCCACAGTGGTTGTCCAAGAGTACAGGGATACATTCCAATTAATTCCTTTGTGCAGTAGAAAGAAAAAAGTAGATTATGCTTTCTTTTGGAGATTTTCCACATTTCCGTGGAATATTAGAGATTATTTCTCTTCCACCATGAAAAGGCAAAAGGGGGAGAGATCGATGCAATGTCCAAGCTAAGGCTGAACAGCCTTTGGCAGACCAAGGTATGAAACATTTCCCTGACATATGTCATATTTGAGGTTGCATCAGAAACTTGTACACAGTATTTAACAGCCTCACTCACACACACCCACCTCCAGCACGAGGTCCTTCAGTTTGTGAACTTCTTCTTCCAACTTTTTAACACTGCAAATCACATCTTTGCAGACTTCAATATAGCATTCAGTTGGTGCCCACGGCAGTGCCATCTGTTAATAATTACAGTTATTAAATAATTAATAGTTATTTGCCATAATTACATCATTGTAGATTTTAATATAGTATTCTACAGTTCATGTATTACAAAAGACAGTGGCAGAACAGGTCTATAATTGCATTTATGCTGGGTTTTAATTATATAATTTATGCACAATAAACTACTACTCCCTAGCAGCCTTTGTTGGAAACTTTTGTCACCTTAACTCTTCCATCAGTAGAAACATGAAGAAACAAATCTATCTCGTTTAGTTGTATGGCCTAACTCTTTGAAATATATTATTTTTAAGAAGTGTCCTTTAGAGAAAGAGCACTGGACAGCTTTCTATAACCATGTAACAACCAAGATGGTTGATGAATATTCATCATTTTTATTTTACAAGGTGGAATAATGCACTCTACATCAATCTTCTGTTTGGTTGAATACCTTGTGAGAATTTTTGAGGAAATGGTTATTCATGGTCTGCACAGGAATGATCAGCTTACTACACTCTTTATTCAACTTCTGAAGAAACTTGAGCAATTCATCTTCACTAGAAAAATAAAATTGTTATTTGTCAAATGCTGTAATTTCTGGCAAGCTGAATATCACATATGAATTTTCAACACTGGCTAGTGAGTTAGACATGCAGTTTCATAACATACAAAAAACCCAGTATCATTTCAAAAGTTAGTAGGTGTGAGATATTTAACATCTTAGCAAGTTGGGGTATTTTTCCCCCTGTTTGTCCTATCCCGTGCCTCCCCTGCCTTATTTCTGAATGATAATATTTCTGACCTGCAGCTTACATTTTTGGGGTAGATGTGAGGGAAAAGGTCTGGCTTGTACTTTGGAGCTAGGAATGAAATGACTAGGTTTAGGGTAACATAGTCTCCAACAGAGTTGAAGAAAATAAGAATTCAATAATACTGGCTTGGCCCTTGGATCTGGAAACATATACCTCAGAGCCTAAAATATCTGACATCTATTTTGAAGAAAATTTTTAGTTGGTGCTCAAACACAAGCAAGAAGTCAACTCTCAAAATTAGTTTGACCCATGTCTCCAAAAAGTGGAGAGAAGGATAGAAAAAATTAACAGATTATTTTCAGCTTTAAGTTTCTAAAGCTTCCACATGACACTGACTCAGCTTTACTGGAATGTCAGAGAATTTTAGTCATAAGTCATGGTGCCAGCCAGAAACTTGCTGCTGCTCACCAGCAAGAAGCAAAGAGGGCAAGGAAGAAGATCATCCAATTGCTTTTACTGAGGGAGCTCTCAAACCCTGAAACTCCTGAGAAGTGTCTGTATCTCCAGTAGGAAAGTTTCTGCTAACTCTAAGATATTTGGGTCAACAACAGACAGGGCCAAAACAAGAGACAATTACAAGTTCCTCCTGCAGAGCTTCTTGTTCTGCAGAGCCATAGTGTCTGAATAAACTAACTCAGACTCCAACATTTCTCCATTCCCTAGGCAATCAGCTATTAAATGCAGACATATAACTAAATGCAACATACCCATACCACTTGCTTCTTTCTTCTGAGGTCAAAAAGGTATCCACAAAATTTGTCAAACAGCTCAACTAAGCTACACACCAATGCAGCACATGTATCCAAATGGAGATGGAATTTAGGCCATTGAATGCCATAGAGTGCTTTCCTTCAACTTTGGGCACAGGATCATTAGTGAGTAAAATTTCTGCCACTGCTCAGGACATCTGTGATTTGCAATAGTGCTGAACTGCTAAGACTTTAACATTTAACACAGAAACATGAAGAATCATTAATAGGTATGCTGGAGGTTTAAAACCAGCACTGGACATGGTTTCCATGAAGATGGAGAAGTACAAATGCTAATTAGTTTGTTTTTATAAAATAAACTATTGCTTGTTTCAGAACAATGTAACTGAACTGAGTATTTCAGGTAAAGAGCCCAAACATTAAACATCTGGAGATAGTCTAAAAGCTTCTTCCACATTACTACAGTAAAGCCATAGTCATAAATACTTTCTTCTACTTAGATAACTTTTTAGCTGGCATCTTTTGTGTTTCATTACAAAGGAAATTATCTTCTGGAATTCTGGAAGGATTCTTGGCAAATACAGAGTATTTTTCATAGGCTTGAATTAGGGAGGGGGAAAAAAGAAAAACATTGATTCTATTATACTATTTCACTACACCACAGTCCTTAAAAAAAACCCCATTTTCATAGAATTTTATACTTGCTGAGGTGATATGCTCTTATATTTAGAAATGGAAATAATGTTTTCAAAAAATTATCACCCTAAAAAAGAATTAATGGCTGTCAAAACATCAGTGGCTACACAGTGCTGGACACTCCGTAAGTTTATAATCAATCAGTTCAAGATTTTCTACTATGTTAGTTTTTCTATGACTTGATGACTGATTCTCCTTCTCACAGAATGACTTTGAACAAGTGGGAAGTAAAATCTTTATATAACAGCATGTAAACATAGCCTAAGATTTTAGTCTAAAGGTCAGATGCCTAGAATACATGTCAGGCAATTTTCTAGAAAACTATGCAGTGCTTGCTATAACTGAAGTGCTGTCATATTTTGTGTACTTCAATCTTTAATTAATCAATTATTTTCTGGTTTTGAGAACTACATATGATCTAAACCCACACTATACTAGGAGTAAGATATGTCACTGGTTTGCGAGACTGCACCAGATACTGTGTGGGTATTTCATTGTATTTGGCCACACACAGTGAATGGATAATTTTCTTATATTTCTCTACTTACTCTCTCGGTTCACATTTTTAAGATGCTCTGCTTGAATGCATGTACTAACCACTACTGTGGAACAATCTGAAAAAAAGCATACACTTTAACACAAAATGCCTAAAGCTTAAACTGGGAAAAGTCACCTTAAACTGTAGCTAATTTTTGCTTGCTGAAGAGTCAACATCCATTTCCAAAGGCACCCAACAGATCCCTGGTCCACCACCTCAGCTCAGCAGCAAAGCCTCTATTTTAATACAAATGGCTCAGGTGCTGTTAGAGCATTTATGGTGTATCTGTATCATACTGATTTATATTCTCCTGCATGCTGGAAGTTTAGTAATTCAGTACTGCAGCACATGTACACATTTCCAAGATTCTCTTCTGAGAGTACACAGTTGTATTGATGGAGAATTAAAGAACCATAGAGTATCTGGATTGGAAGGGACCTTACAGATGATTTAGTTCCAACCCCTCTGCCATAAATAGGGACACCTTTCACTAAACCAGCTTGCTTAAAGTTCCATCCAAACTGGCCTTGAATACTTCTAGGAATGGGACACCCACAGCTTTTCTGGGCAACTTATTCTAATACCTCACTACCTTCACAGCAGAGAGTTTCTTTCTTACATCTCATGTAAACGTGCCCTCCATCAGTCTGAAGCCATTCCCCCTTGTCTTATCACTACATGACCTTGTAAAAAGTCTTTCTCCAGCTCTCTGGCAGACCCCTTTTAGGTCCTCTCTCCTCCAGGCTGAACACTCCCAAGTCTCTCAGCCTGTCTTCATAGGACTGGTGCTCCAGCCCTCTTGTTCATCTTTGTGGCCCTCTCCTGAACTCGCTCCAGGCTGATGTCCTTCTTATGCTGGGGGTCCTGGAGCTGGTTGCAGTAGTCCAGGTGGAGTATCACGACAGTGAACAGACAGGGAGAATCCCCTCTCAACCTGCTGGCCACTCCAGCTGCAAGTGCACATTTGTTGTGTCACGCAGAGCTTCTTCCAGGAGCTGAATTTGATGATCCTTGTGGGTCCCTTCCAACTCATGATATTCTGTGTTTCTGTAATTCTTGTCAGCCAACACTCCCAAGTCCATCTCCTCAGGCTGCCCTCAATCCATTCTCTGTCTAGCCTGTACTGGTGCTTGGGGTTGCCCTGACCCAGGACACTTACACTTGGCCTTGCTGAATTTCATGCACCCACCACTCAAGGCTGTCAAGGTCTGTCCTGGGTGGTATTCCTTTCCTCCAACACAGCGCACAGCCCTGTGTCATTGGTACACATACTGAGGGTGTACTCAATCCCAGTCTCCATGCCTCCAGCAGAGATGTTAAACAGCACCAGCCCCAACACCAACCCCTGAGGAGTGTCACTTGTCACTAGTCCTCACCTGGACAGAGAGCCGTTGCCCAACACTCTTGCCCAGTGTGAATGTTCAGCCAATTCCTGATCTCTGAGTGGTCTCTGAATGAAATCTCCTCACAGACCAGAAGAAACATCAAAGTCCTCTATCAGGACATGAGCTCTCTGCTCTTCCAGCCCATCACAGCTGTTCAAGAGCTTCCTCAAATGCCTTGCACATCCTCCCAAGTCTGAGAGCTCAAACTTTGCATTGTGATGCAAAAACATTCCTAAAGCAGGCCACAAAGTCCCTTTTTCATAAAGACAGTAATGGATAAAGGTACCAGCACAGCACCAGCACTGGGAGCAGTCCGTGTTTGAATGACTGGGAGTGGAATACATACTGGACAGTCTCATGGACCTGGGACTCTAAAGACAACACCATGGCAGGATCACATCATGACTTGACTGCTAATGCACAGTGTCAGTGCAGTGCAGCTTCCTCCAAAGCACAGAGACATGTACAGACTGACTTTGAACCCAAGCACATTCTTTGGGCCGATGAACAACAGAACTAACAGGGGCTCTAGCCTTACAGCACTCAAGTAGTACAGACAGCTCTCCCCAGTACTTTAGCGAGGGAAGGGATATCTATGTGAGTACTAGCACAGCTGTCAGATCACTAGTCAAGAGGGAAATACACTTCAAAGAGGAACTGAACCTTTACTATCTAATCCATTTTTAGTAGGTATACTTGTATAAGTTGGAGAACTAGGAAGAAGAAAGATATGAGCATGGAATTTAAATCTAGGTGTGTCTTCCAGGAAAAAAATTTACTTACACATAAAGGATAAGAGATTTTAGAAATCTGATGGCTCCCTTGTAGTGACTATATACTTCACTTTGTGCTGGATGTGGAGTGCTCTAGCAGTGCTTAGGGAACTTATCAAGTTTAATAAGGTTGCTAAGGAACACACAGCTTGGGTCTGGATTCTATGGTACTGCACAAGACTGTACTAAAAGTATGAGAGGTGTTGCACAGCTGATGCATTAATACTATAATGGGAAAAAATATGAAGTTGGAATGGGAGTCTGTAAAAGTAACCCCTTCTTAAAAAAATTCTCCTTATAAACCTACTGATATATATAATCTATGATAAGGAAAATAGCTTCTAAGCTCGCTTAATTGGTAAGATAAAAAAAAGATGTATTTTAGAAGCCAGTTAAGCTTCCAATGGAAGAGAAAAACAATGAAAAAAATCTAGAATCGAAACAGAAGTAGCATTTATTAATTAAGATACACATGTACAAGATATGATTTTATGAGCGGAAAATTAAGGGCCTATGCTGAAGTTACATGCATCTCTCCCTCCCATGTTTTTTTTTTATTTATCTTAAAATTTATCTATCTTAAAATTTATTTATCTTAAAATCAGATAGATTTGACTGGAAGACTAACAGAGCCTACCTTGTCTAAGCTTTTGTTTGTGCAAAACACACTCACCACCAGCTCCCATAATCTACTAACTTGCATATTCTCATGAATGCTATGCATTAAGGGTAAAGTGAGACAATTTTACCTTTGAGTCACAGAAAATAACATGGTCACCTAAAATTGTTAACATTTCACTTCCATTTCCTTAGATATACTGTTAATACCTCAATTCCAGCTTCATCATTTCAGAGATGTCTTCAAATTTTTTTCCTTCCACTTGCAGATCGTTAATAGCATCTAGGAGTTTCTGCTGATCCCCAGGATTTGTAATGCCAATCTAAATTTAAAGAGTAATTCCAAATATTATTTACTTTTAGACTTACTAGACAGAACAGTACAGTAACACATTTCACTAGCTTCTAAATATTAAGATTTAAAAGAAATTCTTTTTAAGTTATTGCAACCAGCTACAATGCATGAAAGTGACAAAGGAAAAAAATAAAACCACAGAAAATATTCAATGATGGAGAAAAAAATTACAAGAGATGAGGAACTGCTGAACTGAAACTGCACAGGATACTCAGAAAACCTGTTTAGGGTTTATTAAAAAAAAATAATAAGAGTAGTTTGCCTAAGTACCCCTGTCTTGTTAGGATGTTAGGCCTTTCCATTTCAGAATGATCTGAGTCATCTCTGACAGCAAGATAACGAATCATCATGATGGTGGTACAGCATTAACTCAGAGAGAAAGAGTGGAAATTATCAAATCAGCATCAAATGGAGAATTTTAGAGGAAGACATCTTTTTAACTGAAGGAAAACAAAAAAGATACATACTATGTAACAGATTCTCCAAGTGATGCCTGGAGCAGAAAACACTGGCAGCTGTGCTATCCATCAAGCATCTCAGATTAAATTTTAAGTCATATTTAAATCCTAGACTAAGAGTTTTCTTGCAGAACACTTAGTGAAAAAGAGTAGTTCATTTAAAAAAAAAAAAAGTTTTTGTGCCACATTCAGTATTTCCCTTGCTCATCTGACAGGCTGCTGTGCAACACAGGACTTCTGGTGTTAGCAGCCCTAACATGCTCCCCCACACAAATGAAAAACCTCTTGACTTTGCTCCTAAGGCACCAGCTGATGACCTGACTCAACAGGCGCAGACCACTCCTGCATTTGAGACTGCAAGGATCTCAGAGTCTCCAAACCTAGACTATATGGGACCCTCACTGATATTCTGTGGGCTTGTTACCTTCTGCACCCTCAGAAATCTGGAAGCTATTAGTGTTTGCAGTCTCCCAGATTTCTGTTGGAAAGAATTTTGAATGAACAGCTGATAACCCACATCAGACCGACATTCTAGGGAAGATACTGTGCCCAGGGAAAGGCTTGCTTTTTTCTGAGACCCAATGTTATGACACTCATTGTTCATTGTGACAGCATAAAACTGTCCTCCAGGTTCTCCACCAATCAGAGCTAAAAAATAATTAAAGGTACACTTGTGAGCCCATAAACATATCAAAATCATGTTAAGTTTAGAGAGAAATAAGTTCTTCAGTAATGAAAAATCCCAACAAGATTAATTGGGACTTTAACTACAGGTGTGAAGAACTTTTGAACTTTTTAATAGGTTTCCATGGGTCCCTGAAAGAATTATACTGAAGTCTTTTTAGCAAATATCACTAGCAGCCTTAAGATAGAAAGATCTGAGTTTTGTATGAATAATCTGCTCAATTTGTGTTGAGCTGTAAGTTTGCTCAATACATTAGATTTCAGGTTTGCTTTATGGAGCCCTATCTGGTACAAAGCAATATTTTCTTAATTAATGACTGCATTACAGCAGTCATTTTATCATTAATAAGTAAGCAGATTTCTACAATAGTTATTATTGAGGAACTAAAACTATCTTGCTTAAAGTAGGAACAATTGTGAAGACTGCCTTTGCTTTTGACTCCACCTTCTCATTCCTGAAACCAGCAAATCAGGATGCAGCTTTCTGACCAGCATATCAGAAAGATGCACTTTGTTCCCCTAGAAATAAAACGTAATTTTGTTCTTCTGCAAATCGATCACTGAGCACAACCACAGATTGAAAATATTTGTCTGGAACTAAAGAATGTAATAAATGTCACTATAGATAAAGCTTTTTACCACCACACTGATTCTGCACTTAGTGCTAAAAGGTGCAGAACTTAAGAGATGGAAGGTTGATAGATCAATCCAAAATACTTCCCAATTTGTAGATCACCTCTGCAAGAACATGAAGTGACCCAGAACCTGACTCTTCATGCAATAATGAATGCATGAAACAACCATAGTGTCATAAGCCCTTCTTGATGGATAAGTGAATTTTTAAGTTGATGTTGGTTCACTTGTGTTCTGCAGTCCAAATTTTCCAAGTATTATTGTGAAGTGGCCATGTTTAAGAACATACAAATGCTGTACAATGATTTGCTCCTATCTGTAAAACAGACTATATGCACTCTCAATTTTAGCCAGATCAACTCTAAGAACATCTATTTTATTCTTTGCTTAAATACATACAAGGCAGCCCTTCAAAATCCAAACCCCAACTTCACTCCAACATGAATGTGACAAGAGGTGAATAAGATGGCCTCAGCACATGAAAGATGATATACTGCACAGATAAAACCAGTGAAGCTATGCACAAACTCTTACAATAATGCTACTTTGCCCAAGTTACCACTAATTTTAATTAGTGACAAGATCTGACACATTTCTGTCAAATATTAAATGCTTTTTTCAGGGAGTGGGGGCAGAGGAATGAGTCCTGGAACTGTGATATAGAAGCACATAGACCAGATAATTATCCAATTACGTAAAGTTCTGGATTATATTTTGAATTTTGATGTGTGAACTTTTCATTACACAGTCTCAAATCCAAAACGCGATGCCAATTTCTCTTATTTGAAATTAAATGAAATGTAAGAAAGAAACTGTTTTAGTCCTAAATGCATCCAGACACTAAATTACTTCTGTTGCTATCTTATCAGAAAAATGCTTAAAACAGAGTAAAAAATGTGTCATAAGTAGTGCAGGCAAAAACCTCCAAATGTTGAAAAGACATGTCCCAGTATATTGAACACATTTTTTTCCAGAACGGAACAGTTAATAAGCTTGAGGAATGCAAGGATTTCAGCTTGACTCATTGTTTAGGCTCTGTTGTAGAATACAGATAAAGGTATTTACAGAGAAAATATCTTCCTATATTGTTTGATGGAGGAAAGCTTATCATGTAATGACAGGATTTCTCCCCAGTTCTCTGGATACAAAGCAGCTTGGTTCAGAGGCATCCATCAAAGGTCATCATTAATCTTTGTAGTAATAAGATCCAGGCTCTTTAAAACAGCTGGCTGTTAGCTGAAAGTCTGCCATCACAGTGAAAACTTTCAACTCTGAAGTTACAAGGAAACAGATTAGATTTCTTCTATCAGCAGTGTGGGGAGAAACCGTTAGCAGAGCTCTAAAGCAAGACTGCATAGAGAATTCTGGATAACTTATGAAGAGCTAATAAGCCAGGAGTGTTATGCCATTTTTTAACTTCTCAACTGAAGACTCACTAATTAATTTATGTCCACGCACAAAGCATGTCTTATTTTTCAGGAACTGTTTCCTGCAGTTGCAAAGTTAACAGACAAAGCAATTAAATTCTTACAGATATTATCTTCCTGTGTAGAAGCAGCTGATCCCTGTAGTTACTTCAGTTTGTTAAAAGCTTTTTTGCTTTATAATAACGAGCCTTGAACCATATAGAACAATGAAACAGAAGCTTTGATTTTGAGTGAAATTCCACCTCTTTGAGAGGGAACCATAAAGCTTAGCCATTCACTGAAGTTCACAATTCTCTCCCCACAGTGTTCACTGGACAAAAACAAGCAATAACTACAAGTTAGTGATCAGTATGATCATACACTCACACAGATTTACAGTTTAATGCAATCATGCCCAACACAGCAGCTCACACAGTAATGAGAGGAAATCCATAAGAATCTCCTTAAAGGACAAAACTACTATCAACAGGGGCTTTAGAATTCTAAATATCCTAGGAGACCAGGATGCTGTCCAATGATCCTGAGGCTTCAGAAAAGCAGTAACATCAAAACACACTGATATGTCTTACAATATTTTGCCCTAGATGAACTCTTAGAAGTCTCTTCATTGACAAAGCTCTCTATATAAACATCCCCTGAGAATACAGAATTAATTGTGAGTTCCGTCAGAAAAATTACCTACTCAGTTACAAGACAAAACATCAAGCAAATCAATCCTTGCTGACATACACTCTAAAGGAATACCATGTTGGATCCAGCTGCCAGAACACACACCTCCCTGGTACCAGGATTAGGAGAAAAAAAGCTGACACTAAGAACATGGGACACTAGGGACTAGCTCCAGTACAGGGAGCAGTCTTGAGGAGGCTGTTTTTACAAAGCCTCTTTGAAATCCCAGACCAGAGATTCCAAAGTTCCCCAGTACAGAGCACTCAGAAGAATCCTGCAGACTGAAGTACTTGCGTTGTTCCAATGAGGCTCCTATAATTGGATTTTATTATAGCATCCTCCAGTAAGCACAGAAAGTCCTTTCACTTCCCACAGGAAAAATTCCAGCAAGAATAAAGAAAAGCAACCACCACATCTTAGCTGAGAACTGAAGCCTTGTAATAATGCATCATTTAGTCAAAAGACCAACCTTCCCAGCTGCAGTAAACTGTAAGAAACAAAACCTTCTATTTCCTCCCTTTTGGGGGGTGGATAAGGTTTTACAAACCTGTTTGGGATAGAAGATTCTACAATTTAAGCAATTGTAATGTAAGAGAGCTCTTCCTTCTCCACCAAAAATTAACACCTCAAAAAGGAGGACCACATCTAAAGTAGTTGTTCAGTATTATCTACTGTTTATCCTAGCACTGATTTCTCTTGAGAGAAATCACAATTAAAAACTAAAAATGGTAACAACTAACATTTAAACTAGAACTATTTCCAGTTTATCCACGATCACTCATTGATCTGTGAGATTACATACTTAGAAAAAGCCTGTCTATATTCACATTAATATTCAAGAAGTTGCAGAAGATGTTGAAAGAATTCTTGCAAAGTTAGACATGTATAATGAGAAGACATTAAAAACACTTAAAAAAAAAGGACAAAATTAAATTATATTCTAAAGTAGTAAACTGACCTGTATTAAGTCATCTTTTTGCATGGTCAGAAGTTGTCTTAAAGCTATATCTTGTTCCTGTATAAAACAAAGGGGTTTCTGCCATCAAAAAGAATTTCAGAATAAAACAGTTTCAAACCTGATTTTCTTCCCTGTTTTACTTCAGTTTTCAGGAACAAAACCAGCTACAAAACATCATTATTGAAGCAATGAAAGATCTGTCTAGTTTAGAAACATCAAACGTTGTGACTAATGCATGTATCAAGAAAACCAATTTAGTCCACTGTAGTTTAACTTCCCCTTTTATATAAAAAAAATCTGTTTAAGGAATTTATTTGAATTAATATATTAATGGTAATATAACTTTCTTTTTAATGCAGTAGGTGCATTTTACTTTCATGTATTACTTGACAGGTAGCAAATATACCACAAAATTACCTGCAGTAATTCTCTAATGTGTTCTAGACCAAGACCATGTAAAAACACTTCCATTTCATGAAAAGTTGAATAGGAACTGTAAAGATAATTAATGAGATTGAAGTTAGAAACAGTGGAAATTTTAAAAAAAGAAAAAAAAGACAAAAAAAAGACATCTATAACAAAATGTTACAAAAAAGCTCCCCAGACATAGCACTTGGGAGGAACCTGAAGTTGCACACACCTGATGACAAAAGTACCTTAAAGCATACAACGTAATCTATCAAAAATTTTCAGATGTCTTTACCATCTAATAAGTTGAATTGAGCCCAAAGGGAAATGACTTTTGTACATAAAGATAACTTTAAGTCACAAAACATTCCAAATGAACCCTGAAGTTGGGTCACAAAAGCCTGAAAAATGTGGAAGTGGGGTAAAGGAAGACAACTGTGTACATAGCATTCATATCAATTGGACTTAGTCCACAACTGGTACCCTTTCTGCTCCAGTTCAGCCAAAAGAGGTTCTCAAAAAACAGGAATGTGTGTAATTTAAAATAGTGGAAATTACTTCATCAAGAAACTCATCAGAAGACTACCATTCAGAAGATAGACTGAGGAAGTAGTTAACACTGAACTGTAAGTTCAGAGTTTAACATTTATAAAGAAATATAAAGTAACAATTTTGATTCCCTACTCTACCAAGGGATATAAAAGTATAAGAGGAAAAATAACTAAGCAGCTTTCAACAATCAGATGAACCGTAATGTAAAGAATTAAACGGAAGAGGAAATCCTAGAAAATCCTGAAAGGACTACTGTATTTGCTACAACAAATATTTTGCCAAAATCCTGATTTATGACATACTTTGCTCTGTCTTGTTGTGGGCCCTGAAATGAAGGTCTGCCTCTTCTTCCCCTCAAAGACTGAAGGAGCATCTTGAGTGCCATTCCATGGCACGTACAGGGCAGCCAGGGAATCACCCCAGCCAGCATGGCTTTAGGAGAGGTGAGTCCTGCTAGACCAACATGACCTCCTTTTCAGACAAGGTGACCCACCTAGCAGGTGAGGGAAAGGTTGTGGATGTTGTCAGTCTGGACCGCAGTAAAGCTTCCAATACTGTCTTCAAGAGCATTTTCCTGGAGAAGCTGGCAGCCCACTGGGTTAAAAACAGCTGCATGCCAGGCCCAGAGAGTGGTGGCAAATGGGGCTACATCCCTTGGTGGCCACTCACTGGCTGTATTGCCCAGGGCTCCATGGTGGGACCAGTCCTGTTTAATAGTTTACCAATGATGAGGATGAGGGGATTGAGGGTACCCTGAGTAAGCTCACACATGACACCAAGCAGGGTGAGCATGTTGATCTGCTGGAGGGTAACAAGTCTCTGCAGAGGGATCTGGACAGGCTGGATCAATGGGCAAAGACCAATTGTATCAGGTTCAATAAGGCAAAGTGTTGTGTGCTGTCCTTTGGCCATAACAACCCCATGAAGTGCTACAGGCTGGGCGAAGAGTGTCTGGAAGGCAGCCCAGCAGAAAAGGACCTTGGGATCCTCACTGACAGCTGAATATAAGCCAACATGTGTCCAGGTCCAAGAAGGCCAATAACATCCTGGCTTGGATTAGAAACTGTGTGGCCAGCATGATTAGGGAAGAGATTGTCCCCTGCACCCAGCACTGGTGAGGCCACATCTCAAGTTCTGCGTCCAGTTCTGGGCCCCTCACTACAAGAAAGAAATTGAGGGGCTGAAGCATGTCCAGCGAAGGGCAGTGGAGGTGGTGAAGGGTCTAGAAAGTGAGTTGTATGGGGAGTGGCGGAGGGAGCTGGGGTTCTTTATCATGGGGAAAAGGAGGCTCAGGCCTCATCACTCTACAACTACCTGAAAGGAGGTTATAGCCAGGTGGGGGATTGGCCTGCTCTCATAGGCAACTAGCAATAAAAGGAGAGCTGACACAAGGGAGGTTCAGGCAGGACATCAGAAGAAATTTCTTCACTGAAAGAGTGGTCAAGCATTGGAACATGCTGCCCAGGGAGGTGGTTGAGTCTCCTCCCCTCAAAGAGTCCAAGAAATGACTGGAAATGGAGCTTAGTAGTAAGGTTTAGTTGATGTGGTAGTGTTTGGTCAAGGGTAGGCCTCTATGGAGGTGTATTCCAACCTAAATGATTCTAGGATTCTAAAAACAGAATCTGGTAAGGCTTTGCCTGAAGTACTCTGTCTGAAACTACCTCACTGTCAACTGCATCCCTGTGAACTGCCATCAGCCTAATGCTACAAAACTACAGCATTCCAAATTCAGCAGGACTGCCTGAGCAGGGCCAATCTGACCAATCAGAACAGACTATGGGCACTGCAAGCTGTCTTTTTAAGACCACGCAACTCAAGCTGAAGGACACAAGCAGATGGTTTGTTGAGGACTTCTTAGCCAAGTTCTTGCACAAAATCATACCAGAAATCTCTGAAGTTGCTGAAGCAGGTGCTGATTTCAGGCATAGGGCACCTTCAAGCCTCAGGGTCAGGGCACACTCTGCCAAAACTTCCAGAGCTTAACTAGTGTTCATACTTAATTTTGACTCTCCAATTGATTCAAGAAAAAAGAAAAGGGCATAGCTCCTGGTGGCAACGAAGCTGAACACAGGCATTCAGTGAAAACATCAAAAATTTAACATCAAATGAAGAACAGAACAAGTATGCAATAGGGGAGCACACAAATTTAACAGAGCTGAAATGAACTGAAGTGACATCAGAACCTGGCTCTCCTACACTTAACACTGAATGAGAGGTAAGAAAAATCTAGAGCATGCTCTTTGTTTATATTGCCAAGGAAGTTTGCAATCTTGAAAAATTGATAGTACATAAATATACTTACTGTGGACTCTTGGCAGCACTCCAAACAAGACACACATTATGTTTCAGAACAACTTAATCATTGATATGAACAAATACAATATTTTAGGAATGTTTGTAAGCTAAAATTACACTTCAACTGTATTTACCCAACACTGTGGTCAGAGACAGCTGCCAGAAATTTGCAGTTAGCCTCTTGCTCAACTGTTTTATGGTATCTCCCTTGCAAGTGATTTGCAGCCAACGAGAGCAAATTAAATATCTGGAACAGTCAAAATGAATTAATTATTATTAAAACACAAAATGTATAAAAAATACATGGGAGTAAGATTACAATCAATTACTACTTACAGGGAACATGGAACATCTGCCACTTCTCTAAAGCATACATCTATAATGAGAAGTTAAGACTAAACTAAGAGTTTACCAAGAGCGTTTCTGAATTAACCAAATTCAGAAACACAAGGATGAACACTGAGCACAGTGGTGTCTATCACATTGTCCAAAAAAACCTCTACAGAATCTGCCACTACAGAAAAAGCCAAACACCAACAAAGTAATTTTTGCTGCTTGTAGACAAGAATTCTATGCAATAAGTTCTCTAAAGAACAAAAGGCACATGACTCTTTTAAATGTCTCCACTTCCAGTGCATATATAAACATAAGAATTACCAATCTACAACTGACAATCTAAGTTAACTTTATCTGACAGAGAGGGGTTCTTTTAACTCATTAAAGAAGAAGCCTTCTGGTAGGCATCACTACACACTGGTGATGAATTGCAGACACTGAACTGCCTCTGTGTGGGTATGAGACAGTTACAAGAAAATTCAGCAAAAGAAGTAGAACCTCAATAAATGTAAAAAAAATGGTGAAACCACTTGCCTAGAATTTAAAACTGGACTGGCCAGTTTTATACACATATACAGGTATGTGGGTTGATCCTGGCTAGAAAATCCTACTGAGGCTAGCAGGATGGGGGAGAATGAGAATGGTAAAAGTGAGAAAACTTTTCATGGGCTGAGATAATACAATTTGATAAATGAAGGGGAACAAAAAAACAAACCCAAAAGCTAAAAAGCTAAGTGATGCAAAAGCAGGCACTTACCACCTCCCACCAGCAGACCAATGCCCAGCCACTCTCCAATTTTACTGCTGAGCATGTTAGAGGGCATGGAATACCCTTTGTGTCAGCTGGAGTGAGCAGCCCAGGGCTGTTCCCCCTCCAAACCTCTTTCCCACTCTCAGCCTACTTGCAAGAGATGGGGAGCAGAGTGAGAAATAAAGATGGCCTTGATTCTGCACAAACACGGTTCAGCAACAGCTAAAACACTGGTATGTTATCAACCCTGTTTTGGTCACAATCCTAAAACACAACACCATACAGGCTGTTTGGAAGAAAAATAACTTGCAGTCATATCCAGAATAATACCAAAGAAAAATATTTTCCCTCCCAGAAACAGTTTCTGCAGACATCCCCTGTATGAGAGCCCCCTGGGTTGTGAACAGCTTGAAAGCAGACCCTGAAGCTGGAAGAAGCTCATGACCATTAAATATCTCAATACCACCTGCAAGACTTTGCAGCAATTGTGTTAAAGTTAGCACTGCAGGTCAAGAGGCAAGAGGCATCTCTCAAGTGTGACAAGCCTGTATTCCCTCCATGTCAGAGAAAGTAATCTCATAAGATTATATGGCTGCAACCTGCTGAACAACTTGTTTATCAAAGGCAGAAGGCACTTGTAACCCTTCTTAGTAACCTGAGCCAGCAGATCACTGAGCCTCATACACAGATCTTGCTAGCTTCCACTGACAGCTCTGGGCATAGCTATTATTTTTGCTCCCTCCTAGCCCTTGAATCTGGCAGGGAATAAAAAAAAAAAAAAAAGGGTTAAGAAGCTGTAAATTACAATTCGTAAGAGTGAATTATACAATTCTGAAGAGCCTGTGTATAAAGCCACATCATTGATAAAAGCAGCTCAAAATACACAGGAATATGGTCTGACTGATCCACCATGTATCATCTGATAACAGCAGTAAACATTTCAGGAGAATACACGCTGTCTTCAGTAGCTCTTTATACTGCTAATTAGCAGCTGCTCTTTCTGATGGCCAATGTACATTACTTCACACCTTCCTCCAGAAAATGGACTTTGAAAATGGCCACTACCAACTACTCTTTTTTTTTTTTGCTGTAGCCTTTTCACTTCCAAACTCAATGAGAAGCTATACACTACAAATCAGTTTGATATCTGCATTCTCTCACATACTTCGGCATATAGATTAAAACACATTTTCTACCTCTCATATCAACACTGCAAACATGAATAATCCCTTGTTTTGTATTCTACATCTAAAGTCAATGGTTCTGAAAGAATAAAGAAAAAATGTTTCCAAAACATTACAATATAGCCTTACAGACCCATGAAAAGTTGTGTTATAGCAGAAAATAGTCTGTTATAAACATAAATGTAACAGCACTAGTATTCAACTAGCTGCTATTATGTAGTTATTAAAGTAATTTTTCTACAGAAAATTATATGATTAATGAAAACACTTTTGACACAAAACACAGAATTTGCATTTCTAAGAGAAATGAAATACCTCTAAATGTTTATTGATTTTTGCTAGGTCTGCCGCTGTTTTTTCATCCTTGGTCTGTAGATTTTTGTCAGCTCCTAGCTCAAGCAACTTCAAAATTACACTTTTATGTCCATGCTGTACTGCCCATATTAATGCCTGCAAAGAATAACTTTGTTTTACCAATTTTACATATGAAGCAAAACCCAACAGTTTCAATCAATAAAACACAGCCCAATACGGAAACAAAGACAATTAATGCAAGAGGATCTCAAAGCAGTGCTTAAGGAGAAAATTCTGAGAAATATTTCTCAGAAAACTGTACTTTGAAACAAGGTAGTGGTACACACTTTTAAAATTTCTTATCATTAAATACAACACACAAAATAAATCACTTACTGTATATCCATTTTCATCTTGGGCATTTATGTGTGATCCATGAGCAACGAGAAAAGCAACAACCCGAGGATAGCCTTTTCTAGCTGCATACATCAGTGCAGTCATTTGTTTCCTGAAAGAAAAGGTGCCAGGTGAAATCAAGTACATCAAAAGGCAAAAAAAAAAGTTGGCACATTACTATTTTCATTTTAAAAAAGTATTTTTAAAATACACTACCTAAGTGATGTGTTCTACATGCAGAACAATTTCAATCCAAAGTTTGGAAACCATGTGCAGTTTCACTGAGGGCAAGATGTAAATCACAACTGAATACTTAAGAGAAAGAATATTAAAAATAACAACAATGTTCATAAATGTAAAACTCTCTCTAGTAGAATTAGTGTAAGCAAAATATCTGTATCTTTAAGAGCCTGCAGGAGGGGCCTTGTGTGTGTGTGTGTGGAGATTGCTTTTATGCTGGAGTTTTTCAAAGCTCTCCAGTGAGGTTTTCTGGGTCTCTTCCCAGGGTGGTATTTGCATCACTGCCTGCTTCATCTCTGCTCAGGTAATGGTCATTCTGTTTGGTTTTTTCCCCCTTGGCTCAGAGAAGCTGCAGGACCAATATCTGAGCTACCTTGAGTGTGAATTCTGCAGCTGCCTCTCTGAAAATCCAGGGGGGCACCATGCTGGCAGAAGTGGAGCAGCCACCCTGCTCCAACCCGAGATGCTGCTGACTGCAGGGAGTTGGGAGAGGATGCACTGAGTGGCTCCAGCCCAGCTGTTTCACTGCTGTGCCCACTCTGCGGTGCCTCGCCATGGGGAAGCTCTTTGTCTGCTGCTGGAACAGCTCTGTGAGGCTCCTGCCTTCCAGGGAGGGCTCTCACACCATCTTGGCACTCTGTCCTACAAAGCCAGAAACTCTCCTACCAGGCTCATTTTGGGAACAGATAGTTTCCACCATTTTGAGTCTCTCTTTGTTGCAGAGGAGTATGAGGTCTAGCAGTTACTTATTTTTTTTCCCGTGCCTTTTGGCACTCTGTTTCTTAATAAACCACTGTTTTTTCTCTTTCATCTATAATTATTCATTTCTTATTGGTGGGAAGGGATTGTTGGAATACTTAAATGAGATTATTCATTCCACAGTGCTCTCCTTTGAAGTGTCTCAAACCAAGACATGATCTTACACTTCTAGAGACTCTTGCAAGATGGAGCCATTACAAAATATTGTTCAAAAGCTTCTGTTTGCAAAGTACCTTTCCAGATGCCTGACACATTCTTTGGTGGAATAATACTGCAGAATTAAGGAAAAAAAAGGCAGTATTGGAGGAAAAAGATTATAGAGTTTCTGGTTGCTACTAAGTAATAAGATTAAAGGTAAAATATTTTATTACTGTTGTTTAATTAAAATAAATTGTATTTTAAAAAGCAATAGTTCTTAATGAAAAATATTATGTATTGCTTGTAATGTATAGCTCCATGTCAAAAACCTGCTTTCTATAGATTATTCTATTGTGCTAGGATATATCTGATGGGAGGACTGTTCTTCCCAATACTGGGTTTCTTAATAAGTTCATCAGCCACTAGAGGGATCCCCAAATTCATGTGTTAAAGCAACTGCCTTAAAATTTCTGCCTCCCTCCAGAGAATACTGCTGGAACTAAGGCTTTGCACATCTTTCTTTGGTTTTGATCATTCATACAAGGATAATGTTTTGTCTTATGCAAACACAGTTAAAATTGTACTGAATGTAATCCAGTGGTGTTACAGATTTGAAACAACCTTATGCTAGGGGAAAAAGGTCAATCACACAGAGATAAGCAAAATGAAAGGTAACCAGACCTTTAAGATATACAGTCAACAACATAAAGTAACTTGGTAATGAAGCAAAAAGACTTGCATGAGTCTAGAACAGAAAATAAGATTTCCTATTTCTTTCTATTTTCTATTTCTTATTTTCTAGAACTAGCCTCTAACTTAGTTCATCAACACTACAAAAGCAGAAGTTCTGACTATATATGAGGAGACATTTCACCATGGAGCACAGTCAATTAGTGGAACTGGCTGCTCAGAGAAATGTTTTACTCTCCAGTCTCACTGAGCAGATGGCAACCTAGCCCAATTTTACAGCAGACATAGCTTTAAAAGTTGGACTAGAAACCTCCTGAAATCCCTTCTGACATGAATTATCCTATGGAGATTACTATAAAATAGAGAAAGACTATAATCTCCATCTTCAACTTAATAACTGATATCCACTTATCTCGCTATCTCTATAGATCTCTATAGAGCTGTCTATACAGAGACATGTACAGAAATGTATATTTTAAAGAATGAGCAGAATTTGATGATAACCTAATAATTTGTAGCAACAAAATGCAAACTTGTTTGCTCAACATGGACACTCACTCCCATGCTTCTTTCTTTTCAGTGGTAGGTAGCCTTTGACTAACTTGCCATGCCACCTTTGAAGTATTTACTACTTACATCTGACTGCAAAACCACTCCAATCACACCTGATTTCATTTTCACTTCTCTCACTCTCAACCTTTTTTTTAAATTTTGATACTACATCACAACTATCTTCTGCTTTTTCAAAGGAAAAAAAAACTTAACAAAAGCCCTGAGGCTACAGAATAGTCTTTTCTCCAAAGAACTTGATGTAGTTACAGCTGTATAGCACTGCAGGCATGATGCCAGAAATCAACGCAAAAACTCAATGACACTAAAGCCACTGAAAGAACTGCTCAATTCGCAGGTAAAACTCAATAAATACATTTGAAAGGTCCATCAACATGATTGTGCAATTAGTACTGCAAGCATTCCATTTTAATGCTCGATTTTTAATTTCAAAGGGTACAAGCTGTTTCAGGATGGAAATACATGCATTGCTGCACAAACTTGCACCTCTAGATGCAAGAGGGGGCCGTGAGCAACCCCATGAAAGCAGCATCCATTTAAATGTACGGCCACAGGAGGGAGACAAGAGCACTGGGGATAACAAACTCTGTTTTCCTAACCCTGCAATAAACCTCCACAACCACAACAGCAAGCTTTAACATGGCAAATCCACTGTTTCCTGCTTAAGTTGAAGAGAAACTAAACATATTGGTACATCTTGGTGTAATCTAAAAATGTTCATAGAGAGTGTAGTGATAGTCATCTAGACAGATCTTAAGAATCTTTTCATAATTTTGAGGAACTGCTGTGTTTCAGCAGTCTGGCTTGCAGGTGGCCTTCTTGTCCAAACACCCATTACATCTTTTTGTATGGTACAATTTGCCACATGACATTTTTTCCATATTGAATATGATACTCCAGTCATAGTCAGTAAATAAATAAAATCTTAAAAGGCATATAAGCAATTTATTAATTAAGCACTACGTTTGCCTCCAGTTTTGCAGCACCTATATAAAAAGCAGGGTCTTGTGAAATGAAGAGAGATTTTTGTTTGTTTATCTTCAGAGTCACAGAAAATTCTGAGTTGGAAGGGACCCACAAGGATTACAGAGTCCAACTCCTGGCCCCAGATATGACAACCCCAAGAATTACACCACCTGGTTGAGAGCATTGTCCAAATGCTTCTTGAGCTCTGTCAAACTTGGTGCAATAACCATTTTCCTAGGACCCTGTTCCCATGCCCAACTACCCTCTGGCAAAAGAACCTTTTCCTCATATCCAATGTAAACATCCTCTAACACAGCTGCACACTCTAAGTCTCCCTGCTTTTATATTAAGACTGGAGAAAAAGACAAAAATTTAAGCTTTTTTAGCTTTTAGGGCCATCTCAAACTTTGTATGTGACATGTACCCATAGATACAACTAGAAGTTCCTAAAGGCTCATTTTACCTTGTGGAAAAAATGGGGCAAAATTTATATAATGAGAAAACAAGCTGAACAGACCTACTATCCTGAAGCTGTCTATTATGGATAATCAAGAGCCATAACAGAACTGGTAATAAAGTTTTGCCTCCTAGATAGCAAGCATCTGACTCAAAAATGTATTGAATAGCTTTAAAGAAGTCACTAAACTGGATCTGTGGTGCAGAATTCACTGGTCTTGACAAATAAACATGCTTGTGTTTGGGATCACAATCTCAAGCACAACAAACTTCACCTTCCTGGAAAATTTCGTAAGAGGAAAGAGAGGAGATGTCTCCTATTTACACACAGTTTTCTTTCCACTGGGGAGACATCTATAAAAATTCAGTATTTCAAGTCAGTGATCTTGAGTTTTAAGTAAAGACTCTTAACTAGATACATCTTTATTAACTAGAGCAGTGTATCAATAATATTAGAAAAACACAGCAGGTAGAAAACAATTTAACCCAGAGTTTAGTCTCAAATCTTTTCTTATTGAGGTCCCCAAGCAAAGAAATGATGCTGCAAGACACTATTTTAGTCTATTGATCTGTAAACTGAACAATTCTTCAGATAAACAGGAAGCACCTTCAGAAGTTTTTGGAGTCAGTTTCCCCACTCCACTGCTACACATTAAGCTTGGAACTGAGCAATTAAGTGGCAACAGTGTGTACACAGTGACAGAAAATAATCTATTTGCCCATTATCTGGCTTAGCGGGATTTAGTGATGAAGTGGGAAATCCTATATAATAAGTAATTTTGGAAGAACATATTTTAGTGTAACTTTAGGAAACCACTGCAGATTAAAAAGCCCTACTTCAAGATTTCCAAGCCTTACAAAGGGATAAAGTATATAATTTACATTCTGGAGCAAGAGGAAGGTGAATGACATGAGATAAGCAAAACAAATTTCTCAAGGTAGCACTCACTTAAATGAAGCATTCAGGCCATAGCACTCTACAATGGCTATTCAGAGCAGCCTTTACAAGGCCTTCATGTCTCACCTCGCCATTACTCTACTTGTTAGACTTTCAAAACACTTCAGCTAGCACTTATGCTTTGATACACTACATTCTCATCAACAACAGTGTTTTACAGCCACCAGTACTCAGTTTCCAATTCTGATTTATCAAAAATATCCTAAGTTACACTACTGAATACTTTCTGCTCAGAACCATATCTCCTTGCAAAGAAAATATCTACCTACCCATTCCTAAACTCACCTCCTTTCTTTGCACTTTAAAAATCATGTGTCTTTCCCCCTAGTCCTTCCCCACTCCACACACATTTCATGAATTAGACCCACTCCCTCCAAGTTTCTATGTATCACCTCCAGATGTCATTAAATAAAAGAGCCTTCTGGTTGCCCTGATGGAGCAAAAGAGAAAGGATAAACATGAAACCCTGCTTACATGAAGGTTAAGTATTCTGCTTTGCATTCACACACACTCCAGTGGCTGGCGGACTAAAGAGAAGCTTCCTACAATCATTCTGGTTCTTACATGCTAAGAAAACCATGAGACAAATAGAACATTAGTTCTACCCCTGCTGTAAGCAGATCACACAGCAAGTACCTTCACAATAATCTCAACTCACTGACAGTTCTTGGTCACTCCCACAGAACATCCTGCTTGCCCTAAGGAAATGGTGGAATGGGACTGCAGTACCACAGAGAGGGGCTGTTTGATCCCTTATCATCACACAAGGCAGTTTATTGTGTTTTATTCTCATTTCTGAGCACAGAGCAAGAAGTCCATGAGAAACAGCAGCTGTTGTCTGAGCAGACCCAATGATGGAGTGGCATACACATATGTCAAATACTGGAAAAGCATAAAGGCAGCTCAAAGGTTTGAGATTACAAGGCCTGGATTTTTCAAGTCTCTGCTTTTATTTAGCACAAATATTGATTTTTTGACATTTCTGATTGTCACTTAATTTATCTTTTCATTTGAGAAAGATACTACTGCAAAACTGAAAAAGCCACAACCATATCTGCTGGATGCATGAATAGGTCATGTTAGCCACAAGGTCTAAGGACACAAAAAGATAGTAAATAAATATTTGTATATAAAGATCAACCATGCCAAACATACCCTAAGTTTATAAATAAAATTTAAAAATTAGATTTGCTACCTCTTGTGTCAGCTTTCACACTCTCTTCCCCCAAAGTTTAGTAAAAGGCCTGTCCAAATGCAAACCTGCAGCTCTGCACTCTTGCTTCCATTTCCAACACCCAAGAAAAAGTTAATAATGCAAAGACTTCTCCTATTTTTTAAAGCAGGATGTTTATTCTAACACCCAGGTATCTGACAACAACAACATGTAATTATTTCAGAGTATGTAGCTTTCTCTTCTCTCATGAAGAATTTCTAGTCTCTCTGGTAAGAATAAAAGAATAGCATTTAAATTTGGTACCAGACATCAGTTTTACTTCAGAACTCTGTTTCCTCCTTGTCTATCAGTACTTGCTCATAGTGAGGTTCAGGGCCTTGAGTAATTGAATTCTACTAAGGAAAACCAAAGGCCTTCAATTCCATTCTTTTTAGAGAGCTACTCAGTCTATATATCCCAGGTAATGTGATGAAAAAGGTGTGGTACAAAAAAAATGTACCACACTGTTGAAAACTAACTGACCTAAGCAGTATTTTTTTAGCAGAGTTTAGACAGTTTATCCTGGGGTCAGTCCAGAATTTATTTCTTTTTGATGTAAAATGAAATCTTTCATCAGGCTGTAAAACTACAGACATCTCACAATGCATTGCTTCAAACCAGTGAGACAGAAAGTTGTAATTGAAGAAGGACGCTATTATTTGTTTCTAAAAGGAGCTTAACCTCTTTAATCCAAATTATTCCAGACTGCAGTGGAATAAATGTATTTTATTTACGGAATTTTGTTTTCCACAGGAAGCACTCTGTGAAAAGAATATAGCCAGATATCCACAAAAAAGTTCAAAAGTAGGATATAAACTTAAAGAATGAATTGATTTGACTTCCATCCCTATGCAGAAGAAGCAATATGACTTAGGAAAGGCAGAGGACATATTTCTTGCCCTTATACTTCAGTCAAGTGACTAATTAAGATTAATTTTTATTTTGTTCAGCTGAAGAATATACTTAAAATTTGATAAAGTTGATCACAGTCTTATTTACTCAAATTAACAACTGTACTAACAGGTGTAAATATCTGGGTACTAATCTTTTCTTATACAAACAGCAGTGAAATTACAAGCATGTACACTTCATCTTAACTACCACCAAGAGCTATGTCTATAAACATGTGTCTGTATAATAATAAATTCTGTACTGTATTCACAGATGTGGGGCTTTAAATACCTGCAAGTGAGGTTAGGGTCAGCATTCCTTGATAAAAGCAGTTCCACAGTGTTCAAGATGTTCTCCTCTGAAGCTTGTGCAGTACATGCTGCCATCAGCACCGTGTATTTATCTGTTTGGAAATTTGCAGTTAGGGAATTACATATGTAAATATAAATACCATGCTAATCCAGAAGCTCCTTTAAAAGTCTTTCAATTTGCTAGAGTTGCTGCTGAGACTTTGATACTCTATGGTATTTGGAAAAGGCTAACAATCTTGTTTTCCTGTCTGTAAAAATCACTGGAATGATCAGGTAAGAAAAAGGCACCTGAGGAGATACTCAGAAACATGAGAGTGAATCACAATAGTAAAGCATTTATTCCTACTGAAGTTTAAAATAGCTTGAAAGTAGCCCAAAGCTACAGTTAGAGCTCAACTATAGATGCTTATTTCTCAAAATACATTGCACACCAGTAGAGTTACTCCCTGTTCCTCCTCTCCAGTAAATGAGAGTAACACCTTCAATGGATAGGAAAAGGTACACAAAATGTATTATGAACACACAGTGACACCAATTTTGGGGAGAACAGAGGCCTATACAAAAGCCATTGAAGCAAAAGGGCTTCATGATAGGTCTTAAGGAGGAAGAATTAAATTTATTAACTTCCTATGGTCCAGTAGTGGCAGGAAAAGTATTACAAGTATTGGCTTAGATGTGGATTTTAAGAGCATCTACACAGTCCATAGGAATAGCAGCACAATTACTTGTCCAGCTCTGACATCAGCTGGGTGTCACATACCACCTTGGCTCACAAACCAAAAGTGTACAACTGCAGTTTGCTCACAGAACACAGGAGACCTCCTTTCCCATGATTACCATGGTTTCCATCTGGGACACACAGCACCTTAGCTGGTGCTATGTGTTAGCTGGCCCCAGTGTCACTTAGAACACTGCCACTGAGTAACTGCCCATTTTGTTTATTGCACAAACTTGTTCACAAGTTCCAACATGCCTTCACCCATTTAAGGAGTATAATATTAGCTGCATATCCTATCAAGTGTTACAACATATTTTCTAATTTTCTTCTAGAAATTTTAAGACTCTGTATAATTAACATCTTCATTCTTCAATGAGGTCAGATTTCATTATATTTAGACATGAAAAGTTTGTTATGTACATTACGCCCAGTGCTCTTACCACCTCTTGTCCTCCACTTCTACAACTTAGTTCTACATTTAAATTAACTTGTTTTTTTAATATACTATATTTTAATTTTCAATTGCCTCACATAGAAATTACTTTTTATGCTGACAAATTTTTACTCAAAATGTTTAACCTAATTATCAACTACAACATGAATGGAAAGATGGCAGGACTTTAAATAAAGCACTGTTAGTCTGAGAATGGTATTTGGGAGGGACCTGCAGTTGTATTTGTATTCATTATCTCAGGCAGTGATAAAGTGGAAAATTAATTTCTGTCAGCTTACCTATAGCTCATACATGTGAGCAAGAGATGAAAGGGAAGAAACACCTTGGAATTCTTAGATTTCTCTTTTACAGAGAGTAACTGGTAAAGACTGCAAAAATATAAGTTTATGTTCAGACTAGATGAAAACTCCAGTAATTCTGGTGAAATTATTCCTCAAGGATGCAAGATTTTGAACGCATCACACAGTGAATGATATATTAGTTCTTGTGGACTACCAAAAAGGGTAAAATTAAGTAACTAGCTAGAGAGACTGACTGAAGAGTGACTCAAGGTGATTAACAGTATAGCTGTTTATCAGGATTACAGGTGTTAAAGGGTAACTGCATAGGATCACTTGTATGATTGCCTGCTGATGTAAAAAATAGCAGGAGGGCTGGTGAGATTCAGTACCCCTTAGGATAGCACAGCTCTACTGAACATACATGATCTGACCCAAATCAATGACTGACAAGATTGCTCCTGGCTGTACTTTGCTGCCCATATGCCCTAGGTTAGAGTTTCCCTACACAGTCTAACAGGGAAACAAACCATGAAATATGATCCTAGCGAGGTGCCACTTTGGGCAAAGACAGTTGATCACACACGTGAAAAAATGCGATGCATTTGGTTACCTGGTCAGCCGGAACTATTGCCCATAGCAGTTTCTGCCCCATTTATAGCTTTCTATAGCCATAAAAAAGTAATAGATACGAGCTGTAGGCAGACACAGAAGTTCTGAAAATGGCTACAAGGACAGTGATTAGAAGAAGGCATGTTTGCTTTTGGTGCAGGCAATCTAATCTCATACTCTGATCAACTGCTAAGAGGTTAGAGAAAATTTAGAAAATTTTCAGAACCAGATTTGTACCATCTGCATTTCACTCTACTACTACTGCGACTACTGTCAAGTTACTGGAAAATATGATTACTGCTCTTACATACTTGGCAGTACTGTGGGATAAATATTCCAGTGCAATGGAAGAGATTGAAAATAACCACAATTTAAGTCAAAAAGGAGTTATTAATATGCCAATAAAATTGACAGAGGAACTGATATTACTTAAAAGCTACACCGAGCTCTTGCAGAAAAAGGTGATTTAGCAACACAATGAAGAACAGTTTTCTTAATAGAAAAATTGCACTCTAGTTTTAGAAAGGCCCACGTTAGTTTCCCATGAACTGGAAAGCTATTCATGTAGTTTGAGATGCTATCTGGTTTCTGCACATACATAGTTCATAACAGGATCAAACACAGTAAGTTTTACCTGTACAACTTTATACTACAATTTTTGAGCAGGTACTTCCAAACACTTTTTTAACAAGTACTTGGAATTTGGGAGGTGTGGGAGAAAGTGGAATTGAGAGAGAAAGAACAAGAAAACAGAGCAAGTGATTCCAGATCAATTCCAAGAACACAATTTTAACTTCAAAACTACTGCTTTTCCTTCAAAACTGTGAAAGGTCGAGTGGGTCTCAGTTCTGCTGTGAACTTTAGATTTTTTTCCCCTACACATATAAACAAGAGAATAAGGATAAGGACAATGTCTGGTACTGAGCATTACCAGCCAGAATTTTTCATTCCCATCTTACCTATTTCAAAACATGCATTAGCACCTCTGTCCAGAAGAAGACGCACTACTGCAAAGTTAGCCACGCTGGCTGCACACATCAGGGGAGTCCATCCAAACTGAAAGCTGGTTTCTATGCTGATGCCTGTCAAAATTGAAGAAATTACAATCATCAAACTGCATCACTACAAACATGCTTGTTATAAAACTTACTCTCAATATGTATCATTACAAAGGTTACACCCTGTTTGCATTTAGTACAAGGCAGAGAAATCTCTTAAGGCATTTCCTTTTTTATAATACACCTTTATTTACCTAGTTCTCAATCCAAGGAGTTAAGTACCACAGAAAGACTACAGTAAAAACCTCAAACATTTAGCTGCAGAAGTAATTTCATATAAGCACACAGAATCTGTTTTCTCTACCTCTAGCTTTCTTCAATCAAAATGAAAAAAATCTGACTCTTGACAAGGCAGGAAGACTGCTGTGGAAGCAAACTGCTTGTCAGGCAAATAGGATCACAATATCTAGGGTTTCCTTCTTCACAACTCCTTTTATTCTCTGTCCCAAAAGACAGTTAGCTAGCAGATTTATGTTCGGTACGAACAAAATATTATCTCAATAAAAAGAGAAAATAGGAGACTATGCAAGGTTCAAACACAATCACCAGAATTGTTTGTTACTCTCTGTATCAGCCAGAATGGCTAAAAGGGCTGGAAGCATGCCTGTCAGCCTGCCCCAATGCACTGAGAACCAAGCACCAGACTGACAGACTCATCTGACAACTTTCTATTAAATACCTGCATGCATTTTTCAATCCTTCAACAAATATTACCTCCTTTAGAAAAGCTTCCATCAGTTGGTTCTATATTACTCCTACAGTGGCCATGGATAATCAAAAATACATCTCTGGGAAAAAACACTCCAAAAAAAACCCTCAAATCTATCCTAAGAAATTTGTGACAGTTAAGCTACATGCATTCTTTTTCATGCAAAATGTGTATTTTCCCTGTCATGGTACTATATCAAAAATGTGTTCAGTGTAGCAATATAAAGTCATTAAAGCTGAGGGACTAACAGGTCACTGCTCTTGGATTGATTCTTTAATTTCTTAAGATCACTGGAATTGCAGAATCAATAAAGAGGTAGCAATGCAATGAAAGCCATGTGTTGAAGCATTGTAACACCTGCAAGTCACAGAATTTACAATCAAATCTCCTAAGCAGCCTACACATACTAGCTGCATACTAGCACACTGGCCTATGTGCATTGTACAAAACTTTTCACTGAAGCCCACAGAAGTTCTACAAGGGGAGCCAGCAAATGTCCCTTAGCAGTCAGAGCAGTACCTCCTTGTAAGTCACTTCAAAAATTCAGCAAGTCTGATATTCAACAGCCTACTGAAGTAATACTAGTAAGAAAAAAATACCCCAAAACTGTCACCCTGTCAGTCTTTAGGTCTCTTTTCCTCATGAGAAGAAAAGCAGTCCCATCTAGAGCTTTTTACTTTAATACACATCAGAACAACACCAACGACCTACTTGGCAGTTATACATAGGCTTATTAAAACACTTGAGAAGGCATTTTCCTCAATGCTTTTCATCCATAGACAGCAGCCAGTATCTGCTATGATGCTGGTGCTTTTTCCAATTTCTAGAAGTAGAATGATCTATTTGGCAATATGCTGTTTGTCCTGCATAGTCTCCTACCATCTTGGTAGTGACTGTCTTGAAGTACCACTCAGTGGTACTGATGATCCCAATGCAAACAAGCTGTAATCCCAGAGGAAGACAAAGAAAGGACAGCTGAAACAGGAACAGTCATGTGGCTCCTTGGCTGCGTGGTTATAGGAGTTGTTGACTGAACCAGAAATGTCTCACCTTGATGACTACTCAAATAGGCTATTAATCTCATTGCATGAGCTGTTGTTGAAGTAAGCAGTGTTAGTAAGCAGTGTTAGCATTTCAAATGATCCTTGAGATTTTTTCAAGAGAACAGTGAAGCCCAGAAAAAACTTTTTAGTGAAAAATCAGGCCAGATCCAACAGCCAGGGAGAAGAGAGGCTGCTGCACTCCAGAACTGCAGGCCCAACCCATATCAATGCTGAGTGTGTACTCCCAGCAGGGGCGAACACACACACACACCACTGGTCACAGTGATCAACACAGACAAACAGAGCACTCTGACAAACACAGCAGCAGCAGTATCAGTGTGTCACCCACCCCCTCCAGCTGCTGGCAGCACAGACACACGGCATTAGTTGGACTCCCCCACCTACCATTATCCGTGCTCCTCTGTAGGTATGAGCAGAGGAGCTTTTCAGTTACATGGCCCCACAAATTACAGCTAGGAGACAAACTAGATGCAACATTCTTCTTCACAATTTGAGTTACAGATAAATATCCTCCTGTTTAAGCAGTAAGGAGGATAAACACATTCTGGCCACAGACAAACTCTATAGCAGAAATCATGTAAAGAATATGAATAATAGTGAAGCAAAAGAACAGCAAAGTAAGAAATTTTTTTTGGTGATTATTACTGTTTCTCCCATAACCCTTTCAGATACTTTCTTGACTGTGGCTAATAATAGCTATAGTAGAAAGGCTGTTTTTAAAGAGAAAGATGTAATTCTGCTAAATAATTCCATTCAGTTAAAGAACAGCTCTCAGTGTTGGAATCCATTCACACTCAGACATCATTTACCTGAGAGGAAGTTCTAAAATGCTTCTCTAAGACTTTTCTCTAGTAGAAGTATTAAGACTGTCTGCACTTAGGTCTGCTCCCACGTGACCTTAAAGCTGAGTCCTCTTAGATCTGCTGATGTCTCCCTTTGCTGGGTCAGCTATGGTGGTCACCTGACTCAGGGTTCAGAGTCCTAAACTAGCTGAAAAATTATTCTCACACACTGGGCACCCTCCCATTCCTGTTGTTTACTACTACTTATAATTCCCTGAACTGGCTCACAAAATATCAGATGAGCTCCAGCACTCATTCAACGATTTAAGTGGAACAAACTGCTGAAGGAAAACAGAGGATTTGACTGTAGTTGTATCTTGAATCAGCCTAAATTGTCATGAGTTGTAACTTTTAATTCCATTTTAGGAAATGGAACACATGGTGTTAAGCATTTTACTTCTGAAGCAAACCAAAATGTCCAAATCATCTTTGAAGGTGCTACTTGCTTGCATTACCTTTTGCGACAGGTACTTCAGAAACTTTTTCCTAAAAGCCATGTAACAGAAGTGCTAAGGAAAAACATTGTGCTTGTGCATCCCCTAAAGAAGCTCTGTAAAACTGCTGCAGCATCAAAAATACTAAGGCAACATCTAACCAAGCCAGAAAACAACACAGTCTCACTCTACCTGAAGGAATAGCTCCAACTCTTGCTAGGAAATCCACTTCCAACAAAATCCTTGAGTTTGGCTGACTGCAGGTAGTGAGCCTCCTACAAGCTCCTCCATACTAAAGGTATTGCTGGTGGCAAAGGTTTAATCTGAGCACAGATCCCCAGACTGGCAATGTCACCTTTCTCAGGAAGACCTCCGCAACAGGCACTGAGTTGCACTGCAGAACAGCACTGGATGGGTCAGAATGTACTGCTGGGCCCATTTTAGGAAAATTACATATTCTTTTATAATACTGCCTTGTTTGTTTCAGGAGACAGGAAACAGGACTGCATGAATCCTAGACCTGAACCTGTGCTCTTACAGAAACCTGTTATCATCTTCCAACAGCACAGAACTGTCCACTGTGTAGCAGGCATCAGCACAGAAAGTGAACTACTGCTGTTTGACTGCAGTACAACAATTTAAAATGGATGGTGGAGCAAAACAAATAAGCAATCTGAGGCACTAGAATTCTACTGATAAATAAGAAAATATTTTCTAAAAGCAAGACAGATGTATTTCATGCTTGGACTGCACTTCTTGTGTTTCAGTCTGTGCAGTAGTTTTGCTTAATTTAAAAAAAACCATTCCCCCATTGTGGTGAGAAACAGTTGGCTTCTAAAAGGGCAAATAATGTCATTGTTTCAAAACTCAGAAAAGACCATTGCTAACCAAGAAACTACTTTCTTCCCTAAGACAAATTTTCCTCAGAGAACAAACTCCTGGTTACTATATTCTCCTTGCTTGCTGAAGCAGAACTTCCTGACAATTATCACTAGGCAGGTCAACTCAGCTATGCAGTTTCTGATTGCCCTGGATGCTTGAATAAGTGATCCAATCTTCCTAACACTGATTAACAAACACATTAAAGACAAATGCTGAGTAACAGAACAGGGAAAAAGGCTTTCAGTGTTAAAACAGACTACTTTTTAGTGACAAACGCCACAAAAAGCCTGTTAGACCTTTCAGAATCACAGAATCTTTGTTCAGCTGATGTTGCCAGGACAGCAGTTATACATAGGGCACATACCAGACACTTACCAGTGCTTTGAAGGAGAGAAAAAAAAAAGAGGAAAAGGAATTTCCAAACTGGGGAAACATGAAAATAAAAAAGCTTAGCCTCCCCTTCTTACCCCATGCTGTACAACTTTCAACACCAATGACCACCCACTGAATTTTCCCCTCAATTTAAACCACCTCTAATTCAGTGCTTCTAATTGCTATTTGCATGTTAAAGATGCATCTGAAAACAAAGGAACATGTTATTTCATAGTTCAAACATAGTTTTCTTTATTTTCAGGTCTCCTGATTGACAAAAGAAACATAAATTAGAAGGAATGTGCTGGAATACTGAATCTGACCCACTGAAAAAGTAATTTAATCTTTCAAAATAATGTGTTGAGTGCATGTAGGAACATGTGAATGTTTCCAGTAAAGGGTATCAAGTCTTTTTTAAAATGAGAATTGAAATTTTTGCTGAGTTCAAGAAAAAATATTCAACTTTTTAAGTGACTTTTCCTCACCCGAGTTTAAGAGTTCTTCAATCAGTGACGCATCACCACGAAACAGAGCCTTCTTTAACGCCTCATTCTTGTCTGCCTGCAACATTTCATCCAACTGCTGGGTAAACAAAGAAAAATTAAGTCAAAATCTGGAGACTGTTTCAAGGCAAAAGCAATACAGCTTGGCTTCAGTATAAAAGCACTAACAATCTCTGACAGGACATAGCACAGAAGAAGAGGGGAAAAAGCCTCATGTAACTTTTGTTCTTTCATCTCCATAGATCTGGGTCTACTATAAAGCCTAAGTTTTAAAATCAATTTTGCTGAGAGGTCCCATTCTCTGAAAATGGAAATACCTTCTTTCTCAACAGACCTGCTATCATGCTGCTCTCAATTTTACTTACCATAATTTGATTTCTATTAAGATTCTTTTTCATCTTATCACACTAGAAAAAAATTGCAATGCATTTATATACCTTTTTTTGGTACATTTCACATATTGTGAAGTACATTAAAAAATACAACTAACAGATATGAAAGTTTGAGTTTGAGTCAGGGGACCTCAGTGACTAACTGGCTGGCCTAACAGCCAAGTCTACCGCTGTGAAGGGCTACAGTTCCTCTGTCATCCTAATTCTGTGGTGACAGAGGCATTTGTATTGCTGCATCATAAACATTCTAGCTGAAAAAAGCACTGACCAAAAGACCAGTTTATGCATCAGACAGTTACCTAATTTAAGTTGTTTTCAAAAGCATCATAGATTGGTTGTCTATTAAAGCTGCAGATGCAGCTGAAGATTGCTGCTGGAAATATATCAATTGTACAAAACATTTACATACACGGGTAAGCAGAGGACTGATTATTCACTGGTTTCCTTAGAGACAGAAGTAGGTATGAAACAAAATTGTCTTTTATCATAAGTTTTTAACTCCCAATTTATAACTTAAAAATATTCAAATTTCACAGCACATTGTTGCCCATATTTCCAATAACTTTTGCAAAAAGTAACAAAAGTGTCTAGAGAATCATAGGTGAGAAACAGTCAATAGAACAATTTAGCTCTTTTTTCTTTCTACTCAGGCAACAATTTTCAAACAACACACATATCTGGATAGGAACATCAATCTAAAGATCAAGGTCTCTTAAACACTGGCTGTAACCTTTAGCCTAAGACCTCAAGAATTCAGTTACACTTCCATTTTTCAATTCTGGTCATGAGACAAACCCACGCCTAAAAACTCTCACAGATGATGATGGTTTCTCTCCTCTACCTCACAGTGATGGATAGGTCACACCTGTTACAGGCAATAAAACTACTGAAATCTTCAAGTTAGCCAGAAACAGTCTCAAGAGATTTAAAACAGCTTTACAGGCCCTCGGCCACTTTCAAATTTACTCTCATGCTGAAATATGATTAGGACTAGGGTCTGCTACTTAGAAAGAGCTTTCAAATAAACATTAAGGGTTTTGGTAATAAGATAAACCCCTACAGTCCAGGTTTCATTAAGTGGATTGAGGGTACACTGTACCCTGGTAGGAAACAGCCTGAGAGGAAGCACCAGCCACACCGTCCCCAGGCACCCACCGCACCCCGCTCCCCTCACGGTTGCAAGCCGAGGCCGCCCCCCACCCCGAGACAGCCCGGCCACGGCTTCCCAGGCTCAGCCCCACCTGCGGCTCCTGCCGCACGACGCCAATGTCCCAGTCGCCCTCATCGCTATCGCTGCCCTCGTCGCCGCCCGCCACGACGCGGACCGAGCACATCACGGCGGCCATGCCGGCCCTTCCCGTGCGCCGAGCCGCAGCCGGGGCACGTGGCCGAGGCGGCCGCTCTCCCGCGCTCTCCCGCGCTCCGCCCCCGCCCCGCCCCGCGGGCCTGAGGGCAGCGCGGCGGGCGGAGCCGGGCCCGGGGACGGGAGGGAGCCGTGCCCGGGGAGGGAGGGGCAGCGCCGCTCCGCGCCTGTGCACGGCTCCGGGTACAAGGAATCAGTGACAGTGGTGCTGGTAGCGCGTGGGGTTGTGACACGGCGCACACGCGGCTCCGCTGCTTTGTGGGTGCTGGCAGACGCAGCAGAGCCGCGTGTGAAGTTGTGTCTTTAGATCTGTGGTTGGTCTGTATATGTGGATTCAAGGTAAAAGATACGGCTTCCCCTCTTTAATTGCTGGTGCCATTGACATGCTCCTTCCAGCCGCCTCACCTTGCAGCAGGCTGTGAGGTCACCTGTGTGTGTGTCACGCAGTGTCACAGAGCCCGAGCCTGCAGGGGGACACTCGCGTGGGAACGCTGAGCAACAGCTGCGAGTAATGAGGCAGACTTTGGACCTCTAGTCTGGCTACCTAAGGCATTGCTTTAAGCTCCAGAGCTGTGGTTAGAGCTCTTTCTAATGACCGATTATAATGTCTCAGTCATCGCAAGGTTCCTATGAAAATCTTTGAAGAGCAAACGAGGAATGACGTTCTGCATTTCATACACCGGCATCATTGCTCCCTGACCTCATCTCAGACTTTGTCCCAATGAAATTAAACATCCACTGACAGAAGAGGAGTTTGGTCTTGGAAAAAAATACAAAATTATAGGTGTAGTCCTTGTGCCCATAACACTGTAAAAGTGTAATTAAAATATGTTGCCCTCATCTTGATCAGAAGGTGTCTGTGAAATTTTTCCTATTTATTTTATTTTTTGCTTAACTTTTGTTTCTTAATACAATGCAATGTGTAAGGCAACTTCTTCTATGTTGGAATTTGCAGGTTAGCTAGAGTTATGCTTAGAATATACCAAGTGCTATAAAAATTGCACATATTAAAAAAGAAGCCTGCATGGTCTACATATTTCAATAGTGCTCACTTGACATTATTAATAGCTGCATTTTCTGGATTTTATTTGCTTGTCTGTTAAATATGACAGCCTGTTTGCATTAAAGTATAATGAAAGTCAGATTCTTAACAATGAGGAACTCTGATGTAAGAACTAAGTGAATATTTTAAATGAACTCCCATGAGAGAAACTTCCAGTTCTGGAAACTTGATAGAAATACAAACCCCCTTCTTTTCACGCAGCCTCCTCAGAGCAAAGGTTGCTAAAATTGACTCAACTGTAATACATGTTTCTATGTGAAGGATTAGCTTTATATGCTTATTTTTTTATTTTGCTGTATACACTAAATCTCAGTTTAAAATATTTTGGTAATTAAGATATATTGTTTACCATGTGTAATAATAGAATGGTTTTGTAGCCATGTCAGTTCTTATAAAATTGTAACTTTTATTCTAAGTTTTCAGGACTTTTTAGTACTGGTCTGAATATTTCTTGTTTTCTGCAGAGGAAAAGTAGTACTTATGCCTTTTTTGTGCAGCTTCTTTGTATGTGTATTGAGTGTACTAGTACTCAACTTTATAATAACCATAACCAGAATCAAGCTTCCATATTATTATTCATTTATCTTAGCTGTGTTACAGAAGATAGACTTGCTAGTAGAACTTATATCCCCAGTGGCTAAAGTCTAAAGACAACTGAGTGTGATGTTTTAGAACTGACATCACATGTTCCAAGAGAGTTATTTCTAACTAGTGCTGGTACTATGAATAAATTCCTTACCTTTATTACACTACCAATTGCTTAGTATTTGACAATTGTGATTTATTTGTACTGGTTCAGGTTTCAGAATTGGAGATGGTTGGTTGGTTTGTTTGTGATTTTTTTCCCTTTTGTCTGCATTATAACCCATCCAAACTGAGCACTGACGCTTGAAATGCAACCTGCATGCTGCTGCTTTCTCAAAGGGCACCACTCTAGGAAGGTCATTTTCAGTAACAGGCCTGATAGTACCTAGTGTAAAAAGAAAAAATCCCAACTCCTTTCAAAGGCTCACAGTGTAGAAGAACCTTGCAGCCAGTGTACCCTATAGCTGTTTCAAATGTGAGCAAGACAATCACACAGAAGCTGGTAGCAGGTGATCTTTCCTTTTGTGTTTGCTTGGTACTGTAAATCAGACATTACTGTTGATGCAGACTCTCCTTTTTCACATTCTTTTTACTCCAGCTTGTTTGTGACCTTGAAGTCTGTCTTGATTTTTCAGCTAGGCAGACTTATTTTGGTTGATAGTGTGGCAAGTCCTGGCTGTCATCCATATTTACCAGATATCAGTGTGTTTTTACTTACTTCTGTAGGAACACTTCCTAACATCTTTTCCTTGTTGCTGTGCAGTACTCATTTTACATGCAGGAGGTGATTATAGAATGGCTCAAGCTGGGAAAATTGTAAGAGATCCTCATTCTCAGAGAGGCTTAGTAGCTCTGGGTCTACAGGATTGACAAATTACCAGTAAATGTTCAAATGGGAGATGGTGAACTAACAGCTGTACCAGTTCCATGGTTAAGAGCAGTACATCCAGGATTTTGTATAATTTGAAAAAAGTCCAGTAAAGTAGCACAAGTGATTGCAATTTAACAGGTCACATTCATGAAACAAGTGGGAAACAAAGTAGTTTATGTTGTCCTGGATGATTTTTCAGCTGACTTGTGAACAGCTGTAGCATGTCTTATATTTAAGGTATTTCAAGTATAAAGATACATACTTATTCTCTAAAAAGAACTTAAGTGGTCTGTGTTATTTTGGTGATCTGAAATCACCCTTAGTCTTAAATCAGTTTTAGTTTTTTCATCATGAAATTTGGTTTAGATTCTGCACTGCAGCAAATTGAGTTGCTCATAATTATTTCAGTCATCATTCTAATGGGCTTAAAAATATGGAAAGCATTTCATTTTATCTGTTTTGCTTATAATTCATTTTTTACAGCTGTGTTCCTCCTGTCCACTTTACCAAATCTATCTGGATGGTACCTGATGTAAAACTTTCAATCTGCTGCCAAATACATGAGTATAAATTGTATACCAATTAGTTTTCTGTTTGTAAAATTTGTTTTCTGGTAGAAGCATTAAACCATTGTAAAAATTCCCATACTTAGTGAGAATTCGTGGGCATGATGTAAATCTGAATCCTGTTGTGAAAATATCTGTTATTATGACAGTAATATATTAAAAAACCTAGAACAACAATTAGGATGTTGGATATACTTTCTTTTATTTTAGTATCACTCAGGCAGATTTTTAGCTTCTTATAACCTAGAATCTTTGGTCTGTTTAGCAAATCCATGTCAGAACAATTCCTGATATTACTAAATGCAATGTCTCTATTAAAAATTCCTCATTCCTGCACTATCTCTAGTCTGTTCTATGCTGTTTCGTCCCCTTAATCTCAACTGGCAGTACTCCCACTTCGTTATCATGGTGAGTACCTTCTTGTTTCAGCCTGTTGACTCTCTGCTGGTACTCAGGCAACCACTTGTAATAGTATTGCCTGTCTCTTAGAAACTCAAATGTTTGAATTTTCTAAAGGCAGTTTATAATGATCAAGTGCTGCTTTGGGCTTTCTACGCCGTTTACCTTTTATTCTGATATCTCACTTTGGCTTACCACTTTGATTAAGATTGAAGGTTATCTACTTATCCACATATTTCAGTGGATAACCTTCAATCTTAATCAAAGTGCTAAAAATTAATCTTTTATTGGTTGCCACATTCTTATTTTGCTTTGACCAATTCAAAAGGAATATGGCTTCTTGGAAAAGGGACTAGATTTGAATCAATGTTTGGTGGTTTGTATTGTTTTTTTCTCTTTCTTTTCTTTTGTTAGTAAAGCATACAACCTGATTGTCATGTCTTCATACTGAATGGCCTTGTTATCATAGGTTTACCACAGGATGTTAAGTCTTTGGTTATCTCTTTACTTTTACAGCTGATGGGGCTGCCCACCCGTGGTCTCTGGGCATTGTGATAATTCCCACACATATATTGTCTTTTAGACTTATTTTGTTTGAGTTTATTAAGTCAGGATGGTATTTTATGTTATGACCTATTATTCTGGCTCTCCAAAGTAATACTAGTAATTCAGAGCTCCTAAAATCTCAATTTCTCTTCTGAGAGGAACTGTTCAACCCCTCACTGAATTCCTAGGATGTGCTAGCTGGACTTTGCTACATTCCTTTAATCTCATCCATCTTTTCCAGCAAAATCATCATATCCTTTACATCTGCTTTAAGGTCTTCTTTTCAAGAGTAATTGTGATACTGTCCACATCCCCAGTGGTATAAACTAAAATTGTTACAAATGCCAACAGTTGAGTCATGAGAACAAACTGTGTGGGAAAACCATTCAAAGATGTTGTACTGTTTTTTAGCTGTCTTGTACTTGTATTCTTATTCTACTCTCCAAACTTATGTGCAGAAGTGTGTGGAAGAGACTTCTATGATAATTTGAGCTATTCTGTCACAGCTGGTCCTAGTAACAGGAAACCATAACTCTTCCTTATTGGGCATGTGGGAGTAGGTATGCACTGGGAATGCCCTGACAGTCTTTGGCAGCAGACTGAGACTCACCATGACCAAGCAGTGTGCCCATGTGGCCATAAGGCCAGTGGATCCCTGGCTTGGATCAGAAATAATGTGACCAGCAGGACTAGAGCAACGATTGTCCCTCTGTACTTGGAAGTGGTGAGGCCTCAAATCCTGTGTTTAGTGTTGGCCCCTCACTACAAGAAAGACATTGAGGTGCTGGAGCATGTGCAGAGAAGGGTAACAAAGCTGGTGAAGGGTCTGGGGCAGAAGCCAGACCAGAAACCACTTCTTATAAGAAGTGGCTGAGGGAACTGTGGTTGCTTAGCCTGGAAGAAGGAGGCTCAGGGGAGACCTTATTGCTTTCTACAACTGTTCAACAAGAGATTGTAGTGAGGTGAGGTTCAATCTCTTCTCCCCGGTAAGTGATAGGATGAGAAGTAATGGCCTCAAGCTGCACCAGGGAAGCTTTAGACTAGATATTAGTTAAAATTTCTTCATTGAATAGGTGGACAACCTTTGGAACAGGCTGCCCAGGGAAGTGGTAGAAATACCATCTTGGAAGTGTTCAAAAAGCATGTGGATGTGGTATTTGGGAATATGGTTTAGTGGTAAACACAGCAGTGCCATGTTAATGGCTGAACTTAGTGATCTTTTCCAACTGTAACAATTCCATGCTTCGAAAGCAACGATTATTGAGCTAGTAGTAAAAGGTTCCTTTCCTCTAATAAATCCCGAATATTTAAATGGCCATAATCCAGCCTCCTATGTGCTCATAGAATCATGTTTGTACATAGGATCCTGTGTATGTATCTGCAGCTTTTCCTTCCTAAGTCTCTAACCACTGGCATAACTGCTTCATTCAAGTTGCTGTTGCCATAGATATAGCAGTTCTCTTGTTACAAAAACCTCATTAGTTTCAGTGCATGAAATAACAGGCACTAGTGTATGAAAAAGATGCCTTCTGTCTAATTGGTGCAGTAAAATACTCAACACTTCCTATCTACTTTGATTCTGTAAAATTCCCTGAGTCCTAATCATCCTATATACCAGAACTGTCCAAGTTATTGAAGACAGCTCCTTCTTTGTTCATGCAGCTACATACGCTGTCAACAGCTGTTTGATATAGATTTCTTTCTCATAATGCTTTCCTACAAAGCTTAACTTACAATTAAGTTTTGGAAACCAAATTGCCTATGAGGCAATAAAAAAATTTGCCTCTGTCCATATAGTTATTTTCCATGCTTTTCCTTGAAATACCCATTTCTTTAACCAGATCATCCAAACTCATCATGGAATATATCTGAAATCCAGATGTATATGGGGAAAAATGGACCACATGGCTTGCACTAAAGAGCCATGATCATAGGTTTCCTTGTCCACATCAGCCAGTTGTAACAAACCTCCAATTAACCCTTTGACTCACTTTCTGCAAGATCTCCACGTGCTCCTTTGGCAGCAAGCTCTAAATGGTCATTTCAAGCTGACAGGATTTTGTAACAGGCAAATATTCCCACCAACATGCTTCATAATTTGCTAATATCTCTACTTAAATAATTCATGATATAAAAGAATTAACTTGCAGGAGTGACACTGATGGGATTTTTATTATTGTCAGGATCTAGAAGAACAGACAAAAGACAGCGTGCTTTAAATAAGATTTTCCCAGTACATGGAAATTTGTGTCAGGATATCTAACCTCTGATTCTGTATTTAGGAGAGTCCTTGGGAAATCTATGGTTCTAGCTAACATCTTTTTGTTGCTGTTTGTTTGGTTTTATTTTCTCTTTGTTAGACTTACTTGGTTTCTGTTACCTGCAATGGGATGGACAGTTTTAGATGAAGTGACAACACGAGTAAGGGCTGTATCATAATGCTGTGGAGAAAAAGATAAAAAGGAATTCAGTGTGCTTGCTCTTTGAATTTTTTCTTTGCAATGTTTGCATATTTACTACACAAATTTTAGAAGTGCTTATATTCTAGTTCTTACTAGGCTTTGAATTTTTTGAAGTCAAACACTGTATATACAAATAGTTAAAATAAATCAGAATACTTATGTGGAGATACAAGTATACTGCTCTTTCACTTTGCTTTTACCTAGCTTGCTTTTCTGTTTATTCCTTCTTTTAACCTTCCTTTTTCCATTCCAGCTCTGAAGAACAAGGCATACTTCCTCCTTTACATGAAAGATTTTCCTGCCTCTACAACTGGTCTTGCTTAGTTTTACCAAGAGCTGAAAGTATCACAGCAAGCAAGAAAGAAAGCTGTGTTAATGATACAATATCAGTGAAGTTTGCACTGACTTATTCAAAGGGGAAAAAGGACAGGGTAGGGATGGGAAGTAAGTTGCTCTTTGCACTCATCACGGAGGTAGGTAAACCTATGATTTCTACCAAACTGAGGGCAGAGAAAGTTGCCTTTGTCAGGAGCAGGCCAGTGGACAAGGAAAACTGTGCAGCTCAGTAGTGCTGGCTGTTTGGAAGACCTTTTGAGACTTTCTTATTTTTTAACAAGTCATCACTTTTTCCTTGAGCCCTCTGTTACATCATTAACTAACAAAATACCATTAAAACTGCAACAATCTTCTCTAGGCTTTGTTTTGGCTAAAATAAAGTGAGATCAATACTTTAAAAATAGAATTTTAATGTTTTACTAAGCTGTTTTTATACTGAACTGAGAAGGCCTTTACACACCAAATCTTTTACAGGAACAAGCACAAAAAGAAATACAATACTGAAAAAACATTTTAAAATTGTTCAATGGATTGTGATGATAGAAATATTATGGTTACATACCTCTTAGTCTGTCACATGTTCTCAAGTATGTGTTCCATTGAACAGTGAACTATTTAAACCATCAATGTACCTGTTTAGAGATAGGGGAAAATATATTGAGAAAGAAAATACATTATTGAACTTGTTATGTTCTTGGGCTAATAATTTCTTTGTAGCAAAAATTAGCTAGCGCTCAAAATAACACTTGAATTTACACATTATGTATAGGTTTAGGTGGCCAGTATGGGAAAGTTCTGTTTTTCCATAAGCCTTGATCCTTTTCAGGACTCTTTTCAGTCAAATTAAGTTAGGATTTGTAATTTTTTATATGCATATTTGATGTTCTATATAAAGAATACATGATTGGAAAAAACAGGTTTTTACAGAAGTGTTAAAGAGGACAAACCTCATCTAAGCCTCATCCACATTACCTAAACAGCATAGCATGAGTATTTGCAAATAAATCTGTAGACAGCAGTGTTTGTTGAAAGAAACTACTGTTTTAAGGAATGAATGTGACTTTTTAAGAATATTTTATCTTGAGCAGCATCAGTCTGGAAAAAGAAGGAATTAGATTTCTTCATTACATTTGGAAGCAATGTTAAGGCTGTCTATGCTTTCAAGTAATTTAGAAAATTTTTTTCTCCTGCTTGCACTGTTTCTACTTTTGGTAAGTAAATACAACTTCTGTTTAACATTTATTTGTTTTTCTGGCCTCTTTATTTGTATGCACTAGCAAAATTGTCTTGCTTTACCCGCCCATGACACCGCTGATTATTTTGCAACATGTTCTAATGTTACACCTTTGAGGTTACAAAACTGTGAGTCACTGTGTGGAAGAGAGTCTCACAGCCAACAGCAGAGTTACATCATGTTGTGTTGTGGCTATTAACTGGCAAAGAACTGGCCAGAGCCCCAGCCAACTCAGGGATCATAGTGCTCCAAGCAGGTATTGAGAATGTGTATTTTCACAGTGAGTCACGGAAACTCCATTTCTCACATGCCTCTTCAGATCTGTCAGAAGCACTTCCCTGAATTGGTACCAAGGTATTTTGCTTTCATCTGTTCTCAGGATCTGTGAGACAGAAGGTGGTACAGTGAATACAGAGTCATGCTAAGAGCAAGGCATTTATGATTGGCATGGTGTGCTTGAAGGGCAGGATCCCTCTGTTCCCAGATGGTTTCTAGTGTGAATGCTTGGTTCTAGTATCCACACTGTCTAAATTCAGACTTTTAATTTTTACTTGAGAAAAAGCAATAAACAATCTTTTTGGATTAAGGACAATTTTCTTGATTGTAGTTTTTGCTGACATATCTTAGTTTAGTTGAATACTGCCAACAGAAGTCTTCTGCCTTGTCTTACTCAGGTGAGTGGCCTTTTTCACACAGAGGCACAGAGCTTTAATTCCTATGCAAATTCTTTTCGTCTAGATGTCTCTGAAATTTAGAGTAATGGAGGAAAAAGTTCACAACCTGGGAACCTGTCTAATCTATTGTCACCAGGTCTTGAGGAACAGTGTTAAATTTGATAATCTTTGTTACAATATGATAAATATAGATCTTGGCTTGGGAAGTTTTTTTGCAAAACAGTAATAGCATGTGATTCATTACACTGTTATTTGGGAGAACTTCTGGGAAGAACTGCTTTTTATTACAGATGGTTTGGTTGTGTTATGAACATCCAATTGCTCTATTGAACTGTTACTCTCACTTCTGTACTTGTTGCAATTTTTTTAGGAGACTGTTAAAAAATGCAACTATTCTTGAAATAGTGTTAAAAGTTTTAAACAGGTAATAGAATAAAAAAGAATTTTTTTCCAGAAAACCTGAGCAATCAGGAAGCATTTTATACTAAGGCTTCTAGAAGCAATGAGTAATTATTAAGCCACTTCTAGTGATACAGTTAATGATCAAAACAGCAATGACAGAAGCATAATGAGAACAGTGGATTAAGTATAAGGAAAGGCATTTGGTAATGTAGCGTTCAGTTAATGGCATTGAAACTGCTGTTTGAAAATAAATTTAATCATAAGTATAGCATGTGGGAGTAGTACATCTAATTGATCCAGAGATGATTAAAAGGCAAAAAAGAGATTTTTGATTGATCAGACAGATGGATCACATGCTTCATTTGTTACTGAGTTGCAGCAGAAACTTGAGGAACATCCTACTTGCTTTGGTTGGGCTACTGTTTACCTTTCTCTGCCTTCATTCTTTTAGCACATATATATATATATATATATATATATATGTATATAATTGTAGGAAGTAGGATCTGAGGGCTCTTTTTAGATAAATGATATCTGAAGCATTCTGAGTTCTGCAAGCCTGTAACGGGTGTGGATCCTGGCTTGGGTTAGGCTGAATGATTTTTAAAAAATGCCAACCTCCTAGAAGAACACAAAGGATTTTTTTTTTTTTAATAGAAACTTAGGACCTGATAAACATGGATAAAGCAGGGAAATATCACCAAGTAGTTGCTGCCTTGTTGGGGCAGCACTGTCCACTCCAGTTTTAATTTAATTTCCCATTAATATGTTGTGGGGGGGTATCCCAAGTGGGAATGAATTGGTCTCTATGTGTGTATAACTGATACCTACACAGAAAATTTTAGCACTTCCTTCTCAGGAGCTCTGTTATATGGAGGATATTTCTTCTTCACTATTCTATGGATCACCTTTTATTCTGATGTTAACAAGGTTGTTGCTGGGGGTCCGCTGTGTCCAGAGGTAGGTTACCCTTTCTGTGTTTCCTTTTTAAAAGGCTGCCTTTTTGCAATGGAATCTGTTTGCTGCTCCTGTCTGCCCAGGAAGACTATTTGTGACTAACTACCAACTCAGGCTCATTGGATATAGACAATGTGCTCAACTGAGTGTAGGCACTTGGTGTTCTACCCTCTATTTTGAGAGGGAACTTTTCCCCAGGCATTTGTAGTAGAACAAGCATATTTATAGTTAGACAAGAAGGTGCTAGAAGGGTCCCATTGCTTCAAAAAGCTGCCTCCTCATATTCTCACTGTTAAGAATTCTTGTGACATATCTCAAGACAAATATCTTGTTTGCCATTTTGGTGTTTGGGACTTTTTTAAAATCTATATTCTTTTTTTATAGATACATACACAAGATGTGGTATGGCAGCCATACCAGTGGTTCAATTTGCATTTTTAAGCATGGTATCAATTTAAAAATTCTCTTCTTATTTTCTTTCCTAGCTTAGTCTTTTAAGAATAAAATTTACTTATTTCTCTTGCTCTCATTTTCTAGTCTCCAGTGTTTCTACTCTCAGCTTAGCATCTAAAATTCAGGAAACACAACCTTCAAATTTTTTTTCTAGTTTTGTTTTTTTTTATTGATATTATTAATCATCTCTTAAGGAAGGGAGTTAGGAATCTCACCACACCTCTGTTTAACTACTTCTTTCTAAAAATCATAAATGCCTACTTTTCTTTCTGACTTCTCTCCACTTATAAACCCCTGCCCACCTTCTTCCACCCAGGTAAACTGGGTGAACCTGCTCTTTCAAAAGTGTGCTTGGTCTGCTTGACTGAGACAAGCAGAAAGGTAGCTGAGGTTGGGTTAAGGGTGAAAAAGAGCCTTTAATATGCATGTTGCTGGCTCTTCTTTTTACAGGTTTTCTCCCTCTCTAAAAGTTTGTCTCACTTGTATGTTGCATCTTACCTTCAGAATGAAAGCAGTTTGAGAGTGACTAAAATCCTGATTTAGCTGACCTTAGGTAGCACTGAAACAATAGTGAAAACAACTTACAAGGTAATAAAGTAAATAAACAGAAAATATTTCTTATTTCTGATTTCCAAAATAAAATTATTTTACAGCGAACAGACGCATAACTGTTCCTATTGTTTCATTTTCTTGTACTTGTACTTTTCTTGTACATCTAGTACTCAGATGTTGCTCCTTGTTTTCCAGCTCTAAAAGAAGTGTCTAAAGCCATTTTATATTTCTGTCAGAATGCAATTGTCTTTATTTCTGTCAATAAAAAATTATTTCATTTCCTGCTGCTGAAATTATGCGACAGACCTCTCTACTGTGGTTGCCTACCTCAGCCAGGATCCTGTCCAGGATATGACAGTGAAAAAAGTAAAACTGGAGTAAGAGATGTTTTGTGATTAACTACATATACCAGATGTTGCCTCCTAAATTCACAGAAACGGAGATTGTTTTAATAAAAAGGCATTTCAGATTTTAATTATTTTTAAAAATTTCAGATTTTAATAAATAATTTTTGTAAATGCGTTAAATATTTCCCTTCCTGTGTATGTGTCTGTTTGTGTCCTGACTCCTTATGAGCTTAACAAAGCTGTGGGTCATGGACTTTCACAGCCTAACCATGTTATAAATGTAATAAAAAAACCATTTCCCTTACTTATGTATTATGAAAAAGTGTAAACAGTCTTGATATTGTTTGTCTTTAATGATTATTATTTCAAACACATAATTTTTTCGTTGTTGTCTAACTTCTATGCTATTGTTCTGAAAAAAGATGAATGAGACTGAAACAAATATTTGATGATAAATCATTTACTTTCTGTACAATATAATTCAATATTTTAATTATTAGTTTCTATCTCATAACTTGCACCTTGTGTTGCTCATTCTTCTTTCATTGTGCTGTCTACGGTTAGACCCACAGAAAGTTCTTTCCCTCAATGGTTATACTAATTTATAACCTATTAGTGTGCATGAATAGATTGCATTTTTCCTTCCACACAGGCACAGGGAAGTGTAAATTAAGTTTTTGTTAGCCAGCAAGGGAGATGTCTATGTAAGGGTATAGTATTAAATTCCTAATTTGAATTTCTGTGGTAAATGCTCTTAGAAATAAAGCTGCAAATATTTCCCCTTTCTTAAGAAATAAACCCAGTTTGTTAGTTATAACAGATTTCGTGTATACCTTTCGTATGGCATGTGTACCTTTCATGTATACCTTTTGTGTGGCTTTTTAAACTGCTGTAAAAGTATTGTGCTGACACTGACCAATTCAATAGTCCTAATTGTAGCTAGCTAATTATAGAAACCTGGGTAGGGATACAAAATGGAAATTTTTAAAGAGTCTTTTCGATTCTAGAGTCTAATCTGAAAATGCTTTCCCTAATAACTCCTCAGAACTGCTTGAGTCTATCATTTCAGTGCTCAGTGTTGTTAAATTTGTCTAGTTTTTCTTGTTTTCTCTCTGAGCTCATTATTACCACGTCTCTCTCATGCCAAAAAAAGAGAGAAAAGTGATTATCTATTCTCCCATTTTTCTGTAGGAACAAACTGAGGCACTTGAGAAGTGTGATGTATTTGATTTTGTTTGGTTGGTTTTGTTTGTTTGTTTTTCTTCTATCAAATAACAACTTTCCTTTCAGGAAAAAAACCAAAACAACAAACAACAGAGAAACAAAACCACCAAAACAAAATCCCACATTGTCCCTAATTTGAAAGATAGAGTTCAAATAAAGAACTGCAATTTGGGTTCCATAAAGCAGCTCATGACTGGGTGCGTGACTGTCTTCAAGTCAAATAGCTTTAGCAGAGCAATCTCAGAAAAGTCATCTCAGAATTATCATCCAGGTAGGTCTCTTACCAGACGTGGGAGATGGTGGCACTAGTTCATGGGCAGAACTCAGTAGAACATGAATTTCATCACCAGTTTGTAAGTCTCTGTAAAGTGCCTCAGCCTTTTGTTGGCCAGCTTTTCATTCCTTTACATATGTTATTATATCACTATGTAAAGTTTGGGTTTTTTAGTAAATAAGTCATAAGTCAGGAACCTGAGTTGCTTTATATATCCTTATATTGCCTGTTCCCTTATTTTTTGCAGTGTTAACAACAATAGCCAGTATCTTACAATAAGCCTTAATTTGCCTACAGCCCTGGGAAATATTTTCAGTCTGCATGACCTAGGGGTGTGTAAGATTGAGTTGCTCTGCAGGTTTACTTGCAACAGTGGCAGACTGATCTTGATGATCAAATTTCATGTTCTGTCAGTTTAGCAATTTTTATTAAAAAGTGTCATCTTAAAAGATCATTTCTTACATCTCAGGAATTCCTTTTTAAGTGGAGAAATGCATTTTTATCAACCAGTTCTGTGGACAGCTTCAAGACTGACGCCTGCTTTGTCATTGATAGCACATCACTGTGCTGTGATTGTCTAACATGATTCTTATCCTATCTAACATGATCCTTACCCTGTAACATGAACCTTTTTCTTGCAGGAAAGTCATAAAGTAGTTTGTAAATAAAGAGGGGGGAAAGGGAGTTTTATCCATAGCTGTACAATGGTGAGTTTCTCCTGCTGTCCCCTGTGTAAATCACAGCTTGACATAAATCTACACAATTTCAAGAAGTCTTGCTTTTAGCCTTGAAATTCTCAACTATTTAAAATAAGCTGTACATGTTTGGTTTAGCACAAATAGCTTCAACATCTCATTAAGAGAAACATTTAACCTCACATAAGTTTTTCATTGTGTCCACTGTGAAAGGTTGTTGATTAAACTCAGTAACTCATGATATTCTGCTGACATCTGCCATTAAAAAAAAAAAAACCAAACCAAAACAAAACAAAAAAAAAACCAAAAAAAATCAAGAAAGAGGAAAGACATCACTTCTTATTTTGGCTGGAGAAAACCCTTTGTGAAAATGTCAGGCAGTAACCCAATCCTTGTTCTTTTGTATTTGGAAATATTGTTGGTTTTCTGAAGCTTGACTAAATACAGGGCTTTAATCCACTAACCTGGATCTCAGCATGGCCTATGGAAATAGTCTGGATGTGGGCTGAGAAGGCTGAGAGAAGTGCATTGGAAACAGGGGCTTGTATGCTGCCCCACCCTTTGTCTTCATGTGGAGCCCTGTCTGCCCCTTTAACCACAAAGTGATCTCAAAATTCTTAGATATCTTTAGCAGGAGCAATTATCCCATTTTATTTTATTTTATTTTATTTTATTTTATTTTATTTTATTTTATTTTATTTTACTTTACTTTATTTTATTTTATTTTATTTTATTTTATTTTATTTTATTTTACTTTTATTTTATTTTATTTTACTTTATTTTATTTTACTTTATTTTTTATTCTGAGTATTAAGGCAACTTCCTTATTGAAAAGGCAATTGCAGAGGCAATTTTAGACCATTTAAGACTAGAAAAAAAGACCAAGTCTTACAGTTCTTTTGCAACTGGAATAATGGTGGCTTGCTTCTAACTTTTTCCATTAAGTTCAGAAAATATTTGGACCCACAATGAGTTGTTTTAGGCAAGAGTAGCATACAGCAAACTAAGCATACTTTCAAAAAGAAATGGGTTAAGGATCCATCGTGCTGCATGGATTCACATGGTAGAGTTTATACTGCACGATCTTAGCAGTAACATTCCAGTAAAGATAATTCCAGTCTCAGGGCTCTGACAGGAACTCAAGCCCTTTCTCTTTTAAGCAGTTGTAAATAATTAAGCACTTTTTGTTATGCCCTAGGTAGTTCAATAATCTTTGTTGCTCAGCTGTTTAAGATTGCCGGCGTGTGTCCTTTATTGAGTCACAGAAGGTATCAGTCTTGGATTTTTGCCCTTTTAACTTCAATAATACCATTGTTCTGGGATTATTACATGACAGTATGAAGAGGAAGAAGTTTAAGCTATCTTTGGAAACATAAACCTTGCAAGCTTGTCTGACTTGGATTTTCAAGCTCTTAACTCCCCTCACTACTTCTAGACTGAAAGCAAAAAAAACCCTGAAGTTTTCAGAAAACTATTTTCTACTGCAACTTCCAAAGAACCAAATATATTTTATCAAGTGTAAAGTGAAAAGACGTACCCTACATTTGGTACCTGGTTTTTTTTCCATTAGCTTCAATGTTTGTCAAAAGTTGTCTCTCTTTTTCTTTTTTTTAAATTTTATTTTAATGCAGATACCCTATCTGCCAGGAGAATGACTGTTTTCTGATTAAGCTGTGAACAAGCTGTTAAAACCAACCACAAGTCTTGATATTACAAGAGTTAGTAACAGAGGGTTTTCACCATTTTAAGAAATCTTCTGGAAAAATAAGTAGTATCATTTTGTAATCAAGGCCAAAGTCTGAACTACCTCTGTTCAGATTCTAGGTCTTTTAGGACTTTATTTGACATAAACTTAGTCAGCAAGATTTCAGTCAGTACTTTGATAGGTCATGCAGAAAGGCAGACCAAAATGACATCAGTAGGTCTAAAAGTTTATACTTGTTTTGATGCATTGGTAAATAGATAGATAAATAGAAATAGGTTGTCACAGAGTCATGTGCTTCTGAATGAAAGAATACATTTACATTTCCCTTTATGTGTGTCTACAGTTTCAAAAGGCTTAAAAATACCTTCCTGTTTAAAAAGGTATTGTACTATTTATTAACTCCATAGACCAAATGACAGCACATGAACATATCTGACTTTTGTCTGATGGTTCCATGTAGTATGATGTTACAATTATTGTTGAAAATTGTGTGCAATTTAAAGTGCTTTGAAGAAGTTGGTGTGTAGTGCCTGAAAAATCAACCTCTGCAAATTCAGTGTGAGTTGCACCATACCGAGCACCGACATAGTGCTATTCTGCTATTCCTTCATCAAGCCTGTGCTGTATTCATCACTGTTTTCCCTCTTGTTATTTCCCTGTAAGATCTTACCAAAATGGGATCTGCCATTTTGGCAGATTTACCTGTCCAGAATGAAAGGTCTGATACTTTCATGGTACTTCACCTCCCTGCTGCATATGTTGTGCCACAGAAGCACATGCCTCGTAAAAGATCTACTTAGTTTCTCTGGAATATTAAACTGGTTTCCATATGTTTTGAGATCATGTATTGAACTAACATAGATACTGGTGAAGCACACATGACTCTGCTTGCCAAAAGTATCCAGTGTGCACAGATTAGGAATGTTAATCTGCTAATACTTGAAGCATTGGCTGAAGCAATTTTAGCAGTATTAAGACAAGGTACTGGGATGCAGTTTTTACTTGTGGAAATGGATCCAACAGCTGTCAGTCTGGCATTTTCTGCATGTCCATCTATATTCTAAAAGTATTATGAATATGGACTCAAAAAATATTTGCCTGGTAAATATCTGAGAATAGTTTACTTTTCAAGTGAATGCTGTTATAGCTTTTATCTTGATTAAGATCCAATTTTCAATATATTTCCTGGGAATAGAGAAGCTCTTTGGAATTCATAGTGGTATATGCCAAAACTGACAAACAGTATGTAAAGTAAGATGTTGCTGATTTGTCCATAGCTAGAGAATACTCTGAGGACTTGAGCAACTTGGAGTAGATATTCATAAGTCATCAGGTAGAATGCTTGTGCTGAATGATAAATTGTATATTTACTTAAAACTGTAGTTGACAGAGTTCTTTCATTGTTATTGCCTTGTTTTGAGTAGTTTATTAATGTGTGCAAGCAGCTCTGAGACAGAGTAATCAGTTTTTTTGTAACTGGCAGCTGTAGGGTAGATTAAAGCCCTACCCTATGGAAAAGTGGCCAGACTACTTTCCCAGCTTAAGAGGTAAGAGGACCTCTACCTGACCCACATGCTAAGGTCATTCTTTTAAATTGATTTGAAGTAAGGCTTCCCACCATTGTTGAAATTACTTGGAATGATGAAGGGAACCCAGGTCCAACTGACTGTACAGGAAAGCTTGAGATAAAGACCAGTGTCAGATTTGTGGATAGAGTTCTATGCTTTTATTAAAAAAAAAAAAAAAAAGAAGAAGAAAATAAATCAGATTTCTTTGGGGTTGAATGAGACATTGAGAAACAAAATTAATTACAAAAAAGGTAGTTTCCAGTTAATTAAAATATTCAGAAAAAATTTGCGGGTTTGATTAGAAATGTGATTGGTAGGTCAGTGCAGAACTTTTTCTTTCAGAAGATCAGAATTGAGAGACTGAAAAAAGAACTGTTTCATTTTAAGCAACAACAGAAAAACGGTGACTTAAAGTGTTATTTTTGACAGCTCTTTAGCTTCATTTTCTGAGGAGATTGTATTTAATATGATCATATGATCATGCTTTCTACTACAAATTTATACCCCTTTGTCCGGTGATATTAATCAAAAATCTAAATATAATTATTATTTTAGAATCATAGAATCATTATGGTTGCAAAAGACCATCAAGATCTATAAAGCTGAATCTTTGAAAAATCACCACCAATCAACTAAATCATCTTCTTCTCCTCTTCTTGAAAACCAGCAGTTGGATTAAAAAACAAGCAAGCCCCAGACCCCCAATGTATTGCTGTACCAAGGGAAGGGAAGGGAAGGGAAGGGAAGGGAAGGGAAGGGAAGGGAAGGGAAGGGAAGGGAAGGGAAGGGAAGGGAAGGGAAGGGAAGGGAAGGGAAGGCTCCTTTGGTGACTTCATGGCATGTAAAGCAAATCCATGCCCTGCCTTTCTCTGCCTTGCTCCTTGCCATGGGTTTGTACCCTTACTCACCATGGCAAAGTGCTAAGTGAATTTTCTTCCTCCTAAGTTCATATCCCAGTGAAAATGCACCACTGTGGTGGAGCTTTCAGCTAGGTCAGAAGTCCTACACAACTTTATGTGCAGTCTGGTGGCTTTGAAGCAGAATGGGAACATGTACCCAAAGGCAGGAGAGAGGTCAAGGTACAGCTCCCAGGGTAGAAATCACTTTAAGTTGCCATAAACATGGAAGCACCTTAACCAGCCAGTCTGTTCCCCATGTGTGACTTCAGACTGCCCACAGCCTGTTGGTTCTCACCTGGTTGAGTTACCCCTGCACAAGTGTGGGGGCCAGGGAACCAGCTCTGCTCTCATACTCATGCCTGGGATGGCACAGGGAGCCAGCTCTACTAACTATTCATCCCTGGGATGGCACAGGGAGCCAGCTCTACTAATTATTCATCCCTGGGATGGCACAGGGAGCCAGCTCTACTCATCCTCCTGTTCTCATGCCTGGCCAACTCAGCCTCACTGTGCTTTCTTCAAAGTAAAGTCCAATAGATGGTGGATATGGATACACCTAAAGGAAACTGTTGTATCAAGTTGCATTTCTGTAAAAGTGAAAGAAATTCAATTAAATGAAATGCATAGATAATACTTAAGTTGGAGGTATTTCAGTCCCTAGAGAAGAACAGAAATATTACAGTCAGTAACGCTAATGACAAGTTTTACTTTTGTGTCAGCTGACTATGTCAAGATCCCTGGGAAGGTTAGGACTCTGAAAAAGGCAAGGAAATGTACCAGTGGAAATGTTGTGGATACATGAGAGGAAAATGACAATAAATGTGTAAAACAAAACCAATAGTTCAGGAGTTTTTGACTGAGGGATGTGTGAATGCGAAAGCATCTGATTTATTTGCGAAATTATTGGATCCCAGAGCAGAGCAGGGAAGTCATCACTCCATGGATTTTGATGAACTATAGCTGGTACTTAAGAAAGTAGGCAAAGAAATATTCTAAGTTTAGAGAAGAAGTGTTCAAAATTAGGGAAAGTTCGTGGAATTTTTCATGTAAGAAAAATTACATAATCAGTGATGATTGATGGGATGTCTTTGTTAGTCCCAAATTTGCTACCTGTGTGCAAATCAGCTCTTATGGTAATAGCCACAGGGAGATACTGTTATGAAGAATACTTCACTACCAATTGACATTTTAACTAGTTTGGACTTGATCCACTAATGGTTTCAAATTACTAACATACCTCACTTTCTAATGTTAATTTAAAAAAAAGAAGTCTAATCCTCTGCTCAGTTTCTGCTTTATTCACTTATGCCAGAGATCCAAAGGCTAGAAAGGGGAAGAGCCTGTAGCAGGCTAGTGTGTACTGTTTAGAAGAATGGGTTTCCAGTCTGACTCGTTGGTCTCAAAGGTCTTCTCCAACAAAGTTGATTCTCTGATTCTGTATTTAAATTAACATTTCACCATTTTTTAGTGAAGTGAAAAAATTTGGAGGATCTAGGTGAGCTGCATGTCAGGGCCTACCCAAAGAACTTCTCTCAGAGGCCGATGGAGCATGTGGGATCCCAGCCCTGCCCTGGCTGGCGCAGAGGGGGAATCTGAATCCTGGTTCGTGCTCCTACTTAAACTCCCTGAACTCTGGAGGGGCTGGGGGCTGGCGGGAGGTGCCTGTCAGGTGCGCAGCACCGAACACCCGGAGAAGCTGATCCCGCCTTCCCCCGGCTGCCGCGGTGCGGGTGCGGTGTGGGTGCGGTGCGGGTGCAGTGCGGGGTGCATTGGGGTGCGCAGTTCAGTGCGGGGTGAATTGGGGGGTGCGGTGCGGGGTGCGGTGCAGTGCCCAATTCAGTGTAGCGTGCATTGCGGTGCGGTGCGGGGTGCAGTGCAGTGCTCAGTTCAGTGTAGCGTGCATTGCGGTGCGGTGCGGGATGCGGTGCAGTAGGGGGTGTGGTGCAGTAGGGGATGCATTGCGGTGTGGGGTGCGGTGCAGTAGGAGGTGCATTGCGGTGTGGGGTGCGGTGTGGGGTGCAGTGCGGTGCGGTGCAGTAGGGGGTGCAGTGAGGTGCGGGATGCGGTGCGCAGTGCAGTAGGGGCTGCACTGGGGCGCGCGGTGCGGGATGCGCTGGCGCCCCGGGCCCGGCTCCACTAGGTGGCAGGATGCCGAAGGGCTCCGCGCTGTTGTCCTGGAGCCTGGGCGGATTTAGCCCTGCCTCTACGTATTGTCTGAGGACATGATAAAATGCGGACAGTTTCCTGGAGTCCTGCCTGCCCGCGTTTCTTACTGGTTTTGTCATTAATAAAGCAGAATCGGGAAGGATTCGAGGGAGGTCTGAGACAAAAAGGAGCCCGGTGCCGTGACAGGGTAAGAGGGCACTTGTTGGCTCGGCGATCTACGAGGAAGAAATGTCAAGGCAAAGCGGAATTCTTTAGGAAAGCACAGCGGGGTGTAGCGAGAAACTTTCAAATAAAAAGTGTCTGCAAGTTTGCAAAGAGTAACAGTTGGTTAAATTGTAGCGCAAGCTATAAGTCCGTGGAAAAGTACGTTCGCTTCTTTACAGAGCCAGTTTAGAGGGCAGCGTCTGCATTATTAAGAAAGCATGGTCTTTTCCATTAGTATTTTTTTTAAGTTACAGAAATGAAAGGACACTGGAGTGTGTAAATATTAAAAAAAAAAAAAAGCAGCAAGTAAAATAAAATCCTGCACAGAATTAAATCACATATTCTTTTTTCTTGCTTCTTGTCATCTTTGTCTCTCTCAAGTATGCTTTCTGTTGTGTGCCATTAAAGCAGTGATTTTGTTTGTATGTCACACATATAAAGCTTCAGAAACAGCCTTAGTTTAGATCTGGGCGTTTGATTACTTACTTACTAAAGATATAACTTAATAAAGATATAACACTACAGATGTAACTTTAGTTCCTATCGTCTCGGTTCAGGTACGGGCCTGACAGAGAACTTGAAAAACTGAAGCAAGTGTACTTTAAAGTGTGCATGATCGCGCTTGTCCCGCACCCTTCCCCGTGCCGACCGCCCTCCCTCTGCCTTCAGCCCGTGGGCCGCCACGCTCGCCCTCGGGGCCGCACCGGCGTGGGGCGGCGGTCGGGGGCTCCTGGCCACGGGTGCCCACCGAGGCCAACGCCGCCTCGGCCCCGCGGGTCTCGGTGGGCTGCAAAAGGCGCCCGGTGTACCGGGACAGGCTCCGCGGTGAGGAGCTGCGCGCTCGGCAGGGCGAGGGGGTGTCCACGCCCCGCCGGGGCTGTCCTCGCTGCGCTGTCCCCGATGCCCTGGACAGAGGGCAGAAGGCGCATCGGGAGGGGTGCTCTCCCCACCTCGGCACTTGGTCAGAAGAGGGGATTCGTGCTGGGGAGAGGCTGGAGACCGGGGTGGGGCGGCTCGGGAAGCTGGGTCGGCAGGTGGAGGTAACGGGCTGGATGGGAGCCCTCGGGGAGCCGGGGAGGAGAGGCTGCGGGGGGAGAGCGGGGCGCGCCCGGTGCGCGGTGCCGGGCGCGGCGGGGAGGCGGGGGAGGAGCGGCGGCGGCAGCGCACGGGCTAGGGCCCCAGCCCGCCCGCCTTTGAACCGGGGCAAAGCAGAGGCGGGGAGAGGGGCCGGGGCAGGAGGCGGACGGTGACATCAGAGCGGCCGGGCGGATAAGGTGGGAGAGCCGCAGGAGCGGAGTGGGCGAGCGAGGCGTCAGCGATTAGCGGCTGCCTCCGGTTCCCCGCTCATCGCATCTCACCGCGCCTCACCTCACCATGCAGAGGTCTCCCCTGGAGAAGGCGAACATCTTCTCCAAACTTTTCTTCAGGTGGGAGCCCCGGTGCGGCGGGACGCGTGCGGGCGGGGGCAGCGGGCCGGGCTGGGCAGCGGCGGGCGGGGAGCTCAGGGGGCTCCGCGCCCCCCGCCCAGCCCAGCCCAGCCCAGAGGGGAACCGGGCACCGGGAGTCCGTGAGCTCTGGAATGGCCTGCGGGGAGAGCGGTGGGAGTCTCGCTGGTTGATGAGATCACTCTTTTTTGTTGTTGTTGCTGGGGTTTTAGCACCGGGAATGGGCTCCGTCAGGTGTCATAAACCTGTGCTGGACCCGAACAGATGAATTTATGACATAATTTGAGCAACCTTTGGTAGTTGCTCAACTAGTTAATCTGTTATTTCATGTAAACTTTGAGAACACCGTGGGGTGGTAGGGAGCAGAGGGGAAATGCTCTCAGAACAAGGATTCCTTCTGTTTGGCTCTTTGAGTGTTTAGCATTTGCTCAATGTGCAAGTGCAATATATGATCTTACTGGAAACAATTCCTTGCAAGCCTTGAAAATGTTCTCTTACAAACTAACTCCCTAGTGCCTTTTCTTTCTAAAAACTTCAAATAAAAGGAGAAGGAGCCAATACCGGTGCCTGGGCACAATTACTTTGTAAGACAATATGGAAGCTGAATACGTCTTATGTGACATAGCTAGAAATGACACTGTGAACTGGAAAGAACAAATAATCTTTTTGGCATTGGCCCACACAGCACTGGTTTTGCCAGAGTACTGGTTCCCCCTTTTGTTACTGGAGGGTCTCTTGCATGGCAAGGAAGGGCAGGAGGAAATCATGTGTAAGATGTGAACCTGATGACTAAAGAGAGAGCACATGGTGTAAAACTATAACATTGTCATGAGGTCTCTGCCTGAAAAACTGAGGGCTTTTAGCTCACTTTTAAACGCTTTTGGGATAGCTTTCAGCAGGTTGGTCTGGATGTTTTTAAAAGTTTCTTAATGGGACTCTGTATGAGTCACTGTTTGCCTGTCTCTCCCCTTTTGGCTCATTTTAGCCAGATATGATAGAGGGGAATAATCCCAAATATAATCTGTTCCTAAAGTTTTACAAACATCTAGGTAAATGTAGTGATCCTACACATTTTCTCCAAAGGTGCTGCAGTGGGAAAGAAGCCTTGCTTGCTGCCAAATACTGTTAGAACCAGAGATATGCATGGCAGGGATGTAAGCAATTATAAATTCTCCATAAATGATGCTTCAGTCAGTGCTGCTGTGAAGTGTAAGACAGAAACCTGTAGAAAAAAAGTATCTTAATTTAGTAGCTTGAGGGGGCCACTTGCTGTATTTATTTTTTTTTTATTCATAAACTTCTATAAATTTATCACCCTAGAACCTAGGTTGTTGAAGGTGTGAAGGAAAAAACTCAATAAGATAAAGCAAAGACATGTCTAATTCCTACCATAGTGAAAGTTTCCATGTTTGAAACCAGTTGCAGTTCATGCTCATTAAGTACATAATTAACCATGCTGAGGCCTGAGCTCATCTTTTAAATCACAGTCTTTAAGTCAATTGAATGTTGGTTTAATCATGTTTAGGATGCATGATGCATTATACTGTACCAGCTTTTGGTCAGGTGACTGTAACCAAAGTGATAATAATAAAATATGTGAAGTTAAGGAGTTAATGATGAATATAAATTAGAGCAAAGAAATGGAAAAAAGATGCATGGAGAGAGAGTGCTTTTTTCAATGATAATGAGATAGATGCTGTCAAGTACAACACAGTAAATGTTTCAGTGGAGTAACTTTTATCAGAGCCTACAATGCATGTATGTGTGAAGTACCAATCTGAATATAATGTGATAAGTTGAAGATCATGTTAGCACATGTGATGTTAAAATATTAGCTATGATTATTCAGGGAATCTTGCTGATAAATATATTACTATTTAATATTGTACAAGCTGTTATCAGCTATAGGTGTGTAAACATATTGGCAAGGTTTTATTGCTTCATAATCTATCCTGTTTGGGTAGGAGGGACAGGTTTAACATGTGTTAAAGTCAGAATAAATTCAGCTCATAACTGAATAGTTCATACATATTTTAGTATTGATTGGACCTTTTTTCTTAATTCTTTATGCAAAAAAGTGAGAAGAAAATGTCTTGCTATACAAAGAGTAGTATCTTAGCGAAAGTGTTATCTTTTTGCTGTATTGGTGATAGTGATACTACTGGGGCAAAAAAAATTTGCTAGAAGGGGTCATGATAGTAAGTATTTAAAATTAGAAATTGACTTTCACCCTAAATTTTAAATAGTTTTGGTTTAAAAACTGAGCTCTAGTGATTAAGAAACAAATGTGAAAACAAGTGGTTTGAGATCTTCCATTAGGGGGACACTTAGAAAACAGAGAACACTAGATACTGAGAGTTTGGGGTTTCAGGGATTCTTTTGTGTTTTGATGTATTTTCCTTATGATGTTTTCAGAGCTGATCTCTTTTGTTCCCTACCTCATGCAAAACATTCTTTTTGTTCATTGGCAACTTTTGACCTTCCTTAAAGAAAACAGAGCTTTATGCAGAAGTAGCCAGATCATCATATGCTTAGCTTCAAATTCACTGTGAAGCTTCACTTTTGTCTTTATAGCCATTACTTATTTTCTTCTGGAGTTTTGGGGTTATTCAGGGTCAAGGCCATACCTTTTGTCACAAACAATATCAGACTACTTTACAATCACCTAGTTTTTATTGAAAATTAACTGAGATCAGGAAGTCTTGTTAATTAATTTTTATCTGAGAACTGGAGCACAGAGTTATTGCTGGAGTTTCAGAAATGGCTGCAACTATGAGACAACTCTGATTTTATTACTGTTCTTTTACAAACAACTTTAGATGTAAAAATACAAGTTCTCAAAAAGTAATCCTTGTGCTTGTATCCAACTCTTTAAATACATACTCTTGCTTTGGTACTTATCAAACATGACAACACTTGGCAAGACCTAGTACTTTAGTACCTGATTCATTATTAAATCCAAATACTAACCCAGCTTTTGTGTCAAGTCTTCTCATGGATTCAGTCAATCAGATCTGCTCTGGTTGCTTCTTGCATCTGTACATTTACTCAGCTGTCCAGGGGTTCCTAGAACAATTTAGCCAGTATGGATAAATGTTGGATTCATTCTTCTGCCCTGTGTGTGTTGTGAGGGCTAGGAAAAGGAATTCAATTCCCTACCTCACCTCTTCTAGGAAATGTTAGCATCGTTTGGCAGTGAAGATGTTTTAGTTATCTATCTCTGGCTCAGCTAGTTTTTGGAGCATAAATCAAGAATTGCTGTGTACTCTTCTGAATAAAAAACTTCTTTGCAGGTCCTAATTCCTGGTGTGAGCTTCTTATGAAGTCTGCTAATAATCTTTAGGGTGGATAAGAAAATTCAGGACTAAGTACAAAACTAAGTACAGGCTAAGTTTTGGAAGTACTTAGCCTGTACGCTACAGTAATGTTATTCTGTCACTCTTTGTAGCTTAATTCAGTCATAATTTCAAGTTTAAGTGTGCCTTGTACAAGATAGTTTCTGGCATTTTCATGAGGATTAAATTGATTCTCTTCAGAAAAAGGAGCTAAAGCAGCCCTTTCCTGGGCAGTGCCTGCTCTATCCTTGAACAGCATATCTTAGAATGCAGTGACAAGTTACTAAGGATTTTCATTTTGAATTGAAAAATCTTGTGTTTTCCTTGCAAAGTTTGGCATTTAGTGTGTAAATTTTAAGCCAAAATTTGTCCTGACACTGTTTTGAATTCCTAAATGTTCCAGATTTTGTATAGGAAGCTTAAATGCCAAACTCATGTCTATAAATTTCACTCTGGAGGGCAGGTGTTTGCAAATTGTCATAGCCAATGTATATTTGGACCCTCCCTTATCAATACCTAGCTATAGCACTTTGTTCATCTTTCCTCTTTGAATAAGGAGCCTCTGTGTGCAGTAGCAGGTGAAGGGCACAGGGTCATGCCTCACTTTCTGGGGCAGCCAGCTGAGACGCTGATACAGGGCAATGTTTCTGTAGTGTGTCCTTGGGGCCCTGTGTGTCACTAGCCCTGGTGAGCTGCATTGCACTGACCCCAGGCATTGTAAATCCTGGCTGTTTGTGGTAACCAAGCAAGATGCAGCTGCAGCCCAGGTTATGGCCCTGTGAGGCTGCCTGATCATTTGTCTGCTGCCACAAGTGGTCCTTGCAGACCTGCTGGTCTGCCAATCCTTCAGAGCTGTCTAAAACAGGAGAGTGGCAGCTTCTGAAAGTCAGGTGGTTCAAAGAAGTGCATGCAAGTTTTGGACTCCTTCTGAAAATCTGACTTCTATTGCTGCTTCCAAGGTAAAGTATGAAACTTGAAGTGAACTGGAGAAAGGATGCAGAGTATCCTACACTTCAAGTAATTTCAGCCAGAGGAATACCTTTAACAATAAGGCCAAATTGTGTCCTTGGCTCAGCCTGGTACTGTATCCTTGGTCTAATGACCAAAAAGGCAAACCTTCTGTAGCACAGGGATCTTCTCTGGCTGCTTTGTAACTCTACAGGACAGATGCCTAGATCAAGTTGCATCTGACTTCTGAAATGTGTTTAAAGTCTGTTTTCTTCCTGCAGGAAGAAGACCTACTATCTTGATGCTCCAAATAAATTATCAAGCATTTGAAATATTTGCAGACTTGTCTGTACCTTGTTATTTTCTACATTTTGATTTTATTTTGGCGAGATAGAAATAATCCATCCAAACCCTTGATTTTTGTTTTAATACTGTAGGCAATGACATGGTTAGTAGATTTATTATCTGTATTATAGAGGCTTCTAAATGCACTGACAGAAATTTGAAGTCCTCTGTACTAAGCAAAATATTTGATAAGGAAGTATGTTTTGAAGATCTTGAAGTCTAAGCAGATAGCACAAAGGATATGTTAAAAAGAAGTTTCCTTACTAATACTTTAGAGAAAAAATGGGATACACAAGGATTGTGGTTTGTCCTAGAAGCATGTGGTGGAGTGAGTGCAATCTCCTGTCCAGAACTTTGATTGCACAAGGGTATTTCTGGTGTGACAAAGTTATTTCAGAATATTTCTGCAGTGAACAATTATCACCTCTTTCATCCTGAAGAATCTGAGTCTCTCAATGTCTTCATTTTTGGATATTCTAAATTTCAAAGTGGTGAGAATAGTGTGACTTATTGCAAGAGTTTTCTATCTGTTGCTGTTGTCTTGGTTTATGTTTTCTCTCTTCACCCACCCCCCAGCTGTGCAGCATACGTGTGGAGGCAGGATGGTGCCAACTTGACATCCAGGTAATAACCTGTCCTCTGAAAACATTATGTCCTCTGAAATAAGTAAGTTGAAGGTGAAAATTAACTGGTATACAAGGAGACATTGAAACACTGCCAAATTTTGCCATGTGAATTTGTAGATGCAGTTCAAGTGCCTTCCACGAGAGTGGGATGAGCCTGGGTGAGACAAGCAGGAACTCAGAGGCTGGTTATGCATCAGCCCATATCTCAGAAGCACAAGGATCTGCACGAGCTCTTTCAGTCAGCAAGTAGCTAATCCAAGGCTGTACTGTCATGAAACTCCCCAAATTAGAAGAGAATAAGTAGGCATTTGAGACATATTTTGAAACAGCATTGTTTTTCAGAAGCCTAAACCAGAAGCTTTGCAGTTTAAACCGGAAAGAGAAAATCCAAAGTGACAGCTGGTAAAGGTACTTGGTTTTAGGTACATTCCCATGTTTTAATGTTGATATTTATCCTCTATTTTTGCCCCCAACTTTTAAAATAAAAGATATGAACCTTTGTTGTATTGGAGTCATTCTAATATCTCACTTTAACTTTCACCTTAACCAATTTTAAAGTTAGCCTGTTAGTTCTGCAATGCTTTTATTTCTCTATAGGTAATAAATAAAAAAAAACAAAACCACAAAGGTCCCCCAGGGTTGCTTTGCTCAAAGCCCAAGACTGTTTTGGAAATCAAAGGATATGAGGCATTTTCTCATTAATTTGCCAGGATCATGCTAAGGAGTAGCATCATCAAATACCAGGATACAGAGAAAATGGCAAAGAGCAAGTAGTAAGAGAAGCAGCACCTAATTCAGGGTTGATTCCTTATTACTGTAATGGTAATTTACATTTTGACCTTTGGTATTAAAATTAAATAAAATGTGACTCTGTTCACTTGTTTGTTTATACCTGACCACATATCAGCAATTGGAGTGAGAACAAATCATAGTTTTGGAAAAGGCCATGGTACCTGATGCGCAACTCTATGTTATTTTTTTAGGAAACATATCTTTAAAATCCTTGGCTAACACAGTGAAGTGCCAAATTAGGTGAAATGTGTTGCTGTCACTTGACACATCTGGAAGATGTTAAAATTCAATTAAATCATGAATAGCACTGCTCTTCAACAGTTTTGGTGCAAACTTTGTTATGTTCCTTGTTCTTACAAAGGACTAGGAGAAAAGAAATCTTTCTTTTATTCTTGCTGAGGATATATAATTGAGAAAAAGAGTGAAGATGGATGAATATCCTCACCCAATCAGTCTAACTGTAGGTGTAGGCTGAAAGAGCCTTGCAAACCTTGTTCATAGCACATCATCACCACTGCTTTTTTGTTTGCTTTCTTAAAGAAATATTTGAAGTATATCTTACACTTGACTTTGGTACCTAAACAATTGACAGATTGCAATACAATTAATGTATTCTGTCCTTCCATCTTGCACAACCTATCTCCTGATGTGCTTTGTTTTCTCTCAAGTATCTCTCCCAGTACTTCTGTAAACTGAAATATTTTGACTACCTTACTAATTGTAAATATTTAAGTATTAAATATTAAAAAGTATTTAATTTCTGTTTAAAAAAGCATTTAGCTATTAGATAATAATTTGAATAAGTGTCACTTCACAAAAACTGGGCATAAAAGACAAGACTTCCCCAAGAATTGCTGTGGTATAATCCTAATTAAGATTGCTATTGAAATCCTGGGGTTTCAGCAGAGCATTGATTATTCTTAAAATGGTGCTGCTCACAGCTAGTGGCAGAGTCAATAATATTGCAGCTAAATACTTTCCATGACAAATAACCCCTCATGGGGAAGAATTGTTTATTAGTGAAGAAACTAAAATCTTAATTTTTGTGATCTGGGGGAAAACAACTGCAACAAAAAATCCAGAAATCAGTAGGGTCTGCATTTACCTTTGTTGTTGAGACCCTGCAATAATTATATTTAAATATTAAACTATATTGCATTTTTTGCTGTTGTTTACAAAGGCGGACATGCTAAAGTTAATATAATTGTCAGAATACATAACATGCTATTTCAGTAGGTTACTATTCAAAGAAAATATCTGCAACCCTACTCTGTTGAGGGTAACCAAGGGGCAGGAATAAGGCTGCTGTGCTCCATGGGCATGCTGGCTTGTCCCATCTGTTAGCAAGGATCACAAAAAGCTGGGGTCACCTTTTACAGCTGCACTATAGGATGCTCAGAGAGGACAGCTGGAGGTGCAGACACTACTGGAGAAGCAGTACTGGGTGTAGTAGAGCCACTTCCAGTATAAAATAAGCAACAACTTACAATTTGCTGCTGCTGGAGTGATGGGTATCTTTTGTGGGAGGATGGGAGTGCAGAGCCTCTGACATTATCTGGTCAGAGGGACTCTTTGGGAATGTCTGAGATCTACATGGTACCTCAGCCTTTTCTTGCAGTTGGTAAGAATTCACGGGTCTACAAATATCTCATAAAACTTGGGCTCTAAAGCATCATAATTACAGCTTGATGATGTGCCTTCTTCTCTGGCCTCTCCTCACCTCACCCTTAATTGTTAGGAAGAAGGATAAGTTAAAACCAGAGGCATTCTTCTTGCTCTGTCCATGGAATTTTAGGTGCAGTTCCCTAGAAGTTGCAGTCACTATGCTTAACTATATTTTGCATGGTATTAATGCTCTGTAGAGGGGAGTGAAGCCCTGGTGACCTCTGTGCTGCTCAGTAGATGTTGCTGTGTTGCGCACAGAGCACCTGTTGAAGTGGCACCAGTCTGATCAGTGACCCTTGTAGGAAAGCTGCTCTCTTTTGCTGCTCTTGGGTAGCCCAGCACCAAGACCACTGTTCTGCTAGTGTCTCAGCAAACTGTGCTTCTTGGTGTGAAGAGCCCGATGGAGCTAGGGTATTCCTGTGCTCAGGAAGAAGATCTGGGCACTTGGCTTAGCAACACAGATGCTCCTGTCTTCAGTGACATGTAAAGCAGCCTTAAGAGAGAGTCAAATCCTATTGACAAATTGTCTGTGTTAATACTCTCTGGAAGGCCAAAGACATCTGTCCTATTGATACAATTTGAGTGGGATGAGTCTGAACATGCAACAGAAAGCAATAGGTGTAATAAGAAATCTGTTGCATATTGCTTAAGTAAATGACAGAGAAATGGCCATTAGAAATCTACCAAACAGTATGTTATATACATGATATTTACATATCAATTTGATCATGTATGTTTTACTACAGGCAGTAGATAATAGAAGTGGAACTTGCCTTCTTTTCTTCTTTCCTACTTTACATCCTTGAAACTTGTTCCCTGCTGGGTTTCATACGTGTGTACCCATAATAACATTCCTAGTTAGTGGCAAAGCTCCCCCAGCCCTACAGGTTTCTCTGTGAAAGGGTTCATTAAATGCCAGCAAGTAATCCGATGGCATTTGCTAACATAATGCTGTAAAGCCAATCTGTTTCCCTTCCTTCTTGCTCTCTTCCTTTCAGAATAAATTTCTCAACAACCTCAGGAAAAACCTCAGCATTAACGCTGACAAATAGTTTCCAATAAGCCAAAAAAATAGAAGAGCCATATTCATTGACAAACTCTGAGCTATGTCACCTAGTGTTATGGAAACATGGATAACTACAGATTATATTGCCAGTTAAAGAAATTCATAGTCATTTTGCATTTCAAATCTTTGCAAAGAATCTAGAACATAATGGCTATAGGAATCTGGCAAAAAATTGATTTTCATGAGATATTTGTCTATTTTAGGTCTTGTATACTCCTTTCAATAAAACACAAACTGTCTCCCACAGTTCTAGACTGCACAACTCAGAGAGCTGTCGAAAATCCGCCTTGAAACAAACATCACACTCAGGCCAGCTCCTCCCATGATTACCACTCCAACCTGAAGCCACTTGGCACAGCACACAATTTGGCCAGATCTAGTTAGGGTGGGACTTCCAAGCAAGGCCAGGGCAGCTGGGAGATGAACCTCTCTGTGCAAGCCCTGGCAGCAGCTTGCAGAGGTAACCTGGCTGCAGAGTAGGAGGTCCCCAGGGCAGGAGTCAGCACTGCTCCTTTAGCTGGCTGGAGGAATTTATCTAGCACAGTTGCAGCTACTGTGATGAGCAGTGAGATGAAGATGAGGACTGCATAAAGCTGTATCAAACTCTGAGTTTGGAAAGGAAGGGTACTTTAGGGGCCATATAATTTTGATGGCAGTGATAAATGCATCTGGTTAACACAGAGTTAAGCACAGAGTAAAACAAGAGACATTTCTAGAGATACAGCAGATCTGCTAAGCGTGCTGCCTTCCCCAAATGACAATACAGCCACTCAGCTCTCTTTCTAACTGCAGTCACAGTTTGTTAGTTCAGGCTGTGGCAAAATGCCAGGGTAGGTGCTAATCAAAACTATAAATAAAATCAAATATGTGGAGGGAAACAGTGCAATAAAAAATGTTTTCTCAAAACATACAAAGTGAAACTGTAAAGCACTTATCTTTTGTCAGGTTGGGAATTGTTTATTGCAGTCTCAAAGCATTATTAAGGGGCTTAGGAAGGTTATTACTTAGCTACAGTGTTGTGAATTAAAGAAGTTGCCTAGGAAGTACTGTTACTTCCTTGCATTAGCTGCAGTAGTGGGTTTGTGTCCCATAACTTGTATTCATTCTGTCATTACTGAAATATCTACGTACATGGGACATCAGAGAAGCTGAGAACAGAAGTTAATGAGAGTTTCTGCTCCTGAATGACAAGGATTAGCCAGCTCTCCACAAGATGTGCACAAAGCTAATAGCAACTTGTCCTTTCTGTCTTCAGGAGCTGGTAAAATAAAAATCAATACCTTATATACCACTTGCAGTAATCATGAAAGACTTTCATGTAAGTGTTTCATGAAACTCAAAGGTTTTCTTCTCATCCATTTTATCTCTGAAAAATATTGGCTCCGGTTTCCAGTAGTTGTAGAGTTTATGGATGTTTTATCATCTCCAAATGGTAAGAGTCCAATGCCTCTCCAAAGTGGACTCTCCTAACTCCCTTCCTATAATGTACCATCAATCACTTGTTATTTATCAGCCACAGTGGTGTGAAAGACTGAGCTAGAAGTCATATGATTAATCTGAAATCATACTATAATTGAAGAAATGAAGGATACTCCTTCAATTTCTTGGAGCACGTTCTCTTTGCAGTGGGTGTGATATAACCATGCACTTGGGAAATACCTTGGTACTTTACTGAATTATGGGGATTATAGACTGGTTTCTCATGCAATTCATAACTTCACTAAAGTAAATATCAGTGTGCATGTATGTACACACAGTTGCACACAAATGATTTTCATCCATTGTGTTAAAGCCCTTTTGCACTTTTGTAGTGTTCAAATGATGTTCTTTTACCTTTGTATCAACTTTGCACCTTCAGAGGCTGCAATTGAGGATGTAAATTACTTTGTGTATATGACATATGTTCTTACAGGCATACAGGTCAGCATGTCCAATAGGCTGTTTGCATTTTCTGAGTGACTGTGGAAAATGTTATTGCAAATATTTTGTGGTTTTTTAGCTGTTGTATGCAAAACCAGTTTAAAACAAAAATTTTGAAATGATTGAGGATTTGCTGAATTTTATCATAATCATGAACCATGCTGGGTTTTTTACAAACACTGGTTTACATATGGAAGTATGATAGCAATCAACCACAAGCTACTTAATTTGCAAGCACTTCATTTTTTAAAGGAAATATTTTTTATTGATGACAGTAAAGCAGAAATTCAAGTAATTTCAAAATACACCATTAGTATTAGTATACACCATTAGTTCAAAACAGTTTTTATGTTTTAATCTAGTCCTTTGCTTTCAAAAAGATTTCCGAACAGAATCTGGTAAAAAATTTTGCATAAGTTAGTCCTCAGGGATTCATAGGCCTTTTTGGAGTGGAATTGTTTGATAAAATTAGTCATTACTTATAAAGGTTTTCTCTACAGAGTAGCCATTTGGAGTAGCCTTTTCCGGCTTTGTTTTGTCTCAGCGTGCCCCATAAATTGGTATTAAAATTTTAAACAGGACATTTGAAAAAACAAATGCAAAATATGTGTATATAATGGACACAATGAAGACCTTAAGAGGAGTTCTGTGCAAGATTTGTATTGCAGTGCACATTGCAGTGTAAGATGTCATAGAATCAAGGAATGGCTTGTGTTGGAAGGGACCTTAAAGATTGCCAGATTCCAAGCCCCCTACCATGGGCAGGGACATTTCCCAATAGACCAGGTTTCTCCAAGCCTCATCCAGCCTGGCTTTGATCACTGCCAGGGATGGGGCATTCCCAGCTTCTCTAGGCAACCTGTTCCAGTCTCTGGCTACCCTCCCAGTAAGAAATTTCTTCCTAATATCTCATCTAAACTTGCTCTCTTTCAGTTTAAAGCCATTCCCCCTTGTTCTGTCATTACATGGCCTTGTAAAAAGTTCCTCTCCAGCTCTCCTGGAGGCCCACTTTAGGTACTGGAAGGCTGCTCTAAGACTTCACTGGAGCCATCTCTTCTCCAGGTTGACCAATTTCAGTTCTCCAAACCTTTCTTCATAGGGAGAGGTGCTCCATCCTTCTAATCTTCTTCGTGGCCTCCTCTGGACTGGTTCCAGCAGGTTCCTGCCCTTCTTGGGCTGAGTACTCCAGGAGGGGTCTCCCCAGAGCAGAGCAGATAGCAATGAAACTTACATGTCCACTTTACTATAATTCTGATTTATTATTCATCTATATGGACATAGCACATAGCATATTTGGAAATACAGTACAGAGGTTTCAATCTTCGGTTCATTTGTCTCCTGCTGACTCAGTAGGAAGTCTGGAGCATGATCTGACCCCAAAACTTACAAAATGCAGGTGTTTCAAAATTATTCTTTTAATCTTATATTTATCAATATAGTTTTGCAAATATAAGGCAGGGCTGCACTACATTGTGTCTTATATGTGTGTGTATGTGAATGCATGTGCACTTAAACATATTTGGATGCTGTGGAGAAAATATTCAGGGTGAGACAAAGCAACTCCAGAATTAATGCTAGAGTATTTTTAATTCTTCTTTTTTTTTTTTCAATATTTGCTTAGATGGACAAACCCAATTTTGAAAAAGGGTTACAGACGACGGTTGGAGCTCTCAGATATTTATCAAATCCCTTCTTCAGACTCTGCTGATAATCTTTCTGAAAAACTGGAAAGGTAAGAAAGGTTAATTAAATAAATTTGTTTCAGGAATAACAATGCAATTTTCATTACAAAGCTTTTGGATGAAATGTTTAAATAGTGTCGGGTACAAGCTGATTGCACACAGTTGTACTTTGGACATGACTGTGATCTCTGGTCCAGATGTACAACATAGATGGCCTAAATTACTATGTACAGGTACCTGTGATATCTGCCAATGACCACAGAATCACAGAATATGCTGAGTTAGAATCTTGTGCTGTGATCACTTCCCTGGGGAGCCTGTTCCATTGACCAACCATCTTCTGGGTGAAGAACCTTTTCCTAATATCCAACCTAAATCTCCCCTGACAGAACTTCAGGCCATTCCCTCAGGTCCTGTCACTGACACCACAGAATAGAGATCAGTGCCTGCCCCTCCTCTTCCCCTCATGAGGAAGCTGTAACTGCAATGAGGTCTCCCCTCAGTCTCCTCTTCTCCAGGCTGAACAGACCAAGGGACCTCAGCCTCTCCTCACATGGCTTCCCCTCAAGGCCCTTCACCATCTTCATTGTCCTCCTTTATATCTTACTTATATTGTAGCACCCCAAACTGCCCACAATATTCCAAGTGAGGCTGCAGGAGTGCAGAGCAGAGCAGGACAATCCCCTCCTTTGCCCAGTTGATGATGCTGTGCCTGATGCACCCCAGGACAGAGTTGGCCCTCCTGGCTGGATAGGCCAGGGCACTGCTGACTCAGTTAAACTTGCCATTGACCAGGACCCCCAGGCCCCTTTCTGTGGTGTTGTTTTCCAGTATCTCATTCTCCAATCTGTCCATACGTCCAGAGCTGCCCCATCCCAGGTGCAGAATCTGCCACTTTCCAATGTTGAACTTCATTTGGTTGGTGATTGCCCTGCTCTCTGTGTTGTCAGGGCCTCTCTGCAGGGCCTCCCTGCCCTTGAAGGAGTCAACAGCTCCTCCCAGTTTTGTATTGTCTGTGAGCTTGCTCAATACCCCCTCCTATACAATGTCCAAGTCATGTATGAGGATGTTGAAGGGCACAGGGCCAAGGATGGAGCCCTGATGAACCCCACTAGTGACAGGTCACCAGTCTGAGGTCACCCCATTCACTGTAACCCTTTGTGCCTGACTCATGAGCCAGTTGCTCACTCATCACATAAAGTGTTTGTCCAGCTGAGTGCGGGACATTTTGTACAGAAGGATCCTGTGACAGACAGTATCAAATCTGTGCTGAAATCCAAAGGGATTACATCAATTGGCTTCCCTTGGTCAGCTGGGTGGGGTTACCTTGTCATGAAAGGAAATCAGGTTTCCACTCCTTAAGCTATGCTGGCTGTAACCAGTCTTTCAGGTGTTTTTCAATACTTCCCAGAATAATCTTCTCCATAACTTTGTTGGGCACTGAAGTGAGACTGACAGGCCTGTATTTTCTGGGGTCCTCCTTCTTGCCCTTCTTGAAAACAGGGCCAGTGTTTTCTGGTCAGCTAGGACTGCTCCAGATTCCCAAGACTGCTAAAAAATTGAGAGAGATTTTGCTGACATCAGCCAGGTCTTTGAGGATTCTTGAATGAATCCCATTAGGCACCATAGATTTGTAGGGATCCAGCTGGAGCAACAGATCCTGCACAATTTCAGCAAGGCTAGACTCAGAGTATCAATGTTGGTTCACTGAAAAGGGAGACAGCATAAATACTGTTCTTTCTTCCCAACATAACCTTTTAAAACGTTGGTTTATTTTTTCTTCAGTGAAATAACATTCTTAATTTCCTTTGATACCACTCTTGACAGACTAATTGTTTCTGCAGAAATCATACTCTGACTTACCTAATTTAGGTTTCCACTCTTCTTTACCCAATTTCAGTGGGTCCTGATTTAGAAATTGTGCTTCGCTTGTGACTAACTCTTACAACAGAGGTGCTTAAACCCATTCCTTCTTGTCCAACTGACATTGTAGCTTTCACTGATGTTCAGCTTACATCTGCACTGTTGTGCCAATCCAATCAATTTTAATTGCAGTGTGGCATAAGTATTCCAAACTATGGGGGATAAGACAGAGGGTGAAATGGAACTGATAAAGCAGCCTGATATCTTAGGCCTGATCGAGCAGAAACCATGGGAGAGACTGACAGAGATAACTGCTCCCTGGGGTAGAAGTGACCAAGAGACATGTTATGAAACTTTGTCATGATTATCAGGTAACTGATGTCCTGAAGAATATGTAACCAATGGGAAATTGTTACCAAAAATAGAATCCTATACAAGTACCCTACTATAAAACCATTTATAAACGCTTTGTATTCTCAATAAAAATCAGCTTCTGATCCAGTTCAGTTGTCCCTGTCTCTCCATGACCAATATCAACCAGTGGAATTTATAGAGAACGTTGGTATGCTAAATGTGTTCTGATAGTTTATAAATGAAATATTCTGTTTATCAAATATTCTGTTTAAAATTTGATAAAATAATTAGTTGAGGATATTCTCTGGAGTGTTCTAATCTGTGAATTGAATTTTGACAAAACACACATTCTCTGCATACAGCATTGCTTCTGGTCTACAATTTATTATTGAAAAGAAAGCTATTGTCCCAGCAACAAGGTTTAAAATAGTGCTGTGCAATAGAAAAGTCACATTTTTGATGCTTTGTTGGTGTGTTTTTGCAGATTGGAAGAGCTCCAAAACGTTTATTTGCCTATTATTGTACTCTGGTTTTAAGTACAGCAGGTTTCTTTAAAACATACAATGCGACCTTTTCATGAAGTAATACCCTGCAGGGTGATGTATGACCGAGTATTTAAAACTACCAAATATGTGGCTGAACTGGGTTTGAACTTCTATTGATTTATCAAGTCCATGAAGGCCAGATTCTTGGGGTTTCTGCAAAGCTTTCTTTCCTTAGCCACCTTAGCTAAATCTCCTTGGATATATTTGAATGAATTGAAGTATGTCACAGCCATAGACTCAGGTATTTGCTCATGCCACTTAATAGTTCTGGTTTTGGTTTCTTTTCAGAGAATGGGACAGAGAGCTAGCAACTTCAGAGAAGAAACCCAAACTCATCAATGCTCTGCGACGATGCTTTTTCTGGAAATTTATGTTCTATGGAATAATTTTATATTTAGCGGTAAGAATTGTTCTCCTCTTCAGTAAGCTTTTAGTGTTCCTTACATAGATCCAAGTTTTAGGGACTGCTAAATTAATAGAGAGTATTGTGAATAGCTACATATTTTTCCTCTGTGAATTGCTTACAAAGGTGATAAATACAGAGATGTATTTTCATTAAAAAAGGAATTTTCTGATAATATCTTAATATAATTAAAAGATACATAATAGTTTTAAAATTTCTCTAGTGTTTCTAGTGCTGTTAGTGCTCCTAAGTGTGTGATCAGGAGCTTGATGTGAAAGCCTGAACTGATTACGTTTATCACCTTTCCAACATGTTAGGTAGGATTACCTTGACTTACCAAATGCCACTTGTTTGTTTGACAATCCTATCACTGGGGTTAAGAACTGTGAAAATAATTTATTGCTAATGGTATTTCACTAGGTATGTGTAGACAGACTGTAAATCTGAAAATTGCTGTTAAGCAATATGCACGTTAAATATGTATTGCGGACAAATTTCTGTGACTTAGTAGTAAAAAAGAGAGTGCATCACCTCTGTAAGGAGGGGCAAGCAATCTGTGACTAAAAGGAGGTTATGTAGGGAGAAAATTGGACAGGCTAAAGCCAAATTTTAACAAATTTGAGCACTGTAGTTCACAAAAAGAAAGAAAAACCAAAAAAACCAACAAAAAAAACAAGTGGTTTCTATAAATTGGCAGCAAAAGGAGGGCTAAGGAGAGTTTCCATTCTTTGCTGGATGCAGGGCATAGCATAGTGTCAGGAGGTACCGTTTGGGTACTGAGCCCTAAGTTGTCTTTGTCCAGGTAAGGCAGTTAACTGTCTGGGACAGGGCCTCTTGCTATGTAAGGAGCTGCATGGTAACTGTTCTCTCTCTACTCCTTTGTCACTTCTGTCAGTTCTTCTTTGGGATGACACCTTGTATTTGCAGATCCCTACTCAATAATGTCTGTTATGTGTTCCTGTGATCTCACTGCTGCCTTTAGATTTTCTTTTACTCACCAAGCCAGCAACTCCTTATTCATGATAGGTTTGCTTTTAAAAAACCCCAACAAAATGGTTCTACAAATGCAGCTACCACGCACTGTGACAGCTCTTCCTGCAGAGTCTGCCAGCCAGAACCTTTGCACTAATGCATTCCTGCTAAAGTTAAGCAGTGTCCAAGGCACTGTTTAAGGATAAGCTTAAGCAGTGCCTCAGACGCTGCTTTTGCAGGCACTCTTGAGGATAACACTCTTTCCCAAAGTTTAGGCAATGTGTGTGGGCATGCATGCGCAGGGTTGATTTCTCCTTGTGCACTTTTTTAATGGAGTACAGTTTTAGATGGGGTGAGGACAGAACAAGACTGCAGGATTTTTAAATCATATTCTTTGGTTGTGTGATTTTTTTTTAAATTTCTTTAAGAAATCACAGATATGTGCAATTAAACATGTCATAAATGAACCTGCACCTTCCGCAATGAACATGGAAAGATTAAATCTTAGTTTAAATTCTTGATTGCATTACCATTAGTGTTCATTTTATTTAAAGCAATTTCATTTTATTGAAAGAGGAATTCTAAAAAAACCAAATTGCTCCTAAAGCTGCTGGTGTTCTTTGCAGGCCTTGCTCAAGGAAATTAATGGGAGCTTTGCCATAAATTTGAAAGGGGACAGGATGTTGTGCCGTACTGGCATAGGTGAAACCAAGTTGTGTGTTCTTTTGAACTTCATTTTCCTTTCAGCTCTTTGCTTGTCTAATCTCTGAGCCACTTTCATGGCATCTTTCTTGGACTGAGGTTTAAAGTGTGCTGACATCCCTGCTGTTTGTGGAGTTGTCCTTTCAGCTGGCATCACAGCTTTGCTCTCATTAAGTCTAGCCTTTTTTCCAGATCTCCCTTGTCCCTGATGCACTGTAGGTAATGATGTTATTGCAGGGTGGACACTTGTGCTCTGGCCCCCTAGAGTACTACATCTCCCCCTCATAAATAGTGTTATGTTAGGCATGTTGGGTTACTGCACTTAATGTATCTGCTCTCCTGCTGTTTGAGATGGTTTTCATCCTTCATCCTGTCAGAATATGAGTCTTACAATATAAAGAAAAGGTGTTATGGTGGTGAAACAAAAATCTTGCTTTTTAGCTTGATACCAATTAGCCAACTAGGTACTTTGCTGTGAGGATCAATTTGATTCTGTTTGTATTTTGGTCTTATATATATTGCCATGAAATTTATATTTCCACTCAGGCACAACAGCTGCTAACATTAACTTAGAAGTGGTTTTAGTATCATATCCCAAGGGACCCTAATGAGGATTTCCTGAAGTTCTTGCATATGGGTCACGGGTGTGAGTGAGGAGGCAGGGAGGGAAGTGCTTCTTGGCCATGTGCCAAAGAAGAGATGGGCATTATTGTATTCAAATGCAGAGTGTTTCAGCATATGGGGGATACACCTAACATAAAAGTTGCTGTTGCATAAGAATAATCATACCAGGTCAGATTAGCACAATATGCTGTGTCATAATCTCATTTCTCTTCATAATCTTTACTCTTTTAGTTAAGATTATTGTGAGGGGGACACTTACAGGTTTCTCAGTGGCCTATGATGAATGCAGAGAGGAGAATAAGGACAGGCAAAGGCAAAATATGAATCTTGAAAATGGAATTTTCTCTTAGGTGTACAAATTCCATTCTTTTTTTTTAGGCAGGTTGTTTTAATCAGTTTCATATTTATATCAGTGGGTAATTTTGAATTTACAAAAGGAGAAATGAAAACCAGGCAGTTGTGCTTTGATTTGTATGTAGACTAGATAATTGGTAAGCAAGCTGATAAATCTCTATTGTAAACCAGTGGACTTTTATGCCCCATGAAATAGTGTATGACTTGGCTTGTTGCCAGCCACTATTCTAGTCTGTAAATCTTCTTTTTTCCCAGCAAGCTTGGAATGTGTGCAATACATTTATAGTCACAACAAACACAGCAGCAGAACATGTAATTTTCACTGGAATAAAAGTAAACACACAAAAAAATGTTGATATTTTAAGCTGATCTAGAAAAGCTTATCTTGGAATCTCCAAGAATATGAAAACACTATATTGTCCTTGAGAGGTGACTGTTTTGTATTTTATGAGTTTTGGGGAGTCTTGGTTCGATGCTTTGGGATGCATATGGTCTAAGCACAGCTGTCTTGGGTCATGTGTTTTTTAATAAACACTCCTCCCTCTGCCCACTAATAACACTGAAGTCTTTGTCAAAGCTGGCTCCAGAGATACACAACAGGGTGGGTAATTTGGGTAATGTAGCACATGGTACAGGTATGCTGTTAAAGATGCAAAATTCTACCTCTTCTGTGGAAAAAGTGAGTGATGAAATCAGCTCCACCAATAGTAACATTCAAAAGGGATTACAGTCCAGGTTATAGAAGTACCTGTGATTGCTTTTGTATAAGAGAACCCAAAGGAGAAGGAAAAAAAAAAAACTAAAGGGGTTTTTCCCAATATATTTATCACAGTAGAACTTCAATTACAGCTGACCTTCACCAGTTCCCTTCTGAATCTCTATGGTGGTCTGTGTGGTTTTCATCTGGAAGGCAGTACTGGTAACTTTTGGGCAGAATTTAACACAGCTCTGTACAGAAGAATTTAGTAATTTCTTGTTACTTTGGAAGTATCAGGTGCTGTCTGCTGCAACACTACAGAAAGAAGAATAAGGAGATGCATGCAAGTTCATAGCACTATGTATTTTTAAACTGAGCATAACAGTGAAGCAAAGGGGCACATACTTCTTCATGTCCCTCTGAAGCTCATGCAGTAGATGAAGAAAAAGGTTAACCAAAGCACACAGGTGATTTTTGCAGTACTTGGAGAAAGACTGGGTAAGGAAAGGCAAGAGGTAGAGATGGAAAAAATGAGGTTAGAGGAGTGAAAGTATGAGAATGATGAGGCAGGGAGGGAAATGGAAGGCAAAGGTGAGGTAACACTGATGGGATTTATTACAATGGAAAAGGAGTCTGAGGACAAATGTAATAGCAGACTAAAGTAAAGTCAGGCTTTAGCAAGTCATTTGGATACCCTGCAGTTTAGTGGTTTGACCTTACCTCTTTCTCCTCTCCTACCCTGGTCCTCTATCCTGTTGCTCATCCCTGGATGGGAAGTGCTGGGGCCTCCAATGCTTTCTCTCTGGGACCTTTATTAAACTTTCTTCCCCTACCATTTACTTCCTCTCCTCCTGCTTTTGTTACAAAACTGGATACAGTGTCTAGAACTGCTGAGTAGATGATCCAATTATTTATACTTTTATTCTGTCCCAATTTCCATTTATTTTTGGTTTTAGCTATTTATTTTTTGGTTTTAGCTATATTCTGACTGTCTCGTGAGAATGGTAGGGTTCATTTTGGTAGTTCTGAGGCTTCCCTTGTCCTGTAAGTCCAGTAAAGTGCAGTGAGAACTGCTCCCTAGGGCCAAAACAGAGCTCCAGCCTGATAAACTAGATTCAGTCATATGATATGGCTAATCCATTACAGCTCTGTAAAGTAAATGTGGAAGCTAATCTCAGTTGTCACTTTTGTAGAAAATGATTAAACAAAATTTACAAGCCAGATTTGCTTTGGTGCAGTTGCAGAAGCATCACAGACTTAGCAGTGAGTTGTCTGTTCTCCTGTGCAACTACTGCAACTTTCTGTGGTTTGCAGAGCAAACAGGCCTCACTTCCTCATTTAAGACATAAGACTTCAAATCTTGTTTGGTGGGACTTTGAATTGAAATGTTAACCATTTTGGAAAAAATGAACCAACTGCTGACCAAAATTACTTTTCTTTTTTCTCTCTACAGGAAGTCACCAAAGCTGTGCAGCCCCTTCTGCTGGGGAGAATAATAGCTTCCTATGACCCAGACAACTCTGATGAAAGATCCATAGCCTACTACCTGGGCATTGGCCTGTGCCTCCTCTTTGTTGTGAGAACACTGCTCATCCACCCTGCTATATTTGGTCTTCATCACATTGGAATGCAAATGAGGATAGCTATGTTTAGCTTGATTTATAAGAAGGTAATTGTTTCATGTGCACCCAAAACCAAGCCTCTGTCTGTATTCTATGTAACTTTTAGACTAGTTGGTTGAAAGATTGATAGTTTTGTTAAGGTACACAAAGTACACGGAAGAATAATGTGGCTAACAGTTACTGACAGCTCTCAATTTCCCAGTCCAAAGAATTAAATACCTGTCTACAGCTGGTTGGACTGAAATCAGCCTCTGTGAGTTCAGACGTGCTGCATATGTGGTGAGAGGCTTTAATTGTTTTACCACTGTGCTCCTGTTAAAAATGTGTACTGCAGAGGAAGAACAACATGCTGGTGGCCAAAGAATATCTTCAAAAGAGAATTAAAGGTGAAAACTTAAACAAAAAATGTGTCATTGAAGGGATTAAGTTTGAATGATACTGTGTAACATCATTATAGCATGAAAAGTCAACAGATACTGACCCATCACATGCTCAAAAATACAAAGATTTAAAGTTTCTTTTTTTAAGAAATGCCCAAAGAAGGTAACTTAAACAAACATGTTAGCTATTCTAGTATAAAGCTCACTGTGAAAGCATCTTTCAAAAATATTTTTCAAGAGAGGCAACAGTAGGAGATTTTTAAGGATGCACAGCAGCACACAGCATGTGTGCTTAATTAAAACTTGCATTTGCATATATATCTATATCCATAAAATATTCAACAGAAAAGAAGGACTAGGTCAATACATCAATATTTTTAAAGCAATTTAATGGTTATATTGAATTTAAGTGACATAAATAACAAGTTTAATGAGACTTTCCTTATAGCACAAACAAATAAGTGGATTATTACTTACACTGCTGCATAATTGCTTATTATTTTTATCTTTATTTATTGTGTTTTATGGAAATAACTTAGATGACAATTTTCTATGGTTTTGTTTTCTTTTACAGATCCTAAAACTGTCAAGCAGAGTTCTAGATAAAATAAGTACTGGACAATTGGTCAGTCTTCTTTCCAACAACCTGAACAAGTTTGATGAGGTGCGTCATCGGTTGTTTAATTCACTTGATGATCCATCAAATACCAATGTCAAGCTGTTCATGACAGATATTGAGGAAGGAAGGAGCAGAAATGGAGAACTGCCCTGAGTGCTCATTGTAGACAAAATAGTCATTCATTACCTTAAGGAAATATGTTAGCACATAGTCATAGAAACGCTCATTCTCATACTTTATCTCCTATGCTGATTAGAAGAGGAAACCTAAAAAGCAGTTACCTTATAAAAATGTGTTTGTTCTTCAGTCCAGTGAGACTAACTGTTGTTAAACAGTTTCACAGAAGTTGCTGGTTCAACCCTTACATCCTACTTCCTGATGACTGTATCTTTTTACTAAGGTGACTCAGTCCATTTCTGTCATTGAACAAGCAATGAGGTTTAACCTCCTGCTCCTATTATTACCCAGTCCACTAAAAAGGGATTTTTCATGCAAGACTGTTAGGAAGTCAGACATCTGCCTTAGAGAGACTCCTGTAAAACTTCTTTTTGTTAGAGACTACAGCAAATCCCTGCTAATGCCTTTAGAAACTGGAAACTCCATGAACTTCTGTTCTTCAAATGTGCTTAACTGGCCCTTTGGTAGGATATGATTTGCCTCCCTTGAAAGACACAAGATCAGAGAGACTGTAGACACATGGCTGGAGCTGCAGGGTGCATTTATGAAGCACTGCATGACTGAACAGAGTAGAGTCAGCTGGTGCTGCACAAGTTAGGACAAGTGGTCTGTCATTGCAGCAGTGCAGCTGCAGTAACACAGACCCTGTGCCCCTGATCACAGGGTTCACTCCAAAATCTCCTGAACGGGAACTGCATTGAACTAGTTGTGTTCATACAACACTCATCTCTTCACCAAAGTAATACTTGCCTTCTATATCAGATTGAAACCCTCAGAAGATTCTTACAAGTATTTTTTTCATCTCCCAGTGGTTGAAAAAGCCACCATTGATGCCAAATTCCATTTACTTTTACAAAGCTGTGACTTTTCCTCATGCATATACATAACAAAGAGAGAGCTGCAGATTGAACTTTGCCTTAGAAAAATCAAAGTTTAGGCATGAAATGTATATGTATTGCTGCACTGTCATCATAATTAACACCCAGAATGCTATGTACTCATGATCACCAGTCCTCCTTTATAAACTTGTTTTTCTACTGGAAATATTTGTACCACTCTTCACTGTATTTTTCAAAGTGTCACTTTATTGACTACTTCCTTTTCATGCAGTTTTCAGAGCACACCGCTAATTTTCATTATTTTTATTCTACTGTGGCCTTCCATAGGGTCTTGCTCTGGCTCATTTTGTATGGATTGCACCATTACAAGTGGCACTGCTGATGGGATTGCTCTGGGATATGTTAGAAGCTTCTGCATTTTCTGGACTTGCTTTTCTAATAGTCATGGTCTTATTCCAAGCCTGGCTGGGACAAATGATGATGAAATACAGGTGACAAGAATGTTTTAAAATATTTCAATATATTTTCCTGAAACACATTGGTTTTAAGAAGTTTATACCACTTGATTAAGGGGCTCTGGTTAGGACATTACGTAGGATGAGTTCAAAGAGTGTTTTCTGTGTAGGGAAAGTTACAGACAAAATTTCTGTAGGAGCAGGTGTCTAAACTTTAAACAATTTAAAATCTAGCATGGAGTAAATAGTGTTAAAATTAGATTTAGCATTAAATCTAGAATTTTTAGAATGAAAACTTCTTGTTCGTTACTTGATCCATTCTTTTTAGAGTTTGTATTTTCTCCTTTTAAAACAATTATTGGATTTCTAATAATTTCTTCTATATTCTCTGTAATAATTCTGTTAAAGTAAACATTTTAAGCAAAGGCATATATAGAAGCTGTTTTCATATGATATAATGGGATACAAGCTACCTATACAGGATGAAAAAGATGAAGATTAACCTACTGTCTTTTTACTATGTAGGAATAAGAGAGCAGGAAAGATCAATGAGAGACTTGTCATCACTTCAGAAATAATTGAAAATATACAGTCAGTTAAAGCCTATTGTTGGGAAGATGCAATGGAAAAAATGATTGAAAACATCCGTGAGTAAGTGTACTCATTTATTACACAAATTTTTTATGTGCTCAGAAAAAAAATAATTAGGTGTCTATGAACATCATCTGTGGTCATGTTAGTTAAGAAGTAAAGCAACAACTATTAATCCTCAATAAACTAACCATGCATTCCCACACTGCAGCTTGGGGTTTTTCCCAATTTTTTTTTTTTAAGTTTACTATGGAGGTGAGATTTTTAAAAAAATTTTTTTTATTTACTTCCTCATTTGTATTAACGATGTTTCAGTGGTTAGTTTGCGCAGGTAAAACAATTGTGGGATCTGTGTTTGTTTCTGGCCAGCCCTGTCCTCATCTTAAAATAAAAAGCCCTTTTGTGCCGGTTACTTAAGGCTTAACAGACGTTCCTATTCTGTGGTGGAGGAAACAATGCAAATCCTGTGCAGCCATTTTCTGAGAAATGCAATAAAGCTGGCTATAAAATTTGCATACAATCTGTGGAAGGAGTAAATTAGATCCATGTACTTATCCTGCACATTTACATTAACATTTATTGTCTGTAGATGGCCTTGTAGAAAGCTTATCTTCTCAATTAATATAAGGATTGAACTGTAACTACCAGACCTGAAGGAGAAAGGAGGTAAAAGTTAGCTGAGACCTGTGAGAAGAAAGTCTTTGTTATGGGCAAGGAGTTCAGGAGAGAGGGAGGAGAAGTGACACATTTATTGATGGGTGACGCTGCATGAAAACTCTCCCATGTGTCCTCTGTGTTTGTTTAGTCTTTTACAGAGAAATAAAATTCTGTGCCAGGTGTGTGATTGGGAAAATAAAAGAAATATAAGTGTCATATTATCATGTAAATAACAGACATAAAATTATATTGTCCCACAAACACCTTCTTGTTCAGCTGCTTTCTGAAAGACAATCCAGGGAAAGTGAAGTGTTCTTTACCATTAAAATTTGTAATTATTTACTATAAACAATCAGAGAAACTCAGTCTGAATCCAGGTCATGAGTGCTAGCTCAAGGATAGAACTAGTTTATTATTCCCCTGATGTCACTTAGTCACATGTATTGCTTTTAGGAAATTTGAGAGCACATCATGCTGGCAAATCCTCTAGAAATTAATTAAATAAATTGTAGTTCACAAACTGGACACAGAAACCTGGAAATTGGACTGTTATTTTATTAGCTATATTTTCTATAATGATTTACAGTAAATTTTGTAATGCTGGAGTTACTGTATGAAACATGGATTTTTAAAAGACAAGAATGCAAGCAATATTGCAAGATCAGAGTACTTCTTCTATGAAGGGAGGCTGAGATAATTGGGGTTATTCAGCCTGGAGAAGAGAAGGCACTGGATAAACCTTATTATGGCCTTTCAGTACCTGAAGGTAGTCTACAAGCAATTAGTAGAGGGATGTTTTGCAAGGGTACATAGTGATAGGACAAAGGGGAATGGCTTTGAACTGAAGTAGGGTGGATTTAGATTAGATATTAGGAAGCAATTCTTCCCTGTGAGGGTGTTGAGGCACTGGCAGAGGTTTCCAGTAAAGCTGTGGATGCCCCATCCCTGGCAGAGTTCAAGGTCAGGCTGGATGTGGCTTGGAGCAGCCCGTTCTAGTGGAAAGTATCCCTGGTTATGGCTGGAGGGTTGGAACTGGATGATCTTTAAGGTCCCTTCCAACCCAAACCATCTTATAATTCTATGATTCTTCCATAATTTTTTTAAGTCATCCAGCAGGTCACTCAGTGAAGACATCACCAGAGCAAGTCAACCCAGGAATATCAGAGTTTCAATTGAATTTGGCTTGTGGAAGCAGCTCTGCAGGACTTCCCAGTCTTTTGGCTTGTTTAGCTGCTAGGAAACAAGACCTTGTGTTTGAAGCCATGTCTGTGTTTTAGCCAGTGTGTTACAACTCAGTCATCACAAAACCATTTTGGCATGCTGACATTTTCTGATACAAGCCAGTTTAATCTGCTTCAGAGACACCAAAATCAGACTGTGTGCTCTGTGCCCTCTTAAGTCTGCACTGAAAATAATTGTTCATAACAGGTGCCTGAATAAACATACCTGCACTCTTATGGGCTGTGCAATGTATTCAGAGAAGCAAAAAAACCACCCCTCCAAACTGTTCCTGTGAACCATAGCATAGCCCAGGAGAAGCTGAAGGTTGGAAGTGTCTGCACTTTGCCAGCAGAGACACATCTTTATATCAAGCAAAGGATCTCAAGTTTATGTATTAGTACTGGTTCCTGTAGCACCACTCCAAAACCAGGCCTACACTGGTCTACACTCTGTATATGCACAAGGCTCGTAGGGTCGCTTACATCTCTTTTCAAAGACCCATGTTGCATCAGCAAGACCTGTCCCAAGTAAGTGTGCTGTCTACAGAGCTTTCAAGTCTGTATTACAGACAGGACCACCTCTGGGAAACTTTTACTTGTGGCTGCATCAATCTGTAGCTGGTGCTTGAGATACTGAAAAAGATGCTAGTGCTTTCATTCTCCCTCTTTGGAGTAGGGCTGTGTTCTTCAGAACTGAGGGGTTTTTTGATAGCTTCTAGCCAGACATTTATGTGTGAATGGATGAGCACCAAGTCCCAAAATATTTTTTATCCTTATTTTGTGCTGCCACTGGCAGTTTCATGCAAGCTCTGGAGGGATTTACAAGGCCCTTTCTCCCAGGCAGTAACTCTATCATGGTGGTGACTTGCACATCTGGCTACTTTATTCATGCTTCTCTTGTGAAATACAGACTTAACAAGAAATACAGACACTGGGTCGATATGAGAAGGCACATAAAGGTTGTGGTGCTCAGCCTTGCAACACCAGATATTGCCATCAGCAACGTGACTGCAAAATTCTGCACTGTACTCCAGTGGTCAGCACTTACCCAGTGAATGGGCATCTTGGGGCTTGTACCATTTCTAGCCCCAGTTAATTGCTCTAGCAGGAGAGCAACTGCTCTGTCACTGCAGCAGAGGTGCTTCTGTCCAAGTAAAACTGAGCGGCAGGGCACCTGGGGGATGTGAACTGAACAGGATCAAAATGAGAGCAGTCAACAGAAATCTGCAGCACTGTGAGTTAGAGCTATCAACTCAGAAAATTACTTATATCCCCTGGATTATTTATCTTCTTATTTAATAGCTTGCTATAAGATGTATGGACCTTGTGGAAACAGCTTGAAGTAATCACTGATTGCATTCCTGACTGCGCAGGAGTCAGTAAGCCTCTCTGTAGAGTGAGCTTACACGGAGAAAGGAGGGTGGAGAGCAGAGTCCCTGCCTTCCACCCCTTCAAAATGAGGTTAAGTGGTATCCTAATTCACAGCCATTAGTAGCTTGCCATGCAAAAGAAGATGACCTTATAATCAGATTGTCTATTGTAAGGTTTTTTATGGTAACATATAGTAAATCTGGCATTTCAAAGTATCTTTTTTCTATAGGAGTTATGCATCTAAATGAGTAGGGGATGATGCTTCTGGGAGTACATCACATACCACAGTGCTAGATGCTTGAGGTTGGTTGTGCCAGGAATTGTAGAGGCTTGTGGTTTATTCAGTATGTAAATTGTGACAGATTATTGTTACTTTGTCTGACATCTCTGAACATTGATGTCAAAATTTGACTCTAATGATATTTTAGGCCCAGAAATAGTTTGGAGTCTTACTTTTTAGTTGCAATTCTAGAAAAGAAGAAGGATGATTGAACCTCTGAGTTAATTGTTATGCCAACACTTCCATCCAAAATATTTGTAAGTTGTAAACTGTGAAATCCTACACTAATTATTTGTACTTTTTATTTTTTTTTTTTTAAACAGAACTGAATTGAAGCTTACCCGAAAAGCTGCTTATGTGAGATATTTCAACAGCTCAGCCTTCTTCTTCTCAGGCTTTTTTGTGGTGTTCTTGGCTGTGCTTCCGTATGCTGTGATTAAAGGAATTACTCTCCGAAAAATATTTACCACCATTTCCTTCTGCATTGTTCTTCGAATGACAGTGACCAGGCAGTTTCCCGGCTCTGTGCAGACCTGGTATGACTCTATTGGAGCAATAAACAAAATACAGGTACAGTGCATAGACTAAAACCTTCCCAAGTACGTAAGCTAATTCTTCATATCGTGTTATCTTGTCAGCTGATCAGCAAAAGCACACAGCCTCTATGCAGACTTTTTGAATATATGTTGCTTTGACTAAACACCATGAAGTGTCATTATAAATCTTGATATTGTTCCCCAGGCAGCATAACCACACAAGTCTCATGCTACCAGCTTGCTGCCTTTTTTTTTTTGGAAACCATGACATTTAGTTAGTTATTCTCATTGCAGAACAAGAAACTTCATAAAATCATGACTTGTGGTGCTTAAGAGGTGTTTTTCCTTCAGAAAAGGAAGTTCAAAATTAGTACATGTTTTATATAGCATGGCTTCCAGGAGCTGCAGTCACAGATCTTCTTTTTCTGGACATTTGTGACAACAGCAGCAGGAAACTGTGCATTTTATGCAAATGTACATCTCATTCGTTACGAGTAGCAAACATAATTAAGGTACCAGTCAAATAATTATTATCCACCTTACCTACTGAAATTAATTGCTCATATACCAGCATGAGAGGCTTATCTGCAGAGTAAAATCAGGGTGGATTCTCATTAACTCTATATTTTTTACCTGCTGTTCTGAAATTACTCTCTAGGAAGAGAATTCTTACACTATTTGGGGTGAAATCTTAGACCTTTTTCATTGCATATTTATAGATGTGGGGTTTTTTATAGAACATAGATTTTATCATTTTTAGTGGGATAAAAATAACTAATACAGAACCTAAAGTTCTTAATCAGATGTCTGAACCTCAGTCTAGAATAAGAAGTAGGTGTAGGATTTTTGTGATTTTCAACTGGGCAGAAAATTCAAGAAATCTAGCTACAAACCTTTCCATTTGACATTCAGAAGGCTGCTTTGCTAGGTTCCATTATAGGCTTTCCTTGTGCTCTCAAATTCCCTAGGCATTAGTGGAAGTATCCTGTCTCTCCTGTTTCCTGGAAGAGTGTGTCCAGTGCCCTGGACACAGTCACAGGACTGGCAAGCCCAGTTGTCACATCATTGCCCTCACTTCACTGAATGCTTGCTTGTCTTTGGAGATATTAGCAAATGGGTGCTCCAGAACCTATAAATAATCATCTCTTTGTGGCAGGTTCAGTATAGTCCCCATAGACAGACAGGACAGAGTCCCAGAACACCAAAGCCCTTTACTAGTCTTGAGAAACATAAATAAGAATAATTAGCCACTCACACACCTCTCTGATTTAATTTCCACATCAGTTTAGAGAGTTGACTGGGCCAGGTACATCCTTGGTTATTGTATTTTCACATGTTTTTTAGACCATGACATTTCAGAATCAGTGTGCTATCTCTGACTATGACTGCTACAGGAGCTCCACTGGATGACCCCTTTGTTATGAAAGCACAGCTTTTTTTTTTGTCATAAATCATGTGTGTCATACCTTCCAGCTTTTTCAGTTCCGGCCCTTTCAATCAGCTGCCTAATTGTTATGCCAACAGAGCCCCCCTTCTTGTTCTGCTTGGGAAATTTGCAGGTGTACTGCTGGGAACTGATTTCTCCATGAGTCTGCTTAGGTTTTCCATTGTATTGCCCATGTAGATCTATTTGCTTCCATATAATTTTTAAAAAAGTAGAATTTGGAGGAGACAATATCTACAGACTATATAACCTTAATAAAATAATGGAATAGAGAGGCTGCCTTTCCTACATTATCACAGCCTTACTTTTATTTCCTAATGCTATCCCAAAAGGCAACATGAGCACTGGGTTGCTAACTTGTGTCATTTGAAATTACACTGCATCAATGCTGCACTTGCCAGGATCATTATCTGCCTTTTATTTTTTGTTGGTGGAAAGATCATTCCAACTCTTTTAAACTCTTGCAGTTTTGGAAAAGGGAGATACCAGCATGTAGCTGCTTTGTTTCACTATTTACCAGAGTGCAACCTTCTACATCTTACTCCAAACCCAAAGCTTCATTTTCAAAGGGTTAAACTCAGAGGGATGATCTTGCCAGATACAAGTCCTGAAAGTGAAACAAGTGCCAAGTTTCGATATTCTTTCTAAATCAGAACTAAGTACCTTTATGGCTATGTTTTCACTAGCAATGAAAGAATTGGTAGTTTCAAAAACATTTCCTTCTGCATCCAAAAATGTTGTATAATTTATATTTATGCCTCTTGCTGAAAGCACTGTGATGTAAAAGTGTCACCAGAAATATTAGTGCTCTGTGTAGGCAAATATAGACTGCTTTGTGCAATATGACCTTGTCCCTTACTGTTTCATCTGCTTTCATGGTGTTTCTAGGATTTCTTGCTGAAAAAAGAATATAAAGCTCTGGAGTATAATCTAACAACCACTGGGGTTGAGCTGGACAAAGTAACAGCTTTTTGGGATGAGGTTGGTACTTTTACCCAAACTATATTAAAACACAGAGTGTATATATATATTTTTTAATATTTGCTATGACACTCTCTAAAAAGAGCAGCCTACACTCTTTCTTTTTAACTAGCTTCAGCTTTCAGCAGGTAAGGAATACTTAGCAAGTAAGTAATGCATGATATTAAATTATACACATTGAGAAACTTGGGAAGAAACCTTTTAATAAGTGTTAAGGCCTGAAATAAGTAGTTATTACTGACTTCGGCCAGCCTGAAAACAGGATCAGGCTATGTCATGTATAAACATTGGAAAACAGTTCTATAATAAGCAAATTTTGTTTGTGTGCACAAATTTTGGCATAAATCCAATATATACATTAAAAAATATATATTCAATAATATAATCAGTATTTTATTGATAGGAAAAGTAACATGAGAAAAGTAAGTTCATAGTATGATATACATGATGTGTATCTGTACATGTATACTCTGTATATGCATGCTTTATTTATTTTTTATGTATGTCAAATATATATCATTGCAGGGGATTGGAGAGCTATTTGTAAAAGCAAACCAGGAAAACAACAATAGCAAAGCTCCTAGCACTGACAGAAATCTCTTCTTCAATAATTTTCCCCTTCATGCCTCTCCTGTTCTTCAGGACATAAATTTCAAGATTGAGAAGGGGCAGCTATTGGCTGTTTCTGGATCTACTGGAGCAGGCAAGGTATTTCTGTTTCTGCTGGTTCAATTAGAGTCCTAATAACTGTAAGGGATAATACTGTGTTGTTACCTGTATTGTTACCTCTATTTTTACTGTATTCTTGCTACCCTGTGCTTGCTGCAGAAATGATGGCTGCAGGAAAAAGTATGGATAATCTGCAAGTTTCACTGAAATAGTTGCTAGAAGTTTTATACTGTGGCCACTCTGAGATAGAGTTTGCTAATATTTTCTGTAATAGAAGGTTACAGAATTATAAGTAAATAGCAATTTAATGAAAAAATGTTTTCCCCATTGGAAGTAAAAGGAAATTTTACAGGAGTAATGCAAACTGAAACCTAAAGTCAAGGCTCATGGTGAGAATCTCCTGGCCTTTAAAAAAATGAAGAATATAGAATAGATATACTGATGGCTCAGTGTGCTAGAAAGGATTTTTTCCCCTGCCTTTTTAACATTTTAAGGAAAAAACTGAACTCAAGATGGTTTGTAACCTGACAATGCTGACAGGAATACAGCCAGGTGTGTGTGCCCTGGAATTGTGGTGTCCCTGATGACTCAGCTCTGGTCCCTATAGTGCCTCACTTGGGCTTCCTGAGACCCACGTGAAAGCCTGGGGAGATGCTGCTGAAACTGCTGGTATCCTGTGAAAAATTGTGGTTTAGATTATTCATCATTTTACTACCCCAAAATGTTATCAATGCATTTAGTTTGCAGATGACACATCCAATTAACATCTTTAATATAAAATGAGTTGAACTGTGATACTCTTATTCTCTTTGAACAGCTAGTAATTAGATAAGTCTTGATGAGTCTTTCATCTTCACTGTGTTTTTTGAGGAAATGTGAAAGTTAAAACAAATGTTCATTATGCTTCTCCTGTTTAATAAATTATAGGTGACAATTTCTTTTACTTGCATGGGGTAAAATCTTTGGTCTGTTGGAGTCAATGACAAAGGACCCATCAATTTCAGTATGATCAAGGCTTCTTATTTTTCATTAATGATCCCCACAAGAGAGAGCAAGGGACTCAGAGCATGAGAATGTCCACAAGATGATGTGTTAAGGTGCATTTTAGTGTGATATTTTGAATTAGCAGAATAGTTTATTGTTATTGCTAACACTGGCAATTGTAATGTAGAAATGTGAACTAGAAAATGTTGAAGGATGTATCTATATCTCCTTTCATCTGCTACATAGGAAATTGAGGAAAATTCAGATTACACTGAACAGTCTATGTGAGTACATGCTCACAAAAAATTTGCACTTTCTAAAGCAATAAAAACAAAAGCCTTATAATATTAACTCAAAAAGTTAATACTATAAAAGTCAAAAAATAAGGTTCACCTCCCACCCATCACCCCCCAAAGAATGCTGCCCTTCCTTTACACATTCTTAATGTGAGTATTCCTTCATGGTGCTTGAGGCTGTAACTCAATTGTCAGGCCCATGAAACAGACTGCACAATTTTATCTATATTAACTATTTAATCTGTAACAGATATGAAGCCTGACATCAGCTGTTTAATATTGCTTCAGTATTAGATAGAGCTTGTTTCAGTTTTGTTTTGTTTTTTAGTTTGTGTTATATGGCACAAGAGGCAGTGGTTTATCATCCAGTGTACAAAACATACCAAACAGCTGTCCTTTGCAAGGTTGGGAACTTCTTACTCAGCATTTTGGAAAAGTCACATTCTGGTACGAGGGAATCTCATGAGACTGCCCCACTATATTGTATAACTTACGAAAGGATCTCTGGGCTTGACAGCATGAATCTGTGACTCAGACAGATTTTTTAGATCTTTGGCTGTTACGTCCCAACTTTGCTGACTGTTTATCAGTGGTAAGAACACCACTGCAATGGCTCTGTAACAAATTTTTCCGTGTATTTCTCAATTCTATTCTTTGATCTAGTAGCCAATGATGTGTGACAAGGTTACTACAAGCTACTGATTAACTTTGGAATTATAACATGTCAGTACTGAAATTGCAATCAATTCTTTTATGAAGGGAAATAGTAAATATACTTAGGTCATGCATTCACGTAAATGAGTTAACAGTTACAGAGGAAAATTCAGACCATACTGAGCAATTGTATATACTTACACAGAGAAATTGCATTTTCAAGGCAGTACAGATAAAATACATATAAGCACTAGCAAAATTATAAACATTAATTATGTTTTACAAAGAGCAAACAAAATAGTCACTGATAGTGTGAAAATCAAATAGAATTCTCTATAAATACCAGTACCTTATGTCTGCATATGTTTCACAGATAGATTTTTACCTTATGAGATTATTGATAGCTTCATTAAAATGACATACTTTTGCAGCAGCATGCCTTTTTTACAGGATATCTTCCACAATTTTTATAATTTTAAAAATTAAGTTTCTCTTATATTAGAGGTCTTTCAGAATCAGACATATCAAGAAAATCTCCACTAATTGCAGTTTGCCCTAAATGTCACTTACAGGGACACTCTTGATGAGACAAATGCCATTTAAGTGACTTAGCAGAGTGACTCTCACTATGTGCAACATCTCTTTTTGTTGGACAGATCTCTGATGTATTAATCAAGTACTCATGTTTTTTCAGACTTCTCTTCTGATGTTGATAATGGGAGAATTGGAGCCTTCACAGGGTAAGATTAAACACAGTGGAAGGATATCCTTTTCACCTCAAGTCTCCTGGATCATGCCTGGAACAATAAAGGAGAACATAATTTTTGGTGTATCCTATGATGAATACCGGTACAGGAGTGTCATCAAAGCCTGCCAACTAGAGGAGGTTAGTCATCTAGGGCTTCTAAGACCTGTGACCCAACCCAAGTGAAAAACCCCAAAGAAAAGGTATGGCAATGGGGCTTAAAGCAAGTGAGAAATTTCTGATATTTAGGGAACTCAGTTTGACCTCCCAATTTTGTGGACTTGCAAGTCACCTTGTTGCCAGCTGCCTGGGAGATACACTGACAGTTCTGGCAGTTTACACAACAGAAGCTGGGTAAGCTGGCTCAGATATTATATTGTGTTTGCCTTCTCAGCCTTCCTTGCTAGTTAAAAACCTGAGTAAACACACTGATGCTGAAGAAATTATGTACAATTAGGTTATTCCTAAATTTTCTTGTCATATTTCTTCCACATAAAGAAGTTTTCCTTACAGTTTTGGAAATGAATCTGTTTTTCTCCTTTCTTTTGCATTTCAAAAATGGCTGCAAGGATAACTGGAATGTTGTGGTAGAAATCTGAATTATTTAGTAGAAAATCTTGACTAAATTTGGGGTTTTTTCTATGTATACACTAAAAGTTTTTAGACTGGAAATAATTGCAGGATTGATCCCTATGTGGCATGTAGCCCACAATGAGTAGAATCACATTAAAATGTTCTTACACGTGGTTGGTGTTGACAGAGAGTAGTATAGCAAAATATATTTTACACATGGCGAGATACAAAAGGAGCCAGCATTTGAGATCTTTGCAAAATCTGCTATGGCTTAAGATTTTGTCTGCAATATGCAAATAAAAACAGTAAATATTTAACTGTGCTGAACAGGATTTTTCTTTTGGCCACATAGTGAAATATTTTTCCTTAGCACCAGTCAAGCAAGAAACTGTAGCCAGTCTGTTTAAAAATAAGATTGCTACTGCATTTTAGCTCATTTAAGCAATAAAGTAATATTTCCCTGTATGTTTCTGGCCATTTCAGCTTATGTTTGGATTTTTGGTTTGGTTTGTTGGCAATCTCTTGGGAAGCTCCTGAAGACAGGAGAATTAATAACATCTGTGTCAGGCTTTCTGCAGAGCTGTCCTTAACCTCAGTCGTGAAAGTTATAGTTAATGCCAAAGCTCCAAGAAACAGCTGGCTTCAGCAGTTCAGACCTGCCCTTGCTCCAGGAGGCTTCCCAAGGCAGGCCCTGCCTGGAGCAGCAGGTGGCTGCTGGTGGCTGAGGGCTGGTGGCACTCTTGGGGTCCCCGTGCTCGGGGCATGGCTCAGTGTCTCAGCAGGCTGCAGCTCCTTTTCTCTCCAGGCAGGCTTAATCAAGCCAGCTTTGATCTGTGCTGGTGCAGCTCTGTGCAGAGTGATATGCTTCACCTCCTAGCAGGGCTTATTATTTGAGATCAGGTCTGATACTTATGCATTTTTTTTCCTCCTGGACTAAATAAATTGGGCTGCGCTGAAGAGAAGGCAGAACAGTCTGGAAGGAAGCCAAATGCATTGCCTTATTGCTATTATTGTGCTTTCTTGTCTTGTTAACTTTCATGTATTAGTTACCAAACAAGACTCAGTATGGCAGATTGAAGCATGGGTTTCAAATATTAATTCCCTGTTTATTCCCAAGTGTGACCTTTTAGAGATTTATTATATTAGTGCTTTGCATTGGAGTTCGTGTGTGGGTGTTTGTTCTCATTCTTCAGAAAGGAAAAACCAGGGGAGTTTTGTCTAACTGAATTCACTCTGCCCCTTTCTCTGAAACCTTGCTAGATAGTTATATATTCCACCTGAAAACAGGCCTGCTGAGTCCAGCTCTTACGTGGAGCCCTCAAGAAACCAAGGATTAGTGATAAAAGAGAGTTTATTTCCTTACTGTGCATATGCTGCAAATCAGTTAATATAGAGCTCTTTACAATGGCTAAGTCACATTTATTTCCAAGCTCTATCCTCACCAAAATGCTTTTGGAATACAAAGACATCTTCTTTGACCCAGTGGGCAAATAGGTGTATTAGTAGGGTAGAAAGTAATATATCTGTGAGGTACCCTTTTAACTTTGCCATTTCCACCATCAACCTATAGAGAAAGCAAACTGAAGATCTAGTCCAGCTCATAAATTTGATGTCTTTTCCCCTCCTTCTTTATTAGTGCCGATGAAATACTGCAGGTCACTCTTGTGGGTCACATCAAAATCCATTTATGTGGGTTTGAGGCTCCCAGGCACACAGGGAAGCCTGTTCTTGCCGCACACAGGCTGTTCTTGTCTGCTGCAGGACAGGATGCTGAAGCCAGGTGATGTCACACAAGGGGTCTCCACTTTGTTTTAGGTCTATAGAGATATGGAAATGGTATTAGAAAAGTGCAACTTACATAATTTGGGGTGCATGAGAATTTTCACAAAATTCAGTGCTACATTCTCTTGCCTGACTTTTTTGATTTGGTATGTAGCTCATTTACTAAGGAAGTATCACTTAGAGACTCTTTAGAGTTGCTAAGTATGCAAAGTAAATTTATCTCTAAGCAACTATGAAAGATGGAAAGTGCAAGTAAATATTTCCCAGAGCTTTTAGGTGTCCAACAATAGAATTTTCCCTCTATGGGAAATCAGATCTTTATTCAGAAGTTAGAATGTGTCATATGTTAGATTCTGTAAAGTTGTTGAGAATGGCAAACCTGGTTTATGCTAGCCAATATCTAAACAGCAGGTTTGCTTTGGTAGGTTTGTCTGGAAGGGAAGAATTTTTTATGTTGCTCTAAAAGATGTTCTCACAGCTTTGCATTTTGTTCTATTTGTGTATGGAACCATCAAAAGGAAGGTTAAAAAGATGATTTATTCTCCAGATAATTTTGATTAATCACAAAAAATATTACTAAAAAGCAGTGAAACTACGAGCAACAAAAGGATTTTCTTTTATTTCTTTTCTAAGCTTACATAAGTTTATAGGAATTCAGAACACTGAAATGGGGCATTTTTTTGTCCAAGTAGTTCAGGTAGCTACATTTGTACTTCCTTAACTCTCTTAAGAGATTTCTCCCTTCAGCTTCTTCATCTTTTTGTCTTGATGCAATTCACCTACCCCCCAGTTGTGCCATTATACCTGTTCATGATGTACTGTGAAACAGAAGATAGATGAAGATTAGGAAGAAAATTGTTATGCTGTATTGGAGATGTGTGCACCTCAGATATTGCTATTTGATATTGCTATTTGCTATTGCTATATTGCAAGTTTGACAAAGTGTGTTTGTGCAGGGCACAATGCACTAGGTTGTCAGTCTGTGCCTGAGGTCACAAGCTTAATTAGTGTGTACATGTCTCTCAAGCACCCTTTTTTCTGGTGCACAGCGTGGCTGTTGTCCCACCCAGTGCCCCTGACACGGCTGTGTGACTGATGGGCAGGAAATTCTTCTAGAGTGGGTACAGTTTTGTGAGTCCACGTGTGGGAAGGATGTGCTCTGGTGGTGCTCCTGGGAGTGTGGTCCCACTGGATGACACATGTGACAGCAGGGCAGTGTCACAGGTTTCATTCACGGTCCCTGGTCCTCACTGCTCTTCCCTGTGGTGTTCTCTGGCACATGGGGAGAGCAAGGGCAAGGGACAGCACGGTGCAAGCCAGCCTGAGTGCATGAGATCTGAGCTGCTGAAATGATCCGTAGTGGAATACAGTCACGTGTTGAAGGCTCAGAGAGGGAAATTTGTCAGATCTAAGCACCACTGCTCCTCATCATTTCAGGATGTCACTGTACAGTACGTAATACTGAAGAATCATGAGAAGGGTTCTCAACTGCATCTCTGTGAATCAGTGAAATTATGCCTAGGATGCTTTTTAAACTTTTTTTAATGTGTATTTTTATGGCAGTGTAGCCTGTTTTATATGTGTAAAATTATTAAGAACTTGATTACAATTATATTTCCTGATTAAATTTTTCCTTTAAGAGTAACAAGGCATCAGAAGAGTTAAAATCATGCTTACAATGTTCTCATTACTGCAGTTTGTAAATGGGAAAAGGTTAAGAGGAAAGCAGTAAAAGGTGAAAGAACAAAAATGAATGCTTTGAAGTTGAGATAAAGGGACTGTAATTAAGAGCTTCATTAGTGTTCTTGATAGCCAAAAGAAACAGCCTTACTGGCAAAAATTTCTTTTTGAACACCTGGCATACACTGAATATGACTGTAATGAGATGTAAGTTGTGTGTAGACATTGCCCAGATTTTTGTGTGATGCTTGAACTCAAGGGAATGCCAATGCATTTAAATTACCCGACACATTCTGCAAAACACCTCAGTAAAAAGATTTCAAGATGCATAGGAAAAGGGCTACCTGTTCCTTCTCTAGTACCTTCTTGCTCTCTTTTCCTTTTCTTGAGAAACAGAGATTATTTTAGCAAGCAAGAAAGCAGGATGCATGCCTAATTTAATAGGCTCTCTGAAATTAAGGTCCCAGTAAGCAAATAAGAAGGTGAAGGTTTTAACCTCCCAGGTTAAACCATTCCAGCATGGATCAGTAGTCCTTACAATTTGTTCTTTATTCAGGAGCTTTTTTGAAATGAATTGTTTTAATAAGAGTACTTTTGAGTTTGCAGGTGTTACCTCATATCTATTACCTCTGAAGTCTTATATTGGAATGCTATAATAGAGTAGACAAGATGTAATTAGTATGGATTCTGAACACATTTTCTAAAGGCAGTCCCCACAGGGAGGTTTAAAGGAACTCAAAAAGTAAGATGAAATGAATTGGTGCTGCCTCAGCAGCACTTTAGACAAAGTGGTTTAACCTTTTTTTCAAGTACCTTTCATCACATTCATAATAAAAGTTGTAGCAAGAGAGACTGAACTTTTGCTAAACACATCAAGGTAAGAATCAAGTATACTGTAAAAGTATATTTGAGAGATGTGAATTTCCAAAGAGATGGAAATTCTTTCACTGAGAGATGTGAACTTCCAGAGTTTTTATGTCTGTGGAAACTTGCCACTAAATTTGAAGTAATTCTAAAAATGTGACTTCCCTAAGGAAGACTGTATTAATTTGAGGTTGTATTAATGTAATGGTAGGGATAATATGAATATAAATTGAAATTTGTAGGATTTAATTTGTAGGTGGTATGTGGGTTTGCAAAATCCTTTTTATTTATGTTATGAAAAATAGGAAAAGAATGTGATATTTAGATTGAAAAATCAGCATTAATAGTCTGCTATATGCAGGGTATGGGATTTTTGTTTGATTTTATCACAGTAAGTGGTAACTTAAGTAATAACTTGAAAAGTTAAGAAGGTAAAACCTCTGGACAGTTGAAACAGGAATTTTCATGTTTAAATGCTTTAACATTGAACAAACTCATCCTAAGAGAAGGCATTCCTCCAGTCAAGACTATAGAAGCAAGCCTGTTATAGTTATTAGTGTTTAAAAATTAACAAGCATCCTATCAAATTTGAGTGGGTCCAGTAGTTCATGAGTTTTGAAGTCATACTTCCACAACTTTCAGTTTTACCCTCTTGTTATGTAAGATAGATATTTTCCACCTAGTTAATTCATGTGATCCTTCAATAGTTACTTAAGAGTCCATAAACACATAATGGCAAGCTACCTTTGAGAGATTACACTCTCTAAGTAAACACATGCTCTGATTTGAGAGACACCAGCTGCTCATGAATGTAATGTTTAACATGGCATGCAAATAGAGGAAGTGTTTCCATGTGAAATTAAATTATATAATAGTGTGAAAGAAGTTTGTGGTCAGATTCTGTAGGGTTTTGAGCTAGGTTTACTGGGAGTGCAGGAGATTAATTTTCATCTAATAACTAGATTGTGGAGAGATTAACTATAGAAAGAGACACTCAATAGGCCAAGCCCAGGTTTGTGTTCCCATGAATTCAACATCTCCTTGCAAAGGATGGAATCCACCCTGGAGGGAGAAGTTCACTGCAGTGCTAAGAATGCTCCAAAACAGAAACACATCCTTGCATCCCATGTACTGCTCCAGCTCCTTTTATCTCTGCTGATTTTGGGTTGGTTTTTGTTTGGTTGGTTAGGTCGTGTTTTGGTTTTTTGGGTGTTTTTGTTTTTGGTCACATGACTAAATCAGCAGGTGTTGAGAAGTTCTGTTAGTGAGTGAAATATTTTGTGCCCTGATTTCGAGCCTTGTTTTCACAAGGGAAATGGGCAGATTACAAATTGTGTGGAAGAGAGGAACAATAAAGGGTTCAGCTGTGGAACAGAGTGCTTTGTGGTATGTAATTCTCTACAAGAGGGTACTAAATGGCAGCTTGGTTATCTAATCAGGTACATGTCTATGGTGTAAATTGTGTGAGAACAAGTGACTTAACCTGTCTTCACAGCTGGGTAGAGCCACTGGCATGTCAAGGTGAAGTTTATCACATCCTAATACAAACAGCTAAAGAGTATAAATGCCTTTTTCAGGCAGAAAGTCCACACAATATCTCACAGATTCAGAGAATATCCTGAACTGGAAGGGACCCACAATGACCATCAAGCCAACTCCTAAGGCCATCAGGGCGCTGATCCCACAACCTGATCCCACATCCCACGTCAAACCTCCCACTACCAGCCCTGCACCCCAGACACGAGGCCCCCAAAGCTGGCTGCCTTTGCTTTTTCCATCCCTCACTGGTGTGATCCACTGGCCCACACAGACTCCTCCAACTGATATTCTCACCTGGCCCAAAATCATGGGCAGATCAGCTGTGAAGCTGCACTCAGTGAGTTTTCTGGGTAAACTCTCCCCATCCCTTTCCTTGTTTTAGGTACAGGGCTCTGGACTGATTACCTTGGATGTTTTCCTATCTTGTGTGTCTTTTCTGGAATCATGTTTAATTCTCTTACTCTGCATTTAACCTACCCACATGCAGTGCACCGACTACTTCACATTTCAAAAAATCTGTTCCATGGAAATATTTTGCCATAGAGAAAGCAAGTTTTGCCAGCATTTCTCTGAGTTTTAGGTGAGCCTGACACTCTGTTTGAGGTCACAAACTGCCACAAAAACAAAGCTTTTGCTTTTGGATCACAAATCCTTCATAAATGGTTCAGCTGAAGTGTAACAAAACCTTGGTTTACAAAATCATGGGGAGAGAGGAGTGAATAAAATTGAATTAAAATAAATAAATTAAATTTAAAAAAATCTGATTTGAAATACTTAAATAAATCTGGTTTTCTGGCTTATTCCCAGGAAAATGAGGATTCAAGTATGTTCAGGCTGGTTATCTAAAAGCCAAGATACAAGAAATTATTGAAAATTCTTCATATTTTAAAAATTCCTAGAAGTGTTCTGTAGTGGGTATGAGTCTGAAACACAAGTCTTGATTTCAAAACTTTAAAAATTCAAAAGATGATGATGATGAAAAAAGAAAAACTTCAGTAGCAATAAGAAGAGGGAGATTTTCTGGGAACTGTGAATAAAAGCATAGGGAATGTTAATGAAGAAAAGGAAGGGGATAAAGATTACTGTAGAGGTGACTATAATAAAAACAGAAGGTAAATAGAGAACTGAAATAGAATGAAGATGAAATGCAGAGACTCAAGACTGCTGCTCTGTTCCATTAGTTTCATGACTATTTTGTCTTTTATGAGAGAATGCAGAACAGAGATGATCAAATTGTACACAATTAAGGACAAATTTAAGGAAGAAAAAGAAGTCACACAAGTAAAATACTTAGGTTCTATCATTAGAACTGCTTGAATAGTTTGAGTAACTTTGGACACATTAAGCAACTCTTGGTTCTTAGAGACTGTTTTCTGTCATGCTTTATTATCTTCATTGTTGCTAATGATTTATCAAATTATTCTGATAACAATTAACCTCTACAGAAAAGACTTGGAGTGTGAAGTTCATTCTGAGGTTTCCTTTTTTAATAACAAGATCATATTTCCTGTTCACCCTGAACCTATCCTGGCTGTATTCTTCCTTACCAAGCCCAAAGATATTATGAGAGGCATCCCTTTGCTGCTGAGGTAGATGAATATGGCATTTTCACTGAAAAAAAAGCAAATAGCTATTAAAAAGGGTGCCTTCTCCTTGGGTGTGGAACTTTTTAGCTCCTGATATTAGAAGCATCCACTAAAGTAATCAATGTCTGTGGGAACTGTAGGGTTTTTCTACATGAATATTACCAACCTATTTCTTAATTTAAGCATTTAGAAATAGCTATCTTAAAGAAAATCCAGTGGCTGGTTCATATTTCATTAATATGCTGAGTCTTGTGCCGTTCAGCATCATTACATTAGGTTTGTCCCTGGCTTGATTTCACTTCCTGCACAAAATGACAGCAAGGATGTGTTGGGACCAGCCCTATGTACTTTTTTACAATAGGTCCTGAGTGTTCCAACAAATAGCATTGTGTGTCTATTGGACTTCATTGCTTTGTTTACGCCTTTGAAAGAAATTACTAAACATTTTTTAATTAGGATAATTGCAGCCTGAAAAGTTCTTTGTCTGCTCCATGCCATATATTATTTTGAGGTGAAGGGTAGAGGAGAGCAGAAGGGGAACTCATTAAAAGTCTGATTAAAATTCCATGTTGACACACCTGCAAAGAAATATATCTGATGAAATCCTACAACCTTTAAAGCAATGGGAACCCTGGAATGAATTTCAGTAGAGCTGGAATTTTACCCTGTTTGCAGGAGAAGACATGCTGGGCCCAGTTCTTCACCTGGGTTTCTTTGGGAAGGAGTAGAATCATGAAACAGCAAGGGCACCGGCACCATTACAGGCTGCAGTACTGGTAGAATTGGGAAACAGCTTAAATCAGCTTGGAGATCTGGATATTTAATCATGCAAACCCCTCTGTTGAGGCCAAATTTACAGATGGTCAACATGACTCCTGCATACATAATGAGACCACAAGTGATCTGACCGGGTTGTCTCAAAGAAATGCCAAAAAACTTTTTATGCCAGAATTTCACATGTTCTCTCAAAATACTTCAAGACTTACAGGAAGGTGATTTTGTCACAGTTAGAAAATTTTTCTCTAAAACTGTTGCAGGCACTGTTTTTCACATTCCTCCTCTTTTTGCAAATACTTGAGCTGATATTTTAATACCAGATATTTGCTTGTGTGACTCCATTTATAAGAGGGAAAGAATGGGTTAATGTGAGAATAATTTAAAAATCACCTGCAATAGATTTTCCATACATAAGAGCATCTTGATTTTAAGGTCAGAATCCTCTAAGTCAGGAAGTAAATGCTATTATCAAATTAAAGAGTTGTAAGAATCTCCCATTTCCTGACAGAGCAGGCAGTCAATTTCGAGCTCTTGAGTGGCTGGACCCTTCATCTGTCACTGTTCCAAGTCTGAACAGCATTGTTCACTCTGTTCCTGAGGTCAGGGCAATTTGCAGGGGAGGAAGAAGGAAACATTTTTTGGAAGGATTTTAATTAATGAATTTATTTATTGATTTATTTATTTACTTATTTTGCAAAACCTCAAAGGCCTGGAATGGCAATAGGTTGCCCAACAGAGAGTGATAAACCATCAAAATCACAGTAGGGGCCATCAAAATTGGATTGTATGTGTCTTTGTATGAAAAACGAGCTTACAGAGAGCAGGTCAACTCAGAATCCCAGACAGCATTGCCCTGATAGTGCTTCATGTGCCCTCCAGTGCGGAAGCTGTAGGATTTCTGTGGGTGCTGCAGAGACATGCAGACAGCTGAGTTCCTGCCTGCCCCTTGGCTGCCTGCAGGATGCGACCTCAAACCAGGATACCCCTTCCAGATCACAGCCTAAAGATCCCTCTCAGAAGCTCAGGTTCTGAGAGATCATGCACCCTTTTTTCCCTGAGAAGCTGCACTGAAAGGAAAATATGTGTGGTGCATGAGAACAGTGGAGCTGATTTGTCTGGCACTGGATGCCTCAGTCAGCTTCCCTGGCTGCAGGGGATCCCTGCCTCGGGAGCAGGAAGGTGTGCACAGGCAGTGTGGGGCTGTTGGGCAGGGAGCACAGGCACTGGGAGCTCCTGGCACAGTCAGGGATCCCCACTCACTGCATGGCAAACTGCCCTGAGACTGCATCCCCTGGGTGCCACGAGGCACAGAAGCTCATCCAGCCTGTGTTTTGGGGAACAGCCTGCTGAAAGCACACCCACCACAGTGGTAGTGCTGTCACTGTATTGGCTCAGAGATGTAGGTCAGGTAAGGCTTGAAGGCAGAATTAATATTTTTTGTTAGAGCGACTCTAAAAATGGAAAAACTAGAAAACCTTCAGGCACATGAGCCATTCTCCTTGTCTCCACTTCCATGAATTTCTGTGGTTTACATGGATCATCAATTTCAGTGCTAAATACCGCTCTCAAGAAAATTTCTGCCTGCCAGTGGGACACAAGTGTCCTTTTCTCCTTTCTGTGTCTTATATGAGAGTGAAATGGTATTTTCTGCTTTTATCCCTGGCTAAAGATTCGTTTTTAACTTAGTAATGAGTTCTAAATAACTTACAGCTCAAGCACTGGAACTTGGTTCCCAAACCTTTTGCAAACCATGAGCATTCCTGGCTAGGAATGCTTGTCGAGCCTTTTTTAATGAACCTGCCTGAAGTATATATTTCTCTGGATTTTGAAGAGCTCAGAAACAGAGTTTGCTTCTTGCTTTCCCTAACTTCAGCAGCAAGTGCATTTATCATTACTTGAGAGAACCCTTGAGCAGTTAGTGTCTTGGACTGACATTGTATGAAGGTACATTCCTTGCTTTTATGGAGATTAACTATTCAGACAAATATTTGTTCTTGAGATCTTGCAGCTTGTGACTGCTTTCTGTAATAGAATGATATGTTTTCTCTTATCAGAATTTCTGATTACATAAACAAATGAAATAAAGAAAACCTCCATGGGATTTTTTTTTTTACAACTGCTGTCCAACCAGTCTGTAGACAATTGTACACTATGTTTCCATCAAATCTGCAGCTTGAGTTTCTTGGATATTGAAAATACTGATTCTTAAAAAAATTGTTAACAGGATATTTCCAAGTTCCCAGAAAAAGATTATACTCTGCTGGGTGAAGGTGGAATCATTCTGAGTGGAGGTCAACGAGCACGGATCTCACTGGCCAGGTGAGTATTTTGCTCTTCAAGCACTGTACTGCTTCACAGATATGGAATGTATTATGACTAAGCATTTAAATACATGTGGACTATGTCCTGCTAAATAAATATCTTCTGGATATACCAGGAACGTGACTTTACTATCAGAAATCTGAGTTCTGCTATGCAATTTTGTTTATGATACACCTGCATATTAATTTACTGAATTTTAAAAGTTTGATGTCAGACAAATGCTATGGTTTAGCTTAAGATGAATCTTTCCCTCCCTGATGCAAGATTTGGAAATTCTGACCTCTAAGTGTAGCTTTTTATGTACTGCAGAAACCCATAGGAAGATATAAATAAATATTCCAGGACCTTTCTCTGCTATGACAATTCTTCAAAGTGTTCTATATGTTGTTTAATGACATACTTCCCGTCTGCAGGAAAATGGAGGGAAAAAAGAAAGCAGCCATGTTCCAAAACATTTTGTGCCAACACTTTGGGCTTCTCTCTGTCATAAGAAAAAGAAAAAAGTAGAAAGCAGTGACTAGTTAGTATGTATGAATAACTGCCTTGTCTGTTTGACCTTCCAATGTTAGTAAGTAATTCTGAAGGTCTACGGAACAATAACGTAGGTGTTTGTCTTATAAATTAGCTATGTGTTTCAGCAGAATCACTTAGCTATTGTGAGAAATCCAGTAATGACAGCTCTGATGTGTAAATGGCCCCATTTATTTCTGTGCCAAGTGCAAATTGTGTTGATTCCCATGGCCAGAAACGCTGCGTAGAAGTAAAATCACATTATAGCGATCCGTACTGGCATCCCATGAAAGATGTGCACATCTGAGCGAGGCTAAAAGATGAGATCATTAAAATGGAGAATCTTTCAGAGTGGGTTTGTGAGGCTGAAGAGGCATATGGGTGGTTCTGGTTTATGCAGTAAGGGGAAAGAGAAGGGGAAGATCAGGCAAAGCTTTCAAAGCATGTAATCTCACTAAGATTTTAATTTAAAATTTAACATATACACGGACTGTTTCCTAGATGTTATGGATAATCACGTCTGTCACTTTTTGGATGGTCACAGCTTGTTTCCTGGAGGCTCACAGAACTTAGGTATTTATTGTCAGCAGTAGAACAGTAATTTTAAAAACAATTACATGTGACTGTCATAGATTTTGTTTGGGCTCTGGTCCAAGTTCTGTCTGCTACAAGGTGTGTGTGAATTGCAGACAAAGCTCTGAGAAGTTAGGGGTGTAAATTTAGGTTTACAGCCCTGGATTGTACCTAGGTGATAAACTGGACATAATGTTCTTGGAGTAGCTTCATAAACCTATCTGGTGTAGTCTGTGCAAGGCCAAGCGAAATGAGAATCTGAGACAGAAGTGACATCAACCAGCCATCACGAGAAGCAGGTGGAGATTGCATGAGCCTGTCTTTCTTACAGAGCACTGCCATTGCCATTGCAACTGGGGGAAAGAAAGGACCAAGGGGAAAACACAGAGTCCAGTGTCCTGGACTAGAGTCAGCTTGCTGGCCTGGTACCCTAAAGCCAGCAGCTTTGTAGCTACTAAGTGCAACACACAAATTATATCAATAAAACCCTGCAAACTTCTTGCTGATAAAAGCACATAGAGGAGTGTGAATTTTTGTTGCTGTGCAGCCACTACATCATAAAAATGTAAAATGTGAAGTCCATTGTGTTGGAAAATTTTTCAATAAAGTTGCTGGTTTTATTAACATAATGAGCTAATATTGAGGGCTTTTTCTCTTAGTGGTTAAATATTTTCACACTGATTAATACGCTTTAAAAAATACATAAATGCAGCTGGCTGGATTTCTTTATTAATTATACTCTGATTGATATCACATAATGATTTTCATTCTCACAGAGAAAGGCAGGGGGTCTTTTTGAACTTCTTTTAAAATCTTTTTTTAAAGAATCCTCTTAACCAGAGCTTTAGGTCTCAGTGAGCCATGTCCAGGTACATACAACTTAAGGTCCTATTTGATGTATTCAACCCCAAAATGGTACAGCCCCATTGCAAATGATGTTTGCTATGGGACTGTACAATTAATACACTTTTATTTGCTCACCATTTTGTTCTAAGTACCTTTGAAATTAAGTGCTGAGACATAAATATTTTCACATGTTTATTCACACATATGCAATATTCCCCCAGGCACCAGTAGATGTTACAGTAGACATTAAATTCCCATTGAAATGGTCAATGTGCACCAATGAGGACTGTCAGATTCAGGCCATAAACAGATTTCTTTTTACACCGAGTAACCTGTGTAAAAGACAGTTTTGTTTCATTGCACCAAAATTAATGGAAAACTGAGTCAGTTTGTAATGTGGTCTGCAGCAAGAAAAGGCTTAATTAAAAATGTCTTATAAACACATTTCTTGTTAAACTTTAGTTCTAAATGGATGCTGTAGAAAGTCTATCAATTAAAAGATTTGAGGCATTCTTCTTAAATTATATTTAATTTACAAGAGACAAGAAAGTTAATGTAATTTCCATTTTTTTCTGTTCAGGGCAGTGTACAAAGATGCTGATTTGTATCTCCTGGATTCTCCTTTTGGACACTTAGATATTTTTACAGAAAAAGAGATATTTGAAAGGTATTGTATGTTTTGATAGACTGTATTTAAGAATCTCACCAATCAGCACAAAGTAAAATGAAGGAGTTTTAATAGCAGTACAAAAATACTGAAGTGATCCAAATTATGCCTGTTGGGATGTTCATTTTTAGGGTTTCTCATAGAATTATGTTTTAGTATTATGTACATATTTTGAGTATTTTTTGTTAGTAGTAAGACAATGCATTGTGTGGGGAACAAGCCTGGGCCAGGTGTGAGCATTACTGCTCCCTCTTCCACCTTAACATATTGAGCCTGCTGTAATCTTGTGCTCCCAGTGCGTGTGACTTGATATCTGACTTGCCTTTGTATCAGAAAGGCTTTCACTTTAAAATAATTACCTGCCTTGTAAGCATAATTTTTTACAAAAAAGCAATATTTTGACCTGTTTTTCTAATCACTGAATATTGAATCACCTGCAACTGCCTGCTGATGACTGGTGCAGGTTGGCCCAAGTCAGAGATGTTTTGCTTGGCCTTTTGATGAAATTAGTAAGGACACACACTCATCCACTAGCTTTTCAGCCTCTGTAATTTTAAGTTTTGAAATTGGAGTAATACTCCAAAGTCTCAAATCAACAGATCTCAGTAACACTAAGATGAAAAGAAATACTTCATGATGAAGTGTGCCTTTTGGGTTGACCTGAACATGATTAAATTTTACCTCCTTTTTTGGTTCCTGCAATAAAGTACTCACCCTTTAAACATCTCAGCTTTACCACTTCCTTTGTAGTTTGAGATAGCACCCAAGACTGCTCATACTGGGAGAAGGGCAGGTAAAAGCAAATTGAAAGGGATAAAATCATCATTTATTCATGAGAACAAAAAAGTCTAAATGTTCACACTTCCATCTTTTACAGCTGTGTGTGCAAGTTGATGGCGAATAAAACAAGGATCTTGGTTACTTCAAAATTGGAACACTTAAAGATTGCTGACAAAATATTAATCTTACATGAAGGAAGCTGCTATTTCTATGGAACATTTTCTGAACTTCAGGGTCAGCGGCCAGACTTCAGCTCAGAGCTGATGGGATTTGACTCTTTTGATCAGTTCAGCGCAGAGAGAAGAAATTCAATCCTTACTGAGACTCTCCGACGATTTTCCATTGAAGGAGAAGGCATGGGATCGCGCAATGAAATAAAGAAGCAATCTTTTAAACAAAAATCAGATTTGAACGACAAGAGGAGGAACTCAGTGATTATTAACCCCCTTAATGCAAATAGGAAGTTCTCAGTGGTGCAGAAGAACGGGGTGCAGGTCAATAGGATAGAGGACGGGCACAGTGACCCGCTGGACAGGAGGGTCTCGCTGGTGCCCGACGTGGAGCAGGGCGACGTGGCTCTGCTGAGGAGTGGGATGCTCAAGCCTGACCATCTGCTGCAGGGGCACAGGAGGCAGTCGGTGCTCAACCTCATGACGAGCACCTCTGTCAGCTACGGACCAAACTTCCCCAAGAAGGGAAGTACAACCTTTCGGAAAATGTCCATGGTGCCCCAGACAAACCTGTCTGCTGAGATGGATATCTACACCAGGCGGGTGTCGCGAGACAGCGTCCTGGACATAACTGATGAAATCAATGAAGAGGATCTGAAGGTGTGTGTTTATTTGAATTCACCTTGGCTTTGGTTATGGTGATGGTTTAGTGTATTGTACTCCTCATCTATTTCTCTACTGGACTATTTCCTTCCTAATGCAGCATTTCTCTGCAGAATATGTGTTTTGAATACTTGTGAAAATTTTTAAACTCAAGTATCATCTCAAAATCCTTGAAATCCTCAAAAATTGTATTGCCTTATTTTTTCATTCGTTTTTCAGTGCTAAGTGTAGAATTTCAATACAGAATTTATATCTCTTGCACTTTACCTTTCAGATTACTTAGGATAAAATAAAATTTGAAACCATGACTTGAAAACACATTGTTTTAAAGCATTTAGGTAAAGTTCACCTTTGAAACATTAAGGCTCATGGAAAAAATAAAATACATTTGAAGTACCAGCACCGTTTTTAAAACCGGAATTTGATCAAATTTGATAAATTTGTCAGACTGCTTAGTTCTTGTGTCCTGATGCAAATAATGAATGGAGGAGGAAGTCTGATTTTACTCTGGTTTTATGGATGTGCAAAAAACCCCAGAAGGTTGAGTTTTATACCAAAAATTGGACCAAAATTTTTTTTTTTCTGATTGCTTCAATTGGTCATGATGGATGACTTTCATTTGCAAAACAGACAGCTGATTTTCTCAGGATAGGAAAATTTTCTGGGGAAGTTTCCTAGGTGGAAACAGATGTCCAAGGAAAATTTAAATTCAATATTTGCTGAAACCCTGCCCATTTTTTCTTTTGAGCTCAACAGAAAAAAGAAAAGCTCAAAGTGCTTACAAATTTACTCTAAAATCACAATAATAATTCTCCATTAAAAGAAAATAGCTATTGATTAATAGTTTCTGATTCTGGTAGTGCTAGACAAATCTCAGCTTCTGTCATTGTTGTCTGAAAATTTCAAATAATCTCTTGATTGTGTTTTTATATCAGAGGTGACTCAACCAGTCAGTACCTTCCTCTTTGCCATTATCAGCCAATTTAATGCTTCAGCTCAATTATTTGCAGTGAGTTAGCAGAAAGAATGATAGCATTCTTGTGTCAGAAATTCTCATACAGAGATATTATTAGCATTCTTACTATTACTTTACTGTTTTTTTGACAGGAGTGCTTCAGTGATGATGCTGAAAGCATGGGTACTGTTACTACATGGAATACCTATTTCAGATATGTTACTATCCACAAAAACTTGATTTTTGTTCTGATTTTGTGTGTGATTGTCTTCTTAGCTGAGGTAAGAAAATCTGTGCTTGGTGTCATGTTGCAGCAAATGATGTTTGTTCAAATTGGTCTTTGTGAAAATAGATAAAGCATCAAGACATAAGCTCTTGTATGTACCACTTATTGAAAACTTCTGCTAAATTAAATTGTAGAGACTTTTCTACTGCTTAGATGGGCACTTCTTCATCAAAGTTAGTGGTTAGTGCACAGCAGCAGAAGACCCATCTTCTCAAATTACCCAGGTTATTTTCTCTATGTGATTCCACAAATAAGAATTATTACCTTATGCAAGTCTTTTGTTCACAGGTGAATAATCTTCCATTTTTCATTAAAAATTACCTTTGAATAGCCTTAGGCAGTTAAGAACAATAATTGCCATAATTTTTTTTGATCAGCACATACATAAATTCTGGGACATTACTTTGAAAAATGAGTTACTAGCTTTGCTCCTAGTGGAAGAAGAGCGGTGAGTAAGGCAGAGTGCTGAATGCCTGTGGGGGACAGTGGAAGATGGAAGGGGTAGTCCTGCAGCATGCAGAGAAGACTTTTTCCAAGGATGGTGTAAAACACCAGAACAAATACTGAAGAACATCTGGCTCATTTGACTGTTTTTCATGTATCAGAAATTGCCTGCTTTTTGTCTTGTCTCCCAATTTAGAAAAACTTTAGGCATATAGAACCTCTTAATGTTCTCTTCTACAGTAAATATCCTAAATCAAGTATTTTTTAAAGTGAAGGAAGATGTTTCATCGGGAGAAATCAATGAGACTGTATTCACATGTCAACTTACAAAACACTGTGCCAATTTCTCTTGGTATTTTTCAACATGAACGGAATGAAGAGAAGAATCCATTAGGAATATAGGATTATTTTCTGGCTGATTATCAGCAAAGGTTTTTAGCAATTGTGTGGTGAGATTCAAACTTCTAGTATCATCATAGCTGGGGAAAGATGTGATCTGATCTGTATTCTGAATTTACACCAATGATATATTGCAGGTGATTTAAGTTACTTCTCTTGGACCAGGAATAAATCCTGGAGCTTAAATCTAGTTTAACATCTTAACTTTTAAACCAACTCCATCAGCAAGGCTGTACTTAGAGGTTACCTCCTCTTGTAAGTTTTGTTTTCATGGTTGTGGAAAATGGCTGTGTAAAGAACAGCAAAGCTGAAAGTGAGCTTTAGAGGCAAAGGAAATTTAAATTTTAAGATACATCAGATTTATTCCTGTACATTCAGCATATATTTCTAAATGCTTATTACACATTTTTGCTTTTGTTTTAGACTAAATAATTTTAAATGGTTTTGAAAACCTTATCTTCTAACTGAAAAAAATAATCTTATGACAAAGAATGTTTCCATACAATTTAAAGTTTCCAGTGTGACTATCATTGGTAAATGAATGGGCTGGAAAATAGCTGCAGCCCAGTCTTGAGCAAACCTCTGTGTGTGAGCTGAAATACCATTCCAAGTGTTTGTGTGTCCTGTGCTATCAGTTTGTACCCTTCCAACTTGAGATAACGAAGACAGGCTAGTGATCCTGTAAATCCAAGTAAATGGAAAGTGGTGGTTCAGATCTGGGTGGGAGTACTTTGAAAATTCTAGAGATGATATTTTAGATTTGAAAGGATTGCTTTGGAATGGATTGCTTTTGAATGGATTGTTGCAGATTCCAAGGTGAGTTCACATGGTCACCCTAAATAGGACATCAACTGTACTTTTTTCCTAGGTTTGTGTGGTGTGTGTGGTGTAGCCCACTTAAGCAGCTCAAAACTGTGTCTCATGGATGTAATACCCAGAGACTAGGGCTGCTGAACTGCAAGAAGAGCACTTTTGTAAGGAAACACAGAGAAAGGCTTTGTGAAACTATTCTGTGACAATATTACCTACCATCATCTTCACAGCTGAAAAAACTCCTCTGTTATGAGGAGTCACGATGAGAACAGAATTCTGTTGGGAGATGTAAAAATATTATTGTGAAAGAAGCCTGATTCTTACAAATACCTAAATTCAGGACCATCATGGTCAATCTTGAGTTATTTACTGCAAGACCTGCAGAAGTTGGTGGCTCCCATAGAGAAGACTTCAGTTATGTGTATCAGTTGGAGTATTACCACAATACATTTCTATACCAGTGACATAAAAATGTATGGGAAGAAAATGTAAGAACTGTTTCAACCCTTAGAAAAATTATCATAGTCAGGAACAGAGCAAACTAAAATCTAATAGACTAGATTAAGATCTCCAGTATCTTGGTAGACAGATAAAAATATATCACAGACTAAATTCTTGTTGAGCACTGAACCATCTCACAATAAAAAAGGTTTAATCCTACATTTTAAAAATATTACAATAGCTTATGCGGAAAATTATGTAAAACCTAAAGCAGCAAAGCAGTATCAGTCAAATGAATATACCAAATGTAGATATCAGCCAGTAAGAACAACAATGCAAAAATAATAAAGGTATGACATTCATATGTGAATAGATGCCTTTGAAGATACTGAGAGACTTACTCTTCCAGGGCCATAAACAATATTAATCTTTAAAACTTAAAGGGCATAGAGTTATCAGTAGGAAGACATTAGCAAGCCTTTGTTAATAGTATGGTAAAAAAGAACACAAGAATTTCTAGAATTCAAGAATCTCTGGGGCACTTGAGGGCCTGATTGTAATACAAGTCTAAATGTAGCTTCCCTGGTGGGATGCACTAAATTGTTTCCGTGGAGAGAGAAGCAGATATTACAAGGTTTTTGCTTTAAGTAGGTTTGACTTCCACCCATTTGTTATGCTCCCTCTAAAAACAGGTATAAAGTCAATGAAAAAAGATATGAGAGAAAGATTACATAAAGTGATAAACCAAAATCTGACTCTGTTTTCTTTGGTCACAGGTAGCTGCTTCTCTTGCTGGGGTATGGTTTCTTCAAAAGTAAGTAGTGGAGATAATTTTTTGAGAAACTGGGGTAACACTTATATTATTTTTTTTCTTTACAGAATGAATAAATTCTGCCAGAATTCTATGTGGATAGTCACTATCTTATAGTCAACAAAATGGTTCATAGATGGATGATTTAAATACGTTGTGTAGGTGGTATCTGGTACTTCTTTAAGTGCTAACAGTTGAATGGTTTATGCCTTGTTATTGAGTACACAACACTGTATGCAAGATTTTCCTGGGTCAGCTCACTCTGGGGATGCAGGGACCTGATTATCTTCAGTATACCTTCGTGATTCAGAGGTCTGGCAAGACTTGCTTAGGAACATTTCAAGGGAGCAGTTTCTGTAAGACCCCCATTTGTAAAATTTCTACAGCTCATCTATGAAGAATTCCCAGAAGTTATAGGATCAGCAGTTGTAGGTTAAAATGTACTGAGCAGCAGAAAAGCCAGTGGCTTTTCCTGGGTTAATGCTTTTAATCCCTGTTTTGGTCCTGCAGCAATGAGTGTGTGTGTGAGTATAGAAGCATATGGTGACATAGCTCTCACTGGAGGTGGAGTGATTTATGTTGATTTCAATTTCCATTGTCACTAAGGGCTTTGATTTTTATGGTATACCTAAAGAATTTTACTTTTGCAGTAATTCAGTTTTTTCAAGACTTAAACTAATTTTTCTGTTTAAAAGAAGTGGGTGTATTTTCCTAGATTAAGTTAGGTTTGTCAGTGATTAAATAAGCAGCAGATTTGCAAGAGACTACCAGAGCAATTAATAATTTATATTTCGTATGTTCATGACAATATTTTAAAAATTACTGGAAATATCTATAACCATTAGCATAGTTTTAAAACAAATGGACACTGGAGTACTGTTTGGTTTTGTTTAGTATATAAAAGAGAAAGAGCACACAATTTCCAGGAATGCATTTATTTGTTATTTCCATCACACAGGACAGCTTTGAAGGCAAATTCAACCCAGTCAGAAAACAGCACCTCTGACAAACCTCCTGTGATTGTCACTGACACTAGCAGCTACTACATCGTTTACATCTACGTGGGTGTGGCAGATACTCTGCTTGCCATGGGAATCTTCAGAGGTTTGCCCCTTGTGCACACACTTATAACAGTGTCTAAAACTCTTCATCAGAAGATGGTGCATGCAGTTCTTCATGCACCTATGTCAACCTTCAACTCTTGGAAAGCAGGTAACTGAAATGGGAGGTGATTGACTCACTTATGCATTTAATTTCAATTTAATGGTTTTCATTCTGTTAAAGGACAGTGTTACCTTCCATTTACATTTTCAGTCAAGTGGAATGTTAGAAGTTTGCCACATAAGGTAATTTGTGAATCTTTTAATGAAGCTTGATTGCACTTAAGTGTGACATATTTCAGTTGTCAATTCTGATTCTGAAATATCACCCTGTAAGAAAGAAATTTGGAGAAAATAAACCATTAACTGTTCTAGGCAATAAAAGTAGAATAACTTCTAAAGAATAGGCTTTGTCAAAAAATGCAATAGAAAACATACTGTCACCTATGTCATGAGTGACAAGGAATCAGATGTGGATGATAAATAGTGCCTTTTTTATGAATAGTCCTACTAAAATGGCATAAAACATCAGTTAGTGTGAATGATGGTATGCATATTCAATTTGGGAGTTGATATAGAGCTCATTATATAACTGGTGCAACAAGTTCCATCTCCCATTTAACATGAAATTCCTATATTATGTGTTTCTTACTGATAAGTACTAGATCACAGGATACACTGCCAAATGATGACACAACAATGAGCTTCTCTTTAATTTTCCCTTGTATTCTTAACTTTGTTGTTACATAATCTTTAATACAGTAATTCTACTCAAAAATTAAGAAACAGGTTACAAACCCAGGTAAATGCTGATGTGCAAATTACGTGTGCATCATCAGGGCCTGCTGAATAAGGGGTACCTTATGCTTTGTGCCTCCATTTCTGCCCTTTTTAGTTGTTTCTTTTTTAAAATTACATTTTCCTGGGTTTTTTTTACCAAGAGCTGAAACAGAGGTTGTGCAGCCAAATTCCTCCAGGGAGACAGAAGATGTAGCTCCACTAAAATGTCACGGAATTGCTTATACTTAAAAAAAAAAATCCTGTATTTAATATTTGGCATTCAGAAAAAGTTGTAACTTTTGTTAAAATAGTAAATGTGGGATTTGGGTGGGGGGAGGTATTAAAATGTGTGACTTTTTTTTCCCTTAATTCATAGGTGGTATGCTTAACAGATTCTCAAAAGATACGGCCATACTAGATGACATACTTCCACTTACAGTATTTGACTTCATTCAGGTTTGTAGAATAAAAGTTGTAACTTTTGCTGTCTTATGATATATATCAGCTATATATCTTGCAAAGGAAATCATATGATTTTTTTTTCAATCTCTGTATCTATGTAGCTGCTTATCCTGCAGTTCAACTGTATTGCATCACTTTGAGTGCTTGCCTCTGTGTGTAATTACCTCCACTGTTTATGCAAACCACTCTTACTACTTGGGCTCAGAAATATTTTTGCCCTGCAGACCCCTACAGGACAAGTATACCTGCTGCCCAGATTCAACTGTAAGTCATAAAGGGCATTCCTTAGTTTTTTCTGTTATCTTGGGTCAAGTTAACTGTTTTTTTAATGCTATTCTTTTATTGTATTCAGTCACTTTCATAACTTCCCCTCCTTAAGCTCTTCTGCTCCCAGTTTGCTAACATCACTCTTAGTTTACTTCTCTTCTCTTGAATATATTCTTGACTTTTCTGTTCCTTTGTCTTCTATGGAAATGTCAGCTTTTCCTTAGAGAGAACTTGTTCCCAAAACATTTTAAAAACAGAAGCAAATCTTTCCTGGTGCTCCTGTTCCTCTCAACATTATTAAGGTGATATACAGGTCCAACTTAATCAACCCGAACACTCTGCTGTACAGATTGCCTGTCTCCATCTCTCCATCTGTGAATTTTTCTGCTTTATAGTCCCTACCAACATGATTATCTGATAAAGACAGAATTTCTTTCCCTATATCTTTGTAAGGAATTGATAACTTTGACTCATGACTTCAGAGGGGCCAGTGCAGCTTGACATGAAGAGGTTCAAGTATATTACAGCTTTACTTCATGTCCTGCTGAGGTCATGAGGACTTGCTGAATGAGCAAACATGGACATTGGGACTCTGAATCAACTGTATAATCTTCAGTGTGAACAGCAGTCACTACTGTCTTTTCTGATACGACCGTTTTGTTTCAGATATTTTGGATCTACCATGGGGGTGTCATTCCAGAAGCATGTTAATTAGTCTGTGTCTACATTTCAAACTTTCTACAAGAAACTGCCTAGTTTTTCATGTTTTCAAGAATAAGGAAAATCTCAGTATTTTCTATTCTGATGCCTTGCAGAGGTTTAGCTATACCCTATTGTCCCACAGTTTCACCTCTCTCTCCTCAGTCTCAGCTGCAGAGGCTTCTAGACATGCATGATAAGCTGCCCTGTCTTTCCAGGTTCCTCTGCTGAATATCATTGAACCTACCCATTGTCTTGAATAATTTTTACAGTTATTCCTTCACAACCAATTTCTTCTGGTCCTCCATAGATTCAGACTTCCATGGACTCTGCTAAGGAGCAAAGGTTCCTCTGAAAGATACAGAGAAGTTATAGATAGGACTTTTCCCTTCTGATGATTGTTGAAGAGCCAGAGAGTGTGGAAGGGACATGTGGACCTAGAACCTGGAACCCCTCCAACCCCTCTGTTCAAAGCAGGTTCAGCTAGAGAAGGTTGCTCAAGGCCAAGCTGAGTTTTGGATAACTCTGAGTAACACATTCCAGTATTTGATTTTCCCCATGCTAAAAGTGCTTTTTCTTATGTTTAAATGGAATTTTGTGCATTTCAGCTTGTGCCCATTGCCTCTTATCTTCCCCCTGTGTGCCATTTAAAAGAATTTGGTTCAAGCACGTATGGTCCACAAGAAATACCTACTATTATTGATATAAATAGAATATATTTTAATTATATAAATAATAACAAACTATATATATGGAACCATGTATAACGTATATAAGGATAATGAATACCAGTATATAGTTATACAAAGTGATGAGATCCCCCTAAGCCTTGTCTTAAGGTTAAACCCAGTTCTATCAGCCAGTCCTCATTTCTGGAAGATCCTTCCTGTGAGATGCTGCTAGCACATATGCTTGTCCCTAGGGTTTAATATAGTCTCACCCAAAAGTTCATAGTGAACTCACTGAACATTCCTGCCTGTGATCAGGACTGGTTTCCCCTAAATGATAAACTCCTGTTGGTCAATCAAACTGGCTGTTGCAGTCATTGCCACCCTGAACATTTGCTGAGTTGCTTTGTCTACTACCATCTGCATTTTCCAAACTGAGAAACAGTGGGACATGTATCCCCATCTGACCTCTGTCTCTGGGCTGAAAGCTCAGCATCTGAGGCACTGAACTGTGCTGCATGAGCCCTCTGCTGCCATTCCTCAACTATATGCCAATACAGTTGTCTTGTGGTTTAGATTTTTGCTTCTGCCTTTTTAGAGAAAATATCATCTTCTGTCTGACTTTAGGCTTACTTTGGAGTTTATGAGATAACACAGATTTTCATATTCAGCTTTTTAGTGAAATGACTGTGGGACCAGCAGTTAGAACAGTATGACATCATGGTGACCTTTACAAAATTCGAGTAAATGACAGAAATGGGAATTTTAACAGTCGCTGAGTGACTGTAATCTCAAGTAATGTGCGAACTGTATAACTTGGCTCAATATCACTTGAATAGCTCATTTGCTTCCTAACAATTAGAGATACAAATGTTACTAATTTCTGCAGTCTGAAGTAATGAGTAAACACAAATCCATTCTTGTATTGCTGCAGACCAGTGCTAAACAGCCTGCACAAGTGTAACCCACACATATCACCATTTCTTTAAGAGAAATGAGGAAAATAGTGAAAGAGCTCACAGGATCATAAAATTGTTTGGGCTGGAAGGGACATTAAAGATCATCTAGTTCCAAACTCTCTTCAAAGGCAAAGACACTTTCCATGAGATCAGATTTCTCAGAGCCCCTTTCAACCTGGCCTTGAACACTTCCAGGGGTGGGGCATCCACACCTTCTCTGGGCAACCTGTTCCAATGCCTCACCACCCTCATAGTAAAGAATTTCTTCCTAATATCTAATCTAAACCTGCTCTATTTCAGTTCAAAGGCATTCCTCCTTTAGCTAGTTCAGCTATAATGTAATTTTTTTCATATAATGTGATGCTGCTATTGCATTGCTCAGATTTCTGATGAAAAAAAATGTTATAGAAAACTTAGAACATGCTTATCTGCTCATGAATGACCTCTATCTTGGAATACTGAGAATTTAAATCCTACCTTGAATTTATGTGGATGTAGTAGCAAAAGCACCCACTGCAGGTTTCTTCCTAATGTGAAATTAGTTTTGTTTTCATCTGTTTCTTTGTTGACTGGTCATTTGCAGTGATGTTTCAATGCAATGTTCATAATTTTGCCCCAAATTGTCCATTTGCAGTTGGTTTACGCTGGTAAGTTTGCAGCTTGAAGTAATTGTTTTGTGTTAGAAGTAACACCCTGATACAAAGCAGAACTTTGCTATTCTATGTACACTGGTATACTTGATTAGATTTAGACTGTAGAAAAAAGCAGTCTACCTGCTTAAGACTCTTCTAGAGTCAAGATCAAGACCAGATTTAGCTAAATCTAGCAGGAGCTACTGAGAATGAGATCTTAAAATGGTAGTAGTATCAAGTAGGTTAAAATAGATTAACTCTGAAACAATTTTGTTCCATTTATCATCTGACACCTTTAAACACCTTTTTATTTCTCCTGAAACTGCTAATTTGTCATACCACAGAATCTTGTACAATTTATTTCCTGTCTTCTGATCAGGACAAGCAGTAGTGTTAATTTCATGCATGAGTTACAGTCCCTTGACCAAAGAAGTGCAACTTCCCACTTTTTCTGATCCTCAGCAAGACTGCTTTGCCCAGAACCTGCAGGAGGCTGTCACTCAGCTCCTGACAGTCTTGCACACCTAGTCCAGACAAGGACAGCACTGTAGGTTTGGTTGGTGGCTGCAGATATTGCAAGTGTCATTCTTATATTTTAAGTGGAGAGTGAGTGCCATTGCTTTTGTGTGGCTTCATATTTTAGAAGCCTGCAATACAGACTACTATAGAAAATACTTTCTCCATCTATTAGAAAAACTAGCAGCTTGTTGCAACAGGTTATGGATCTGGTCCAAGTTATTAATTATCTTTTCACAGAGGTTTGTTCTCAGCTGCAAATCCTCTTAGGTTAGCACTTTATATTAGTTGAAACAATACGTAGTTGCCATAGGAAGGAGATTCATCACCAATCTCTAGTCTATAAAATGACAAGTTTACTTTATCAATAGTATTTTTCTTTCATTCTACAGTTAATACTGATTGTGATTGGCGCTATAACAGTAGTCTCAATATTAGAACCCTACATCTTCCTGGCATCAGTGCCTGTGATAGCAGCCTTTATTCTGTTAAGGGCATACTTCCTCCACACTTCTCAGCAGCTGAAACAACTGGAATCTGAAGGTAGGAGCAGCAAAGTTGGTAGACTTTTAAATCCACAACAAATCAGTTGAGAAGTGATTCACTCTTTCTCCTCTTTTTTGCATCTTCTTGTGCAAGATGACATTGTCTTTGGGAGCAGAACACATATCTCTTAAAGCCAGGGCTGTTACTGATCCAGCCAATACTGAGTGCTCTGCTGCCAAAGAGCAATAAAAAAGGCCTTTTAAAAGATGGGCTTTATCACCACTGCAGCTGAAAACAAATAAAATCCTGACATGACATACAGTTTTCTTGAGAGTAAATTTAACTTGCAAAATGGTGGTCAGACTTGGTATGCACCCTTTGAGTTTGTTTCTTTGTAAGAAAAAATTTCAATGGATGTATCTTAATCAGAAAGAGCTCTGATTTCTCAATAAGTTATTTGATTAAATTTCCTTCCTCTCGCCCCATTAAGAGATTAAAATGTTCCAAATAAAATTGAAAACCTCATTTGGAATTGTGAATTTGCAGACCATGCACTGTTGCCTGGCTTTCCAGTGAACGGGCAGATCCTCGGCAAATCAGTCCCAAATTTTCAACAGTGGTGATCCTCTTCCCTTTTACTTAAGTGTAATTCTGGAGTTCTTCAGACCTAAATTTAAATTTCTTTGATGTTCACAGGGATCCAGCACTGGCTCACCACTTTTTATGTAATGCGAGATTTGCTTAAAATTACCATGTCAGTGCAGTTGCATCTGGAGCATTAAAGTACTCTGTTGATGCTAAGAAAGCTTCATATATTGGAGTTATGAAAATTGCAAGAATTAATTTTGGCTGGGGAGGAGCAGCCTTTCTCTTGTGGGATCCTACAGAAGTCCAGGAGCATTTCCAAGTAGATATGAGACAAATAGTTATGTGTTAAATATGAAGAGTTACTGTGATCCCTTCCTGTCAATACACTGAATGCAATTTCAGCCCATTCTTGCAAGGACTGTTGCCGTATATCCTTTGTTAGGATTATTTCAGTCATGTAGTCTGACAACACATGTAAACTGCACACTGGCAGTGGTTACGCTGATGTGAGGTAGAGCATGGTGGGGTGTTTGCATTATGTCAAAGGCATTTCCTCATGCATGTTGATGTTGTTCTGATTTAAACACTTTGCAGCTCGGAGTCCAATTTTCACCCATCTTGTTACAAGCTTAAAAGGGCTGTGGACACTGCGAGCTTTTGGGCGGCAGCCATATTTTGAGACCTTATTTCACAAAGCTCTGAACCTACACACGGCAAACTGGTTCCTCTACCTGTCAACACTGCGCTGGTTCCAGATGAGGATAGAAATCATTTTTGTTGTCTTTTTTGTTGCTGTGGCATTTATCTCTATCATAACTACAGGTATGGTAACTTTACCCGAAAACTGAAATGGAACTCTGCTGCTTCTTTTTAATTGCTCAGCTTTAGAAAATTCTGAGAGAAATAAGCTGTTGTGGAATTTAGCACACACTGGAGTCATTGATTTAAGTATGTCATAGTAGTAAACACAATTTAATTAAAATAGGAATAACACCATTATTGCCTGCAGTCTGATATTGTAGAGGACTCATTAAAGGGATTAATCTGAAAACAATAATTGAAGGGACAAAACTTTTATTTTGTTGATAGTAATTGCTGTAAAATAATCTCATAATGTGAGTTTGAACCCACATTACTGTTCCAACAATGGATGTTGATCACACCTGTATAGCTCAAAGATTTTTAGTAAATAGAAGTTAATGTTCCTCTCACTTGTAAATGGCTAAGACATGAAAATGTTAATAATCTTTAAAAGCCCATAACATTAGGAGAAATCGTCATCCAGTTTTTTAATTCCCAACCCACTGGCCCATTTTCCTGTGTGAAGTTTTGCAAATTCTTTTCAAAATCCCCTGAAAAATGACTCACGACTCCTAGTAAACACAGTATATGGATGAGAATCACACTATACCTTACTTGTATTTGAAGTGGTGCCCACGACTTGCCAGGTGTAGCCAGCCTCAAACAAGAAAAAATTAGGAGTATGATGGCCCAAAAATGTTAATAATTCATTTATGTGGAAAAATTCAGCTAGAAATAACTTCAAATACAGTTTTTTATTCACTTTGCTTTTGTTATGTTTGGACATAGTTCTACCTCTCCAAGTTTTACTCTGAACTTTGTGTGCAGGACCTGTATGCAGTTTCAGTACTATGGTTGCTGATGAACAAAAGTTTCATGATTTTATGGAGGAGGTTTTTAAATCTAACAATATTCAGATTTCTTTGTGCCATACTTCAGTGTTGAAAAGGAGTTATATAAGAGCTTGCAATTTATCAAATATTGTACAGTTTATGAAATGCTATCTTCCATTTCTTGTAGAAGGAGCTCTAGCTCTCCTTACAAATGGAGACACCACACAAATACTTCCCTATGAAAACAGGCACTTACAGTTCTTTTGTTACTAAGGAGACTTCTAGTTCTCTAACCATTCATGGGAAATGATGCTCCCTGTTGTCCTTCTCATTTCTCACTCTGTGTTCTTAGTAGTTTGGGGTTTTTAGAAAAATAATTTCTTGCATTAGTTGTCCTGTATGTTTTCCTTGAGAAAAGGAGTTAAAACACTTTTAAAAAATATTAAAATTTGTCATCTTGGCACCATAATAACCTTTACTGTTATAAATAATAGGCCCTTCGAGAAACACTAAATTCCTTATCTTAATCTATAAGCTTTCATGAGGAATATTTTGCTTTTATTGCTTACTTTTATATTTACTTATGTAATGAGACATCTATAAGAAAACAGGAGGTTTATTGAAGAAAACTATATAAGGAATGGAGAAATTATAGAAAGGCATTTGGCTTAAATTCTCAATTCCATTCACACATAGTGAAGTGAAAAATCAACAGTGTGGTAGATTAAATGCTTATATTGTATTGTATGAAGTCATAAAGGAAAATCCCTGGAAAATCCCATGCTTGAAACAGCCAACAATTGGAGCTATAAAATTTACATCTGCATCTTTGTGAAACACTAAGAAGAACATCCTCTATTTGTGAAAGAAGGGAAAATGTAAGCTGTTTTGAATTTTAGCGTTGCTAGCTGTATGTGGGGTCTTGGTTAGATAAGAGTAATTTCACAGATTCATGTGTGTTGAAAAAAGGAAAGTCAAATCAAGATTGCAGAGACCTGATTCTGTTTACAGTTTAAGTACCAAGATTCTTCTGCCAAGCAAGATTGGGGTTTCTAGTGAATTCAGCACCAAAGCCAGGTGTTAAACTATGATTAAACTCTTAGTCCTTTTTATGATTAACAAATCCATGTTTTCTCCATGAAGTAAAAGAGGCAAGAGTATGAATGTGCATCTTAAGGTATACATGCTAATTTTCTGTTTTCTAATGGCTTTTTATTTGCACAGAAAAATTGAATGTGTTTGTCTCTCCACAGGTGAAGGACCAGGTACAGCTGGAATTATTCTTACTTTAGCTATGAACATCATGGGAACCTTGCAGTGGGCAGTAAACTCAAGCATAGATGTTGATAGTTTGGTAAGCAAAAAATGCACGGTGCTGTGCTTTCTTTTGAGGAATTGCCTTATTTTTTTGGTTATGGTTGTGCAGTGAATTATCTTCAGAGTTGAATATTACGCAGATATGTCAGAAAAGTTTCTCTCCTACCTTTGATAGCAAACTACTGGCTTTGGGATAGCACAAACAAAGTTTTTTCACGATCAGAAGTTTTTCTGGCCTGGAATAGGCAACAGCAAATACTTGCGCTTGAGGATTCAGATTGCAGATGCAGCAGTGATAGGAAAACCTCAAAAAGGCTTGAGGCTGTTTTGTTATATTTCCTGTATTTATAATATAAAATACATCTTCCTTGGTCTACTTAACAGCTTTGCATAGCAGATCACAAAGGATGTTTTTGAGATTCTTTCACCTGTTATCAATAGTGGTTTTAAAATCTGTCCTTGACTTCCCTGGCAGTCTTTTTCTGGTTTTATGTAAAATGCCCTCTGACATAAGACTTTGCAGTCATGCGTAATTTTCATAGGTAGGACTGGCTTTAAAAGAGAGCATTTCACAAGGTTAGCTTCTCATCACCTATTTGTTGAGACATATGAAGCAGACAAGAAGCTCATAGAAGAGTATGTTTGTTCTTACACTTTTCGTCATACATTAGTTCAAATGTACGAAAGTTTTAGCTTTTATTTTAAATAATAGTTCCTGATGTCTTTCCACTTCATTGATGTTAGGATTTATTTTAGACAGAATTTGTGTAACAAAATACTGTAATCTTACAAGCAAAAAAAAAAATTCTGAGAAAAAAGATCTCCCACATCCTGTTTTACCCACTCTGAACCTTAAATCAGCTTCTCAAGCCCAACCATTTCAGTATTGGAAAACAAAATTTTAGAGCAGATTTCAGAGTCCCTTAAATCCTGATTAATTGAAATTAATTGCCATATTAAAAATACATAATTGGGGCAGATGGTGACAGTGAAACAATATTCGCAAGTCTAACGTTATTTTTTTTTTAATAATTATTCAACTAGATTCACCCTGAGGGAAATCATTAAGAGCCTCAGAACAAGGAATTAACCACTTACAGCATCTAAGATCTTGTTTGCACATCTGACTGCTGATAGTTGAGAAAGCTGATGGCCATTCAGTGATTCCCACCCACCAAACGTTTTGTGCTAGCTCCTTCTTTGCTTTGTTATGAAGGGCAAGTACTTTGTGAGAGGGCTTCATTGCTGTAACTGCAAGACTTGCTGAATAGTAGTTACATGACTAAAAATGAAATAAAATGCAATGTTGGTAAATAACAGAATTTTTAGGGTTGGGAGGGACCTCTGGAGATCCTCTTGTCCAACTCTCCTGACAAGGCAGGGTCACCTAGAGCAGGTGACACAGGAACTCTCCACAGGTGGGCTTTGAATGTCTCCAGAGAGAGAGAGAGACTCTACAACCTCTCTGGGCAGCCTGCTCTGTTGCAGCCAGAATTGCTGCTAGCATAGTCCAGGTTAAAGAAGCAAAAGGACCTTTGCACAACATCCACAGATGTTTTATTCAGCCATGTGGTGAGATGTTTAAGTCCCAGCACCCATACCCAGAGAATCTAACTTTGTCTCTCTACAGGGGCCTTGGGGCTGATCTGGTCTCAGGGCAATACAAAGATGAGGGCCAATCAGAGAATAGGGAAGGTGTGGCTCAGGGACATAGAAACAGACACAGGAACAGGGGAAGGAGCCGGGAAGGGAAGAAGCTTTTTGAGGGAAGCTTCTTGTGTCTCCCTAGACCAGGGAATGCCCCCTCCTCGCCAGGGTCTCCACGCTGTTCCAGTGCTCTGTCATCCTCAAAGTGAGAAAGTTCTTCCTTATGTTGAGGTGAAATGTTTTGTGTTTTAGTTTATAGCTGTTGCTTGTCATTCTATCACTGGGCACCACTGAGAAGAGCCTGACAGGAGCCAGCTGACAGCCGCCTTTGAGATATTTATGCACTAATGTGATCCCCTCTCAGTGGTCTCTAGACTAAACAGGCCCAGCTGCTGCAGTCTCTCCTCATAAAAGAGATGCTCCAGACCCCAGATGATCTTTGTGGCCCTCACTGGGCCCTCTCCAGTAGCTCTTTGTCTCTCCTGTGCTGAGGAGCCCAGAACCCAGCCCGGTGCTCCAGATGTGCCTCACTAGGGCCGAGCAGTCAGGCAGGACCACCTGCTGCCCATACTGCTCCCGATGCACCCCAGGTTACCACTGGCGCTCCTGGCCTCAAGGGCACACTGCCAGCTCACAGTCAAATTGTCATCCACCAAGACTCCAAGGTCCTTCTCTGCTAAGCTGCTCTCTAGAAGGTCAGCCCCCCCAAAACAACCACAACAGCAACAACCATGTTAATTCACTTGGCTCTCATTTGTAGACTCCATCCCCTGTAAGGCAGAATGTGATCACTTCAAGTATAAAAATCTGTATACAAATAATGTGTGTGTATTGAATGGCTTAATACAAACTGAAGGTGTTTCACAGGAGCAACAGGAAGTCCTACTGTAGGATGCAGGGGCTGCTGGTCACAATAGTGTTTCAATAAAGAAGAACTTCCCCAGAGGGTGCTGGACACAATAGTAATTCAATAAAGAAGAACTTCTAGAACTTCTCCTTTTTAGAAGTACAGTTGTGTTAAAATGTCACCTATTAGCAGCAATAAGAAAGCGACTCCCTTTCCTTGGAAAGGGAGTCCCAGGTTGCACTAGACACTTTGGAGTACTTTGCTCTGATTGAGACAAAGGGCTGTGCTGGAGCACTGGTTTTGCTATGTGTTACATTGTATTACTGATAGCCTTCTAAGGTCCATCAGGTTGTAGAGTGGATCCTCTGGACATCATTTGCCGGTGGATAACTGCTCAACCTCATGACATGAATTTTTAGGTATCCCAGAGGAGAAACTAATAGATATTGCTGGCAGGATGGTTTTCTTGACATTCAAAAGCTGTTGCTGTGCACAAGCATATATAAATAGCTTAATGTTGTCAAGATAATAAAACTGCTTCACACGGTGATACAGATGTATTATTTCTTACTCTGTAGTCTCTGCATTTAGCACTTCCCTCATCAAAGTATTTTATAATTATTTGGCTAAAGATGTTCTGCAGAGGGTTGCCCTAGTAGCCTACTTAGTTATACTCCATTTTTCTCTCTAGAGGTAGTTTGAAGCTCCTCTCAGGACCAGATTGACTAGAACTGACACATCCCCAGATGTCTCCAGTTACAGATGTGCACACACCACTCTAGTTGACATCACTCTTGCCCTTCCTTGAGCAGCTATGATGTCTGTGTTTACAAGCCTGCAGACAAGCATGCCTGGGTGAATAGCACATTTGTAGGTAGCAGTCTTTGGCTGTCATATAAGCTGGAGTTTTCTGCCAGTGGTTGAAAGCCAAAGGAATGGCTGGCCAAACAGATGGGTAGGTGGCAAATTTGACTTTATTCCACACAAGCTCCATCTTGAGCTTTCCATGACACTGGCACACAGATTGAAGAAATCTGAGTTCCTTAGTTGGTTTTTATTTCTACACAGACAGATACTGTCTTTGAAGCAATTTTTGTTGTACATGTTTGGCTTCAAATTAAAAATCCCTATTGTCTCCTAATACTCCACAATGGTTTAATGGTTTTGGCATTTCCTTCTCTACAGCCCTGATACCTTGTCTGCTCTGCCTTTATTTAAAAATGAACAACCCTGAATACCCCCCTTCCTCCCCTCCAAACATACATGATCACTCTAACAGCTATCCATTGCTTCATTTAACGCTACAATTTAGGCTAGATTTATTGTTTCACTTTGATCATTTCTGCTAATATCCCTTTAGTTGGTTTACAGTCTTTTTCTTCCTATCCTTCTAGGCAGTCTTGTAGTGTTTTGAATTTTTTTTCCTTCATCAGGAAATAGAAAATATTTTTTTCTTCGGTAAGTGCTGCTTTAGCAGCATAGATAAGCATTAGCTGGTCCCAGTGGGCTATTTTAATGCTTTCTAACCTCTTCTTTCACTGATGTATATCCTGCAGCAGCAGTGCTTCAACTGTGAAGGAAAGTTCCTTTTATTAGGGGAAGAGAAAATGTTGTGCTTTTACTGTTGCCAAGATTACTTATATAAGGAGATACAAAAAGAATCTCCCAAGGAGACATTAAAACGCAACTTTCTAAATGTCACTCACCCTCTACATCAGGGATGCTGAAGAATTAAAATAATACAGGGTAAAGAAAAGGACTAAATTTAAAAGTACAGCTGTGAAAAAGAATGGTGCTCTTACAGATTATTTTTATTGACTTTTTTTTTTAATCTATGACATGATCTTAATATGGTTTATACTACTGTAGGCAGAAGATCTGAGAACACTTAAACACAAGTTTAAGTAGAATAAAATCTGCGTCAGAATGGTAGTCCTCAAAGTGAGGTGTTGGTCTTCTGGAAAGCAACATAATGAAAAAAAATCCTTTAGAACATTCTTTTTTCTGCCTGCCTGCACAGCAGTGTGAAAAAGAGAAAAAAAAAATCAGTAAAAGTTTTAAATGAGCTAGGTATTTCACTTTTGCAGTTCAGAAGAGAAGCACACATCCTATAAGTGCACCCAATATGTAATAGCAGATGCTGTGGAACCTCAGTAAAACCATATGTTCTGCCTACAGAAGCAGTTTTGGCAGTCACTTAATGCACAAGATTTTTTTCCAACATGAACCATTTGGACCAATCTCTCACAGATCCCCCAGTCGCACAGTGCACCTTCCAAGCATTGTTTGTGAGGAGGTGATGTCTGGCAACTGAGCCTTTGAATACCATGTGTGTCTGGTCTGAAAAGGGTGACTGCTCTCTTTTTAGCAGAAGATAACACAGAGCATGATTAAATTAATTCTATTAGCTTACTTGTAAAATAATTAGTTCCACCTTCTGGAAATATGAACTATATAATTATGAATTCTCCTTCAAAGTTAAGAAGAGTTTAAGTGATATTAATGAGGAAATAAATAAAAGAATTTGCAGTGGTATTAAAATCTCAGTAAAATACAATTAGGCAAGGCTAAAAATAGTGTACTATGCTTAGGGATGAAAATAGTAAATATACTCCTTTATTCAAAAGTACTAGTTAAAGAACATGAAGACAGCTGGCACAGTACTGATGGGAATAATGGGTAAGAAGCTTGCTGTCTCCTATCCTATACCTGTCATTATGAATGACAGAACATTTTTACCTGTGAAAGGAAGAATGGATATTTTTGTCAAATGTTCCTGACATGCTACATTCTGCCCAGATTTAAATCATAGTTCAAGCTATAGAACAAGGAATTCAGAATTGATTTAAAATTGTTAAACTGTCTAAAATACATATCTGATAAGTCTGTCAGAGCTAGGACATTGGGATGAAATTTTCTTTTGTAGAGAAGGGCTTTTCACCCAGCTGGCTTCCCAGCAGACATTAGGCAGTGTGTAGTGGTATGGCCCCTTGGGCAGTTATGGGGAATCTCTGTCCATAAAAACATTCACAGCTCTTGATGAAGCCAAGAAAAACCTGCATTTCTAATGACTGTATTTGACTATATGACTGTATTTCTATAAAGCTAAGATTTCTGCAGACAAAGGTACCATCAAACACCAATTAAAATGACTGCATGGTCATTGTGGGATTTACTATTTTCAGTCAGACAGGGAGAAAATTGTCAGCCTGATTCAAGCCTGACTGAAAATTGTCAGCCTGATTCTTCCTGTTTGTATCACCAAGAAGAGCTGGCATATATATACATATATGAACATGATGATGACCATGCACACTGGTTGAGATGGAAATAAGAATTGATAGGCTTGTGTGTTAGCATGCTTTTTAGAACTTCTGTCACAACTGTTTTTCAAGATCCTGAGATATAAACTATGATCCAAGTATTCCCTTGCATTTGCTCCCATATAGAAAATCTGCCTAACAGCACTTCAATTGGGATTGAAGAGCAAAAAGGAATTGTAACTTATACGTCAAGGAGAAGCACTTTTCAGAAAGAATATAAAAGCAGTAAAACAAAGATGCACAAAGGGTTTTACATGATACCACTAAACAGAAATCTATTTCTGAGAATATAGATTAGAGAACAAATGTTGTTTACAGGAACAAGCTTTTGTAAAACAAGGAATCTAATTAATTCATTAGTAGGACTGGGGCACTTAGATATCTGAATGTAAAGGGAAGTCACATCTTCTTCAAGTAAGGATCTGAAACTTTTTTCCTGAACAGGAGAAAAATAGGACATTTTGAAGACTTAAGGACTGCCAGCATGAACAACATTCTCTGACAGTATGTTAGGAATTACAGCCTCTAAAGAATGGACTTTAATGTTAACCCAAACAAGCTGTGTGTTAGAGGCCAAGAAGCAGATAGAGAAGAGAAACTTGACAAAATCAGAGTTAGGCTTGCAAATGGCTCAAAAGCTGGCCAAATGCTTGATCTTAATTTTCACTAAAAAGGCAGTGTTTAATCTGTGGACTTAAAAGTGGAACAGGAAGTAGAAATGGGATTTATAATATCTGAGGTAGAAATTACATGAAAACCAGCTAGAATCCTGGTTTCCCTAAACTGTACCGTTTGTGGAGGGACACACACCTGTGACCACCTGTGAGTCAGTTCATCTAAAATCAGAATCTTCAGCTAGGGGAGATTTGGTTCTGCAGCTGGACATCTCCCTGAAACGTGTGCAACCAGACTGGAACAATGCCATCTATACCAGGTAGAGCAGACCTCACATCCAAGTGTTGAGGAAGAACTGGCCAAGAAGCTGGAAACCTTATAATGGCCACCTCAAATAAATAAACAAGCAGGAAGTGGTGGTGGCATGTGATAAAATAACAACTGTCAATTTTTGGTTGAGAAGGAGAAATGAGAAGTCATTGATACCACCATCAGTTTGTTAGTGTATAGCAACAGTCTTTAGAAACTGTTTTTAAGAACTAGTTAAAAATGTGATGGTTATAGATTAGAATTACTTAGGTTTGCTGACATTAGGGTTGCATCGCACTACCCTCATAACTGTGAGTGCTGATTTATTTTCCAGACAGAAGTAATGTAATAGATCTCATTTGCCTTCAGGAAAGCATTGATTATGGCTCTCTTTCAGGAATTGTATAAATGAAGGATATCAGGATTATTACAAGAACTGTAAACTAGTTAATGAGTTGGTCAGAAAGGAAATGTCATTAAGCTGTATGTATTAACCTGTAGGGAGCCTACTCAACAAAGATTAGATTGCTGACTGAGCTCATTTTAATCTTTTTTAAATGCTCTCAACAAAGTAAAAGAGTGTTGAAGAAATCCACCAATGACACAAAGCTGAAAGGCAGTGTTGGTACAAAGGATCCTGGGACTTTAAATATATTAGGTGACCTCAAATGGCAGATATTAAATAGATTTCAGTAACAAAAGTGCAAAGGCTTGGATTTAGGGACTGCTAAGAATAACCTCAGCTATAAGTGAGGATCTTGTTTAGAAATGGCTAAAATGGAGGAAAGCTTGGCTGACCACCCCTCACTCAAAGGCTGACTGTAAGATGTGACTGTGAAGAAAATAGTGTATGATCCTAGCATGTGTTAATGCAAATATTCTTAGTATAGATAGGGAAGCAACAATGCATTTGTATAATGTCCTGGTAAAACACCTGTGCTTGTTTGTAAAACACAAAATGCTGTGTGCATTCTGGTAAGACAGGAAAGCTTGATTTGAACTGGGGAGTTTGGAGAACATATATTAAGAAGCTTAAACCCAGATTTTCTTTAGTCCTGGAGAACAAAGGGTGATAGGATCTAAGGTGTCCCTCCATAAACAAATGGGGAAAGCAGCTAACAAAAGGAGCTCTTTAGATTTTAAAATTAAAAAAGTTATAACAGCAAACTTGTCCATAAAGTAAAAAATATGTTTTCTGACCACCTGAGCAGTGAAGTTGTAAAGGAGATTGATTGCTCATTGACCCTTGACCCATTTAATAAAAAGATCAAGAGGATTCTTTCTAGTGCCATGTTCCTTTGAAAATGCTCCAAGACTGCTACTAGCAACTTCAGTCTAAAGTTCATGAACTACAAGACTTTATTATTTCACCTAATATATATAATTACTGATAAAAAATTCATTATCATGGAACTTCCTAGAATTTTTTTAGACTATAATTACTCATAAGTATTCAAATGTTACTGTTTAATGATCGTTCCTTTTTTATTTAATGATGCTGCTTTGCACTTTTCAAATCCCATGCAGTCTACCGATCTTTGGAGATCAGTCATTATTCAAAGAACTTCAGGTTTTGGGCAACCCCAAACCTTCCTGTAGGAAACAGTTTAAGTGACCCATGTTGTTTTCATGATTATACTTTGTTTTCCTAGATACAAGTCCTCACTTTTCAAAATATAATTTTTAAGGTAGAAAGATCTACTATGTCCATTTAAAAAGGAAGCAAGAGGAATCACATATTAGACCAAAGTCAGTTGTACAAGTGCAATGAAATCTAGAGCTCTAGACGAGAAGCAGCCTATCTTTGAAGATTATATCATGGTACATTAAAATTCTGGGTTACTCATGATAGTAGCTTACACAGAAAAAAAGATTCACTGTTCTGGCTAGGAATTAGGAGCAATTTAATTTCATTTGTTTTGATAGTTTAGTATGAATTACAATTAAAATACTGGTTTTTTTGATTTGCAGATGCGGTCTGTCGGACGAATATTTAAATTCATTGACATGCCAACAGAAGAGACAGAAAGCATTAAGCCACAGAAGAATAATCAGTTTTCAGATGGCCTTGTAATTGAAAACAGGCATGTGAAGGAAGAGAAGAACTGGCCATCTGGGGGTCAAATGACTGTGAAAGACCTTACAGCCAAATACGGTGAAGGTGGACCTGCTGTACTAGAAAACATTTCTTTTTCAATAAGTTCAGGACAGAGGGTAAGACACTGTTTTATTGTGGTTTCTTCTGACTTCTATTAAGCTTAAGTATAAAATTGTCATAAACCTATTTGATGACTAAAAAGGATTTTGAGTCCCGTAACATTTTCTAAATGAAATTGTTGCAAAATAAAATATCTTCTAAACTAACTGAAGAACAGAAATGATTTAGGATAAAATACATGTGCAACATTTTCCAAAGCTGTATTCCTGTGCCTGAAATCCTGCTGCTGTGGAGAGGGGAGCTTGCTGGTGAATGCAGGTGCTGGGGACAGGCTGACCCGACGGGGCAGGGCACAGAAGAATACAGGGTGCCGTGCCAAGGGTAACGCACCGCTGGCTGCGTCCGCTGGAGGGTGGAGGTGCTGTCTCACCCATGCCATGAGGGCTCTGTGCCACCCTCAATTATTGCACTGCACACCATAAACAGCTCTATCCTTACAGGACTGACAAACCTCTCTAATCCTCACGTGTGTTTGGGGCTGTGTTTAAGAAAGGGCTTTAGCTTCAGGACAGCGTTTAGGTAGAAGTTTAACACTTTGCTTCAAGTTCATGCTGAAAGCCCATCCTTGGTGGAATGGGAAGAAAGGTTTGTGATTTCCTGAGCTGAAGGCAAACAGAGGAAGAGGAGATTTTAACTGTCCCATGTAAATGAGAAAACAGGTTCAGTGACAGCTCCCTGGCCTTGACATGAGGCACATATTCACTCCTAATTTGGATAGCACCAGTCTTTGCCAGTTTTTTTAGCTTTGTCTGGGTTTACACAAACTGAATGCTTCATCTACTAAGTTTGAGGGCACAAAAATTTTGAACCCAGAGTTCCGACTTCCTGTAGCACCATCCTGAAGGCACTCTGCATTTGAAAGAGAGATACCTGTGACTCCTGGAAGATTTTCTGGTAGATTTTCTTCCTGGAAGATCCCTTGAAGCAGTAGAGTAAGGAAAATAAAAGACACTTTTGTACTGTACAGAGAGGGGGAGAGAGCAGTAAAAACAAAAATCCTTTTCTCGAGGGCTGTGATTCAAGTTTTGTGATCAACCCTGGACTCAGATGCTCCTTAAACAGGAAAGAATTTGTCTCTACTGCATAGGTAGTGCACCAAGAAGGAAACAGGAGTTCTCCTCTGCTGAGGAATGGAATGGAATGGAATGGAATGGAATGGAATGGAATGGAATGGAATGGAATGGAATGGAACACTCATCTAGTCCCACTCCCTTACCACTTAATAGCTGTCCAGAAGTTTAAGCGTATTATCAAGGGCCTTTAAGACTTACAGGCTTGAGGCATCAATGACCTCTCTAGGAAGCCTGTTCCAGTGTTTGACCACCATGTTAGTAAAGAAATGCTTCCCAATGTCCAGTCTGACCCTCCCCAGTGCAGCTTTAAACTCTTTCCAAATGTTCTGTCACTGGATCCCAGGGATAAGAGATCAGTTGCCCCTCAGCCTCCTCTCCAAACTAGACAAGCCCATCTTCCTGTTCACTCATCACAGGACATTCCTTTCAGCCCTTTCACCAGCTTTGTTGCCCTCCTCTGGACGCATTCACCTCCACATCCTCCTTAAACTGCAGAGCCCAGCACTGCACACAGCACTCCCAATGAGGCTGGTCCAAAGCTGAATAGAGTGGGATAATCGTCCCTTTTGCCCAGCTGGTGCTGATGCTGTGTTTGATCAGCCCAGGATGGGCTTTGCCCTCTCGGCTGCCTGGGCACACAGAGCTGACTCTCATTGATCCTGCTGGCAGCAGCCCCCTCTGATCCCTCTCTGCAGGGCTGCTCTGCAGCCACTCCTCTCCCAGTTTATACTTGTGCCTGGCATTGCTCCATCCCAGGTGCAGAATCTGACATTTGGATTGTTCAATTGCAGTTAAATACTGCTCAGTGTTCCAAACGATCAGATTTCTCTGCAAGGCCTCGAGTCCTCAAGAGAGTCAACAGCATTTCCAGTTTGGTGTCATCAGCAGCTTTGCTCATGGTGCAATTGACTCCTGCATCCAGATCATTGCTGAATACATGGAAGAGAACTGTCCCTAGGATTGAGCCCTGAGGAGTACTGCTGATGGCAGTCACCAGCCAGAGGTAGCCCCATTCACTACAAGCCTTCAGCCACTCTTCAGTATGGTCACACTACAAAAGCAGCCCACACTCAGACAGGACAATGTTAGCTGTGTAAACCCAGATGTTGGAAAAGCAGCATCTTGGAGTTGGTTGGTGGTTACTGTAGATATTTGCTTTTTCTGGCAATAGGTTGGCTCCCCTACAAGGGAAACACAACTTTTACAAAACCTCAAAACCTATATTACTATGTTTCTTCACACCTTAGAGATAAGAAAAATCAGCATCAACTGGGCAGGTAGAGGACTTGCACCGATGCTTAGAGGTGTCCAATGGGATGATGTCTGCTGTAACCACTGCCTCTGCCCCAAGCTACCCCACTAATCAGAGTTAGGCCCTTTATTTTCAATCATATGAGAATGGAGTAGCTTACTACGGTGATCCAAATGCACTCCCTACTTAGTTTTTGGTTTCTGGATATGATTTTGCTGATGAGGGCTTCATGGCAAAGTGAAGGGAAAAGGCACAAAGAGCTGGGCTGATCAATGCAAGATAATAGACAAGCAAATTTCTGTCCTTCAGCTAAGGGTAGGCTAAAATATTTTTCATCTAGTTAATTCTAAAAAAAGAAAGAATAGTCTCCCCAGTGTTTGATTCTGCCCTTGCTGTAGGCTTTTATCATTCCCACATAAATGATGTTTGCTATCCCATTGAGATCCATCTGGACTGTTCTTCACTTCTGAGACCTCTAAGGCTTTTGCCTTAGTCTGTGATTAATATGTGAAGAGTATTAAATGTTTGCTTGTATAATTTGCATTGCAGGTGGGCCTTTTAGGAAGAACAGGTTCAGGAAAAAGCACTTTACTTTTTGCATTTTTAAGACTGCTGAATACAGAAGGGGATATCCAGATTGATGGAGTCTCCTGGAACACGGTCAGCGTGCAGCAATGGAGAAAAGCATTTGGAGTGATTCCTCAGGTAATAAGATTATTGAATATTTTTTTGTGCCTTTATTTTCATTGGTTCTATATCTGTATGCACGTGTATGCTTTGAAGATGTTTGTTATTGTATGCTGAGAAAAAAAACAAACCATAGATTTTGTGAAAAGGGGAGTGGCATGGACAGATGGAAGGATGCAAACTTTGAATTTTTAGGGTTTCTCTTCCTCTCCCCAAGAACTCTTCTAGAAATGGGAAGGTACAGCGGGCTCAAACAGAAGTATTTCCAGCCTGCTTATCCCTGCCTCTCTGAGCCAGTTTGCATTTTGATTCAGGATAAGATAGTGCCACCTGAAGAAAAAAAATGCAATCAGTGTTCTCAGCTACTGTTTTCTGAAGGTCTACATCACATATTATGGTTAACATGTGGACACTGCACCTTGTGTGCTTTCCCTGGCAGACTGGTAGCAAACATGTAAACCTAGGGCTTCTGAGTCTCTTGCCAATGTTCCTGCCACTGCACAGCATCTTGTATCAGTTACAGCTGTGGAGTATTTGTCTGAAAAATGAACATAATTGTCTGCATACAGTAACACTAAAATGTGATTGCTCACTGCAAAGGTAGAAATGAAAACTGATGGAATGAACTGCAGAATTTTAACTCCTTTGTACTTTTGATGTCTATCCTTACCAACAACACTGATACATGAGTCACACATATTGACCATCTCTTCTTTGACAGTTATACATCAAATAGTTCTTCAGTTTCCAGACATACACAATGTCCTCCATAACAGTATTAATTCCTTTGGAAATCCTCTGACTGTGGCAGACTAATTCAAGTAACACTTGATGGCAATCTTACCAATGAGTCGCTCGTTGTATCAGGCTGCAGTGGGAGACCGACTGCAGATCAGCCTGCCACACTGGGAGGGGCCAGGCAGCCTGTCCTGCCTTTATCCATCCATCCATCCTTGAGAGTGGCCACTAGCACCAGAGACTGAAAAATATGGTTTGATCCCCAGTCACCTTGGATGACCTGCTCTTTGACACACCCACAAAGGAGTGGGCCAACCAAGGTGCCCAAGCAGCCCTTTTTAGCTGTTAGCTGTCAAACCCTAATTGGGCAACTCCCCATCCCGCCCCCACAGTAAAGCTGTTTCCATCTTGTTGCTGTAAAGATTTGATTTGGTCCCTGATAGTTTCCCATCTGAGAAAGGTCGTTTTTGTCTTAGAAATCTGGTGATTGTATGTGCAGTATAAAGCTGTTGTTGCAGTGACTACATGAGGCACTTTAAAATAGTAGGAGAGACTCTGGGACAGACAGACAGTTAAAAATAAAAATGCCCTGAGTTTTACAGCTTGGGTCACTGTTAAAAGACACTGAAATATTCATGCTGGAAGAAAAATGGCCTTGATTTTGCAAACACAAGAAGGACTCAGAATTCAATTTTTCAATGGGATAATCAGTTTTGATAACTTCCCTCTTCCCTTTCAAATATGTTATTCCATGGTAGCCCAAGTGCCATTTATTTAGAGTAGGCATACAAAGGAGACACAACTTTCTTTTCTTTGTGCATTTCATGCTCTGAAATTTTCTGGAGGCAGCAATTTTTTAGCACTTTGACCTTGTCAAAACAGACCCTTTCTTCCCTGCCACGTTACACCCGTAACAAACCAAGCCTAACAGAGCAGTGTTGAGTCCACGTGTTGCATTAATTTTTTACCTGAGCTCTGCCAGTCACACACTGCCTGCAGAGCTGAGGCTTGCTTGGCAAGCTGCCATTTGATAACTGACCTCTTGTCACCACTTCTGTCCTCTCTTCAACATTTTCATATCTATCTATTCCTTTAAACTTTTATTTCTTTATTGCAGCTGGTTCAGTTCTGCAGAGTGATTGTTGCTTGTGAGTATGAAAATATGTCCCCCATTCAGATCACGGCAGCTGTGCAGTGAATTGCATGTGCAGCTGTTTGTATTTAGTTTAGAGGACAGGTATGTTGTACAGCTGTCTTCTGAAGCATGGCTGTACAGGATGAAGAATGCTTTTACCAGTAAGGTATGTCTGCACTGGAAAATTTTCCTATAGAGCCAAGTATACATTTCTGTATTGGAAGGGGCTTCCTTATCTCTCTCATAGTCATCTTTTTGTTCTCAGACTTTTGCCCTTTGGGATGTGGTTGCCCACCAGAATTTCTGTTTTCCATCTCCAGCTGTCCTTGGGAATGCATGGACTGAGAAGTAATCTGAATGCTTGGTAACAAGCAGTCTCATTGTCTCAGTGAAAATATGAGGGATAATTCTTGTAGCTGAGCACTCACTATAGAGTCACTAATGGTATAGAAAATATCATTCTGCAACCATCAGCAAAATGCAAGAGACATTTATTACATGAGTATATAACTTGCCCTTCTGCTAGTGAGGTGCATTGTTAGTTCATTGTTAAAATTACACATTTAGTTCACATTTGGAAGTCCCTGATACATGGATCAATGCCAAATAATCCCAGCCCTCCATTCTCTCTAAGGTCATGAGAGTTGCCAGCCTGTTTGCATGCTTCAACTCACAGCACTTGTCCCAAAGCCTTGGCAAAGAACTGCACATTATGCCTCAAAAGTTCCCACATTCAGAACAAAATGAAGTTTTCAGCAGCACTTTCCCAGCAGGAAGGAGAAATTGCATATGCCACCCTGCCTTTCCCAGCAGAACAAAGGGAGCCTTTTGTTCTTTGCTATTCACCTAAAGCTTCAGAATGGAAAAAAAGTTGCCTTTCCTTTCCTGGGAGGCTCTCCTACAGCAAGACCTGGATATTCACTGTCTCCAGGAGAGGCTTCGCCAACAAAAGGAGAATGGAGTTCTACCTGAGGCATGCTTCCTCCTGAAAATTTTCCAACACTCTCCTTCACTTCGTTAACCCTAAGTTTCCCAATTTAGTAGAAAATAAGTGCTTTTCCAGTGTGGGAACTTCACTAAAGCACCACCACATGGCACACAGAGTCCTAAGACTCTGCTCTCTTCTCCATGCAGGCTGTGCTGGAATGACCTGCAGGGTGCTCAGGGATCACACTGAGCAGAAACAAAGGTAAACCCCTTGTTTCTTTTAGTATCTCAAATCTGGCTGCCATGCCTTGTAGAGGTGTGAAGGGTTAAATGATATAAAACATATTTCCTGAAGCACTCACAAGGAAGTTCCTTGCTGTAGCTTCTCACATGGCTGTGCTGCTGAAGCCCAGCCTGCCCAACACTGCTCCTACAGGCTGTTTGTCCTTCTCCCAGAAACAATTGCTCCACTCACACCAGGCTGTACTTTTGCACCCATCATCTCTTCTTCCTGGACAGGCCTTTCTGATGATTCTCCTGCAGGTATTTGCCCACCACAATTCCAGAGTGAGGATTTCCAGCTGAATTTGGTTTCAACACAGTAAGGCTTTAAAGTCTGGTCCTCATGCAGATTGCATCCTGAAGTATTTAATGGAGTCAGTTTGAGGACATGCCTTCAGAAATTTGTGTTTGAGTGGAGAACAGGAGACCTGCAGTTGATTTCCAGTTAAAACAAGTGATGAGACACCTGAGGGATGGAATGGAATGGAGCAGTCATCTAGTCCCACTACCTTACCACTTAATAGCTGTCCAGAAGCTGTCCATGAGGTGCTGCTAGCTCTGAGGAAGGGCATGACTTCTGATGTTTTATTTAGTGTTATTCCATGCATCCTGGTGGATCTCACAGTTTTCTATATGTAAATACTCCATATAGAGTTAAAATCAAGCTCAACATGGAGAAAAACTTTTCTAGAGTTTGCAGGACTGCCAGCTGACAAAAAAAAATTTGCTTTGCTCCTTTATTTTACTGAAGAAGTGAAATTTTGCAACTTTTATCTTTGTGGTTCCAGTTTTTCAGCAGCTGTCACATTCTGTTCATTGTATAGGTCTGTCTGTCTGTCCATCCGTCTGTCTGCCTGTCTGTCTGTCTCCAGCACTATTTCCCATACCCTTCAGGCCTGCTTACTTTTGGAGGTCATAGCTGCTTCGTGGTGTGCCAGCACACTCCTGCCTGGTGCAGCTGCTCAGCAGGGCCACTTACCACAGAGGGTCCTGCAGGGCACTGGGATGAGGCAGCATCACCATGGTGGGGAGTGCCTGCTGCATCAGAGCCGTGCACAGAGCAGCTGGGGGGGTTAATTAACAACCCCTCATGCTCATTCTGGGCAGTACAGTACAGGTTCAACCCATACATCATAGGTTCAGTGTTACCAGGGGCACAGCACTTGTATTTACCAGAAAGCTCTATGGGAGGCAGTTGTTTTGTCCCTAAAGGACGCTCATGAAAACAAATCCTCTAACTTTGCATCTGGTGCTAAAGCATTCACACAGTAACTTGATTTTACTTCGTGTTGATATTGCTGCTATAACACAGGCACATTTGTCCTCCAGCCCTGGGGCATGTAGGAGTAAGAGTCCATGGGTCTTGCTGAGGACCTGCACACAGGTTGCAGCAGCAGCTTCTCACAGCTAGGATACTCTTCCTCCTTAGCAGCCTCTTGTCAGCTGATCCTTAACTCTTCTGTGAGCCTTTCCTGAGGTACTCTGGGGTCTTGATTCTCCACATACCACATAAATTGCTTAGGAATCTTATTGCCCCCACACACCAATACACAGAGGCTGTAGCCACTAATGGGGATTAATGCCCTTCAGAAGGGTTGATTTGCAATATTTGGGGTGGTCAGAACATAAACATGACCATATTTATGTTTCTGAATGTTTTGCTTGTGGGTGGATGTCAGGTCTAAGAAACTGTTTGTTGTATAATCACACCTACTGTCATCCTGTGGGAATTTTAACAAGTGACCAAGAAGGAAATTATTCCAGATTTGCTGCCAGTCTACCCAGCCATCGATTCACTCTTCCAATGCTCTCCTTATTTCTGCTTCTTCCATATTTATGAACAATGTAAGTCCTTCATATTCACTTTTGGGTGTTTTTGTTTCACTTTAGACTTCAAATATTTATAATGTGGAGGGATTTGTTTCTGCTTCTCTTCAAGCAGACCCTTAACTGCGCAGGTCACTCATATGGTATTTACTTAAGTGAACCCTATATGGTTTCTAATGAACTGGGAGGAAGGAGGTGTTGAAACGGAGAGAGAAGTACCAGAATTCAGGACAATGAAATATTTACTTTGTGGGGATGAAAATCCAACCCTGCTTTTGGGAATAGCTTGCTTTTAGTACCCTGCTTCTTGAAAGAATAACTCTTATAATAGTTGCTGCTATTTCTAATAACTCTTATAATAGTTGCTGCTATTTCTAATAACTCTTGAAAGCAGAGTTATTAGAAATAGCAGCAACTTCAGAGGAAAGTTGTACCCCTATTGGTCTGCCTGGTGCACTTCAGCAGGAATGTTTTTCAGCCCTATCTTCTTTAGAACTGGTTTGTTCAGTTAACTATTCTTTAGCACTGAGAAATGAAAACATGCATTCCATTAGTTAAATGTATGGGGCTCAGAGTGTGAGCAAACCCACGTCTGACACTGTTTCCACAGCACTGCTATTTCCACCACACCCACTCCTTGGAAGAACCTAATCCTGCTGCAAATATGTCACCCCACTCATGCCACCTAACCGGTGCAGGGCATGGGAAAAGGACTGTGCTGTACTTCACTGAAGCTTTCACTGTTATTAACAATAACAATTATAAGGGACTCTTTCCCCTTTGTCCCTACAAAAATTACTTCAGTGATTAATTTTTAGCTGAGTGTGGTTCTGCAGCTCTGTCAGTGTATTGTTTGCCATGTGTTGAAGGTATCATTGCACTTAAATCCACCCCATTGAGTGCACAGCACCACAGTGCAGCTGCTTTTCTCCTCTGGTTTCTTGAATTAGTTATTTCCTTCTCTTTTAAACCAAATACATTGGCAATAGCATGCATATCTTAATCTAGCAAATTAATTAATGTAATTTCTTTTCCTCTGCAATGTTTACACTTTTAATTAATAATAATTAAATGATTAATGTAAATGCGTGTATAAATCACTTTGAAATCTGATGAAAGAATGCCAAGTTCCCAGGTTGGGTCAGATGGAAATCATGGCAGACAGGCCAAACTCTGGGAGAGCACTTGCTAAGTGTATTCTCTCTCATTTTCTGTTGGTACAGCTAGTCCTCCTCTGCTTTTGGTAGTGTTTGACTACCAAGACTCCAGGAACTTACGTGGCTATGAATCACTGGCATTTCAACATATTTTCTCTAAATAAATACTTTGTCTAGAAAGACAGGAGAAAATAATTGTCTCAATTTTTTCCCCTTGGTATTTGTTGCGTACGTACACAGAAAGAGCAAGCAAATGGTAATATTTCTCAATAAGGCACTTAAATTCTTTGAGAGCAAGTTCTCCCTGCTACAAGCAGTGGGTGTATCTTACAGCATAGAAAAAACCAGTTTCTTAAATGTCCTACGGCCTCAGTGTCCCTTGAAGAATCTAATTTCTCTCAGAATCCACCCCATGTAAAAAGAGATTCAACAAATATTTAATTTTGTCTGAGTCACTGCTTCTTGAGCTACAAAATATGTATCTAAGGTATGATGCCCGAAATCTGCTTGCCTGAACTGATGGGGGAAGCAGAATGGAGTAGCAAACTTCAGCTGGAGAAGGGCGTGTTCTCTCTCAGAGCCAGGAAATGTGCATCCTCTTCCTCTCCTGCACTGGAACGGGGGCAGGGGCAGAGCAGGAGCCAGCACAGCCCGCGGTGTCCGGCGGGGAAACTCACCCAGGGGGCTGGGGCTGCTGCAGCCGTGTGACAGCGGGACACAGGGATGGGGACATGGGGAAATGCCAGGGAGCAGAATGATGCTGAGATGTGCGTTTGGCTACAATTTATTAGCAAATGAAATTCATTGATGAAAAACAGCTTAGGACAACGCCCCTGAATTTTGACAATAATAAGCAATAATAAGTGTGCTGGTTTGACCAGCCTATGGCGCAAGAAGGACTCCTCTCCTCTTCATGAACTGAAGCTTGAGTATTTTAAAGGGTGGTGCCGGACTGAGAGTTGGTGATTTTGGGGGAATGTATTGCATTGGGAAATTTGGTGGGGGAGGAGGAAGAAAGAGCTTTTGTAAGGTTTTTTTCATTTTTTCCCTTATGGTTTTTTTTTTTCTTTCTTCTTTCCTTGTAGTTTAGTTAATAAAGTTTTCTTTATTTCTAAGCTGGAACCTGCTTTGCTTATTCCTGGTGGCATCTCACAGCAGACACCAGGGAGAGGGTATTCTCATGGGAGCACTGGCTCTGTGCCAGGCCTAAACCATGACATTAAGCAATAGTTTTTCCTCTCTAAGAAAAATTGTGGAAACACACACTTTAGGTTTATAATTTTCTTTTGGTATGTTTGAATGTGTTTCACATAGTCAAGAATCAAAAATAGTTTTAAAATGTTTATTTCAAAATGAAAATGCAGGAAGTGTTTTATTCTGAAAACTGCTGCAGTCTGGGGTTTGCTGGTTTTCAGGCAAGTTTGGCTAAGATTTTGTAAAATAATTGCCAAAATCTTAATAAATAAGCATTTTCAAAATCACTTTTTTTGGAAAAGCATTTAAAAAAATTAATAACCTGCAGTTAGCTCTATTTGGTAATTGTAGAAGGTTATTCTTTTGTCTGTATGCTTCACAATTTCCAATGTTTTATACAATGTTTCAGGTTATCTATCTACCTGTGTCTGTATGTCTTTTTTCTTGCAGAAAGTGTTCATATTTTCTGGAAGTTTTCGGATGAATTTGGATCCTTATGGGCAGTGGAATGATGAAGAAATATGGAAAGTTGCAGAGGAGGTAAAGCTGTTCAGTGTCATTTGTCTCCCTCTGGTGATGTGGTTGCAGCAGGGTGCTATGTAGGTCTAATGATTGCCATATTTTACATTTCTGTAGAATCTTAAGAAATAAGGGCAAAGGATAGGTCATGCTGTGCTACAAACCATATCTATTATTCTTATGTAAATAGTTAGTTCACTTCTCAGGCCAATGGAAAGCCAGCTGGGAGGAGCTCTCTTCTCTGACAAGGCATTCAGGCTTTTGTTCTACTTGTGTCATGGAGCTTCCTGTGCCACGGAAAATAAGAGTCATGGAATGTTCGAATTCCGAACCTGAAGGTCGTCTTCTAATATTTTGTTGAGTTTTCCACAACATTTTTATTTTCCAATTCCCAAGCTTAGGGCCCAGATTCTGTTTCCATGTTGCACTGGTGCCACACATTGCAGGTGTCAGGTGCCACTCTTGGCTCTGACAGTGCTCCATGGGTTGCAGAGGTGTCTGTAATGCCCAGGAAAAGTCAGGTGAGCATTACAGGAGGCAAAGTGCTGCAGCCCAGAAAGTGGGTACCTTTCCCCAAGGTACAGATGACCTAATTAATTCAGACCTAACCATACATTGGTGCCACTTTCCTTCACTACAAGTCTCAAGTATCAAAAAGTGCTTACAGGTGTGGGACTTAATCTGAAAGCTTCCTCCTTTCCCATCCAGGAGGTTAACTCTGCCTCTGCTTGCTTTCTTGGGTTTTTCTAATTTCTTCCCTATGTTTGGAAAAGAGGAAAGCAGACATGTTCTGTAATTTACTGTCAAATGAAAATATCATGACATTTTTGTTTAGATGGTGTGACAACAGCTTTTCAGACAGCCCTAGTGGAGGCAACAGTGTGCTCAGTGCTGTTTCTCTGCTTCCCTGAGGCTCAGGAAAAAATTTAGTGTGGATCAATATCCTCTTTCTTGAAGAAGATAAGCTCTCCTGCTTTGGAGGATTGTTTTTAGTGTGTTTGAATTGAGCTTGAGATTTTAAAGAGCTAAACCTGATTTACAATGGCGTGAAAAAAAATTTATTTTGAAGTGTTTATCATTAAGGAGTTGGGCAAATCTGTATTTGATACGGAGGTTTGCATTGCACGGGCAAGAATGCAAAGCAAATAAAAAAAAAGAAAGCTGTAATGCTTTTTACTAGGAGTGATTGGATTGTTTACCAAGTTCATGCTCTTGAAGTCTGGCTCAGCAGTGAGTCAGTGTAACTTGGGGAGCATGGCACAGAAATGAGCTGTCAGCTTATTCCAGACCCATGTTGACTGCTAAGGATTTAGAGGATCCTCCTGAGATCAGCATCAGATTTTTACACTCCTTGCAATCAGCTGCAGAGAACAAGGCCTTGTCTCATGTTGCATTTTTTATTGCTCCCATATTTCAGCACCTGAATCTGTCAGACTTGTGTTGACTTGTGAGCTTAAATCTTACTCCTGCAGTCATCTGTCTGAACCTATGGGTACATGGAGAGACCTTGTGCAGTTTTAAGAAGAAAAGACCTTTTCCATCCATTGAATGCAGAATTTCATTAAGGACACAATGTGTGTTCAAAAGAGAACAAGGAACAAAACATTGGCCTTGATTTGCATAAAAATCAAAGTACAAGCTCTTCAGAAACACAACACATACTCATACATCACAGTTTAATTTTGTTTCCATGCAAAGTGAAACCTCTTTGTAGGAATTCTAATTTTTTGTTTTCCCTGAGATGCAAATTAGTTGCAGATCAGTAATATTTAAAAAATCCAAGGGAGGTGGCCTTTGAAAATTTCTGGAGTTTCATTACATTTTTATAGTGTTTTATAGAGCCATGCAATTCACATATATTTCCTAGTTTTCATATTTTGTAAAAATGTCTCTTGAAACTCTGCTGATAAGGCCAAGGACCATAGTTGGTTTGGATCTGTGGAAGATGCAAAGTTTTGCTTGGAGGTGTAAATCTCCCAAGGAGAGTAAACAGGAGCACTGGAAGAAACAGTCAGAAAACATCTCCTGGGCTGGACTTTGATTTCTGGTCCAAAGGCAGCAGCTTTACTTGGCATAGGCACCTCTTTAAACACTTTGTCACCAGTGCCAGAGGGAAGCCCCTTGTGCCTTCAGTATAACCAAAGTGCACAAGACCTTTGGGGCAGCAAAAGGAGCACCTGGAAACACTGTCAGAGCTATAGAGACAACGGCCATGGTGACTGAAGTTATTTTCTGTTGTTATAATGTAGCATATAAATTTTGGTCATTTATATTTTTAAACTCCTAGTAACCAAAGAGGCCTCTATTCCTTTCAAAAATCACTCTCCATAGCATTTAGAATGATGTAAATGATTACCACAGTCAGCAGTAATTATGTCTTGCCAACTTTTTGTGTCCTTTTTTCTCTGGCAGGTTGGGCTGAAGTCTGTAATAGAGCAATTTCCAGGCAAGCTTGATTTTGTTCTTGTGGATGGAGGCTGTGTCCTCAGCCATGGCCACAAGCAGCTGATGTGCCTTGCCCGGTCAGTTCTCAGCAAAGCTAAAATCCTGCTGCTCGATGAACCAAGTGCTCACCTGGACCCTGTGTATGTTTTGTTCATTTGTTCTGTTTTGTTCTGTTAATATGGAATAGGAAAACCCATGAGATAGCACCATCTAAGGAGATCTTTTGTAACTTGTGTGGCCTATTACTAAGCCTGATTTCAGTAATGCATGTTGGTAATTCTGTGCAGGGGGCCAGGGGAGCCTGGCTACAGCCTTTACTCTATGGCTGATAGGTTCTTTGACAGCAGAGGTGCAGCTGAGGCACCACAGAGCTGTGTACCTGAGCAAAGCTCTACAACCCACAGCCAGGCTATTAGACATGTGTGTTATGGGCCTGTGCAGTTATGGGCATGCACTCTGCATTGTTTGTTTGCCTTTCAGAACTTCCCAAGTGATCAGGAAGACCCTGAAGCACGCGTTTGCCAACTGCACAGTGATACTGTCCGAGCACAGGCTGGAGGCAATGCTGGAATGCCAGAGGTTTTTGGTGAGCATTTCTCATGGGCTCACTTACTGCTCTCTCACCACATTTGATGAACATGCAAAACACACCGAGGGGAAATGATGTTTTTCTGCATTGATGGGGGTCATTCAGGGCAGTTAAGCAACCTGCTCACTAGCAGAACTGCAGCAGGCTCCTGTTTGCTCCTTCACCTGATCTGTGACAGATGAGCTGGGTCATGTTCTGGAGGAGCAAGAAGGAAAGTTTCAACCAGAAGGAAAGTTGTGTAGATTATCCAGCTGCTGATCCAGCAGCTGGCGCCTTATATTTTTGATTGGCTGAGGAGATTCAGAAAAATCTCAGCATCTCACAGTTTTACAATTGCAAATGCAGAATCAGCTACACTTGAGCAATAGGAGGCTGCCTGGGGAAGAGGAGTTTCCCAGTATGTGATGATCAGAATTGCTGACTTATTTAAACAAGCCATGTAAATATTGCTTTCATATGTAATCAAGGGGACAAATTACCAGAGTCCTGGGGTATTCCCTTTGTTACATAAAAATGGTTAGTAAAGAAAAAGCAAGTTATGCAAATTTTTCTTAAAAATAAGGTTCTTCTCTCTTCCCAAGAGTATTTTTTTCACTCTTCTATGAGAGGGCATCTAAATTTTATTAGCAGAATGAAACATGGTTTTTGATGTGTATTTGATTGGATGCATTAGCACAGCAGGAGGAACAGTGCCTGGAGTTAAAGCAGGCTAGTCAGCAGGCAGGTTGTACATCCCTTTGGATGTGCTGCTCCTCGGTGTGTGCTGGACTCAGCCTCGCCCCCAGCAGGCAGGCAGCCTCACCTATGAAAACGCTTCCCACCCTCCAGACCACATTTTAGCAACAGAGATGCTAAAAGTTCTCTCCTGTCAGACCTGTGCCCTTACCAGAGATGTGCTGACATTGCAGTGCCAGTGAAGGAGCCTGATTTTTCCTTGGCTCCTGCCTGACAGAGAGACTGGCACAACCCTACAGGGTAAACTTATTGTCTCCTTCAAATAGAGGTGAGCAGTGCTTCCTTGTTTAGTGAGAAGAGAGCAAAGAAAAGCTGGCACCTTGCTGGCAGCCTCCTCTCTCTGCTTGTGATAGAAAAATTAACACTTTCTTAGCTGGGCAGTCTAGCAGTGCCAGGGAAATGCCAAGGTACTGGGAGATTTCAATAAAGGGACTCAGAGGTAAAACCAAGTCTCAAGGAGAAACCAGCCAGTGCAGCAGCACTTTGTAATTTGGGCAATAGACACCTTTTCCATGTGTTCAAATTTTAATGCATGTTTTTGTGGTTTTAATTAGAAACTGCAGACTAGAAATTAGAAATTGTTAGAAGATGTTTGCCATGTTTTCATGTCTCTTCCCTGCTCCATTAGTTGCTTTAGCTGAATTCTGTCAGCACCACCACTGCTCATCTGACAGAGTGATGTTTCTCCAGGTGATTGAGGACAATAAGCTGAGGCAGTACGAATCCCTTCAGAAGCTGCTGAACGAGAAGAGCTCCTTCAGGCAGGCCATCAGTCACGCTGAGCGCCTTAAGCTGCTGCCAGCACACCACAGAAACTCCAGCAAACGTAAACCCCGACCCCAAATCACTGCCTTGCAGGAGGAGACAGAGGAAGAAGTGCAGGAGACAAGACTGTGAGAAGCTGTGTAGAGACCTTTGGGGAGTGAATGGTCAGCAGTGCCCCACTGTGACAGGACCAGCCCTTCTGAAGCTGCCTCAGCCATGCACAAATTCAGCCTTCCAGGAGGTGTTTACTGAAGGGACCACATGAGCATGTGGGAATTGCTTCCCTTCTGTGGTTAATCATGTGCAAGTTAGCACACTCTTTGAGGCTTTGCCACTTACAGTGGTAAAACCAGATTTCCTTTGGAAAGCTGCTCTCATTGGATACAAACGAGATGGCAAGCAGAAGTAACCTGCCTAGCCTGACATAATTGTTTCAGAAAACCTTTAGAAAGGTTCTTGCTGGGGTGAGAGGACTAGACAGCAGGAAGAATGTGAAAAAAAAAATCAAACCTGTGTGGAAAATAGAAAAATCAGTATGTAAAAAACTTCTGTGGATTCACTTCCTGCAACTGAATTAAGGGACAATATCAGCAAGGCACACAGAAAACTTCCTCCTCTTTGTTTTCCATGCAGCAACTGTAATTTCAGCTTAGCAGGAAAGGCCAAATGCCACATGCATAGGTGAAAATTAAGGAAAAGAGGATATTGTCTTGGAAGCCAATCAACATCTGTCATGTCTCCACAGTTAAGGGAGAATTGGTATTTCCTCTGAAAACCTAGGAGACTGTTAACCTGACCCTGCACACACTCACAATTGGATGAGTGCAGGCTGACATCAGTATCTAGCAAAAGGTAGGACTCCTGGCAGTGAACCTGTAACAGTCTGTATAGGTCTGGCATCTTTATATGCTTTTAACTTTGGCCTAATGAAAAAAAAAGGGGGGAAGTAACCTCTCAGAAGTAGACTTTAATAATGAAATTAATTTTTATACTCTTCTGGTTTGCAGTTTTATTATGGAACTGAATGTTCTCTAGGATATTTTATTTATTTTAATATTGTTTCAAACTTTTGCTAAGGAAATTATGTATTTTAAGAGTGATTACGTACTATAAAGAAAAATATATTTGTACAAAAAGTTTTATATTTGGATTGTTGCAGGGATATTTTGCTACTAGACTTTGATGTCTCATTATGCTAGAGCTGTTGAAAACGAGGGCAGCCCCAGAGTTTGGCCAGGTACTGTCCAATGCTGTCTTTGTGCACTAAAGTATTCTAGTGATATACAGGTGTTTTAGATTATTTTTTTTTCTTTAAATAAATTTTTAAAAAGAGAAACCTCCTGTATGACACATTACAGCCCTCCCTGCCCCCCGTAGTGGGGCAGGCACTGGGCACCGAATCTGCTACTTCCACTTCAGTCCTTGCTGCCTATCACAAACACGGCTATAATTTTTAGCACAGCTCTGTCCTTTGGGAAGGCGGCGGCTGGAAGCGCGGCCCGGGCGGCGCTAGGTGGTGCTGCGGGCCTCAGACGCTGCGGCACGGCCTGCGCCAGGCCCGGCTCCCCTCAGAGCCCGAGCCCTGCAGCTGCCAAGGGCAGCACAGGCAGGGCTTGGACTGAACTCATTCAGGCTTGGGCTGAACTCCTTCAGGCTTGGACAAAACCCCTTCAGGCGTCCAGGAGCAGCAGCTGGCCTGGGCTGCCCCCGGCTGGGCGCTGCTGGAGGCGGCGCTGGGTGCGGCGGAGGCCGCAGGCACCGGGGCTCACTCTGGAGCTGCTCGTCCTTCGTCCCGCTGGTTTCCCTCTAGCTCTGTCCCCCTCTGCAGACCTTCTGGCCTTCATTACACATTTCCTTTGCAAATATTTGTTGGCGGATTTTTTCCTGCCCTGTCTCTCATACTGTACTTTTATGCTTGTCTATCTTTAGCACTTACCTGGGTCTCTTTCCTTTCTTTCTGTGGGGGACACCTTGCGCTGCCTGATTTTCTCCACAAAGCAGTGCCTCTTGCTTACTGAGCATTCTGCATACCCTTGGATCTCAATTTTGCCATGTCACTGTTTCTTTGCCACTAAGCTCTGCTTGATTTGGAACAATGGAAAACCAACTGTCTATTGAAGTAGCATCACTTTTGAATCCCATCTCCACTCCCTTTATCCCCTCAAACTGTTCACCTCACACTGTTTGTCCCTTTTCTGACATAGTCAGCTCTCCATTTGTACAAGTCTTTACAGAGTATATGACCAAGGCTGGCTGGGAGGCCAGGGCTGCTGAAGTGTGGCCAAGTCTAAGGAGGCGTGCCAAGGGTCGCTCTTGTTCAGGATGTTACTCAGAGTTACACCAAGTGGGGGAGTTTATAATCTAAATAAACAAGATGATCAGAAAGATCAGCAGAAAAGAACAGCTGTCATTAGCTTTGCAGCTGTCATTGCACAGCTTCAGAGCGTGCAAAACTGTTTATATTCGGTGTTGTTGTCAGAGTTAGAAGGTGGTAGGTAAGCTGGATTGAGCAGATGAGGATACATTTCAGGAAAGAAAACGATAAATACAGCAGGAGCATGTAGCAGATGCAACACATAGAAGCTGCTGATACAAACATTCAGAAGGAGGACTTTGAAGGAAAAAGGAAATCAGTTGACTGATGGCCTCCACCCTGGGCTACAACACTCACTGAAACAGCTTCTGTCATCAGTGCCCAGCTCCCACCATCACACTGCCAGTCCCAAAGAGCCCGGGCAAGATGCTGGCCTCTCAGGGCAACTGAGAGGAGAGTGTGCTATTTCTTTCAGTCCCAAACCAGTGCTTTAGCTCCTCTGGAGTTCAGGCTGGAAAAGGAGGTAAGTTAGTACCAGCTTCCATGAGGAGGATGACACAGCCTCTCCTTCCCAACACAGGTTGAGCAGAACACGTTACCTTCTAAAGTAAGTGTTCTTGTACCTGCTGTCAGAGGGTGACAGCTCCCAGGGATGTTTGTCTGAAACTAATGTGGGAAGTTGCACATGCTGTTCGTGATGGAAAATGGAACACAAGAGAGAAGGGAGAAAATAAAAAAAGAAGCAAATGAGGCCATAAACAGTGGAAGAACAAACAAGGACCTTCATAAACACAGGCTGAGCAGTACTTAAGAGAATTTTTTCTTCTCATGTGCTTTGCTTCGCATGCATTTGATGAAACAGATATAAAAAATACTCTTACCAGAGCACTTTTTCATTAAAACCACCTATACAGAAGTGTGGGTGTGTACAACATACAGCCACAGAGAAGAGCATGCTGACTTTAATACTAGGTATGGAGATCTCATTTTGCAGCCTGCTAACAAAAAACGTTGAAAAGAGATTCTGTAGCTGTCCTTAAGCACAATGTAGAAGGGTGTCCACACTGCTATTATAGCACTAAGAAGCTCTTGGGAGAGCAAAGGCTAAGCAAGGATAGCCTAAACAAACTTGAACTATGCACACTTATCCATTATCATAAGTCTTATATACAAAATAACTGCACAAAGTAGCTTGATAATTGTCATTAGTGGGAACTGCTCAGTATCTCACTGGAGTCAAACAAGCCTGCTATTCCAACAAACAACTTTGTTTTCACAGTTGCTTAACTGGTGTCTTACCAGCTGTGCTTTATTCATTAAACATCCATTTCCAAAGTCTTTCTAAAAATCCACCTCCTCCAGTTCTGCAAGACTCAAATCTCTCAGGCTGTTATTTCAGAGCTGCTAAACACCCGATAGCATTTACACTTTTTGAATTCTACCTACCCTGTTTAAGCAACATGCTTAAGTAATTTTTTAGCAACTTTAGGCCTTTTAAAGCATTTTCTTGTATTAATTGTTGTTAATTGCTGGAGGTAATTTCAGAACTACAAAATTTGTTTGATTTTATTTACCTAAAAATGTTCTGGTGATTATTTTTTTCCTCGTTTTTCCATTATAGATTTGGTATTTTTGGTTTATAATTACTTGGCTATGATTTAACATTTGGAAAAAAATCCACACAACTTTAGAACTGATGTACAATTGTTCATTAATGGACCATTAGTTGCTGTCCAAAAACCTCTTGCAAATTAAGCAATACAATGCAATACAGTAATTAGTTTCCTTTACAAACCCCCGTGTTCTCTAAAACCAATTTCCTGTTCCTAGGATAAACAATATTTATACCAAGTTCATTACCCAGGGCTCACTTCAACCTCAAAATACACCCCTTGTAAAATGCAGCCAGAGGTTTCTGAGTGATACTACAGCCCAGTACCACCATACCTTGTGCTCCCTTAAAGTCACTTCTTCAAGTTTCTTGAAGAATAGCTCACTTAGTAATTCTCAGGTCTCTTACCTATGGTTTGAGCAACATAAACATCATTTTAGCCAGTTATGACCAAGAAAGTGATCCTTCATCCTTTCTTCAAGCATCTTCCACCACCAGAGGCTGTTTTGCTTCTCCAGTTCTACTGGAAAGCTGGAGGGTTTTGGATGTATATTGTAAATCACTTGAGCTGTATTACAGGAAGAGATGTGCCTCAGGCCTGCTGGTTTTGCTGTTGCTGATCAATGTTGCTGCCTTTGTTGCATGATGGAGAAGGTTTCTTCATGGTTTAATTTTGGAGTTCATACTCAGCAACCCAATAAAAAAAGGCAAATATTGTCTGACGGACTCAGACATTCACTTACGGAAGACCGTCCATGTTCTTGTCAAGAAATAAGAACCATTGGGGAGATGCTGAAAGCTTTTATTTTCAGCACTGGCTTGAAGAGATGAGCTGGCATGTTTAGTACTTACCAGAGCAGATGGATGAGAAGCATCTTTCATGTTTCTTTGGTTGAAGACATTGAGATGGGTATAAAGAATGTAGTATAGTCAGATGAGGGCTAAATTATAAATAAGTCTTTCACTGCCCCAGTGGCCTGTCAAATGGATTCACCAGTAGAAGCTTCCCTATACCTTCTGAGATACTCCTCCATGGAGATGGGGCCTCTCTCTTCACTCACCTCTTTCAAAGTTATGGGGTAATAGCTGGGAGCAGATGCAGCATGGATGGGTGTGGCTCACCACAGCACACTCCAATCCTCTCTGCTCGAGACACAGGAAGCAAGGAAGAGAAAGGATTTTGCCCATTACAAACCTGAAGTGAGAGTGCTGTTTGTAGCTGTTTGTAGCATCACAGGAAGAACCTGAAGACACAAGTGAAACCCTGAGCTCATGAACAGAGGCTGGCCTTGCTTCAGCACAACCTATCACAAACCAAGTGATAAGCCAGCAGAGAAGCCAGCATGTCCACAAGCAAACTGTGTCACGGTTTTGTGGTGCTCACTCTTTGAGGGCAGGAACTGGTGTGGCCTAACAAGAGAGATTAGCACTTAGTGCAGAGGAGAACCACCAATTAGGAGATCTGCAAGATATAGTGAGATTAAAGCTGCATGGAGATCACACACTGTGTTGAACTGACAGACAGACAAAATGACAGCAGACAGAAGTCAAAAAGGTGAAGGACACAGATGGAGAGTTTAGGAGAGCAGGCTGAAAAGGAAGGATAATGAGGGCATTGAAAAGCAACGCTAAATTTAGCAAGAGACCTAACTTTCACACCATGACCAAGGTTACTCTGTCCTCCACAGATTTTCACGCACAGTACAGTACTGATTAGTTTTTACTCTCACAGACAATATGCAGTTTTAAAATATGCCTCAGAGCACACTTTAGAACACTGCCCAGTATCTTCCCATACAGAAGCACACTGTTAACACTTGATCTAAATGAAGTGTGACATTTCCAAGGTGTATTTTAAACACAGAACAAACCTGGCTTAGAAGCATGTCAGACTTTTTCTTTTCTTATAGCTCTTTAAAAAAAATTGTTATTGCAAATTCTGATGTTGAAATTTATATGATCCTGACAAATAGTGTCTTTCACTCATATTCCTCCTTGGCCAGGAAATCCATACTTGAGCTTCTCACACAAGTTACCACACCACTGCTCACTGCTTCAGCACATCAGGGATCCTACCTGCTGAGACTCACTGCTCCAACCTGCAGTGCTTGGCAACTGACTCATTCTGCTAAGAACCACCAGCAAAAGCAGCATACATTTTTCAGCACAAAAATGAATGAAAAATATAAAAAGTAAAAATCAGTCTCTAGAGAAATGCTCTGTATTTGGTTACACATTCCTATCACACAGCAAATGGAAGTCTTAGTGAAACAGCAATTGCCTAAAACCAAGGTGCTTTCTAAATATATTGTGCAGGAAATTATTTCAGAAATAAGCTTCTAATATCAATATCTATAGAGCCAACACACACACACACAAACTCAGAGAAAGCAAGCCAATATGCCATACAAAGATTTTATTGACATGAGTCTGGGATAACTGTTTTATATACAAAGGCAAAGTGTTAGGAAACAGTTAATCCTTTCCTCCTCCAGGCTTATTTTGAGAAAAATGCTCTTTTGGATATTAGAGGCATATTGCTGTCCAAATTCTCCAAACCATCTCCCACTAACCCAGCAGAAGGCATCAAAATCTGATCTCCAGAAAAATCTGCACTTTCCCCTGCCTAACAGGTGAGCTATCTCGACAGCGCACATTTCCACACTCCTACAATTCCCAAGGATGTAACTGCAACTATTGTAGAAAGAGGCTGGGGAAATATGCCCTGCATAGCAACTGTCCCTCGTGGGAACATGATCTACCTCAGTGGCGGAGAGAAAAATGACAAAGAGTTAATTTTAACTGCAACTCAAGTATCATTTTATAGCAATTACATCTTAAATCCACAACAGAAATTGATAATTACATAGTAACTCATTGCTACTACATTATCTTGGATAATACTGTAGTTAAGCTTTTGCTCAAATTCCTTTTCAGTAAAATCTGTTTCTGTAAAACACTTTTATTTCTTGGATGCTCTTAAAACACTAATGAAGCATATAAAAGTTTTTACAGTATACAAGAAAAACTAAGTTAATAAATGATCACATTTTCTTCAATTCTATCAAAGAGTAAGAGTCTGAGAAAAATAACTTCTGTTGCATTTTAATTTCTCAATCTCTTTCCTTTTTTAAGAGATGAAATTTATAAAGGAATTTCATTACATTTTAGATGAAGAGAAGCTTAAGAAAAACAAAATCACAATTCAGCAGGCAGATGATGATGACAAGATCAAAGTATTTAATATGGCTTGTAGCTGAAAGTAATCGATCTGCAATTCCAAACATTTCAGTTATTGCCACATTCACTAATTTTTCATTAAGTGAAGATAAAACGTCTTTAAAATGCATGAACAATAGCTTTAAGCCATTGTTGCATATATTGTGCAACTCATCTGAATGCAGGTTAACATGTGAACTTAATAGAATATATTTATGTACAGTATATACACAAACAGAATCCTGTGGCAGGTACCCCTGAATATTATCATTTAAATAAGTAATTTTCATATTAAAAGAAGAAAAAAACCCAACCATCTATGGAGGAGGCAAAATGCCCATTTCTGAACCTTAAATCAATATAATTTCCAGCTGATGTACATAGAAATAAAACTGTGGTCCTGTACAAACTTTACATTACAGGGTAATAGTTTGTTTTTAAAAAATATTTACATATTTAAGTACTTGGTTCTTTGCAATAGAGATTGTATGAACACAAAAAATTGTAAGATAGGTAGGTTTATTTATTGGATTTTTCTATTTGTTCTTTTTTGTGCAAATTCCAAATTTCTCCTTTTGTGTTATTATCTGCCTCTATTTGCCTTGTATTACTGCTGCTGCTTTTTTTTAGTATTCTGAGAAGGCTGGGTGACTTTGCTTCTAGGAACAGGAAGAAAAGATTTAACTCTTGAAGCACCCAACTCTGTCTTTGATTTACTGTTGCTGCTTTCTACAGTTCGACTGCTGCTGAGAGGACGCATTCCATCCTAGAAATAAAGGAAAAAAAGCATTTTGTGTATAAATAAGCATCACTGTTTGACGTGGTTGGGTTGTGTTTCCTTCATTTTGGCCAACAACTCCCCAGAAAAATATTTTTTTTTTAAATTCTGTATGAAAGCTTTTAACCAAGTTTTTTACAAACCTCCCAAGTAGCTAAACTTGTCTATTGGCAGTCAATATAGTAATGCCTTCTGTTGTTAGCAGGAAGTTTTAAAGAAAAAAATCACTAGGAGAAATGTACAGTAGGAACTGGTACACTGACTTATTGGTACTAACTTAGCAAATTATCCAGGCATCACTGCTGTGTGAAGCTCTGATTTGGGATGCCTGAATGTGTTTAGAGAAATATTCAAAAGGAGTACACCTACTTGTGGATCTGCAGGGTTAAAATTATTTCTTTTACTGGAGACTGTTCTATGGATTTGAAGTAAAATTACAGGAAATACTCTAACTTTCTGAATATTTGGATACAAAGAAATATGATTGCAAGACTGTTAACTCATCTGATCCTGAGACTGGCTCAGCTGGTCCTCATATGGGTCAATCACTCAAGAGATGGACTCGAAAACCCTTGTGGTACCTTCATATTCAGAATGTTTGGTGGTCTGTGAAAGTCAGCTCTCTTAATGCTAAGGTGTGCTAGTTAATCTAGTTTCAGGAATTTCACTGTATCAGCAGAAAATGGTGTCTCTAGAAAACAATTTACTGCAATCAGATAAAACATCAGGATTGGCCTCCAAAAGACCCATATCAAAGGAACACAGAAGGCCTGGTAAGGGAACACAGATCACAGATTAAGCCCTGGCTAAGATTAATTGAGCTCAGAAGCTCTCTTGATGTTCACAAGTACAAAGAGCAAAAAAGAAAAGGGAACAAAATGTAGCAACAGAGAAAACATAATTTTCCAAAGAATGAAAACTAAGCAGGACATAATTTCATCTTTGTATTTAGTAGGGATGGCAGTGCCCACACACAATAATAAAAATTTCTGAAAAGAAGATGATAATAGACTTACTATATCTTCCAATAATATTCATCTTATCTTCCCACTCTGAAATCACTGAAGTTTATTTACATATATAACAGCAAGATGACTGTATATTTCAGCAAATAGTTAGGTCAAAAATAGGAACTGAATACCTCTTAAAAAATGCTATTCTTCACAAAATTTTTAATATCATGTCTTTTCAATATTTTTGCCCCTGAGAGCTCTGACATCAGAGCAACCAGCTCTGATGAATTTTAAAAGAATTTTGAAAGTGGTACTTTTGCAAACTTACTGAATGACATTAATTGAGAGGAAACAACAAACCCAGATTTTATTTCTCTTCATATCTGATGGAAATAACTTGTAATGTCAATGTGATATCAAAAATACTTGGCCTGGGGAGATGGCTTTATGTAGAAAGCCAAAACTGAAAGCAAGTACATCCATTGTTTTAATAAATCTTTAGCTTTTATTAAGACACATGAAAGAAACTTGGCATGGTAGTCTAGCAAGTTTCCTAGGAATAATCACAGTTTTTTCTTGTAATAAGCAGGGCACTAATTCTTACTAATGCTTAGTAATCCGGTCAGAAATTCAGATTTGGAAAAACTCAAGCCACCTTTCCTATTATACTGTAAAACTCATTTCACCTACCTTTTGTGCTCTTGTTTTATTTGGGTTAGTACCACTTGCTGAAAATACAGGAATGTTCTGGGAGTTACTGAACATCAGTAACTCATCCTTAGAATCTGCAATCTAAAGAAAGATAAGAAAACAGTGCATTTTTTAGTTATTCACAGAGATTATGTTTAAATTTGCTGATTTTTGGAGGCTTGATTTTATTTTCATGGTTTCTATACAATGCAATGCATAAATATCCAAAGAACAATTAAAATATCTCTTCTTTACTCTTGAGTGCATTTTTAGAAGATGGGAGATGGAGATTTCATATCAACTACAGAGGAAGATTAAGCATGCATTTCCAGAGTAGTATTTCTCAGTGGAGCTTAAGGGCAGTATCCCATCAAATTTTACCCAGCCCCCAGGAACATCAGAGAAATGAATGATTGTTTTCTCTTTCTCCTGCCATGTTTCTTCCCTACTATTTTTTCTTCCATTTTTTTCTATTTTTCCTGGCCAGAATATAAAAGAGCCTGCTCAAGATGCTGTCCTCACTGAAAACTAGGTATTTTATCCTGGGGCAAGCTGATCCAATTCAATTCTGCAAACATATTCAATCCCAACCCAGTGAGGGCAACAGGAATATATTCGAGTGAAAGGGCAAATTAAAGAGCAGAAGTACTTATTCTGTTGGCATCCTGAAATTACATCACACAAAGAAAGCATGCAACAGCACCCTTACTTCTGCAAGGCTCTACTAGGCATCTGGGGAATTAACAACAGAAATTCCAGCCAAGGATGGTTCCACCCATGGTGAGGAAACTGAACAAAAGACTTGACATCTATCTCCTTCCTTATCTAACCCGTATTTCCTTGAATTGTCATCAACAAGCAATTATACTTTGCATGTTATTAAACACAATTTTAAGTTGGTTGCCATTTCTTTAAGCACATCCCATTCTTTTAAGGATAGCTACAGTAAATCCCTGCTAACTGACTAGTGATTAGCTTGGTGCATGTGACTCATGCATGTACTGTAAATACTTTAGGAAAAACAACCCAAAACAAAACACTTTAATAAAGGGTTCCAATAAACAGGTTGAAAAATCTTCCCAAACACAATACTTCTTTTCTTTAATAAAAACTTGGTTGTCTTCTAAGAATAAACAGAATACTTAAAAAAGCAAAACTAATGGAAGCGCTGTTCAGGGAAATCCTAGAGGATGTCATGCACAGCCTAACTGGACAATAGCCTAAGACTGACTCTATCCATGTTTCAAAAGATATGGAACAGCTGCTCCAGTGTGAACACAGCCTGCTGTCACAGCCACCCACATCAGCTGTGCTAGGAGGAAAGATGAAAAAGAATAAATAGCTTGAGCCACAGGGAAAGCTGCATGGTATCGGTATAAAAGAAAAAATGAGAGAGATCCACAGCTCCACACTCAGCCTCAACATATCTCCCATAAACATCCACAACATAGAATTCAGCCCAAAACTATGAGCCCTGCAAGCATCCTTCACCCTCTTCTCCCACTGATAAAGAACTAGGCCAGTCCACCCTCTCTTGCTTGGGGCAGTAAACTGTATTTTGCCTACGGAGCAGAGGAGCTTTGAGCCAGTGCTGTGAAGGCTGATGGATTGTATTAAACCAAATGTTTAATGCATATTAGGTAAAATTTTCTACGTCTTTAAGACTACAGAACAGTTTCCCAATGGGAGCAATGAGACCATCAAAGATAACAAGGGAACAGTAATGCAGGGATGGCTGTTCTCAGGGAAGTGGTCACTGACAGTTCAAGAAGCTTTTGGACAATGCTCTTGGGCACATGGTGTAACTCTCAGTGTGATCCTGTGAAGAGGCAGGTGTTGGATTCAATGATCCTTGTGTGTCCCCCCTCCAACTCAGGCTATTCTATGATTTTATAGAAATTTCATCCTTCACTGCAAAAATCTTTACAAGAAAAACTGGTGAAGGTGTAATTTAAAATAGTGTATGTTAAACCAGAACACCTACCCTCAAATGAATCATATATTAATTGACTTTGGCTTATTCCCAAATAATTTAATAATTTTCTTCAGTTTAAGCAGAGCTTGTAAATCAAAAATTTATTTTAAACACATAAAACCCAACTGAATATGGTAATGTAGTAAATAATTTAAAAGCCTCGTGTTTACCTTGCTTATATCAGGCTCAGATTTGCTGGAACACATACTTTGAAGTTCCTGCACAAGATCTACTTCATCATCAGAACCAACAGACAGCCTTTGCTCTAGATTTAATGTTCTCAAATGATCATTCTCTGAAGATCTGGTTAAAAAACCCAAACAAACAATCAGAGAGAACATTTAAATTAAGCTATTATACAGAATTTAAAAATAAATATTACAGACACCTCAAAAATAGTAGTTTTTTTCCCAAATGACCTTTACTACTGCAAACAAAACCAAAATAACATCTGATGAATTGACAGCAGTAGTTGTCAATAATTATCCCATAATAGATATTTCTATACATATTCTCTCTATTCTGAAACTCTAACAAAGGATTCCTCTTTCTAATATTTTCAGACTCCTCTCTTTTTAAGACGCAGCAATTTCATTCCACTCTGCTTTCTGGAAATAATTCCAAACACTTAGAAAAACCTCTGGCGTACTGGAAGCATAAATAATCTATTTTCTCTGTGCCTGTGAATAAGGTAGAACTGAGGTTTCAGATTGAAGTGAAGTCTCAAATGCAGTTCCCTCTAGCTAATTCATACACTTTCTCAGGGAAACTCTGTATCAGTGGGAATAAAATGCATGTACTATTCCATCTTGAATTGCCATTCAGCAAGCTGAAATAGCCAGAGGAGTTTTTAAAACATAATGTCAGCTGATAAAAGCATACGGTCAACTTTTCAAGGCAGAGTAAGTGTTACATAATAGTCTTAAGTCATAGACTATTCTGTTACATAAAAAGACAGGTAGTGCTGCAAGGCTTCAAATAAAGAAATGGATTCTAAAATTATATCAAAGTATATAAATTTTATTTCCTCTCAGAAATGAAAAGTTAAGAATATTTCCTTTCTTCAGATATGGGACCAAAACATTACCAAAAAACTACTGATCTATTACTTATGGTGCGCTGCTTTACAACAGAATGCTATCATCTTTATTTTTTGCCAAGTGTCACAAATACCAGAAATTAAAACTTACTTTGTGGTGAGAGAAGCTCTTTTCTTACAATTTGGTTGTAACACAGTCTTAGATTTTATACCTGTACAAAAGAGAGATTGACTTGTTAGTGTGTTACCATGTGTGTTGATTTCTTTATTCTAAAATCTAAGACAAACAGGGAAAATGTGTTCCCATTTACTAACTAATTACATCAACAGGGTCTGTCAAAGATCAGAATACATCCCTTGAAAATGTTTAGGGTAGCATAAGGAACTGCTGAAATGGCAAATAGGGGATCAGTTGTCTAAGCTTTTGTGAAAGAGAGGACATGAGGTTTCTGTGTTAGGCTTTTGAACAACCCTTGCTGGTTCTTCCCAAGAGAAATTTCTTCATTACTTAAAATTAAATAATTTACCTTTACTGGAAACAGCAACAGCATTTGATTCTGATAGTCCAAAATAGAAGAATACTAAACTTAATTGACTGCTCCATTTATAACTCATATTCACAGATATTAACTGGATTCCAAGAACATTCTCAGGTACAAAATACAACAACATGTTCATTATTTAGTGGAATTAGATAAATTCCCAATTCAAACAGAGAACTGGCAATCAGGACATTAGTTTCAGTCAGCAGACTTCTTTCTGAACAAGAAATGAATTGCTCATTTTAATGCTGCAAAGTAGCAAGCATCAAGTATTTTGGTTCTTTGTATATGAGGTAATTTAGGCTACAATCTTACTGTTCCTAAAATGTATGTGTGTGTGTGTATGTCTGTGTAAGCCTTCTCTCTCTTCCTAAATCTTCCCTCTAAAGTAGTTACCTTTATTTTCAGAAAGCAAGCACTTTGGTTTTATTCCCCTTGAAGTTTTTCTGTTTCATATTGTATTTAGTTACAATAATACCAAGTTTTCCTTCTAGAAATATGTCTCCTTAGGAAGAATAATGTTGCTTCTGAATACATCTATATATCATTATATACTATCTATTATTATCTCTAATAATGTGTGTCTCTAATAATATCTGTTTAATAAAATTGCTTATTATATGACTTATGATCTTGAGGTGAACAGAATTTTCAAAAGCATCAGCACTAATATACCTTCCACATTTACACAGATGCACAGATCTATATAAGATTTATATAACTGTATATCAGTTATATAAAGCCTTCTTTATCAAACAACATACTGAAGATGATTGAAAACCTTACAGTATCTGTGACTACACACAATAATTTACATTTATTTTTTGCAATTGAAGTGAAAATCAATTCAAAATCTTCAATTTACACCTGAAGATATTTCTTTCACTGCAGGGCTTCTAGATTATTCTACTCAATTTTTCTAGTAAGACTGAAAAAGGGATGCATCATCTGGGGAGCAATGTATTCATTTATTTCTAGCTGCATTCACTCGGTAGTAATAATCGTGTTGAAGTTATAAAGGAAGTGTAAGGAAACTCAAAGAAGTATGTATGCTGTAAATTTGGAGCAAATCTAAGGAATGCCAACAAAGTAATGAAGCTTTCTCTCATCTGGTATTGGAGAAGAAACTGATTCAGTGTAATTCTATACACTCAGAGGTGGGACCACTGCTTATAATTGCACCATGTGAGCCAATGCCTGCCTCATTATCGGACAGCAGAAAGGGCATTAGAACAACCAAACTTACTTAGGACACCTCACAGTCACAAAGAAGTAATTTTGGGGGGAAAAAAATAAACAGTGTCTTACTGGTGAACATAAATATAAGTGTCATTTAATTGAAAAATTTTAATTCATGTAGGAGAAACATTTGATTTGCATCTACACACAACTTTCAGAACTGAAAATGAAAAGCTTTTTTTACCTTCAGTATTTGTCTCCTGCTTATTCCATGACTGGGAGGACAAATGGCCTGACTTTTTGCGAGGACTTGTGCTCACTTTTCTCCAAGAAGCATTCTCACCTTTTTTCTTACTGCAATTTTTGTAGCTTGAAGCCACAGATAAAGGAAAATTTCCTCCCTTAAAATCTGCTATGTAATTATCTAGCTCTGAAACAAAAGTAAAACAGTGTTAAGAAGAACTGATTGTTGCAAATGGTTCTTCTTGGAATACATTATACAACTATATACATTAGTTTAATGACAGTAAATACTTTTAACCCCACCACCTCCCTTCAGAACCACAGCTATGTTTTGTGGAAGTTTTAAAATTGGAAGGAAGCAGTAAAAAGCCCCAGTTCAGCAATGCACAACTACTTGGCTTTCAGACAGTTCACTCTTACCTGGTCTGGGTAGAGGACAGCCATGCAAAACAGCTTTATTTAGTAAGATACTGAGAGCAGCTTTAACAACAGCCTGTTGCCCTTGGCTAGGACTTTTTTTGGCTATTGCTTGTCCTGGTACAGATGGTCTTTTCACAGAGGCTCTGGAGAGTATTGCTTCTTGTACTCTGGGAGCTATCACAGCATTCCATAGCTTGGACATCCACCTGTGGTACAAAACCAATTCTTTAACTTCAAAAGCAATTATCAAAACCTGTGATTTTATACTTTGGTAACATATCAGATTTTGCATTTTAAAGAAGCATCCCATTTCAGAGAGGGACTGATTTTATTTAAGGAAGGGTTTGCTTATTGTTTTAGAATAAAATATTTGATCGAAATTTCTTTAGCTCGCCTTGACAAACTTACCACAGACTTAATGCTTTTCCTCCTTCAGATAATATAAAACATCCTTTTCATTTAAAGGCTAAAAAAATGTCCCAGAAAGATGCATGTTCCTATATATACAATTTTTTTTTTAAAGTGCATGGAGAAATTTCCATGCTTGCAGGTGTTAATTCCTAGCCTATTTGCTGCCAGCATGGAAAAAAAGGAGGTATTCACTTATGGTTGCACCCCTTCCAGTGTTATTCCATTTCCAAACTTGTCCAGTTTACAAGACATTTCTATTCATACAGCTGCCTTGCTTTTACTCCTCTTTTGTTTATTTGATATATGGTGAACTGTGTTTCCAGGATGCTGTGGATATTCCAGATTGCCTGGTTTAGAGACTGGATCTGATTTTTTAATTCAAAATTTGATTAAAGAGTCTTCTGGGACTTTTGCTTTTCTAAGAGAGAAGCATTATGTTGTATTAGCAAAGAAGTGAAAAATTTTTGTTAGGGAAAAATAAATGCTATTTCTCATAACTTAGGAGTTCTCTGGGGACAAAGGCTAGAAATTTCAGACTTAGGGCTCAGCTCACATCTACAATCGACACTGAGACAATCTTTTTAGATCAACTCCAACTCTTTTTGTTTATTCTTATATCTTGTTACAGGAGGAAGATGCTAAGATTGAGTCAGATGGTTTATATTAAAGGTCTGTAAGAAATTATAGACTATCATGCTGTGTTCAGCTTTGCAGAAATCCATTTAGAAAACACAAAGGCTAAAATGTCTGTTTGACTTAAATGGATGATTTTGCTGGATATATTGATACACTGAAGCCATTCCATCACATAAAATATTATGATGACTTTTTGTTTTGTTTGGGTTTTTTTTTCCATTTTTTTTAAAGTTAGAATGCATGAGCGATTTCAAAGACATATTTATGACAGTTGTGAAGCATAAGATTGAGCTTTTATGATATATAAATGCTCAAAGTGCTTTTATAAGCTTGATAAAGTTACATTACTTAAAAAAATAATTAGTACATTTGTTAAAATATGATGTAAAATGTGGATTGCAGATAGTCCTTGAAGGACCTTGAAGCTTCCTTAGCATAATGTTGTAGATATTATTCCATATAGTTACAGTCTGTTTCCGCTAGCTAAGCTACCAAAATAAACAATTGCTTGTAATTTAGTCATAAAGAACTCTCTGTTTTCAATTTCTGCCTATGTAAGCTTTCAACATTTTGCAACACTGCCAGTATAAATGGTCAGGAATGAACACTGCAAAGATAAAATTAATTGAGGCCATTCTAATCTAATTAACAATGGATGGGCATACTCTCTAAATAAAATTCCAACCTTGTATTTAAATTCAATTTAAATTTTTGCTCATCTTGATCAAGTCCCCCATTCTTTGATATAGCTGATACTTAGGAAAGGTATAACACACTCCCGCCCCTCAAAAAGGGCTGCAAAGTGACAGTCATTCCTGTTGGAACATTATCTTCAGTTCCCTAAACCTAAACCAAGAAAAAAATGTAGTTAAAATTTTCTTCATTTATTCACTCTACTCACCAAAATAGGTGAAGCTACATGACACATGCAGCAGGGAACAATTTCCTGTCACACGCTCTCTCTGCCTGCCCTGCTGCTGCTCCTTCCTCCTGTCTCATGCTAACACTGAGCCCAGAGGGAACCCAATTTGTAGAAAGCTGTCTGCTGTCCTAATGAATTGGACTGCCTCAGAGAAGCTTTACTAAATGCAAAAAGCAGCAGAATAGCACAGTGGAGAGGAGGGGCAAGAGGAAAGGAGTGGTTAATTAGACTGAAATAACAGCAATCAATCAGTGAGCTGCTAATTGAAAGCTACTTATTACATGACCACACTGTTAGCCATCATGCTGCTAAACTAAAAGTGTCCAGTAAGAGCTCACTGGAGCTGTGCTTTTTAATTGTTTATTAGTGGACAAAAACTGCATTAAAATGAGAAGTCAGATGGCATATGACTACAATAAAGGGCATTTTAGGGTTGTACTCAAAATAAAGCATTGTGAAACCCAGTCACAGTTACATTAAGAAGAAATCCAGACTCAGACATGTATAACTAACATATTTAAAGAATAGTTTTTCTGTCCTCTATTAATGCCACTGCAAGAAATAAATTTTTAAAATATCTCAGAGGACATGACTGACGAAGAAGATGGGAAATAGATGCATGGTGTGCGTTATTCTTTTTTTATTTCAATTTCAAGTCAATCTTACATCCACATTTAGACTTTGATAATTACTCTGAAGATTAGTATCTAACCTGTACTTTTTGAGAATAAAAAGCAAAATAAACAAGCAAAATGTATCAAGATCTGCAGACAGAACATAAAATGAGACAGCCTTGGCACATGCTAAGCAATGCACCCTCCCTTGAGTGTTAAGCAGAGGCTCCTGGAAAAAGGGTCAGCAGAAAGTGGTACAAGAGAAACAGGTCAGATAAGGGTGAGAAAAGTTATGTCACATCTCCAGAAATCAATGTCATACTTCAGTTCTGAGTAAGTTTGAATCTTAATTAGAGCTTATTAACTTTTTGATGCAGCCAAACAACATCTTAGTGTGAAATTAATATAATTTAAAATTCTGTAATTATTTATTTTATCATTTGCTAGCATTTGGAGTTGGAATGTGATTAGATGTTTATGGAATTGTAGGCGAGAAAAGCCAAAATTTCCATTATTTTTTAATATTTTTAATGTTACTGGCCCGCTAGCCATATGTGTAACTAAACTTATATACTTAACTAACTAAACTTATTGACCAGCACTGAACCCACTGTACCACACTGCCCTACTTCCTAAGATAATATATCTCTAAACTGCATGTATATGTATTAAAATTATACCATGTATTTAAAAGAGTGAGAAATCATTCTCAAAACTTCCTTTATATACAACTTCAAAAGGAGAGTCTACCAACTTTTCTTGAATCTTTTAACCTCTGTGTCAGAAAATAAATGGAAGATCACAAGAGGACTGACTTTGGTGCAGTGTTAGACACCCATTTCCCACTTGTGCCCTTCAGAATTGCTCTCCTAGTAATTAAATAGCCAACAGAAGTTTAAACCTTTCAGCAATTTAAATTAAAATGCTTTTTTAAGGTTCCTGAGTCAGCAGGGTTTTGGGAGAAACACAACTACTACGTTTGTGATAAGTATCTAGTTGGCACTGAACAGCATCAAACAGGAAACAAAACTCTTACTTGACTGTGACTTGGCTGTGCCCTGGAACCACAGGACAGGAGAAGAAATGCTTTGGCCCCATAAGTGCTTCAGGTGCTCCTAGACGTGATAAGCAAGAGTTCAGCTGGTGCCAAACAGCCAGAATCCAGTCTATGGTCTTGCACACAGGATCACATGGAGGAGGCACTTTGCCTCTGAACTGCAGGGAGAAAAGATGTTTGACATGGCATAAGACCAGAACTGCAAACACTTTCCTTGAAACTCCAGGAAGGCTGGGTGCTATTTTTATTGCATGTGTTGCTATTAAAAGATCAGGAACAGTCAAGAACAAGTCAAACCTTTTTATAGAATATATTGACATCTTGCTGTATTAAAACTTATTTTCCCAACTACACTTCAACAGATATATCCTTATCAATAAACTGAAATGCCTTTACTTTCTTGTGGGAAACTAAGGCAGAAATTTTGGTAGCAGTGGTTTTCTACAGTGTTTAAGATTAGGATTATAAGAGATATGTACCATATACAATGCAATGTAGATGATGCAAATAAGGCATTATTAAAAAATGCCCAATTGCACTGAACAGGAATATCTGACCCAGATATATGTCCAGTATGGGTTTCCATATTGGTTTCCATATTGATCCAGACATATGCCCAGTGGATTTCCAAATTGATTTTAGATCTAGTACCAGTGAAGAAAAGATGTCTTCCTCTAAGACTTGTGTTTTTAGTCTGCCTTGTTAAGGGCAAATTATTTAGTGCCAGAAAAATCTCCTGTTTCCTCTGACTTCAAATTACAGTCTTCATCATCCTAATCCTAGGATTATCCTCTGTAACAGTTTAAATTAAAGGAAGCATTAAAAGATGCACGACGGATAGTAACTGACAGCACTGAAGCCAGAGCCTCTTGATAGAGTCTATAGGTGAACTTAAAGTAGAAACACATTAAAACTGTTCCCATACAACCTAATGGTTCAAACTTCAAGCAAAAAAGACCTTTTCACCTGAACACATGAATATTATAGCATAAACAAGGTATCATAGTACAGAGCAATGATCTTTGAAATAGTTCATGGTTCTAACAATACATGTGTTTCTACTTTGCTTTAGAGTTTTACAACAGATTAATCTTTCTTCTGTTTTTGACTTTGCAATCCACTATTTTAAGTCCTGTACCAACTGGCATTTGAATTTACATATGGCACATGTATGTATTTCAAAAAATGTGCTACCACACTGGGCATTTCAGTATTTAATTAGGGAAGATCCAGGAAGACACATGGCTTTGTTCTCCAAATAGCCACCATCTGCATATGTGCTTGAGAGAAATTAAACTTTATGAGATTAGTACCCAAATTCTGTTCAACTTCAGTCAAAGGTAGGAGCCTATTACATAGTCAAATTCTAACCTATTAGACTAAGGATTTCTTTCAAGCTCCCAAAAAAATAGCTTGAAAATGACATCTGTTATTTGATGCTGCAAGTTCTTCTAGCCAAACCAGTTTGGCAGAGTAAATCTGATGCAGCCTTTGATTATGAACAAGTCATAACTTAAAAAATATAATCTAAGAAAAGTAGTCTATTAAGAGTTTCATAGATTTCCCATGGTTCTTTTTTTCTATTCTGTATTTTGGTTCTAAATTTCCTCATTATCCTGGCTGAAATGTTCAAATACCACACATTTCCTCTACAGGATCTCTTTGAATCAGTAAGCCTTTAGAGATGAGAATTGTGGCAAAGGGTACAGGAGATGACATCCCCAAGGATAACCAAGACACTTCCAGCTGAACACTCAAAACTGACAGTAGGTCTGTTGTTCCATAACAGGACTCTTTATTACTGGCAGTTTTTTCTATTCCTAGAACAATCTCCCTTTTTAAGCCTGTTCAAAAGTGCTGCCAAGATTATTTTCCTTTGCAGCTGTTTTGATCAAACTCCCTCTGCCAATGTCTAACAGTGCCTGACTGTTGGTAATAGCTGCTACCACACAAATGGTATTCCAAATAACTTCTGAAAGTCCGCTATTCCTCTTTTACCTACATCTTTATTTTCATTTCCCATTTTTGTTTATTTATGAATTTAAAACAGACTTCCCATCCTTACTTTATTTTGAACTTTTGTTCCAGCTTCAGCAGATCTATTAGATCAAAACAACGTTTCTAATTATATAATTTGCCCCTCTTTTGATTTCAGAATCATAGAAAATATTTTTCTGCTTAAAACTTCGCGAAAACACATATCTGACTATCTTATTTTAGATATTGGGAATAAATTCTTTGAAGAAGGGACTATGTATGTTTGTTAAACTGATTTTTACTATAATTCTCAGAAGAATGAAAGATGTTGAAAAAAATTAATGAAGGATGTTTCATGCAGTTGACAGGCAACCAACCAACTGTTTATGCCAATTAGCCATGACCATACACCTTTCTGTGGGACCAAGGACAACATTTCCACATACACAGCCTGCATCTTCCCAGAATTAAGTGCTTCTTTTCCTGAAACAAGTTATCTGCTCTGCTTTTGGCAGTACCATCATCCATATTTCACAGACCTGGTGATGAACATAACTGCTGAAGCTGAATTGAGTTCTTACCTTGTTTATTACTTTTCTCCTTAAAATCCTCTGGAGCAAGCCTCGCATTGGCTCCCCATCCCACCGAAGCTGAACCCAGCGGAAATGCTGCTGAACCAGCAGGTCAGAGCCATGAAGATGGCACTTTGCAATGGTCCCCAGTAAAAAGCAGTTCTGATGAAAGTAAAAAGCACCAGAAACTCCATTTGCTAAAAAGGAACCATAAAACACTTAACTGAAATACTCAAAGCCTTGACATTATTTCATATAGAAGCAAGAAGCAGTGACAAAATTAGAAAGGAAAAATAACCCACAAAACACCATAAATTAGCTAAAAAATATGGTATCTTTGTTAAGGACAACTATTTACAATAAAATATAAAAACTGAACAAATTACATTTTTCTCCCATTCCCTTTCTGCCATATATTACAATAAAACTGTACTGTAGTAAAAACATCTCAGCAAACCAAATTCTTTAAATACCTCTTTGAATAGTGCAGGGATTTTCTGAACTCCGATTCTCAAGAGGTGCTAGAAAATCTCCAAGTAATTCAGATAAAGAAGCTCTCTCCAGATTTTCTAAAATCACAATTGTTGTCTTGTTTACAGGAGGCTGTTTCACTGGGATCAGACAAGCTGAAATACAAAAATCCTATTAATGCATACTTAGGAAAATTTACTTCTATTTATATATACAGAATTTACTGCTACTAGTGCAATGAAAGATTTTTAATTTTTTTTTCCTTTTTAACTTATTTACAGGCCAGACAGACAAAGTTTAAAATTGAAAGCATAAAATCAAACAATAGAAATAATATCATACTGTATATTAAGAAAAAACCTGAAAACTATGATTAAAATAAATTCCTGAAATGTCTATAATAGGATCTTCATAGACAGGAAAGATTTCAGTACATTGAATATAAATACAACAGAAAAGATAGCAAAGACATCTTCAAACATTTTTATCATTTGCTGTACTACAGCTTAAACTTTTAACATGTACTCTTTGTATCATGTAGTGATAAAAGGTTTAAGAATAGTCCACGTTTGTAAGAGACTATCATTCTATGAGATAGTAGAATGTTTTCTCTTCAAAACTTCCTTCAATATCTTTAAGAATCACTCAAATAATCAGAGCTAGTATGAGGCAAACCTAGTATCAGCTGAACCTAATAGGCATTAAAATGACATCTCTGTATTTTTTAACATTTTAAATATTTTCCTTTAATTTTCCTGATTTTAACATCTTATTGCTTAAAAAAGACACAGCTTTGCAAGTGTTCTTGCAACACTAAATCCCAGGTGAATGCTTCTGTAACACAGACATAAATATAAACACTTATCTTGAATATATTGTGCCCTGCATTGTTTCACAACCTTTTGAAGGTGGTACTAACAAAGGTCATTAAAGAAATTGACTTGTAATAAGGCAAAACTTACAGCAACTGATTGCATCTGATCACTGCTATTTAGTTGGGGTTTCCTGACTATTACTGCCCTCTTTTATTAAGAGGCTACAGCTTAAAAGGAGGGAGGACAGGTACCCTCTCTGTGTCTAATGGATTAATTTAGAGGAGAAATGCTCTCTTAGGAAAGGAGATGTAGCAGAACAGTAGGGAAAGAAGCTGGCAGAAAAATGAGAGACACAATCAGAAGCAACATGCTGAACTGCAAAATCAGACTATTAAAAAAAGTGTGTTGCTGACACAGAATAAAGCATCCAAAAGAAGCAGCTTTCCTAAGAGATAGTGGCCAGTAAACAAACCAAACTACGAGTGACATTCTTGCCTCCAGGCTGAGCACCAAGGCCTGGCTGACTTCTGACTAAATGGTCTCTTCTTTCCCACCAGTGCCATGGCACTTTAAGTGACATGTGGGACTGGCACAAGCTATCCTGGGAACTGTGACCAGGATTTCCTTGGAGGAAAAAAACTGCTGCAGACTGCAGTTACACCAGGCAGTACAAGAACAAACAGAACAGAGCACTGCACGGCATTGCACAACTGGACAGGATGGCTCTGCTTCTGTTCATGAGCACACACAGAGTAGACCTTCAGCTCTGATTCAGTAGGTCTGAACCAGAGCCTTCAACTTTTAAAGGATCATAAACAAAGGGAAAAAAGAATGAGACAGAAATTAATATTTAAAATGACTGGTTTTACTTAAATGGCATGAACTTTTGAAAAGCTCCTTATTGGGAGCTCTTTTGTGCTCAGCTCTCCCTCAGTTTAGACTCAGACAACTGGCCCCAAGCACCTGAAAAACTGGGTTCCATTAAAACATGCCACTGACTATGCAAAATGCTTTTATGTTTTTTTTTACTTTGTATCATTAAAAATTTTCCTAAAAATCACCAAAACTAGTCTTTCTGAAATAAACTTACCATTACTGATGAACAGTTCTGCAAGTTGCTCCTTGGAGAAACCAGCATCCACTTCCACTTTAACAATCTCACATGTAGATCCTGCAGCCTCTTGCTTTTGCTGTGTTGAAAATTTATGTATTTGGTGAAATAGTGAAAACTCTGGTTTATGGACTAATTCACTTGATATGTTTGTGCAAATACCTTCATGCAGGCCGCTATCTGATATGCTATATAATCTTGCAAACTTCCTTCTGGACCATGGAAAATGACATTATGGTATTGTTCAACCTACAGACAGATAAATATAAATATTTATTTCATAAATAAATTATTCTTGGAATTCAGACTTGAATTTTTTTTTAAACCTAGATGACACAATCAGCACCTAGAAGACAAAACTGTTTGATTTGCACTACTGGTGTTGGTAATGCTTACTATACTAGTTTCAAAGTAGACATTATTTGCATACAACATCTTCAAAATATATTGATAAATTTATATCCTAATTTGTAAAACTACATAGCAAGGTATTTTGTTACAACAGACTTTAAAACTTAAAACAGTCATCTGGAAGAATAAATTTAGCAATCACAAATATTTTCTTGATCTTGAATTAAAATATATACATCAGAAAGATGTCAAAATAATCAGTTTAGTCACTACTAAGTTAAGGATTGAGACTGAGGACTTCATTTGCAGTAGAAATGGGTTCATGTAAGGGAATATACTCATATCTCTGCAATCTCTCAGCAATATGATTTAATACAGCAGAAACCTGTGGCACATTCTCCTGACAACATAGTATTTTTACTATCCAAGGACACAGCAGAAATGAAGCAGGTTCTAAATTAGTTCTGATTTGATGCAATGTTAAAAGAAATTATCTGTGAAAGTTTTCTCATATTATTCAATTATCCTTACATTTTATGGTATTAAATAAGGTGTGTTACAGGAGATTTCTACTAGTAAGCTAGTAATAAAATTCACATCTCAAATAATTGCTTACATGAATGTTATTCTAATTTACTTTCTCTTCCAAAAGTGGAATAAAATAAATTTGGAAAGCAATTAATACATCAGAGAGCTTTTAATATATTTTTAAGCAATTCAGTTAATCAGATAGCAGCTATTTAAAGAAGAAAGTTAATGCCCTCACAAGACTAAAGTTAAGGGTAAATTTAGGGGGAACTTTATTTTAAAATAGCTTTCATCCAATTTAATTTTTTAGAAGTCTTGATGTTCTTTCACAGAGCAAAAAACCCCCAATTTTAGTCAACACTATTACAGAAGTATTTCGACTAACAAGTAGCATGCAGAGAGAGAAGCAAGCTTATTACTGACCAGGCGGAGATAATTCTTAAGTGTCTGAAGATGGATCATGGATGCATAAGTCACACTGTTTAAACAGCCTTCCTGAGGTCCTTTATATGAGACATGAAATGACTTTGGTGAATTTCTCATGTTTACATGCATGTCTGACTGATACATATGATTTTCATGCAGTATTCTACAGTTACCTTTTATAATTAGAGGCTACGCAAATTGAAATGCTGAGTAAATGAAAGACATTTATCTAGCGCCACAGATTCATGGGTATCCATGACATAAGCAATGTATATACTACTATATGGCTGAAAAAGGCAGTAAGACTTTTATGTACAGCATATTTTCTGGTGCAAAAATACCAGAAAAATGTTGTAGACACTTTAAAATCTAGTTGAACTGAACAGATATGATGTCTCTGAGAATCAAGCAACAATGAACATCAAAACCAGTAGCAAATGACTCTCCAACGATGTATTTCATATGGAGTATCTTAACATTCAAAACTGAAAAATTATGACTTGAAAATTACCAAACAAAAACACTGTGATATGCTCAGCTCTATTGTTCTTCAAAAAGTCCCATGGTGGCTGGGAAAAAATCTGACCTGTTGACCATGTAATGTTTCCTGTTAAAAAAAAATAAGAGAGAGATATTCCTTGTATGTATATAAAGTGTCCTATACTCAAGCATATTCACTTGCTTACAAAGATTGTGTGCATACACGGACAAATTTGACCAACAAACCAGTCCTGTGAGATGTAATAAATCATGCTATCATTTGATATACAACTGAAGTCACCAGTATCTTCTGCCAGTTGAGATACAAGTTAAACAGTTAGCCTGTCTTTTTATCTTTACACGTAAAATAGAATAATTTGCCCAGTCTAATGTGACCAGGGTTCAGTTTTGCTGATGGGAAGGTGAAGGAAGGAAGGAGATTTAAGATGAAGTACATGGATTTTCAGAAACCTATACAACTGTTACTAAGACCATCACATTTTGGCCAATTTTGCATAATTTTAAAGATTTCTCTTTTGCACCTTTCTAAGTGAAGTTATGTAAAACAGTAGTTCTGTTTACCTATGCTGGTGATTTACAGTCTGTATTTACTGTATATTCGGGATGCACTGTAAAGAAACAATGCAGGCTTTGAACTGTTTTTGTAGGACCACAGAATATCCTGAGTTGAAAGGGACTCGCAAGGATCATAAAAGTCAAACTCCTGGCTCTGCACAGGACATCCCAAGAGTCACATGCACCTGACAGCATTGTTCAAATGCTTCTTTAACTCTGGCTGGTGCTGTGACTACTGCCCTGGGGAGCCTGTTCCAGTGCCCAAACACCCTCTGGGTGAGGAACCTCTTTCTAATATCCAACCTAAACCTCCCTGACAGAGCTTCAGGCCATTCCCTCAAGTCCTGTCACTGGTCATTACAGAGAAGAAATAAGTATCTGCCCTTCCTCTTCCCCTCAAGAGGAAGTTGCAGACTGCAATGAGGTCTCCCCTCAGTCTCCTCTCCTCCAGGCTGAACAGACCAAGTGACCTCAGCCACTCCTCTCACAGCTTCCCCTCAAGGCCTTTCACCATCCTCATGTCTCCTTTGGACACTTCCTAATTGCTTTGTCTTATACTGTGGCGTCCAAAACTGCACACAGCACTCAGGGTGAGAACTTAGTTTCACCTGACATATGGATTTCTCCTCTGGAGTACCAGAAGTACTAAAAGACTAATTAACATAGGGCCTCGTGATCTCCAAGATTATATTAAAGCGCATAATTAATTGTTCCATAGACACAGCTAAAAGTAAGGAATGCTTTCATGACAGCACTGTTCAAAGTTTCATATCTAGTACTAGTCTTTCTTAGTCTACGCTTTAAAAGATGCAGTAATTCAAAGATATTTTTATCTTAGATTTCACAAATTCAAGAACAGCCCCAAGTTTTGCTTTATCATTAACACCAATATTGATACCTAGTTTGACAGAAAGTATACTGCTTGCACTGAGGCCAATGTTGGATTCTGCAGCACTATTAAATGACAGATCTTCCAGGCTCCTCCATCCATCAGAAGCAATTGCTTGGAAATGGTTTGTCACTGCCTGGCTCACTGCTTTTGAAAAATCATCCCATGACGTCTGCTTGCGGATATTTAAAGCACATATTGTATCAAATTCCTCTGCACCACAATGGGCTGGTTCAATGCCACTGACTGAAATCCTTAAAGGTATATTAAGAGCATCTGTTGAAAAACAAAACACCAACTATGAGAAAAACTGTAAAACTCAAAATAATCCCATTATTATCAACGAATAACATCCATTATTACAAAGGAAAGCTACAAAATAACTCCTGCTACAAAGAAGCAAATGGTAAAGAACAGCACAGATCGCCATCACAAAATCAGAGCAGTGAAATGAAAATACCAAGGTATCTATAATTTTTTACAAAAAACAGTTCAGTATTATTATGCTTAAATAACAGGAAACAAGAAAAAATTTACTTAATCTTACATTTCCTCTTTATAGGCTAATTACTTATAAATTAAGACAGATGGTAGGCAATGTCTTAATTTTTTCAGTTCATTGTGTTTATGCACATTTTTTTCTTATCAATGTAAGAAATAATTTTCAGGCACTAGTGCACAAGTGGAAAACACAGCTGAGCCAAACATATTTAAATAAAAAGCTAAGAGCTAAGACAGAAAATGAACTCGAAAGGGTATATTTGATTTGCTACAGAGCAAATTGACAAAATGTTAAAAAAGGAAATTTATAAGCACATTCCAGAAACTATGAAGTATTTTACATTGTGCTCTTTGGAATACAACTCAACAGAAGCAACAGTCTCTGAGGATCATTTAGATGACTAAAAATGAAAACTATCTTCTAATTTTCATGCTGAACAATATATTTCAGAAGTTGTTAAATTAAAATTAAAATAGTATTTTAAAAAGTACACCATAAAAAACAACCCATGTAAGATTATTATGAAGTCTTGCAACATGATCTTTTTCTCCCTTTTGTGTCCAGAAGACAGATCTTCAGCTGATACAAACCAATGAAGTTTTCCTGATGTCAGAAAAGCTCTGATTTAAACCCACTAGCCTACCAATGGGAAAAGATTACTCAGAGGCATCTTTCAGATGTGGAATTGTGAGAAATGCATCAAAGGCTTGCCCTTCTGATAGCAGGACCTCAGGGAATTGAGCTGTGAGGAGTACAGAGGGTTCTCCACAAGGAAACAGGCCCCTAGGACAGAGGTGAAGAATATGCCTCAACTCCAATGCATGTGACCTGTAAGGCATAGGGGGCAATCCTGGCCCCGGTCTTTCACATCTGTCGGAGCACAGATCCTCCTTCCCTAAGTGGGAACCTTCCTGGAGTGTGAGGAAGGTAGAGAATGGTACACAAACACCTTACTCAAAAATGCAGTCCTGGCTTAAGGTATAAAGAAGAAGAGAAGGGGAGGCCAAAGGTTCTGACCTGATAAAAGCTGTTGGATTAATGACAAGCATGACCAGAGACACAGGGTACTAAGACTGATGGAAATAATAGAAGCATTAATTTAACAGGCTGCAGATTTAGCCATCAGAAATTTGTTTCAGTCTGATAAAGATGACTATGGAGGAGTTTCTATTAGAAAGTGAGCTGTATTCCCCTCTGAACTTGCAGTAAAATGGTAAGAGAACTGGGATTTAAAATAGCTGAAGAGGAAAATCAGAAGCAGCAGACAGAAAACTTCCTCAATTTGTTGATAACCAGTGAACTTAACCACCCACATCCCTATATTCCAGAAGACAAACACCAAAAAGGAGTGAAAAAATAGAGAGCATACAAATCTACAAATGCCATAATTTTAACCATGCAGAGAAATTTAGATATCTTTCTCTGTATCTGGAGATACAAATATATATAGATTTATACAATGATATAAAACCCACAAAACTAGTGAGAGGATGAATTAAGTTCTGTCTCAAGAAATGCACAGATGAGCCTGCTCTACTGAGTTTTGAGAAAACTTACAGAGAAGGAAGAAGATGACAGGTTTCAACAGAAGAGCAATCTTACAGAAGTTACTGATGCTGTAAAAAGGACATTCTTTGATGTTGTCTCTAAGACATATTTGAAGAATCAAACAAATAATCCCTTCACCAATAAGTGACAAAATAAACTATGCTCAAAAAGGAGACTCAGATATGACCAGATGATCATCTTAGCCTGAGGGAATTTGACAGCTACCCACCACTGAGTGACTGCAAGAATTTGAAGAAAAGATAAGAGGAGGGCAACAGCTTTTGAAAAAGTAATTACTAATATTAAATTCAGAAATTTTAAAAGAATATGGACATTTGCAAATGTACAGTATGTATCATCTTTTTAAATGGTTTAGATACAAAGACATAAGGAATTTAATAACCTTCAGCAGAATTTTATCATATGCTTTTGCAAAATCTGGAGACTAGAAGCTTGCTAGATCAAAGTAACTTAATATTGTGGTGGCAAAAGAGTGACAATCACCTTTTTCATATTTCTCATTCTTGCCCCACAAGTTCTTTACTAAAAACATTTTTATGTAGTGCTCATAGCATTTACTTACTTAAGTTTTCTAGGAGATGTTTGCAATCATCAGTAGCAACATCATGCACTGTTCGATTACACTTATCTTTTCTCTCAGCCTCTAGTCCACCATGGCTACAAAGGATTTCTAGACAGTTCTGCAAAGGTAGGAACTGTATTATTTACTTGTCCATTTGCTGCACTAAAGCATTCTACCAACATTTAGTTAGATTCCTAATTAAAATTCTTACACATGCATTTCCAAAGACAATCAGCTACAGAGTTTCTATAGATAAAATGATGTTTCTCACAGAGTTGAAAGCCAGGAGTAAAAATATTTTATAGCAGACTTTAAAGTCTCAAATAATGACTATAAAAAAGCAGAACACAGAGAGCCAGGGTTCTACAGTCTCTAAGCATCAAGTGTTGATTAGCTGAATTAGGAAATTCTTACATCTGGCCACAAGTTTAGGCAATGATAAGGAGACAGAAACCCAGCTATTACCCTGGTTTGAACATCTTGGCCTCAATATTCAAGCAACACTAAATAAGCAATTCTAAAGCTTAATACAGACTATTAAATGAATCTATTTAGGTAACAATCCATAAAATCAGTTTCTACTTTGTAATTCACCAAGCAGGAGTTTCCATCATGACTGACACCTGAGTGGAACACAAAAAAAAGGAATAATTTTAAATCACCTTGCAAGCCTCTTCTTTGGCAGAATTTCTGCTAGCAGAAACCTGAAATTCTTCAAGCATCATAAGAATGCAGTGATATAAAAATGTATTTTTATTAAGTCAGAGCACAGACATCTTGTGGATGACAACATGATGCCCTCTAAAAACGTCATATGCTCAACAAAAGGGAAAATCATTGAAATTAGAAACAAGCTATTAGCATATAAATTAGGATTGGTAGAATCATTCTGTAACATGAAAAAGTATTCAATATAAAGATCCTCTCAAATATGTGTGAGATAAAAGAGTTCTCATAAAACCATATTCAAACTGATTGATCAACAATCAGAAAAAGGATCAGGTCCTTGTTTCTAATGACCATCATTCTGCTATAACACAGGCAGCCACCATGAAAACTTGTTCATCTCAAATATGCTTTTAAAGATACATCCATATTGTAAAAAAAGAAACTAATGGAAATTATACTAGTTAATACTGTATTGATAATGTTTGGGGTTAACCATAGCAGAGAAACCAAACCTTAAAAACACAGAGAAGCAGCTATTGAGTATTTTGATGTGGAACAGTGGCTAGTTGCAGGTTGACTATTTTGTAGCTATTCTACAGAAATTTTTTGTCAGCGTATCTGACACTCTCAGACCTTTCATAAATATAGTGCTCATTCAAATCTGCCTGTGAGGTGAAATTTTACCAGGCTGTAGTTATAGCACCTAGAAGTACTTTAAAAAATTGTTTAGCTCACTAAGCTTGCCAGAAGGATACCAAGCAAAAAAAAGCACATATTTTCTTGACAGGTTAGTTTGTTAACAATATCTCTCAAATAGAAGCAATGAATAGCAAAGCAGCAGAAGGCTGAGGACTGAACTATGAGGCTGAAAATGGGAAGCAAAGCAGGAAGAAGTGGGGACAGAACAAAGAAATAAAGCTTATTTTCTTAGTAAAATGAAGATTTTTGTTGTCTCTGCTGCCTGTGAAATAACAGCTAAGATGTCCTAGCAGAATTAATCTGTAAAGAATGGCCCCTACCTATCTCAAAACAAGAGGATGCAAGTGCCAGCACTGCTTAAATGCAGCTATCATGCACTGGAATGAATGACATGCAGTGTACATAATGGATTAGAGCACAAAGTCGAAGTGTTAACAGCCCTTGGACATGGCTATTAAGCTTTTTTAGCTTTTAAATATCCCAAACATAAATCAATCAATGCATCAAATCAAATACAATTTTATAGTCTCTGCAACATCAAAACTAGGAATCTGATTGCCAGCTGTGTATCACCTTCATCACCAAAGAGACTCTCCTCAACCCCAAATGGAGATCTTATTAAGCAGTTGACTTAGAATGTGCTTAAAACTCAAACCCTGGAGTTATTAATGAAAGACAGACGTGAAGACTTCCAGTGTCAGACCTTTCAGAGAGATCACTAGTCAAAGTAGTTTTAGACAGAAAATGAAACCTAAATTCAAAGTTCCTGAGGATTATATTATTGCAGAAAGAGCCAACATAGTGCACATTATTTAGGTATTTGCAGATTACAGCAAGTATCTTAAACTCCATCTAAATTCGTATGAATGGAAACTGGAATGAGAATCTGCATCTGCCTAACAGACACTGGTAATGGAACACTGACCCTTTGTAATGCAAATGCTGAGTAAGCAGTGGCTGTCCCTAAAAAAACTCATAACCTTCACTGAATCTTAAATCTGGGTCTATTTTGAGCATATCTATTTTGAATGTAAGTTTATCAGGAATAAAAGCAAACATAATGAAGGCATTGAACTAGGCATGAAAACATCAGCTGATTTTTGAAGTCTTGGACTGTATTTTCTTAAAATTCACTCTTCTGTGTTTAGCACCCTCTATTTTCTTCCTGGGTAAAAAATTTCCCAGTGAGATCTGACTGACAGCTACCATATAAAAAAAAAAAGTCCTTTCAATGGTCCATGTTAGAAGTGTACAGCTTCTGATGTCAAGAAGTAATATTAAATTTCCAGAAATCCTCCTGTTTGTCATCAGTAGGACCTGTTAGATCATCCTGCATGTCATCAGTTATCCAAACCTCACAAAAATGTTTCATTGCCTGCTAAAAAGGCTGCCGAAAATAACAAATTAAACAATGTATGTCTGCACAAATCTGGTTCTCAAATTTCTTCTTCTCCACCCCTTCACAGAGGAAAACTTGTTCCTAGTGAAATGATGTCCATCTAATATCTATAAGCACATGACATCCAATGAATTGGCATTCAGGGTGGGATTCATCTCACCTTCACTTTGAAAATCTCAAGTAATGATGTTTCCTGTTTTTACTCATGTCCCATAAGAGGTAGACATTTAAATACGATAATTCACTCCATTTGACACCTGGATTCTGGGACAAATTGTCCTCTGGAGGTCTATCTCTGTCGCTGTTAAATCAAGTTGGCCTATAAACCACATAATAAACTTAAACTTGACATCTAAGTTGTAATTCTTCAAAGATAAAAGTATTTATTTTGCCTAAATTCTAGTTTCTGTAACTTGTTAACGCAGACTAACCTTAAAGCCTTTTGATGCTGCTATATGGGCAGCAGTCCAACCCTCTTTGTCAGCATGGTTGATGAGATCTGCAGAAACAACAGGCTTTACTCTACTGCTATAGTCATCTTCTCTGTTCTCCAAATCAAAGTAGTCTAAATGAGGCTCTGCATCCATCAAACAGTTCCCATTGTTTGGCTCTCCATAGCACATAAGGAGCTTGAGACTTTCAACGTTACCAGAATCCACTGCTGCGTGAATTGGTGACCAGCCATCCTAAAAAAGAAGCCACAATAAAAAAGCACACTGCCACCAAACACACAGAAAATTGTTTGCAGACTTATATCAGCAAAGAAGCTGAATGGAAGGCTCTGTCTGGAAATTAAGAAGACAAGCAAGAGTGACATAATAATCCTTTGGGAAAACAGAGTTGATGGTATGCCTTTTGGGTGGAAGAAAGGGAAGAAAACGCAGAAGAAATAAAATTTTACAGCTTTCTCCAAGGACAGTCCAAAGATAAAATCTTCAAAATTTTAAGAGTCTAACAGGGCTTACATACTGTTAGCAAACCGCTTCCTTCCTGTGCATCAAACAAAAATGATTTCAACTATCAATATTGTTTCATGCTGCATGAATCCATTTATGAGTCAGTTTCACAGTGTTGACATCACAACTTTCTCTCATTCCAAGTCAAATATATTTACTTTCCAGTTGCAAAATAAATGAATGATAAAAGATTTAGTGTAATATTTACAGGAGGAGGAGAATATTCTGTGAAGCTACTACTCTTTGTGTTGTATTTTGGAACAGTCTATAACCCACATTTATTGTCATAAGAACTTACTGACATCACAATCATAAAAAAACTTTAGAAAAGCACTTGAAAAATGCAATTATCTAGGCAATTTTGAGACAGTCCTCCTTCCCTTCTCCTCTAGATTTGACATTTTTTTTGGCTGTATTCTGTCATTTGTGATATATAAGACTGTCTACAATACTGGCAAGAAAGTTTTGGGGTGTTGTTTCTTCAAGGACACCAATCAAGCATGCTAACATAAAAAGTGGAAGCATTTTACAAATCCAGTGCTGGAGAAAAGTTGCAGCAAATTGCCAATGGAATCTGAAATGTGTAAAATTGTATGAAAGTCACATCATTTAGGAGATTTTAGACAATCTACAATTAAAAAAACCCAGAAACTATTATGAAAATAACAAAATACTAATTTCAAATCATACAGTTTATTTCAGATTTAAAGAAAAGTTTAAATCAATATTTTAATGTCAATATTCAGTACTATACAAGACACTGTTTTAACTTACACTGGTTTTTATTGTTCGATCCGCTCCACCTTCCAACAACAGTTTAATACAATCGTTATTTCCATTTTTACAGGCCAGGTACAAAGGTGTCTGTCCTCTTTCAGCAGCATGGTTAATATCAGCCTGATACATAATTAATAATTCTGCACATCTACAGCAAACAATAAAGCAATAAAATTGTCTCATGTTAGACATGCAATGCCTCTTTATAACTTAAGACATTTAAATATTTTAAATAAATTATTAATTTTACAGATACAGATCTACCTGTGAGTAACCCATATACACAAGTATAAAGGATAATTTTGTACATAGGTATAAAAACAGACTACTTCAAACATGTAAATCTTAAACTTCTGTAGCTGCATTTAAAAATTGTGAATGTAAACCACTCAATTTCACAAGACTGCTAAAAACTTGATGACAGCTGCTTAAAAAAACCATTCAGCTGAGCAAAAAAAGAGACACATATCTGACTACTGATATTTAAAATAGAATTGAAAAGGGAAAAAATGAAATGAAGGACTAGGATTAGCTTTACCAAAATGGACACTCATCTAGGGAAGCAGTACCTACCATTCACTAGGGACCTGAACAGAGGCTACTCTGCAAGGATGGCTTGGGTGTATTGTTAGCAGCTACTGGGTTATGGAGGAGGGAAGATTAGATAGAGTGCTGAAGAGCAATTCACTTGCAGTTTGCATTCAGATCCAAACTCCTCTACTTCCTCACAGCCCTGCAGCAGTGGGTCCATTTTTTTCCCAGTTCTTGTGCCAGAATTGGCTACCTTTCCCTTCCCCAGCCTAGATTTTCAACAGCACTTAAGACCTTGCAAAAATCTTAATGCCAGTCAACTCACTCTGCAGTTCAAACAACTCTGCACTGTTAGCAAATATAAGTTCCCAGCTTTCCAGCTCAATATTTATCAGTCCATAAAAATAGAAAGCATATCAACAATAAAGCCTCAAAGCAGTTAGTGCAATGCCAAATAACTACTGATTAAGAGACCATACTGTAACAAAATATACTATGACAAAATATTTAAACCAATATAAGGGATATATATAAGTATATATTTAACTATATACTAAAAAATCACAAGTATTTAAGAAAATTGGTTTTGATACGTTTTTATCCAGTCAGAAAATCAGTTAAGTTCAAGGTAAAATGCACAATTTTAGAGAAGAGTAAAACAGATAGCATTGATATGAATTACTTATCTATGTTTTCCAAAAATGCTCAACTGAACGAAAAAATAAAAAAAAAAAACAAATAAAAACAATGGTCTGCCTTAAAAAACGTTAGGCATACATCCTAACCATACAGTCACAAAGTCATCTTAAAAAAGGCTCACAACAAGACACTTCCAAACAGCAATTCAAGATCTGAGTTTTAAGTCTGCTAGGTTAGAAATATCTGGTTTGATACTTTACATTATATTTGGTGAATCTTGAAAAGCTACATTGAATTTCCACCTCAAGTTCGGGGTCATCTTGGCCTGGATCACATGGGAAATGATTCTGGAAGTTTCTCCTCAAATTAGTTACTGGACCAGCCCCAAAAAACTCGAATTTTTTTCTGACTACATAACTAGGGTTAGAACAACAGTATTGTCTTGGCTCAGGATCAAGGTTAAGGAAGTTGTCACAGGGGACTGGTTATCAAGCCTATGACAGACACCTGCTGTGCAACTGAGAGCTGTTTAGTGCTGTCACTAACCCCACATTAGGAGACAGACAATACTGTTGCCCCAAATTCCACCTACTACAGATTTTTTTCTGTGCCTGAACTTTGAGGAGACCAACAAATCAAACAGCCTGAACCATTTGTAGTCTTTCTAACATTTTTGGCTAGCCCTGTCATTCCATGCTCAATTTTACAATTCAACTCATGTTCAGTATCTAAAAAAGTAAAAGCAAAAAATGTGTTTAGGGATATCATATTACATAAGTAAGTCTAAGATAAAAAGAATATGTAGTCTGCAATACCACAACACAGCTGATGATACATAGCAAAGTGTTGTGAGGGTAAGTCAGGGAAATAAACAACTTCCTATTTAAATGAAGTGTTAAGATATTTATTTTAGTGAGAGAATATGAATACAAAAAATTAAAGTTTAAAAAAAATTTGTTTTGTTGTGCAAGGTATTTGATTATACATCACTCAGTAGAAAACTCAGATGTTCATTTGCCTCTGAATATGATAGTTTTCTATGCCTGAAAAAATCAGTGCAAAACTAATTTCCTTCTTTCTTTGTTAACCCTATGCTATGGCTAGTGACTCAAAGAAAATTAAGAAATTCAGTGGTATGATGCCCAGTACCACATTGTAATTGCTAAGAATACATTCTTAGCAACCTTAAGAGCTGAAATTAGAAAGAAAACAAATAGAAAATATTAAAATCAGAATGGCATAAGAATATGAATTTAAGTAGATGCTTTTAATAAATTATAGTTAAGTACATTTATACATAAGAATGCAACAATAATGTAATGAAAACATATATAATGTAAAGATAATATAAAATTGAGTAACAGCTGACATGCAAAATCCTAAAGGCTTCACTTACTTGACATGTCCCTGAGCAACTGCTGAACACAAGGGTGTAAAGCCATTTTTATCAGCAGCGTCAACTTGTGCTTCTGCAGCCAGCAGCAATCTCACACAATCTATAAATGGAGCAGAACCATGGAATGAGTCAACAAGATCAGCCTTAAAACTGTCAGAGGCTAAATCTGCTCAAGGAGTAACAATCAGCCAGGCTTTTGGACTGCACATCACACCTTAGGGGACTGAAATAAAAGCTCAAGAAGAAGTTTGCAGGAGAGAGATGAGAATTGCCTCCCATGGGCATCATCACCCTTCTGCAAAAAGGGCTTGGGTTGGGTTCTGCTGGGATTCAAATACATGCCCACTGCAGGCAACTCCCACAGTATTGGCTATTTTACCTACCAAGTGGGGAATCTGACTTATCCAGGAGTCCCTAAGGGCATCACTGCCTACTGGCAGTAGTGACAAATGTGACAGCCACAGGGGAGATGTTCACAAGCCACACAGACCTCAAGCAACACACTGACCAGTCTTATTTTAGGGCACTGACTTGTGATTGCAAGGACAAATAAAATAAGCTGAAAAACTCAAACCTCACAAAACCATTCCCATTCATATATTTCCAAAACCACATGCTAAAAATAGTACCAGCCTGATTCCATCATCCCTACAGCTAATTTAAGATAATTAATTACATAGTAATTAGACTGCTTTTCATCCACAAATTGGAATATCATTTGATGCAATTAACTTTGAAGAAAACAGTTGATCTGCTCCTCATTCTTGAAATTGGCTCCAGACCAAAATAAAACAAGTCTTTTGTAATTGAAACTACTACTTGGAAAATAAGCTCAGCTACAACACCAATTACAAACTCCTGACCTGATTTCTGAGCAAGCTTAATGCATGCTGTTCTGGCACTCTGTAAAATCCTGAAGCCAAGTTTTGTTAGTGAAGTTTAACTCTAGATACCAGAACTAAACACACATTAAGAATAACTTGGATATCAGAAAAATATATTAAGAACTACTTATAAATCTGACTAGTCTACACCATTTTTCAATGTATTTATTCCTGCTACAATTTTTTCAAATACTAATACAGATGGTGTGGATTTGATTGAATAAATAATTTAAAATTAAGAAACAAGATTCTAAAACACTCTAAGTAATTATTTTGTAAATTAGGATTCTTTAATTTTGAAGCAAGTAATCAGATGTGAAATTATTTTTTGGTGTAAAGTTGGTTGTAAAGTTGGTAAGTTACCAGGACTCGATCTGTAATTTTTTTTAAGTCATAAAGAAGCTCTCTGTTAACTAACTTACCAAGTCCTTCCAATTGTAAGATAGCATCACTTAAAATAAAATTATATTTTCATTCACTTTTTAACAGAAGAATACTCTGCTAAGAACGACCTTTTTTTTTCTTCTTTCCATTGTCAATCCTGGTCCTATATTAAATTATTAACTTGAAAATACAGATTCCTGCTTGACCTCCTAAGATACTTCTAAAGTTTATGAGGGATGTTGAAAAAAATTTTCATCTAGAAATTTCAAGTATTTGGCTAGAATACTCAGCTGTTTATTCACAAAGCATATGTTAGCCATGCAAAAGCCATGAACACACACAACAAGACTACCTGTCTAGAAAGGCATGGTTAATTCACACTTATTGACTGGTAGATCATTCAGGTGGTAGGTTATGTCTGTATAAATGCTGTTTCTGATGAAGCTTATCTCTGTGAAAATACTGCTTCTGAAAACAGCTTTTCATTCTTAGGGAAAAGTGTGACCATGAGGAAATAGACCTACTTGCATAAGGCAGAACATGTGAGCTAGTAAGCTCCACATGACCTGTTCTGGTGGCATATAAAGTAAAAGAGCAATTATCTCCAAGATGCCTGGGTCTTCTGGGTGGATTTTTTACTGGGATTTAGAGAAGGGTAATTTGGGTCAGACCAGGCTCATTCATCTGGTTCACTCTGGTCTGCCATAAAAGTAATAAGCAGCGGGGAGAACTCGATGGAAGGGCAGGCACTAAACAGACATTGGTGTCACTAAGTTATAAGTTTTGGTCATAGCAAAAGCAAAACATGGAAGCAAATTAAGATAAACACCTGGAGATTTTACTGCTCTCCACCACAGCTGGGTAGTTAGTTCTTCCAGAGTGATGGCAAACATCATGCAGATACATCCGTGGCTTGACAAAGCTGACTCCATGTAGCTGTATGTCTCTGCACCTCACTCCTTTCTACTTCCCACACCATTCCAGTTTTTTTCTATCAATCAGGGTGCCACAGCCTCCAAATACTCAGGATAGAAGAGAATCAATTACACCATAAATGCACATGATTAGCACATAGCTGAGTCCAAAGGATATTATTTTCTCCACATCTCTCAGGTTCAGGAACTCTTACTGTTTCATTCTGTCCTTCTCCACCTCTTTGTGGTGGAGAATGGTCACAATTTGCAACACCATACAGCTATGCAGATCTATTAGCTAAGAGAACTACTGCTGTTAAGTGCACAGTGGACCTGAGGTGGTTCCCTCTTTGCTAATGGTAAAACCAAGGCTGTCTGACAAGACAACCTGTTCAGCTATCCCAGTCTAGTGGTTAAATCATTAACTTAACAGTTTCCTCATGTCCATTCAAATACAAAGAAACTGTGTATTTTTAGGGTGAATTTCTCTCTCAGACCTACAGAATTAGGGACAGTGTGTGCTGGAAACAAAGCATCTGCTATTAACTTCATGTGCTGCAAAAACCCTCTGCTGCAGCTCTCAAAAGGCAACTGTTTCCAAACAGGAAAGCTACACATTTTGCAATTAGGATAGATTAGGACAGAATATTTCAGTGCTCTTTTCTTCTGTAACTCAATTTTTCCTACAGAATGGGCTGAGATCATTTAACAGCTGCTGCCACCATGCTGGTTACAATGTGCTCTACCACGCTCTAGTTATCTACACATGTCAAATACTGCATTTCTGCACTCAAAATGTGTAGGGATCATTCAGTTTCCACTGTTCTCAGAATGTCTGAAACATGGCTTTTCTGAAGGGAGGTACTCATGCTTGCTTTTATCAGTTCTAAAGTTACTCTTTTCTCCTCGTGAAATCTTCTCCAGGAGAAATAGGAACATCTGGTTAGTTGACTTAGAAATCTCAAAATCCATTTAGTCAATAAATCCACTTTAAAAATATTCTCAATAAATTAAATCATGGTGTGATCACCCACCAGTGTAGGCTTGTGTTAAGTTTTATGGTTAGACTGAACTATTTTAAGGGTTTTTCCCAATCTAAGTGACTGTAAGATTCTATGGGGAAAAAAACCAAAACAACAGAAACTTACCATTGACAACACAACTCAATACATTGAAAAAATTGAACAATAAATTATTTTATCCCTAAAATGACAGCAGTATCATTTCTTTCTACCTGGCTAGTTAAGGAGAAGTATTAAAAAGGACTTTTAAAAAGATTTATTTCTATACATTCATTCTTAAGTCTATATAATTTAATTAAACTTAAAAGTCTCCACTTTGAATTGCTACATATATCCATTCATTTGAGAACAAACTACAAGTAATGAAAAAGGACCATATATATATTATAAAAAAATATTATTATATAATAAAGTTAAGCACAAAAATCTTTCTCCAAAATTTTTATAGATCTATACCTTTCAATTTTCATATAATTTATTAAGGAGACATCAACACTGCTTTTGTGTGATTCTCTCATTCAGAGTTCATACACTCCATTTAGTGGCTGAAATGTGATGATTTGTACAACCAAGTATTTTTCACATCCTGTCAACTATAAATAAAAGAGCAACACTATAACCTCTGTAATACAGTTTTTATCTCAGAAATAAAACATACTAAACAATTACAGGGTGCATATGCATATGTTTGCTTTTATTATTGTGTTCGCACAATTCTGTCAAGTGTCTTTCTTATTTGAAATTTTGACAATAAAAAAAGGAACCAAATTGCCCTTGCTGTCAGTAGGAGCTGTTCAGTAACCGAAAATCATTTGCTTTGATGCAATTTTAGAACAGAAGATGAATAAAGAAGAATTGGGTCGATTCTGATCTCCCACAAATATTAGCAAAGATAACTGCATGTAAGCCTGGAAGAATAGACCAAACAACCATTTAGTGAGGGGAGAATAATAAATCCCCACAATATAATTAACTTGAATTCTTAATGCTGCAAATAAGTTGAAAAAAGGAAAAAAATCACCAAAGGGAAAAAAAGGTACTCTTTCACAATTTTAAAGGTTTTGGCAAAAGGAAAGTTGCCAGGTGAAACTCAGGTGAAACGTCCCAGATGTTTCTACAAAAAAATTTAAAAAAACCCATAGCACCTAGGAAGCAAGGACAAAATATATCATTTGGAACAAAATAAAAATTCCTCCTTCCCTATGCCTGGTAGCAAAATTAACCTTGAACATGTGAGAAAAATGTACACTAGCTGCAGATTTTGTATCCTAACCTTAGTGTTATTTTTTAAATATTTCAAAAGAATTATGAAATAGCCTATGTACTATTTGGAACACTTGATCAGGGGTTTGTAATTGTGTCACTAATAAATATTCCATTAAATAAAATCACAAAGTACTCTTGAAAGCAGTGGCTTTAATGGGACTTTGGTCCATGTTCTACTCTGAAATAAAATTCTGACTTTACTAAAAATTAATGGTATATTTGCCATTGGTATTAAATGGACTTCATCTTTAGTGTCCAAAACAGCATAATGATATCACTTGCAATATAAGAATCTGGAGGTTTTTATGTAGGTAGAAAAAGCTATAGTAATGTACACTGGACTTTTAAAACAAACTGCTGTTTGAGAGCCTTTTGGTAAAGGTCTGAAAATTATTTCTAGGCGTTTGTATCCATGAAATTCATATCTGTTGGTAACACACCTGCTGCATTTCATAGATATATTCATAAAATATGAAGACAGATGGTTGAAAGGCTCAGAAATGCTTCTTCCTTAATACAGAGGAGGGTTGGGGTCATGAGGAAAGAAAAAAAAATATCTTTTAACTTTCTCAGGAGAGCCTAGGTAACAAATGAAGGCTATTTCATTTAGTTCAAAAATAAAAAACAGTTCATCTTATTTCCCAAATAACCACACTATTCTGACACTATCTTCCATCATTTTCACTGCTGCTGCACAAGATCAAAACCCTGATGACAACCTATTCTTTGCTGCTTACTCCCTGTAGAGGTAAGTTCTTTCTTTCAAGCTCCTATTGCCACAAAAGATCTTTAGTGTTTCACAGAATATGGGGTGATAATATCTGGTACCTTTTCATATGAAGGGACTGGAGAATTAGAATGGCTGTTCATGCAGAATGCTACCAATTTTTTGTGTTTCAAATGCTCTCTGAGTTCCAAAGTTCTGCTCCAAGAAGCATTGCTTATAAATATGCTATAGCATGACTTTGGTCATATAATCTATATATCCCACTTTCAATTTCACATTTTTAAGAAGAATGCATTTGACTTAATTGAATATTACAAATCTATGAAGTAACCTTTCACTAGTTTCCATGGATGCCATACTAGATCTTGGTATCATTTACCTGTATGTCCATTCGTAGCAGCAGAATACAAGGCAGAATAGCCATCTTCACAAGAGTAATTAATGTCCAGTCCTTCTTCATTAAGCAGCATTGATAATAAAGTGACATTTCCCTGGGCAGCAGCTTGGTGAAGAAGGGTGGGCCTGCCACCCAGGGGGACAGGACCACCACTTGTTAACAAAGGGGTTAGGGAGGAAGACCAGCCTGTGAGTTAAAGCAACAGAAGTTAGAGACACATAAATAAGCCCTGCATTTTCTGTGTTCTTTTAAGTACTAAAAAGTATCTTCAAAATAACTGCATTTGTTAGTTTAGCAAAAATTTTGTGATGGTGCTTTGTCTACACATTAGAAGGTATTCTGAAGAATAAAAACTGCATTGAGGGGTGACACTTGTTAATACAAAAGAACAGGACCTCACGACAAAAGGTCAATGTGAAACTTATGAATGGTAGTAGCATGTGGATGTCTCAAAAAATTTATATTATCAAGGCTAACAGAAGTTTTAGACAAGTTTTAATTCATTTGCAATATGCCAGGAAGAATTTTTAAGTATCTATAGAAAAGTTTTCGAAATGAAATACTTATTTTCATATGTAATTTTATCTTCCTTAGTGCAAACTTTAGTATTTATATATTTGGTATTTATATAACTCACATGTAGTCATAAAGATTAATTGCATGGAGAGCCCTTATTGACATCAGGTGCCTTTCAATAAGTTTGAAAAAACATGTAGAAATCATTTACACAAATAATACAGAAAAAAATATTTATTATTGAACTCTCCATTAAGGTAACCTTCCTTTTACTTTGTGATACTTAAACATTATAAAATGCTCCAGTGGGAATGAATAACAGGTTATACAAAATTTATGTATGAAAGCTTTCACTCCATTAACAAAGAGTGTTCAATCCAAAACTCTGAAAGCTTAGGCATTGTGGTTAAATGTTCTGTTGACTACTTATCAGCTTTAGTAGGCACTTTGTTAAGAATATGAAGTTTGCTGCATAAGACATGGAATATTTTATGCATCCTTCCTTGAGCAAAGACTGCAAGAGAAAACAGAAGAAAGGCTGGTTTTTTTTAATATATATTTTCATTATTACCTTTAGAAAATACACATGAGGCTGAAATTTGATACAAAGCAAGATAAAGCAGCTTTTAATGCAGTTTTGCAATGCCTGAGACTGAAGAAGAGTTGCAGGCCATCAGCTTCAGTTCCATTCAAGCTGGTAAGTGCTACCCAACATCTCGAACTAGAAAAAGTATGTGGTAGTAGCAGTGCCATGCTGGGATGGTCTGCTCCACATTTTGGAAAACAAAATGAAATACAGAAATTCCCAAGAGAATTCTACACAAACAATGGACTGGGTACCTTGTAAGATCTCAATACATTTTAATTAACATCAAGACTTATGCAAGAATTCATCATCTGAGTAATACCAATGAAGAATACATCATTTGATTCCAGTTAAAAAAAAAAAAAAACCCCAAAGAAATGCTTGGAGTATTTTCAATTAAGTAAGCTAAATTTGTCAATTTAAATTAAGTTTACTAGTGAAACATCTAAACATATGAACATATTTTTAGTATTTTCCCAATATTATTAGCTTAATATTAAACTTTTTTTTTATATTCACTGTAAGAAGCCATCACTGCAGCTATGAAATTACCTTATAAATCCAAATTTAAATAAAAATAAATTGTAAAATTAACTTCATACATCTTCTTATAACTTCAATTCTGAAGCTGCCTTCTGACTATTAATACTTTTAGTAATACCTATTTCTCCAATACTTTTAATCAGAGGGGTTTGAGGGTTTCTGAAGTTTATTAAAAAAACCCCAAAAAGCAATATATAAAGTAAACTGTATGCTTTAAGCGGCAAAAAATATATTATCTTCAACTTCCACCATTTGAGAACAGTTAACTCTTACAAAATTCCCAAAGGTCCAAAGAAAAACTTGTAGTATTCCTTTCCATTGTGAAAGTGGTTTTATTTTTCCAGCCTTTTGTTATTCTTTGAAACTAACTGTGCTGCAGCTGTTGCTATACATATATTTATGTTTTTAAAATAGTACTTCCGTAGATTTTACCGTCTTCTTGTGGTAGTTAACTGATAGTGGATATTGTTAAGGTGGCACTACCATTACTAAAATTGTTTATCCAAGTAACACTGGAATTTTGGTAATATGAATAGTATTTTGAGTTTCCTTTCCTTTTTTAAAAAAATGCAATTTTGGATGTAGTTTATTTGCTTGTTTGTTTGCTTGTTCTTGGGGCATCCTTAAGACAAATGCAAAATGAATGGAATTTTTTAATGTCACATCTTAATTTTCATTTCAGCTCCTTGAAAAGAAAAATACGTTGTTGTAATTCAGTGATGAAATTAATTATACTAGGTTAGTATTAAATGAAAACCTTCAACTGATAAAGATACAAAAATAACTAATGAATCTAACTTTACATTCTATTATCAGAGTGAAGCAGTATAATAAAATTCAACTCATCCAATAAAAATGCACCAACATTAAAAGATAACAATAAATAAGGGACACCATTACAAAAAGTTAGGAAATGTGAAGCATCTGTGAAAGCTTGTAGGGCATGCAGTGATGAAGGGCAGAGGGACAGACAAAAACAGCTTCTGGCATCAGCTTCAGAATGCGAGATGGTTAATTTCAGAGCCTAGATCAGTCCTTCACCCCCCCGCCACACACACTTTTATCTTCAAAGCCAATTGTAAAGAGAGAATAAATCAATCACTATAGAAATGAGCAAAATAAAAAAAAATATATATTTCATTCAAGAGTGACACAGAAAGCACAAAAGTAAGAAGAAAGTGAAAGCAGAAATCCCAGGGATATGGTAATCCAAACGCCTACATTTGTTTCCATTTTGAAGTCTTACAGCCATTGAACTGCAGAAATCCAAACAGAGCAGAAGCGTTCTGGCACTGATTCAAAGGCTGCTGAAGTTAATGAAAACACTGCCACAGATTTTAAATCAGGCCATAAATGTTCATTGTAACGTCTCTATGTGCAGTCTGCTTAACATTAATGATGAAGGCCCGTGTCTTTTCCGAGCAGGGAGGAAAAGAGCAACATGTGGTACAACAGCCACCTCTGAAAGAAGATACAGTCACATTGCTTTAGCAGAATGCCTTAGTGACAGGGATCAGAGCTCCCATTTAGAGTTTACTCTGAATAGTTCCTTTTCTTAGAACCAAGACACTTCCTTATTGAAAATCAGGCTGTTGATATGTTCCTATATCAATCTGAGCTTATTAGGAAACTCTATTAAAATTAATAAATATAATACTTTAGTGATTATGTTATTATCAATTCTTCTGGCTCCACAGTAAGAAGAAAGAAGCATGAATTTACTGACTTACAAAAAAGTATAAAAATGAAGGATTCTGTCAGTGTCCTTTAATGTGGTAAAATTTTTGTTGTTAAAAATATTAAAGAATTCTGATTGAAGCTAACTACTTACTATACAATAAAATTACCAGGATTTAACCATGTTCTTATTTAACTGAATGCAAAACTGAAATCCTAAACATTTGCTGAAAAAAAGCAAATAAAGCATATTAAAATCAACCAGATCATTAATAAAACTAACTGATTCTGTGCCTAGAGGATATACAAAGGCAGATATGGGAAGGAGGTTTCAGCTGTACTTGTAGTTTGTTAGATGTTTCTCACCTCAAAGAAAGTCATACTTAAAAAGGAGGTTGAAAAAGGGAATGAGTGGCATGAATTCAGGTACTACTGACCACATTATCTTAACAAAACCAGTGTTATTAAATTTGGTTTATCTTTTTATTTCCATGTATATTTATAAAATCTATTTTTTCTTAGCATGTAATTTTGAAAGAGATGTTTTCCATACTTGCATAATATCCATTCCTCTAAATTTAGTTAGTTCTGCAGTTTGCTAGAACACTTGGCTAAAACAGATTAAATTGCCTTAAAAACATAAAGAAAATGAGATTGAAGAATAAGTGCAATAAAATATAAGCATTATTTTGGGTAGAAGACAAACTCCTGAATATTTATGCGAATACTGCAGATCAAGTTATTAAGGTTCTTTGAGCCTGTATGTAGCCAGTAAAGGAGATACTAAAATAACATCTCTATATAAATAAAATAAAATTTAAAAAATTAGCATGCACCTAAGTAGAGTTTAAGCAATCTTTCTCAGAGAACTTTGGATCATGTTTCCCATCTGCAATTGCAAATATTCGTGAAAAACAGTGTCACTTACAAAGTACTAAGATGAAATGTTCAGAGCAAGGATTATAATGGAATTAAATCAACAAATATTTCCATGCCTCCTCAAAAAAAGTGAAGGGAGTTAGAGAAAGCAAGAAACCTTAAAAATTAAAAAAATCTAACAATTTTTGACAAAAAGTCCTCTCTGTGAGAATTTTCTCTGAGAATGGTCACACATTTCATAAGAAACACAAATTAAGTATTTGGGGGCAGAGTCTGATAGAAAAGAATTACTGTTCTCCTAAGAAAAAAGTTAATGCCTCAAAGCACGGACTAAAGCAAAAAAAATACATGAAATTATGAAGAAAAGCACTGGTAATTTCATTTTTAAGGTATGGAATTTATTCTTTTAAGGAATAATCAATAACTACCTTAAGTGATTACCAAATATCAGATAAATAATGTAATACTAACTGTTATATACACCTAATTCATGCTGATAGGATTTGTGAAATACAATCTCTTGCTTACAAAAACTATTCACTTGGAAGCTGACTTTCCAGTAATTTGTTCTATGTTCATAAAATCTTAATTATTTTTTTAAAGAACTTGAAAATTCTGTTATGGAGCCTAATAGCACTTGAAGGCAAATTAAGTTCAGAAAATATTTGAAATACTGGAAGACTAATTATCTATCTGACATGGCAATCAGACTCATCTTGGAATATGAATTTAAGATGAAAATTCAGGACATCCATATGAAAAACAGCAAACTAATAGGCAGTCATCAAATCCTAATGTTGTTGACTGAGGAGCAGCAGACAAATAGAAGCATAAGATTTCTGAGCTCATGCTTTTATGGCACAGTTCAGAAAGGAGAGAGGATTGTGACAGTATGGTGTGACAACCAAATGTTAAAAGGATGCGTAGGTTACTGCTGATACATGTAGAAAGTCTTCAATGAAGTGGAATGAGAATAAAAATTGCTTAATAACAGGAAACTTGGAACATCCTCACACAATTTTGCCACACACAGTTTTTGGAGTGGCTTCCCCAGGACTGGTGCTTGAGTTCAACTCACTTATTAGCTAGTGGTGCAGCTACCAAGAGAAAGGGGTTGGTTATGTGTTGGAAGCAGATCAGCTGTGTAGAGCTTTTATGCCCTACAGATGATGATGCAGGGACTAGAGTTATGAGGGACTCCAGTACCAAAACTGAACTAGCTGTTGGAAGTTTGAGACAATTGAAACATTCTTCAATGCTGATGAAGGTCTAAAGCGTTCCATAATGGAGTGTTCTTTTTTTTTCACTGCAGTGCAAGTCAAACTAAATAGGAGCTTCTACCTAATGTTCTAGTGCTACTGATCCCAGCAGGGAAGTATGTTAATAAAATGCTTTATAGGAGATCTACACACTGAAATGTAGATCGGTATTGTCTTTGTTCACTTTAATACCATCAGCAAGATTCCCTGAAGCTGGTGGCACATTAGACACACCAGTAAGTCCCCACCAAAACACAAGATGAGTAGCAGATAGACACACTGACTCCAGACTTAAGATTATGAACAGTTAGATTTTAACTTTCTAACAGCAAACTTGTGCCCAAATCTGTTGAAGTAAACCTGTGAGATGCCATGCATGAGTATTAACAAAGCCTACAACCAAAAAAAGAACTATAGAAAAACAGAAATAAAATGAAACATATTCTATAGGCATGTAGTGATATATAGCAAAGTGCACTGTTATACAGGCAATTACATGTCTTAATGTGCAACCATCTACAGCCGTAGCAGAATACCACAGCCCCAGCTATCCCCTGTTCTTTAAAAGATTCACACAGAATAGAAATACATATTCCATAGAAGATCCCCTGAAGAGGTAATATTCAAAACATAATTTAAGACTGAAAAAGCATTTTGATGTCTAAAATACTAGTATTAACCAAAAAAAAAATTTTAAAAAATTTAAAGGAATTTGTTTAATACACTCTAATCTGCAGCTCACTTACTCTAAACATTAAGCCTCTTTAAAAAAAGCCTTCTATATGGAGACTTCCTTGAGGAAGGAAACTTATTTATAACATTACTAAATCAGCGAAAGAATTCCCATATCCCTGGAATATGGAAAAAATACAAACGAAAATTTTAGCTTTTAGAAAGTAAGAAAGATAAAGTTACAAGATAAATAAAGCAAATAAGACATATAAGAAAACCAAAACATTGTTTTTGAGGGAGACAGTTTGTAGCATATCAATCCCTTTACCTGAGGCTGTTACCAGGAGGCTGTCTGAATCACATGGTCTACAGGATGAAGCACTAACAGGGTTTATGGAGGAGCTACAGGCAATGGTGGTGGGAATGACAAAGGAATTTTCTGAACATGCAGGTTGGTTCAGTCCAGGAAAGTGGGAAGGCCAGGCACCCACCTGAGATGAGGCTATGGCTGGTATGGCACAGCCTGCAGGTGCCACAGATAAATCTATAGCAGGTTTTGGTGGCAGCTGAGGTGAGGACTTAGAAATAATTTCCTCATTTATTACCCTGATTCCTTGTGGTGAACTTGAAAGAGGTGAGGTCATGGTTTTGTTGTCAGTTTTTGCACTGGTATTTGGGGATCGATTACTATCCATTAAAACTTTAAGCTGTGGGTGTGGTGGAGAAGGAGCTTGTGAAAGCCCTGGTTTTTTAGGAGGAATAGGTGGAGGGTTTCCTCTGTCAATTCTTGATACACCTGGAGTCTTTAAAGTAATTTTACCAACCGGGGTGTAAGTGCCAACTTCCCCTGAATGTGACGTCCCCGGGCGCGATGGAGCGCCGCTCTGAGGGCCTGTGAATCTGGAAAGAGCTTGGGTAACAGTGTTCCGAGCTGCCTGCTTGGCAACAAGGTTGTCACGACTGGTCGGGGATACATCCCTTGAGGGAGGGCTTTGGGTTGTGTTTCCATTTTGGTCTTGGTCATTAGTATTTGCCTGAAATCTAAATCTAGCTGCTTGGACTCTTGGGTTTAGGCCTGGATGGCCAGCAGCGTTGGCAGATGGTGAATGCAGACTGTGTATAGATGAAGAGAGCGAGGAATTCTGAGCTGTGGCAGTTGGTGTGGTAGGGGTGCAAAGGGAATTACTATTTGAAAAAGGGGAAGTGCTACTTGATAAATCAGGGGATAAGCCTGTATTTGGTCCATTTTCTTCAATTCTGTTTTGATTCTGTGCAAGAACAGGAGTTGTGGGAGGGACAAGTTCACTAGATGAAGATTGCCTATCAATGACAGGCTTCACAAATGCTGCATTGGTACACACATTCATTTTTGTATTGCCAGACACTAGTGGGCTCACTGTAGAAGGCTTTATAGAGACAGTCAAAGGCAACTTCTTAGTGTTTTCTACACTACTGTCCATCATTACAGTCTCTGTTTGACAAGCAACAGTTCTTGAGCTTGGCTCTTCTGTTTCAACTGAAATAGAAACAAGACTCCTATCGCCATTCTTCTGAGAAAGATTAGCTTTACTTTCATTCTCCTTTTTTAATTGCTCAATCATTTTGATCATTTTATCTCTTTCTTCTCTGAGGTCACTGGTGTGTGTTTCCTCTTTGTGAAGTTTGGCACGCAACTGCTCTCTCTCTGTGTCAAACTCAGACAGCTGCTTTTCCATTTGAGCTTCCATTTGTGTACTCCTTTGTTTCTCAGCTGCAAGAAACTCCTCCAATTCAGTAGCCTTTTTCTTTTCCTCTTCAAATTTTGACATCACTTCTTCCAGTTTCTGGGCTTCTTCTACAATTCTGCCAGACAACTGCTTACACTCTTTCACTAGCATCAATACTACATGCTTATTTTTTCCACGTTCTTCTTCAAGGCGAGCAGATAGTTTTTTGTGCTCCAGCTCAAGATTCTGTAACTGAAATTTTTCCATTTCCAACTGTAAGAAGACAGAAAATAATTCTCACTAACAATTCTCATTTCATAATAACCTAGTATTAACCTGACACTGATACTTTAATCTTTGAGAGTATGACTAAAATGAACCCAGGAAGGTGATTTGTGATATCTAACACACGTGCATATAATCTTATACAAGCAAAAGAAAGAGAGCCATATCAGAAGAGCAATTTAGAAACTAAGTAAACTCTTCTAATTTCCTCCATTGACAAGAGAGAGACTCTCCAAAGTCTTTAGTGCTTGTGATTCCTGAGTGATGGAACTACCTGTTCTCCAAAAAATTGACAGAAGACATAACATAAAGCCATCTAAGTAAAGGAACCATACACAAGTAAGAGATGAGGTTTGCAAAAAATCTTTGAGGACAGAAATGACAGGGTTAGGTTTTATCTCTTCCTCCAACTGAAGGAGATTAAGTCCATCATAAACATAACTGGTATCCTGTATCTTGTTTTAACATTTATAAATAAGACAACTTCTTGGCACAGGCAGACAGAAATATTTTCCTATACTTAATAATAGTAAAAAGTCTCATTGACATCAGTGATGTATAAGCTGCTATTAATAAAATGCAGATAACAGATAAGAATAATTTTCCCCTTATTCATATAACCATTGCCTCCAATTCATTTTGTCTACTGTTAATGCTTTTATTCACAGACCCTCTTCTAGAAAAGCACTGCAAAAATATGGCAATACACCATTTTATAAAACATCTATGAGGAAGAAATCATTGTGGGAAATGATACCTACATTTTAAAGATCATCTTGGTTTCAAATACTTCAAAACCAGTTTAGCAGCATAGGGGCTGCACTGGGGTTTTAGAGCTTAATCCCAGGCTGACACTCTGCACAATGCTTTTCACAAAACAACACTCACTCTTTCTTAAAAATGTTATTGGAAGGGGACCTTGAAGTTCCAACCACTCTGCCACAGGCAAGCACACCTTCCACTGGACCAGGCTGCTCAGAGCCCCAAAAATCAGTGCTAAACATGAAAAATGATGTATGGTATTATCAGTCTTTGCTAAACAAACTGTATCAGCAGCAATATCTCTTCAGTTCTGTTAATGGAAATACAGCTGCAAATTAAATTAAAAAATATTATAATGACACTGTATTTAGGAATGGTCCAAGCACAGCTTACAAGTGAAAAAACCCTTATTTTTTCCTCAGTGATTTCACTGCGTTTCAGTGGATCCAGCATTTGCATGGTTCACTTGAATTTCAAAACAAGGAAAGCATCCAACCATTTCTTTTCTTTGTTAAAATAGGTATAAAGATCATGAGAAATGTATATAATTTCTAAAGCTTGGAGATAAATATTAATAGTGAAAATACTTTTTGTCAAACTTTCTATACTTTATTATTCTGCTATTTTATTTTCAGATGAGCTTCTCATTCTATAAATTAAGTGTTGTGAAATTATATTACTTCCAAATAATTACAAACAGATTTTAATATTTAACTGCCATGAAATCAGCTTACCATACTATAATAATACCTGACTTGTAAGAATTGCATCTAAAGGACGACTCCTTAATAAAAATGTAAATCCTCCATTTGATTTCAATGCACAAAAGCAGCATTATTTTCTCATTTTACATTGTCTCCTATGTCTCTCTCTCCCTCCCTCTTGTTCTTTTGGCCGCATCATCTCAAATAGGGAAAAGCCTCTGAATATTTACATGGTATTTTTCCCTTTAGATGACAGATTTGGAACTAGCTGCAATTATTTATGAGTTTACAAACTAAGTAGAACCTGATTTTTGCAAAATGTACTATATGCTGACACTATATCATATCAGAAATATAAACATCCAGAAATGAGTTCAAGAAGGATTTGAAAAGGGGTGAAAAAGGGTACTGGGAAAAAAATATAGTGTCCCACAAACAATTAACCAGCAAAGCCCTTCAGAGGTGAGAGACAGCATACCTTGTAAGAAGATGTTGAGGGAGCTTGGCTTGCATAGTTTAGTGAAAAACAGACTGAGAGATACCCTAACAACAACATCCTTTTGAAGGGCCCTTACAGTGATGACAAGAGTAAAATTCATGTTGGTAATGGCAGGTAGGGCTCCATAATAAAAGGTTACAGAAAAAAAAACTTGCCCTTTGAGAGGCTCAGTCTCAGAAAAAAGTTCTTCACAAGGACACCAGTGCAGAAAATATGCAGTATTGCCATTCCTGGGGGTTTTCATGACTAAGCAAGACAAATTTACAGATGACCAGATGTACTGATGATGATGATAATCTGCTTTAAGCACAAGGTTAGAATAAATTACACCAACAGGCCTTTTTCAACCCACACTTGCCTTTCTTTGAGCATGCATCCCAATACTAACTCCTCTGCAAACTCTCAACAAATCAAGAACTGTCATTTTGATGATCTGTTTTGTGTTCCCAGGAAAACTCAAAATTAATTTTCACAGCAGCTCCAAGAAAAGCATTCAAAGAGATGGAAGAGGATGGAGATTTAACACAAAGCAGATGACATCCGAGAGTGAGATGTTTGTATATGGTAAGCCTTACAGTCCTTGTGCACCTCCTTAATTTTTCTACATGCTGGTATATTTTTATGCCTTGTTTTTTGTGATCAAATGAAAATTTTATTCACAGAATTCTTCTGAGGTGATTATATTCACAGATATCAAGTCCCCCCCAGAATAAGAGTTCACTCTGAGTCTGTTTAAAGTTCAGTAACACACAGAGAAAATAAACACAGCTGTACACAGACTTCATTACTTAGATTGGGACAGTGAACCAATTCCAAACACGAAGACAGAAGCATCACACATTTAGAGAAGGAGGAACCACTTTTGGAGGGAAGGGCAGCAGCTGGCTTGTATTTAGGTTACATTTGCCTAGGCTGGGTTTTTTCCTTGCACTGTGTCAAGCTACCCTGATGAACATTTTTCGAAGTCCCTCAAAATTCCTTCATTACTCTCTTCAACAGAAGGATTTGAGATGAAGAACAGACAGAAAAATGTGGAATGGAGAGAAGGTAAAACACTGAATGAAATGTTTGTGAATGCATGGAGATGTCTGAGAGATACATCATCTGTTTCCACAAACACAAGGAGTTTAAAAGTGTCTTGCACAAATAGCATTTCTAATGGAGATTGGAAGAGGAAGGTGTACTTCAGTAGACAGTCATGCACACAGCTGCTCAACACCATGTAGTTTGTTTTCAAATCCTTAAAATTAAGATTTAAAGAAAAAAAAGCTGATGTATTCCTCTAGAAGGCAAAAGACAAAAGTATCCTTTCCTGTACAAACAGACGTACAGATACAGACTTTGGTAAAAAAAAAGACAAAAAGGGACAAAATTTGAATTTACATATTAATATACTGATATATTCTTAATATGTGAGCCCATCTTAGGTGCATGTATCTGTCCCTATAATAAAAGCCACAGATAAATGAAGAATTTAGGTACAAGAAGAGACTTGTGGCCATGCACTGAAACAAGAAACTAATTCCACTGTCCTGGCAGATGCGTCAGGGCTTCTCCCAATATCCTTTCTCAGTCAGAACATGTAAGCTTGCTTGTCCTTTCCTATTTTTATATTTACTGAAAAAGCTTAAGAGAAAAATAAAAGTAATACTTTAGAGTTCTTCAAAACAAGTGTGAGGTACATATAATAGTTCATTCCACATTAAACTGTTTGAAGACTTACATATCATACTGATATCCTTTTTTATATGATCTGTTTTCCTGAAGTCTTAACAGAGAAATGATGCTTAAACTAAACAAAAACCAGAGCTAAAGTAACAACAAAATGTTTGCTGGTTTAATTTAAGCAACTTCCAGCACTTTCACATGTTTTTTCCCAAAGAGCAATCATTACAAAAATCAATTTTATATCAATTGCCTTGGCCTGTTTGCTGTTTGGGGTTTTTAAGTCAATGTAAAACTGTCACCAAAAACCTGTATCACAGCAGTAGACATTCTATCCATCTTATATGAAGTGAAGATGACTAAACACATAGAGAACATTTTTTTTCTATTTATTCAAAAATACTTTGTGTAATTAGTACTTTACACAACTGTTTCATCTCTTTCCTCTCAGAAACCCCTTCCCAACATATTCATATTTAGCTATGTTTAAGAAATGTATGGCTTACATACTGGTGAAATACATGCCACCAACCAATCATTCACATTCAAAATGACACTGTTTTATCTTCAATCTGGCACTTTTTTCTGCAATGTAATTGTTCCAAAATTATTTTCTTTTTACAGTAAATGTTCTTAATATGCAAAAAAGTATTTTTAGAGGCATAAAACATTTTTGCTGATTTTTGAAATAGAGCCACCTAATATAAAAATAAAATAAATTATTTACTTTATTCAGGTTAGAATGAAAATAGGTTCTTAAGGCTTCAACAGTATTGGTTTAAAAATATCTTGTGATGATGCTCAGTTCACACTGAGCTATCTACTTACATATCCACTGTATCAACTTGCACCAGTTATATTTAATTTTGTTCCATAAATAGAGCTAAAATCACAGAACAAATGAAGTGTGCATACAAAATATCACCAGAAAACCAGCACCTCACCGTATATGAAAATTAAATGGCAACATTTTAACACTTGTGATGTTAATCAAGAAAAAGATGCAAATGAAAAATGTGACACGAAAGAATAAAGCAGGAGAGGGAGAAGGGAAAAAGTCAATAGCAGGATACCTTCTTTTGTCTGTTTTCAGCAGCAGCCAACTGCGCTGACATTCTTTCTTGCATTTTCCTGCAGTGAGCCATTACAGCTTCCAAAATGGACAGAGGGTTCATGCATATTGGTTTCTTTTCTTTACCACCAGCACCTGCCTCAAAGTCTCTCTGAAGAGCCAGAAATGGGTCGCTCAGATTAAACCTTCCGTATCGCTCCTGGATAAAAACCTCTTTGCGCCGGGCCTAACAGAAAAAAAAAGGCAAACTAAAAACAGAGAAATAAAATGCATTCTTTGAAGTACATCCACACATAGAAGAAACTTACACTACAGGAAAAGCAATATACATCATTTAAAGTTTTAAAACATTTTCTTTAGGTATTCATGTACAACCTCTAAAAGAAAAATATGCCTCAAAAAATCAGAAAAATACCCACAGTGCAGAGAAACGCTGTCAAGAAAGAGAAACCATCCAAAAAAAGGGAAAAACATTTCTCTGCAACTTTGTTCAAATTCTGTTTTGAACAATAAGCAAAAACAACAAAAACAAAAAAAAGGAAGAATAAAGTTCTGATGTACAAAAGAGGAGAAAGAGACCAAATACTTACCCAATGGGTTAGCACATCATTTGGAAAGCTTGAAGTTAAAATTTTAACATATGAAAAGTTCATGAATGATAACACACATTTCAGGGCATGAGAAAACAAAGAGGAATGCAAGAACTATGTTAGAAAAACCCCTCAAAGACTAACTACAAATTACCTCAGTGAATACACAGCTTTTTTCTATATATTGTCAACAAAATTGAAATGTTCTCTTAAATGAGAATTTGTCTGGAAAAGAAACAAGTGGGCCTATATATTTTGATGCTTGAAATATGCCTAGTTTGTTTTTCATTGCGATAGCATAAATGGAAAATCTTTATTAAAAAGACCAGGTCTTTGGAACATAACTTCAGAAAAAGCTGACAGAGTTCACTCAGCCCTAAAGTCTAGTTTGGCTTGCAAAGTCAAGTAGTGACTGATTGAAGAGATAAAAAAAATGGAGAGAACCTAGTTATTTTTTATGAGGTGCTTTCCAAGTAACCCCCAATTAGTCTAATAATTTTAGTATTTCAATCCCTTAATTTATAACTTATAGAATAAAAAAGCTAGTTCCAAAGGCAATATTACAGGACTAGGAGGCGGGACTGTATTTGCAATTTGTGGTTCTATAGGATGAAGTTACAGGACAGTATGTAGCTTAGGAATTCAACCTGCATGGAAAGGAAACCAGCAAAACCAAAAGCCTTACCATAAATGGATTACACTGCTAATCAGCCAAGCAAGGTGATAAATCCAAGCAGGTTAAGAATTTAAATAGAGAGGGATTCAAGTCCATATATAAATTATCAACAACTTAAAAGCCACTTAGTTTATGTAAAGTGAGATGTCAAGTAAAGGAAAAAATAGATGTAGCAGGTCTGCTGTAAGTCCAAAAAGAAGACCACCAAGAGCCCTCACTGTTAAATCCAAAGAAAAAATCCAAGATGATTACTGACCTTAGAGGCAAAGGTATAACCTGTGCCTTTAGAGAAAGAGATTGCCAGCCAGTGAAATTATGTGTATTTTCAATTTTTTTCTATGACCCATGACTAGCTGTCCTCTTGGCACATACTAAATGCATGTAATATGAATATATTATTTGAAATGTTTTCTAACATGCACAGCAATTAATAGAGCAGGGCAAAAAACCACAGTGCGCACCTGCCAAAATAGCATTATGACCAGGTTCAGATTCATTAACCAAGAAAAGGATGAAAATATATAGTAGGAATGAGCTCCATCTGAATGAAAATCAAAACCAGAATTAAAGTGGCTATGGGAGAATGTGGAAGGTAAACCCTGTGGAAAAACCAATAGGTCTCACATGGTTTGGGCTGACTGACTGGCTGAAGCCATAACTGCATAACCCCAAGCACAGGGGAAAACAGACTGGCAGCTCTCAAACCATAGACAGCAAAGTCATGTAAAGATGCTTCCAACTCAAAGGGGAATGAAATGTATGTTAAAACAAATGCTCCCATGTCTTTATACAAGGACTATAAATATACAATACAATAATTGGATGATTTCATGGGATGAAAATACATGATTTATAAAGAAGGTACTAGAATAAAAGACAAAGCAGAAACTTGGTAGAAAGGGAGATGATGAGTATTTTCCTAACACTTGGGCACAAAGTGACAGAAACACAAACTAGGCCTGAGGTTTTCTATAGGATTCCTCTAGCCTCTAAATAATACTTCTGTCCCTTTGCAAATCACTAAAGTACATCAGATGGGAGAAATAGAAATGTTACAATGAGATTTTTTTTCTTTTATATTGTCTTTCTTTACTGAATTTCAAGTCTTAAGAGTTAGTAGCAATATCACAATATCTGTTTTTCAGGAAAGTATCTGTGGAATATACAGTCTAAAATCATACTCCTTTAAAAAAGTGTCTCTGTAATTTGGTGGCGGTGTTAAAGCAGCATTAGCAGTGTCTCATATATAACTTCAATTGCACAGCAATATATAGAGAAAATAACATTCAAACTATTTATTTGTGAATAATTAACTAAATTAGTTTTCAAACACAACAATTTCAAAAATAGAATATACACCCACTATAGGAGGTCATCAGGACTACTGTATTGTGAAAGGTGCTATATGAATTTATAAACCATCAGGTTCAGTTTTCTGCACATACTCATTTGCTCAGCAATGAACCTTTTAATGGAAGGGCTGAGATTGGAAGTATTTAGAAGCATGACAAGATGTCCATGGGAAATGATATCTTTTTCAGTCTATGTCAGTGGTATGCAAAATCATGACTTAAGATTTGAGGCAAACCCTCAAATAACTGCTAATGACAAGTCACAGTAGGCGTAAACAAATCAAAACAAAATATATAAAACCAAAGAGAAAACCCTTCAAACAATGAACGCATGAAATTCTCTATGGCAATAGAGCAAAAGATTAAACTTACAACAGCTTTTTAATTCAGTCATTTAGAACATCATATTTATATAGAACTCTTAAATCTTTACAAAAGATCTGAAATATTAAATAAGGAGACTAAAATAAAGCTACTACTTTAAAAAAATAAACTTCAAAGTTTCAAAGTTTTTTTATGGACGATCTGTAACATTATGTTAGATCAAGGATGGACTACCAAAAAAATAGATCTGAAAAGTATCTTCACTGTTTGAATTTTGATCATTTCAAAAACAATCACAACATAGCTTCTCTTCAAGGAAGAGCTTAGTAGAAAGTAGGACTTTTCAGTGTGAAACAGAGACAATCAGGGAGAAAGGTGCTTGAGGTCTGCAGGCTGACAGGACAAGTGTTACTTGTCCCACGATCTCATGAGGGAAATTTGAGTTGGACACAAATTATTTTCACTGAGAGTAGCTAAACACCAGAACATGTTGCCTGGGGAAAACAGGTAACTTCTATCATTGGAAGATGTTCCAAGATAGATTGGATGAAGCCAAATGCAACTCAATCCATGTTTGACCTTACTCCCGCTTTAAGAAGATTGGACTGAACAATCTCTCCAGGTGCCTTTACACCTACATTACTGCATAATAAGTGATTTCTTCTAGGACTGTCATGTATATATTTCTTTATTTATTTTAGCTTATAGATGCTGGTAATCTTGTCAATTAACAAATGACAAAAATGAGTTCTCAGAGGAAGGAAAAAAAAATCAAATATTGGAAGAAAACATCTTACATCTTGCTTTGGATCAAGACAATACTTTTAGTGAGCTGGGAAACAGAACTTTAAGTCCGGGATATTTTCAAAAATAAAAAATCAGTACTAAAAAATCTTTAGGGATTATGCAGCTATACAATACAGGGGGAAGGTTTATTCTCAAGTTTTCTCTCCTAAGTCTGTAGCCAACAAGAATCTGAAGGATTGGAGTGTTATGATAAACTGCTTCTTTTATGACACTTTCAGGGAGCCTGTCTCCTACTACATAGAGCAAGACACCTCATTCATTCTGCACCAACCTTTTTCAAGTTACCTCAAGTTATCTGCAAGCTACCTCATGGAAATTCTCACTTCTTAACCTGACCTTTTTGCAGTCACTGACCCCATTTACCAAGTGGCAAATGAAGATGGGCAGTGGGGTGCACCGGGAGAGAACAAAATGAAAATGGCCTTGGGTAAAGCTGCAAATCCAGTATAAAAACTGGTCTGTAACTATTTGTTTCTTGCATTCCACTTCAGAAGAAAACAAAAATTTATTTTCAGTAACCAAATGGAGAATTATGAAGTCTAATTAGACTTTTTCCACCTATTAATAAAACAAGAATGTGAGGGGTCAAGGTCTTCAAATAGTATACCTATTACTGTGGACTTACAGCTAAAAGCATAAAGCTAGGAAAAATAAATATGATCAATTAATGGATATTAGAAATAAGCCAAATAATGAAAACCAAAAAATTAATCACATAAGCTACATTATTAGTTTTATATCCTTATAATTTATGTTGATATTAGTTGCATACATTCATTGAAATAAGCTGTCATAATTAGCAAAATAATTCACATAAGCAACAGAGCTTTTAAGGTAAATACAGTATTTTTCCCTTATGTATCTCAGAGTTTCCTCTTCATTTATCTGCCAAGTTAAGAGAGCTCGGCAGGTCCAAATCTTCCATGCAGCAAGTGATGATAAACATCAAAAACAGGACTGCCTGTCCTACACTGCTGGGGAACAACGGAACTGAATTAAAGCTGCCCCAGAACCCTTCAACAAAATTTCCTTCCTTTCAAGAGCATTTGTTGTTCTGATTAATTTCCTTTTCTACATTTACGAGAACTGTTTCAACAGATGTTGACAGGTTCATATTAATATTTTCTCTTGACATATGAATTAGGGAGTGATAAAAAGTTTTCTAAAACTAACCAGTACAGAAGAGGAGGCAGTAAAAGCTTATTTTATATATTACGTTAAAGATGAGGGTGAGCCCTTCATTCTAAATAAAACTAAAAGGGCAATTGATTTTTTAAAAGAGGAAGATGTCTGAAAGAGAACATGTTTATAAATCTTCTTCACTGAAATGATACAGTTTCTTTGAGTGATTTTTTGTAGCTATTCAATTAAGCAAAATAGAATTCTCAATGAGTATATACTCACAATGAAAGCAGTACTTTCAGATACACCTGTAAAATATCAGACTGGAGGATATCATGCCTTTCTATGATGAGTTAAGAATGAGTCTTTAAAGAATGCTATCAATTTTCATTCACAGTTGAGTTCGGGGGCTTTGTTAGTTTTTTTTGGTTGCATATTTTTAATGCAGATGTGAATCAATGTTTTCAAAGTGTCGTAAGATGCTACTTTCATATGAAGTTGTATAGGAAAAATTAAAAATGGAAACGTAAATTTCAGTAACTGATGAAATAGTATCTTGCAGCATGACTTCTGTCAATGAACATGTGATGTTCAATTTCTCCTTACAATTTTAACTGCATTCTAAATTCCTTTCTTCAGCACAGTGATGGTGCATACCCATGCAAAATCTACAAGGGAGTTAAATTTCAATGAACTCCTTACTATATGAAAAATACTTTACCAATACATTCAAATTGTTGGTTTCCATGTTAAATGTCAAGTATAAGACAAAACAGTTGTCTGTCCATTTTAAGGATGGAAAAATGGAAATTGCCTGGACAAAACTGACAATCATAACAGGCCACTAGTTTAAAAAGAGTGAAAATAGTAGAATTGAGAAACTGGAGGGTACAATCAGCAAGTTAAACAAAACCAGCATACAGGTTGATTATGCTCCAACAGACCTAAATATTTGTTCTGTACTAGAAGAACATGCTCTTTATGGATGACTGAGCAGTACCATGAAAAAAGTCAAAAGTCATTTGGTAGAGGTGCTAATAAAAGAAAATATACTCAGTAATTTTTAATGGGAGACACATATAAGAAGCATTCAAACCTATCTTGGAGAACTATCTCCTAACAGTCATAAGGCATGCAAATACATAAATGAAATTTCTTACATTACAGTAAACTGCATGAGATGTTAAGTTTTCCTATAAAAGCTGTTCCAAGCATGAAAATAATATCCAAAAGCTGCATTATTCTCTCATTTAAAACAACACAAAAAATTTAAAGAAAAATTTATAATTTGCAAAGTATCCCTGTCTCTCAGAATCATATAGTTTAAAATCCAAGCTTTTAAAAAACATTTTTCAAGGTAAAAAGCTCTGAATAAAAGAGTGTGTGTTGTTTTAGAAGGCTATTCACAGTATCCTTAGGAGATTTTCTGTTTCATGCAAGTATCCAAATATAATAGTGCTTTACAAAAAGCTGTATAATTCTCTTCTCTCAGCTTTAAAAAGCATTCTTGATAAAAGCACAAAGTGCCAAACAATTAATTCAGCTCTCTGTGTACAGAAGAACAAACATTTAAGTAACATTTAAACAATCCTGACAAGTACTGACGTAGAATTTTACAACCAAGGTAATGATCAAGCCTGAATTTTCTTAGGGGTCTAACTCCATAAAAGGAGAGTATCATCCAGTGACTCCAGATTATTATTACCATAATATTGATAAGTAGCACAACCTTCTTCTTTTTCTCCCTGTTACTGGACAAAAACCTCTATGAAAGGAAAAGTACAGACAGACAGGACAGACAGACATATGCTTCCAATTCTTCATTATTAATTTTCTCCCTTAGACTACTAAAACCTCCCTATTTTGAGGTTGCAGATTTTAAAAGGAAAATGCCATACTAAAAGGTGAAGATCAGTTACTAACAGATCAATCCCAACAAGAAAAAAAGCAGTGCAGTGAATGTAAAATATTCTTCACACAATGAAAAAGGTGAAATTCAGGCCTTGCACTAAGTTTCTAAATGAGGAAAAAGAAAAAGTCCAAGTCATGAAACAACATGTGGTTCTGACTGAGAAGAGCCATCTAGATATTCCATATAAAGATTACACTAGATCTATTTTATGACAGCTTTGTTGTCTGGTGCTTAAACATTTGAAAATTATAGGCCAATATTTTGTCAGGAAGTATCACTGTTTGATGCTCTGATTATCTAACCGCCCAGACATTTATTTCTGAAAATAATACAGATTTTCATACTGATAATGAGTGTCAGCTGATAGAAGAGACTTGAGCTCTCTGGTTACTTTAAATAACCATTTGTCATCTAGACTTTTTTTGCATGTTCAAATTTATAGTTGAAATACATGCAAATCAATTCATAATTCTTTGCATGGAAATCTGTCAGAAATTCTTCTGAAGTGTTGAAGGAAATCTGACTTCATCTCTAACCAAAATAGAGCACTTTAACCTTCATGCTTAGCAGTTAAAAACAAAGCTTCTTCAGCTCAGTAACAAAAGATACCAAAGACATAACACTAAAACTTTTACTAAATCAGTGTTTTTGTTTGAGTATTGAGATGTTCGTATTTTCAAGCTATTAAAATCTCAGTTAAGATAGCATCCCTTCATGGCAATAACATTACTTCATGGCAATTAAACTATTACCAAGTTTTACATATTTTAATTAAAAAGTATGCAAGTTATGTATTTACAATGCCATCATCAGGCACAGTCATCATGAATTCACAGAGGGAAAGGGCTGTTTAGGTAGTTCAATATCCTTCTGTGCAGAGGCAACCACCTCACGGATGAAGGGATGGAAGTGGATGTAGTTTCCCTGGATTTTAGTAAAGCTTTTGATACTGTCCCTCACAGCACCCTTCTGGACAAGTTCTCCAGAACTCTATGGAATGAGTAGGTTCAGAGTTGGGTGAAGCACTGGCTGAAGGCTTGTAGTGATGTAGATGTACACCAGTCAGTGTACACCTGGCTGGTGACTGCCATCAGCAGTACTCCTCAGAGCTCAGTCCTAGGACAGTTCTCTTCCACACATTCATTCAGCAATGGTCTGGATGCAGGAGTCAAATGCACCATGAGCAAAGCTGCTGATGACACCAAACTGGGAAATGCTGTTGACTTGAGGACAGGAGCAGCCCTGTAGAGAGGGATCAGCGAGGGCTGCTGCCAGCAGGATCAATGAGAGTCAGCTGTGTGTGCCCAGGCAGCCGAGAGGGCAAAGCCCATCCTGGGCTGATCAAACACAGCATCAGCACCAGCTGGGCAAAAGGGACGATTATCCCACTCTATTCAGCTTTGGAGCAGCCTCAATGGGAGTGCTGTGTGCAGTGCTGGGCTCTGCAGTTTGAGGATGTGGAGGTGAGTGAATGCACTCAGAGGAGGGCAATAAAGCTTGTGAAAGGGCTGAAAGGAATGTCCTGGGAGGGGGGGTGGGGGCAAGACAGTGAGCTTATCAGATCTGGAGAAAAGGACACTGAGGGGTGACCTCATTCCTCTGTACCGATTTCCTAGGATGTGAAGGGGAGAGGGAGGGGCTACTCTCTCTTCCTGAGATCCATTTAGAGGAATGGTTCAAAAATTGCACCAGGAGAGCTTCAGACTGGACATTAGGAAGCATTTCTTTAGTAAGATGGTGGTTATACACTGGAACAGGCTTCCTAGAGAGGTGATCAATGTCCAAGCCCGTCAGTGTTCAAGAGGCATTTGGACAATGCTCTTCAAAACACACTTTATCTTTTTGTCAGTGTTGAAGTGGGTCAGGCAGCTGGACTAGATGATGCTGGAGCCGGTTCTGTTTAATATTTTTATTGATGACATGGATGAGGGTTTAGAGTCTTTCATTAGCAAATTTACAGATGACACTAAGCTGGGAACATGTGTTGATCTGTTAAGAGGGACAGAGGGACTTGGAACAGTTGGATGGATGGGCAGAATCTAACGGGATGAAGTTCAATAAGTCCAACTGCTGAGTCCTGCACTTTGGCCACAATAACCCCCTGTAATGTTATAAGCTGGGGACGGTGTGTCTGGACAGTGCTCAGGTGGAAAGGGACCTGGGGGTGCTGGTTGACAGTCGGCTGAACATGAGCCAGCAGTGTGCCCAGGTGGCCAAGAAGGCCAAGGGCATCCTGGCCTGTGTCAGGAATGGTGTGGCCAGCAGGAGTAGGGAGCTCATTCTTCCCCTGTACTCAGCACTGGTGAGGCCACACCTTGAGTTCTGTGTCCAGTTCTGGGCCCCTCACTTTAGGAGGGACGTTGAGATGCTTGAGCATGTCCAAAGGAGGGCAACGAGGCTGGAGAGGGGCTTGGAGCACAAGCCATATGAAGAATGACTGAGGGAGCTGGGGTTGTTCAGCCTGGAGAAAAGGAGACTCAGGGGTGACCTTATCACTCTCTTCAACTTCCTGAAGGGTGGCTGTGGTGAGCTGGGGGTCAGTCTCTTTCTCTGGGCAACAACAGACACAACAAGAGGACACAGTCTCAAGTTGCACCAAGGGAGATACAGGCTAAAATTAAGGAGAAATTCTGTGATTCTGTGATCATTGTTCATATCCTTTTCAACTGAAGTAGTCTCTTCTATTCACACTATAGATTTATTTGAGGCAGATTATGAGAACTCAGTGTTTTCAACTTATTTTTAATACTCCCTGCACAGTAAATTGTGAGAGCAATATGTATTACCTCCAAGAAGAATTTAATTATTGATACTACCCATAGTGAAGAAGATGAATGAGTAAACACATTTTACTAAATTATTTTGATTGATAGAAAGGCACGCTTTAAAGTAAATAACACTGGATTTTACATTTTGGATTTTATGCTGTTTGTTAAAACTTCAAAGCAATTTTTCAGCTAGAACTCCTTTAATAGCATTACCATTAGCAATTTTAAAATTTCCATATAACAGCTTACATTTCCAAAATATGTAGCTGAAATTTTACTTTGCTGTTGTCATCTCATTGCAGGGGCTCCATACTGTTGTCTCCTTATCACAAAAGTTTCATACCTTCTTGGTGTTTCTTGTGGGCACCTCCTCAGAGCACCAACTCTTTCTTCTTCACAAAGCAGCAAACTGACTCCAGTTGCCATCTCACCCAGCCACCCCACTCTGTTATAGCACTCTTCTTCTCACTGGTTACAGCTGTGGCCTGTTAAAGTCAGGGCTGTTTCTAATCTTTGATAATTGGCCCAGCTGCAACTCCTTAGGGGTGAGATTACTTTCTACATTGTCATTATTTTCTTATTTTTTATCGCCCTACACTTTGCTATCTCAGTGCTATTTCACCATAATCACTGTTGGTCTAGTTCCTTAAATTTTTCATTTATTAATAAAAATGAAACTCTGTCTGTAGTAAGAGACCTAGTGGTAAGTATTTTTACTACACTGACAGAGCTTCTAAGACCTATGCCCCTCTCTGTGAGAGCAGCAGGTGGAAGGATCTGTCCACCATTTGAACAGCATCAAAATGGAGTGGGAGGGAGAAATTCCTGGGAACATACACACCCAAAAACAACAAAAGTAATTGAAACTGTGTATTTGCAAAGGTGTTGAAAAGGGCTGCAATCAAATCTCTTGTCTTATTCACAATTATTTTTTACAGATTATTACCATTTTTTTTTTACAGATTATTACCATATTTTTTGGACGAGCCAAGAACAAACCTTATACATTTATTCTTCAGCAACACTAACATGAGGAGACACAAAACCCAAGGAAAAAAAGTTATGTACTCAGTTGTACTTGAGCATTGCTATCAGTGACACTACCTGTACCATTTAGTGGCATAGGGAAAATCTGTTCACTGAACTAGGAAATGGAAAATTTTGGGTAATGTAACATAGATAACAGATGACCCAGTTACATTTTTCATTGTCAGTAATGTGGGTAATGATGGCAAACAGATAAAATATTTTAAAAAGTCACATCTGTATAATTCACAAAGATTACAGAAATGGAGAAACAAATTAACATCATGTTGTGATATTTTATTATTATTGTTATTATTACAAATAATGTATGCATCTATCTCTACCCACTAGTTTATGCTGGATTATGCAGAAAGATCAAACAAGGGTGGGAGAAATAAAGTGGGAAAAGCAAAAAGAATTTATCCAAATAAAAAAGAAAAAAAATTTAAAAAAAAAATTTTATCCAAATAAAAAACCAGCAGAATACTTTCAGGTAAATTGGTAGGATCATGCCTGCCAACAATAAAGATATTCAGGTCTTATGTGAAAAAGAAAAGAAGATTATGATCAATTTAACAATCACTGCTGGAATGAAGAGTGAAAAGGCTGTTTGCAATGCAAGGCCATAGAATTTCACACTAGAAAATAAGCCTCATAGATTCATAATTGTGTTCTCCAGCTTTAGGAGAGCCTGGAATACAGGATGGTGGAGTCACCATCCCTCGATGTGTTTAAAGAAAGACTGGACGTGGCACTTGGTGCCATGATCTAGTTGAAGTGTTAGAACATGGGTTGGACTCGATGATCTTAAAGGTCTCTTCCAACCTAAAAATTCTGTGATTCTGTGAATTCACCTGAGTAGTGAAGCAGCACAGATGCAGATGGTTTAGGAAAAGCTTAATGTCCCCCTTTGGTGAACAGCAAATAACTACCACAAGAAGTGATTTAACATGACTGAAAATTTATTTTGTCAATAAATTCTAGAAGTGGCCTTTATATGTGTCAAAATAGCAGGACCACTCAGACCATCAAAGTTAATTAGTCCAGGGATTGCTGCTGCCACAAGCCCAACATCTATTGGGAAAAGTGAGACTTGATTCCATTCATAACAAAGTGTACACTTACACAATTACTACTACAAAAAAATGAATGTAAGTAAATATAACACAATATAAAGTAACAGAATGTATAAACCATGATCAAATAGGGGCAAATCAAAATCTGAACATTAAGGCTGTAATAAACAACGCCTTTTCAATTAGGCTCAAAGAGCATGCTTCATTGCTTCATTACTCTAAAATTTGAAATGAATAGACATAGAAACAGTTTCAAATAAATACTATAACAAATAATTTCATCCAATAACTTATCTGAGGTTTATCTCTATTTCATAATTTCCTTGAAATCAATTTTAAATAACTTGCAATAGTGAAATACTAGATTTTGACTGACCCATCCAGAAAAGTACACTAAACTCTTATTAGGAAAGTAAAAATTCTAAGCATAACCAGACACATTGGACAGGTAAAGATAAACTATATTTAAGAGAAGAGAAAGTGGATAGACAACCATCATTAAACTGAATAAATCAGAAGTAGTTAACAGCTAAGCAAAGACATAATAATATGCAGAGATGAGCAAGGACAATCTGCAGATTATTAGCTCCCAAAAATTTATTACAAATTAATTTTATGCAAAGAAATTACAATATGCAAAAATGACAAGGCAAATAAGGCATTATCTGACTTCGATTTCATGGTTCACTTCTGCCACCAAGACCAACAACTGCCATCACACTGTCTACAACACTAACCTTCTGTTACACACAGTTTATCATCATCTGCTCCTCCTTCTACAGAGTTACCATTTTCCCAAGACACCTGGCTACAAAACAGGCTGCCTAACTGGCTGCCAGAAACCTTCAAAGCCACCTTCTGTGTGCTGTTATACCATTCTGGATTCACAGGATTCATATGCATAGGAGAAATTCGAATTCACATTTTAGATTCCCAACTTAGAACAATTACTGCAGGTAAGGGTCTACAATTTATAGCATTTGTAGCTCCCTTTGACAGATTACACTTAATATATGTGTAATTTTTCTCCCTGTCAATTTGAGAGCAACTAAATAACAAGGATTCATTCAATTTTTCCTGATATCTCCCTTATTTCTTCCCCTCTAACCCCAAAATTAATTCTGGAAGTCCTAAGTCTTATAGTACAAATCTTGCTGACTTTGTCCAGTAGTTCAGGATAAAAAAAACTTTATTCATACACAACTGACAGTTATTGTGTTGGTAATAGCTCTATTTTAATGTTTACCTTTCAGTGCACAGACAAAACCAAGTATCACCCCATGACAAGATGCAAAAGACAACAAATAACATTACAAGGATATGGAAACTCTAACTGATAAATCCAATTTTTTAACCCAAAATCTCAGCCTACAGTAGGCAAAAGTCTTGTCTTGGCCAACTGAAAGAAGCTCTTTAGCTAGACAGGACTCACTGGTAAGCAGACATTTCAAAGTAGGCAAGTACAGCTTGCAAGTATCTACAGCTCTCCTTGCAATTTTTTTTTCCCAAAGAACAGCCTATGCATTACTGGAAATGCATAGGCTGAGCATGAAAGGCCACACATTTTGCAAAGGAATTCCAGTATCATTCCCAATTACGCTCCAAAAATCTAACATAACCATACAGTATACTCTTGTGATAAACTATGATAAACTCAGGGTGTCTTAAGTACTGTTTGATCTATACATATGCTTACTAAATTGCAAAAGTGATATAGAAATACATCTACTTTTACTAATTATCATCAAAACAGTTCATGCTTTCAATGAGATTAAAATAAAACTATACAGTAGAGTGTTTAATCATTGTGGATCAAAATTTAACGACAAGTTTACCAATAAAAGCCTTCCACAATGCACAGCCCAGGACTTGAAAGCAAACTAGCTTAAGCAAAAAATGCAATTCACTCTTTGGGAAGAAAAAGACTCCATTAGGAAAAAGACCCTATGTGCCATGGCCCTGTTTTTTGGACGAACAAATCAGTCTTACTTAGGACTAGCTGCTGTCAGTTCAGCTGACACAGTCCAAGAGTAGTCTGTGAGGCAAATCAAAGCAAAGTCAGGTGCAGACAATGGGGACAGTTTCTTCAAAAGCATGTTCTTAATCAGATTGCTAAGGTAGGTCCACTCAAGTAGTTCATTCACACACACTTAAAACAGATATGGAAAAAATGGCCTTTATCATTATAAACTCCAATACTTATAAGCTACCCATAATTTCTGAAAAAATCTCATCATTCTAAAACAAGTGAGCCTTCTGTGATCCTCCCTTTGGGAAGACTTGTGCTAAAATACTGAATTTCTCATGGAATTGAATAATGATATCCCAGTAATTCTAAAATGATTAACAGGAGAGCTGGAAGCTGAAAACTGCCAGTCAATATACTATGCATCAGTTATGTCAAAAAACCATTGTGCAAATCTACACAGTAATCACTATACTCTCTTAAAAGCTGTTTATCCTTTTAAACCTTGCATTTTTAGACTGTAAGATTTTTAAATAAAGCTAATAGAATTGGTGACTAAACTTGAATGAGGGTATGAGGTATTGTTACAGGATGCATTATTTTCTTTCTTTTGACCTACCAATTTCATTGCATTAATATTTGTACCTTCATTACAGAATTCTTCAAGAACTCATATATTTTTGCTAAGGCAAGTCACAAATTATCTTACATGGATTTCTACTTGGACGTAATACAGAAACTATGATTTATTTGTAGCTCCACTGATTAAACTGCATGCCTGACAAAATGCTTAGGTTAAGGGAGATAAAATTCACCCAGAACTAGCTTCTACACCAGGGATTTTTTTCTTATTATCTTTTTATAAATTTAGGTAGTCTGACTGAAATTCTCTGAGCAGTTCAATTAGCAAAGTCTGACTTTCTCTAGATCTGTACTCTACAATTCCTATACAGTGCTCAATAAAGGACAACACAAATCTCTGCCTTCCCTTCAACTAAGGCCCTAAAAACAGTACAAATTTTCTTACTCAGCTGCCTGGTTTTATGACACTACCTATTTTTGAAATGTTTAGCATTTTGTCAGATTTTAAAAAACTGGGTGAAAGATTAAACAGATGTTGGTACCAACATATATACAGAAAAAAGGCTTTCATATCTTAGGAAGTTACAGTAAAAATTAAATATAGTAGGGTTTTCCAACACTGAAGAAACATCTATAACCAAGTTCACCTTGCCATTCACATATTGTCTTCCCGACTCAGCCAAGCACATATACAGAATCTGTTGATTTGGAGCTCACTTAAGCTCAGAAAAAAGCTCACTGATACTGCAGTCAATTTTAATTAACCAAAAATATATCCACTGTTGGTATTGGCAGTTATTTTAGATATTTTTTTTAATTCACTAGTGATTTTTCTCAACAACCAAATAAAGTTCTAAATCCATGCACTGTGGTATATTAAAAAAATCTATTATTGTAAAAATTTGTCTTTTTTTGTTTATATTAAATAACATGTACCACAGAAGCAAGCATACATTTTCAATTTACCATTTACCACCTAATGAAATCTACATAAGCAAATAAATAAACAGAAATCCCAACTGAATGTGGCTTTAAAATTTTAGATGAAAAATAACCTCCGAATGATTTAACTTTATGAGACATTTACTACAAAAAGCAGCATTTAGTATTTACAATCCTATTCTTGATAGCTATTACTACCACATCAATTCCTCATATGAGGGTCAATGCACATAAAAAAGATCCTCTAGAAAATAAACAGACACAGCAACCACTGTTTGTCTGGGGGAAAAAAACCCAACAAATGAACACTGTATCTGAGATCACAGTTGTGGGAGGCCAGACCAGTACTTTGGTTATATGGCCACATTACCTGCACATTAGGAATAAATTATCCCCTTATTACAGGCAGACAGTTTATTTGGATAATTGAGACAGATGGAGGCAACAGCTATAGTTAAGTCTTCCTCCATCTTTAACTATATGGACACTCAATAGCAATTAATCAGCAAGTTATTTCTCATTAATGGAATAATTCTAATGATTTAAATGGTAATCTAATTTTAACTGTAGCACAACCATGATCATGAAGCTACTAAAATACAGAAAATAGAGATTCAAAAACAGAGAAATCATGTTCATCACTTGGTGTAGTGGTTATACAAAATCAGAGCTCTAGTGAGAAAGATTTACACAAAGATCCTTTGAGATGAATCCTGATGCTCTTCTCCACAGTAAATTAAGTTATGGCTTGGAGAATAAACGTGGAAATTTGACTCTAAGCATTACTCTTCCAAGTCTGTTGGTTTTCAAAGGGCTGAACTTGTCCAGCAACCTAAACTGCCCTGATTGATAATTACTGTAACTATTTCACACAGGAATCAGTTATAAACAGATGACATCTGCATATTTGTTACAAACTTCTTCTTGAAGTTTTGGTTTTGTTTCAAAAGTGATCATCAAGGTATCTAAAATTTATATAAAATCCAATGGAAACTCTACAGCACATGATGAATAAAAGGCACAATAAAAACGTTAATTGTTATATGTGACACTGGGTTTGATTCTTTCTAATTTATCATGTGGTACAAATTCCATTACCTTAATAAAAATCAACACTTGACTAACTAAACTTATCTCCCCTTCCCATCCCAGCCCCCAGGATGTTTAATTTAACAAGATTTCTTCACATAATCTCAAAGTGCTGGCCTTTCACTTAAGAGGAAAGGAAGAACACATTCTCTGCTATAATGTTGGAAATTATCAGGCTCTGATCTATCATAGAAATTGGGCTTTGAAACCGTCCTGAGCTACTACTAGGATTACAGAAACCCCACAACAGGCCAACTTCTCCATCACACAAAAACACACTCACTTTTACTAATTTTGAAACAGACCATCATCTCTTTTTGAAATGTTAGTCTTTTCCCTTATATGAAAACAATTTCCTTCTTGCTTTAAGGACTTGCAAACTATGTATACCTGTTTGTTGCAGCAATTCAAAGTATTAAATCTGACACAATTCCAATGGAATTTTCTTGTTATACACTTTTGTATTTGGCTAGCTAGTTGTTTTTGTGTGCTGCTCAGAGAATCCAGCTACTAATGCTGCTGACTTGTGGCTTCCCAAGAAGATCCAAAAGTATCATGCTACAACATATCAGCCTACAGTTCTTCAGCAGGTATGGCTTCCAAGCTTCCCAGTACTGGTGCTGCTAACCAGGCAAGCTGCCAGGGAGATTTGAGTTATACACAGAGTTTGTTTAGAGAAACTAGAGATTGAGATACAAGAGAAAAAAACCCAAAAAACTACCAAACAAAAATATCCCATCCCCCCCAAATTTCAACATTTAAATACCTTATGTGAAATTGAACTATTTTTCATATTTATCTGTGTTCATCATCAAAACTCACTATATACATACTAGCCATTTCAGCAGGTGCATCTGAATTTGATATAGACTTTTTTCCTCCTGGGTCTGCACTGTTCTGAATACTTAATATTTACTATCATTAAATGTTTACTGCATTTTCCCCCTTTTTTTCTCCATTTTGATCCATTTCAATATATACTTTTTTATATGCAGCATAGTAGCTTGTTCCTGAATATTTACTAGAAAAAATGAACTGAATATTCTATTTGCATTCCTTCAAAGTTAGAAGAGAAAAAAAAGAGATTCTGGATGTGCTGTACACATTATTTTCACTTTACAAAACTTTACCTGGCAGACAGGGAAAATAAAATTCCTTGTCCGGGAAAATGAACCGTGAAATTGTGAAACAGCTAGATGAAAAGGCAGCACATTTCAACATAAGCATATAACTGAAGGCCAAACAAAAAATAACTTCAAAGTGCAGTAATACTCTGCAAAAATATTGCTCCTAGTGTCTTATTGTCATTACAAAATGATAATTACACTTTAGAAGAGAGATTTATACCTATAAAGCCTTCAGTTATTAATTCGTGTACATCAATGTCAGCTACTTTAAAGCTCCATTTGCAACAGGTGATCTGAAGCCATCACAAAACAACTTAAAACTGAATAAAAATGCATTTAAAATTGTTACTGCGGTATTTCAAGTGGGAAATGTCCCCACACTACTTGATAATCATTATACATACAACTAAAAATTAGCACTAGATGTATTTTCTTACAATAAGGTTTTGCTTCACAATACTTTCAATACCTTGAAGAGTACAATTTCTCCTTATTCAGGCATGAAGTTATAAATATTTATAAACCACAGAATACTATTTTACACCCAAACCTGCAGTCTGTTTGGCAGCTCTGTTAAATTTTATTTTGTTCCAGATCAACATTAAAATCAATACGGTCATTTAAAAAAAAATCATATTTTAATTAGTTTTGTTTGTACATTTCCAAACTTAGTTCCAACTAAGTTGCCTTTCAGACTGCAATCTTCTGAAGCAGAAAACTAACCTTCACATGTGCCTAACAATAAAAATCTAACCAAATACTTGCATGTGCTGTTAAGAGCATGTATCTTGTATTTCACCTTATATTAAAAAAGGCAAGCAAACAAAAAAAGCCACAAAAATATTTGTCCCTACTTCCATCTCACTGAAAATGAGAGCACTGAATAGAGTATAGCCCATCAGAATAAATTACAAATGGACCGAATTTTTCTTTGAAGTGATTCCTTCCTTTCACAAATAACAGACTTTAGAATATAAAATAATTTAAAGAGCAAGCAATATCACAGGTTTTTTACTTATTTGTTTGAAATTTTGTTGGTGTTTTAGACCAAACTTACACAGAAATATCAAATGGCTACAACTAAACAGGAATGTATTTTGTGATTATTGACATTTAGGAAACCAAAACTTTAAAAATCATAATTTACTCCTCCACTAACAATATTCTATGTACAGTATAAAGGAAGAGGCAAAAGAGAATTTCAAAAATAGCCTAAGAGCAAACCACAACAACGGAGTAACTTACCCGCAAGGCTTCGATCACAAGGTCTCGTGCTTCTAGCTCTCCTTCCATTACACTCAAAAGCATTCTCAGTTCTGGCTTGCTCAGGTTATCCACATCAAACTCTCTTGTCTGTAAGAAATAAAGCACTGATGAGCACACTGACTACAGTAGTTACTGTAATTTACTGTAAAACACAGATGTGTCAGCATTCATCTACAGTTGTCAAAAGTTGGTGTCTTTATTTGTACTATATAAAGTCAAAATTAATAGCAGATAGTCTGATTATTTTTTAAGTAAAGAAATTAAAGCTCTCCCATATTATATTGTTTCAAATTGTTGCAAGGGATCAGTCCTGCAATGTCTTGTGAATGATGAAGGTGAAATGGCACAGCAGCTAAGTTTGTGACTTTGCTCCCTTGTGCAGTTTCACAGAGGCTGAAACAATTGAACAGATGTGAAACAGCACTACAGGGAGGAAGGCAAGAGAGGGGGAAAGGATCTTAACCACAGCACACCCAAGGCACCTGTGCAAACAGCTACCAAGTTACCACCACACACTGGGCTGAATGTGAACTTCTGAAGAACAATTTGTGAAAAGACATGAAGTCTTATGTGCATGCTTTATTTGCAGTCTCATTTGTTTGGCTGGAGAGAACAGTTCAGGTTTAGGAGGCACTAACATTCTTAGCAGCAGTGTCTTTTCATTCCACAGTTAATAACAAGGGTGTAGGTCTGACTGCCTCCCTGAGCAAGACAGGAGAATGGGTTTATACTGATGAATAAAACCACTGAGCACATACTCAGTGTACACTGGGAATACCAGCACGGCCTCTGTAAAAACAAATTCACTTCACAAACTGCTACAGCTCTGTAACAACGTCAACAGGCACATGGTAAAGTGGATCCACTGGACACTGATGAATTTGAATTTTCTAGAAGCTTTGGACAAGGTTCTGCATCCAATATTATACAGAAACTCCTATCCAAATGTGTAAGAATAAAAGACACTTAATGGATAGGAAACAAACATCATGGGTAACAACCACGCTGCAAGATGGAAATAGGAAAGCAGGGGGCACCTCTGGGACCAGCCTTATTCAAGTTCTTCATAAATTGTCTGGAAAAAGGACAGAGAAGTGGCAGATACAGCTATTTCATGTGGAAGCTGGCACATAATTCTTCACTTACAGGTGAACAACGTCCTTTTACTGCTATATAAACCCCTGGTACACCCACATCTCAAGAACTGCGTAAAGTCTTTATCTAAAAAGTGTGGAATTGGCTAACTAAAAGAATGAAGATAAAAGGAGTAAGTACTATATGAGAAAACACTACAAAGCTGGAAGACTTGATTTTGGAGGTGTGGTGAGGAAAATGTTATAATATTCACAAAATCACGAAGGTAGATAAAATTAATGTAATTCTGTTTTTCACCATCCACAATGCTAACACAAGTAGGCACTTAATGAATTTAGAAGGGGATTACTTTCAGGGAGAGAAAAAAAAATTATTCCATGTGCTAGATTCAGCTGCCCAGATTGATTTTCAATATGCTATTATCTCCTGTAAGGTAAACACTAGACTCCTGGCTATGATCTAGATGTGTTTACTAGAAAGCCCGGCAAAGCAAACACTCAGCTATCTTCAGTGTGAAGTAATCTGTTGCTGTTACTGTGAAGTAATCACCAAATTAGGTGAGCAATGTATGTGGATATACTGTATTTTCTCCAAAGCACATACAATCTTAACATTCAGCTACTTGGAAGTTAACTTCAGTAGAGAAAAATCCAATAAGGATTAAGGCAAGTACCATTTCTACTTTTTCAAGGCTAGAGGATAGCAGAACAGTTGTTCTTCCCTCAGGCTATAGAAGGCCCTCTAGAAGGCCATAGATCTAAAATACCCAAAAGTTGGATCTGTGCTAGTATTAGTGTTACACTTTTACTTTGCAGTTAAAACATGCAGAGGTGCACAAATGGCTAGAACTCTGTGCCAGAGCTTCAGCTATTTACATGCACTATGTTGGCTTGAGTTTCCTCATTCAGGTGAGTAACACAGACCAAGCTCCCTGCACAAGCGGGGCCATCCCAGAGCACCGGGCACAGGGTTGTGTCCAGACACATCCTGAATATCTCCACAGCCTCTCTGGGCAACCTGCTCCAGTGCTCAGTCACTAGCACAGTAATGAAGTTCCTCCTCATACTCAGGTGGAACTTCCTGTGCATCAGGTTCTGCCCATTGCCTCTCCTATGACCGCTTGGTACCACTCAGCACAGCCTGGGCTCCATCCCCTTGGCACCCTCCCTTCAGATGAGGTTGAGGATGAGGTTCCCTCGTTTGTCCTCATAAGAAATGCTCCAATCACCCTATTTCTATCAGGCATAACTGTTTTGAAGATGGGGCCATTCTTTCTAACCAGAACTTTAGGCTGAACAACAGTTATCTTCTGTTTTTGCTGCCTGGGTCAACTATTCCAGCAATCCAAAAAATAGCTCTTACTCTCCGTACCAATGAATCATGAGAAACAACTGGTTTCTCTGAAGGCTTTTTTCCAATATATGCTGCAGCACCTCTCACAGTGCTCCTCACAACTCTATATAATGCTCACTGATCTAAGGACACATATAAAATGAGAAGTCACTAAACTTTTACAGCTCCTCACGTAATCTAGTGTCAGTAGAGTAGATTTTACCTTCCTGGCTGCAGCAGTTTTCACACTTGGCACTTCTGATTACTAAATTTAATTCGGTCAGATACAAGGACCACTTATCTACCATCCTTCTCCTGCAAACCACTTCACAAAACCTAATACTTCAGGGATAGAAATTGGTTTCTTCATACAACTTCTTTTATAAGAAAGTCTCAATTTTTTAGATGGAAAACTAATACAGGGATATTTTTTTAAAATAGAAAGCAAGTAATAGAGGGTCACCCAAAAAAGTACAGCACACGTATAAAGGCAGATCTTTGTCAAAAGACTGTCCCTCACAGGTGAAACATCTAATATCTGCAGTCTTTCCTGAGATATAAATGAAAACATTCTTAAAAAAAAACATAGACATTCTTCAACATACTGTGGTGCAGTGATGAGATTTTTAACTAAGCGTCTGCTTAAGCAATTACATAAATTTTTTTCAAGTGTACACCTTGAACTAGAACATAAAAAGACAGCAAAAACTAGCAGTTAAATGTGCTCTTTAGTAATTTACAGTTAGATATAAATAAACACAAAGAGACTTTAACAGAAAGACATTCCAACAAGATATTCAAATGATTTTTATATTTTTAATTTTAAAGACATGAAATAAGAACTAGCCAAACCACTTCATCTCTAAATGACTCTATCATATGAGGCTAAAACCCCACTTACCCAAGCATCTTGTCTCCAAAAGCAGCCAACAAGGGATGCCTTGAGATCAGGACTAGAACAAAACAAGCCCATAATGATACTTCCCAGAAATAGTCTCTCAACCTCCAGCAATTTTCAGCTTGGTCACCTTCTGAGCCAGAAATTGTCATTTTGTATATAGCAGCCCTCAGCTGACATATCTGTTGTGAACCTGCCCCTTTGCTCTTTGTATCTTTATGTCATTTTAGCATCCACAGCATTCCATAGCACAACTACACATTTTGTGTAGAATCACCACCTTTATTGTCAGTTACTTCTGTCTGATGCCTTCTCATTTTAAAGTATGAAACTGTCCACAATCAACCAGAAGAGACACACAAAAAGAAAAATTCTTTTAAGGATGAAAAAGAATAACATAATTTTTCTGGTCTTGTTTATTAATAATTTTATGCTCACTGAGGCTTTTTTTCCTCCCAACTTTATTTGACGAATTCTGAAATTAGAATGACTACTTTTTTCCAGTACTTTAATGTCATCTTTGACTTGTTCACTATGGATAAGCAACATCAAATCCATTCACACAGGATAAGAAGGTGTATGGCAGTCACTGAAGATGCTACCATGTCTTCTCCCCATACAAATCCCTGAATCAGCACTCACAGAGCTGCAACATAACCCAACTTGACCAAAATGCACAGTTTAAACATCTGAAATATTCCCAAGGACAGTTGTAAAAACATCTTAAAGACCTGCATAGATAAAGCATATGATGAAATAAAACTGTCCTCCCTCTTAAACACTGTGCCATCTTCTGTGCATCAAGATGTCAGTCATGGCAGGCCTGCCCCAAGTTCTTATTCAGATGCAGCACTGTTTGGCCAAGTCATAGAAAAAACTGCTGGTCAGATCTAGAGAAGTAATCTTCCTAACATCTTCCAGTGAAGCACTAAGTCTTAGAACTCCAGAAAATAAAGACTGCATTCGTAGCTCATGGCTTATGTGTCACCTGGGGTTTTGCTAGGATACTTGTGGCAGAGTGCCAGGTTGTAAAAATTTAATCATCAACTTAACAACTATGTAACCAAGCCAGCCATTGTATTGGTTTTATACAGAGATATAGGAATACATTGCCCTAAAAGATATTTCATATATACAACCAAAACACAAGAGAACTTCTTCCTCTACCTCTTTCATATTTCAAAATGTTTGGTTTATTTGATCTATAAGAATAAAGTACCTGAAAAACACTATTTCAGTTCTTTCTGTCTCCAAAACTCCATGTTATTCTTCCAGATCAGTTTTGTCAGGGGTGTATGTTGCCTGCACCAACAATAGAGCAAACTGCTAATTAGATAAACTCATCCAACTGCCTGCATGTGTGTCACAAAAACCATACAGGCAAAATGATACCAGCATTGCTAAAGACTAAAATAAGCTCTGCCAAGCCAAAAGGAAGAAAAATCCATCAATTCGGAACAAGAGAAGGACTACCCAGAAGAGCAGAGATCAAACTGGAAAGGCATTTTCCAGCCTCCATTGCCTTTGGAAAAAATAGAAAGAAGATGAAATTGGAAGGTCACCATCAGGCACAGGAAAAGAATGGAGTCTTTCTCTCATGCAAAGCAATTTAGAGTAGAAATGGTAAAAGTCTTTACAGTTAAATGCATCACCCCACTCTGAAAAAGAAATCAAAACCACACAAACACAAAAAACCAAAACAAAAAAAAAAAACAAACCCAGAAAAATATGAGATTGGTAGTGCTAATAGTTTGGTTTTGCAGACATAGCCTGGTGGATAGCACTGGCAACCTCAGGAACTAAAGGTGCTGCTCATTCTGCTATTGCAGCAACTGTTCAAAACTCTGCTGCCTTCAGCAGAAGCTCAAAGAGATAGGTGAAGTACAGAAGCCACAACTTTGTACTTTCTCTAAACATAACAAAGGCAAAAAACAAATTAGCTGGGAATTAATCACAAATGACCATAGGAAACAAGCTCCTTCTTGCTCAGAAAGCTGTTTAAAAGATGGAGTAATAATCCAGGACATGGGCAAGAAACCTGTGAACATAACTGAGGGCTGGAAGGGTGGGAGTGGGGCAGGGAGAAGAATTAAAATAGTGTACAAGAAGACACATAGGGAAAAGCTGTCAAAATTAAAAAAAGAAGTATTCTCAGAAGGGAAGGGAAAGGTACATATCTAAATTTATTACATATTTTGAGTTGTCATCAAAACACAGCAGAATCCTCTTGAGGATTCACATAGCAGACTTCCCAGATAAGGTTCTAAAAATTAAAAAGGTTTGCTATTACTTATTAGACTACACAAAATAGACTTCTAGTATAGTGATGGCCCCACATCTGCCAGACCCATGAAACAACTGCACCAGAGAAACACAACCATGGCTTGTATGTTTTAAAACACCAAGTATGTTTCCCTGGTACAACTCATCTGATCAAGTATAAATATCTATTTTCACTAATTCTCTTTAGTTTCCCATAGAGAACTGCTTATTATGAAATGTCCCAGGACTCAAAGACACTTTTTCTGGGACAGGCAGATTTGATCCAGAACTTAGGAGAGTCATCCATGCCAACTGGACTAGCAGCAGAAGTCCAGCTGGGATGCCCCAGAGTACCCCTAGGGGCCACTAAAGGTGAAAACCTAAAGGTGTGTGTGCTGTACACATGTATGTAAGGGAGGTACCTAATGGTACCAGCTGTGCTAACCAGGTACTTCAGGTCCTTTTATTTTCAATGGAGTAGAATCAGCCCAGTCAAACAAACAAAAAAGCTCTTCAGCTAACCACCAGCAGAACTATTTGCTCATGGCTCCACTGACTGTAATAGGATATTAAATATTGTGCATAAACACAGACACCTAAATTTAAATGTTTTGAACCCGTTCACACCTCTACCCATACCTTCAAGAGCCAGCTGCCTCAGTCACTTCACTCAAAGCCAGTGAAGTTCACAAACCTGTTTCTAAAACAGGTTATTCCTTCTAGCCACTTACTTCACCAGCTATAAAAGGAAGTGGATATGTGGTCAAATGAATCATAGCCCTTTTCTAATAAAGAAAACTGCAGAGAGACTGCTAAAAGAAGTGGTTATAATATCCACATAGTACTCATGAATACTTCAGGGAAAACCACAGTTTATTGCTTTGCCTGTGGAAGGCCTGTTCTTTAGTCTGAAACTAGGGAAAGAATTTGTGATCCCCTGCTTCACCAGAAATTATCTGTTGCAAAAATACGTGCCCATTTCCCACCACATCCAAGATGAACTTCAGAAGATATAACCTTTAGGAAATTTTCTTAGTAACAGAAACAGGTATGAAAGCAGAGAAATATCCTCCAAGGAAAAGCAATGTCATTGAATTTGCTCCCCAACTAATATGGAATTTTTTGCTGAAGAGAATATCATCTGCTGTTAACATTCAAGACTCATAAAATTTCATAGTCATACCTAAGGGATCATGAGGGTACTGTATATGCATTGAATTATAACATCCATTAGCTCAATGATTTTTATTGGATTGTTCACCACAAGAAGTTACCCACTTATTCTGCCCTCCTCAAGCACACCTCCCCAGCTTTCTGGGTTTATCAGAAGGTTTTCTTTAAACGGTGTGGGGGAGGTTTTGGTTAGCTATTGTGGGCTTTCTTGGCTTCAGCCAACAGCAAAACTTTTAACAGTTTCAACATTAACCACAAATATACCTCAGAGCTGGGAAATTTGTTTTGGAAACAACAACAAAAAAACCCCAACCAACCAGCCCCCAACCCCTACAAAATCACTAAGACACTGACCTTTATACATACCCAGATATTGTCACAGCTGTTAAAACATTTCTGCAATCTATTAAAAGCCACAAAGATACTTTGCCATTTTTCAGTTCAGTGCAAGTTAGGCTTCTATGAAGATCGAGGCCCAAAAATCCTCTACAATCATGTTTAAATTTTTAGATTTAATGGGCAATTTCTGTTCAGCAAGTTGCTTCCAAATAAGTCACTTGAAAGGCAATTAGTAATTACAGGTTAAACACAGATATGGGTACACACTGTTGAAGCTATCTCTGTTTGCCAGAATTTTACACCTGACTGTGCTATGAGAGAACCAAAACAATGCCCAAGAAAGCTTTAAGTCATTTATCACTTGTACATACCAGTACATCTCCCCTAAGCCTCCTTGACAGCTTCTGGTTTATATGTCCAAGGATTATACAGCTGTTTTAAATCAATTGTTCCTTTTCCTGGGTAGGAGTAGGTGCACAACCAGACTGCAAACTGCTGTCTTCCTGAGATCTTTTCTTCCTGTCCCAGTTTCCAACTCTATTCCTATCTCGTTATATCCCCTCTGAGGCCAAAACAATGCTCACACAAATGAAGTCAAAGCAGTAGGGAAAACAACAGAACTTACTGCAGCCATCAGCTTTACACCTCCCATGTCACTTTCACATATCTGGCTCAGAATTTTCACCTCTGCACTTCACCTCTAATGACAGACAATGTGACAGTCCACACTCAGAAGAGAAAGGAACATTTACAAAGTGGACTGCATTCAGTGGCTTTCTTTTCTCATCCCCAAAGATCTTCACAACACAGGAAGAGAAGGTGTGCTGCAGGTTGTGGAGTAGAAGGCATAGAAAAGGCAGTGCTGTAGTTTGGAGAAGGGGGAGGAGAGGAAGAAAGGAGGATGGAAGTGTCACTGCAAGATGGATGGAGGGAGACCAGTGTCTCACCACAGAGAAGCAGGAGAACTGGAACAGACAGAACTGTGCTGTCTCTGCATGTCATCTACAGGCTGAAACACAATGGCATCACACATCTGACTAGGAGAAAATACCTCCTCTGAATGATAATGCAACACTGAAAACTTGTATTCAGATGATAACAGGGTTGCTAATGGTCCTTTTGTGAGTGACCATTTTCTAGCATGTCATCTCTTGTAAGAGATATAGTCTTTGCTTTTCAAGGCTATGACCTCATTTTCTACTACTTGCAGTAGTTTTCAGATAAGAATCTTTCCAACTGATCTAAATCAGCCTATATAATTGATATCATCAAGCCATAATTTAGCATTTCATTATATTGACCAGAATGGCAGTTCTACTACTAATATTCTTACAGATCAATAAATAGTGAATACACCAAGGTAGGCATAAAATACCCCACAATGTCACCACAAAGTATCATGGAATTTCTCTCAGGTTACATTTTTTTTTTTAGTATTGATGGTTTTTAATGTAGTGTAACTTTTTTGTACTGTTACATGACCCACAGCAACCCAGAGTGATCCTGTGGGGTAGGCACACGTTCTCAGTGCAATTTTATAGCAACATCCTTACTCACTCTAGTGGAGTCAAGATTGCACTCTATCAATATCCACTAGGTGTACAGCTTTACAGACAGCTGAAGGTACTGTCTTCGAGGGGAAAATAACATTTATGCTTTTGATCACTGGTCAAGCAAAATCAAACCCCAAAATTTTACTGAATAATTTCAACAGACTTCATGTTTGATATAACAGGCTTTTCATAGGCTTTGTTAAATCTACACTGAAGCTGAAGTGTGTGACAAGTGAACCCTCTGCACAGCAGGCTGATGTTCAATGTTTCAACAAAAAGACTGACAAATTGGATTATTTCTTGCTATGATATAATCATTATTGGTAGATATTAGGCAGATGGAAGTCATTCAAAGATGTTTTAAAACACACACATATGTTTTCTCTCAATTCCAGCCCAAGCTGCATCAACACAATTTCAGTGACTTCAGTGCGATCATGCTGAGCAGGTATGAAAAAGGACCAGAACCACTCCCCTGCCATTTTTGCCTGTCATCCGTACCACCATAAAAATGCCAGTATTTTGTGGGAACAAAGGGATGGGCTCACCAAATGCTGTGCTTTATCCTAGGAAACTCAGAATAACAACATTATCAGCTTTGCTCCTAAATCTAACACACTATAGAACAGTCTAGGCTTTTCCAGTCAAATTCCCTGGTGAATGTAAAGCACTTCCCTTTCTTTTCTACAGTGCTTCTAGAAAGAGCAGAAAAACTCTTTATTTTCCAGTGATGCTATTGATAATGTATCAAGACACAAGAACAGAATTTAGTATCAAGAAACCCTATTGTGCTGTCCTTCTGCTTACAGCATAAAACTTACACATTAACACATTACTAACACAAATACTGCTTCTTCAGAAAAAGCTCAGGAAAGCTCACAGCTTTTTACTGCACCATTTGTGCAATCAGAATTCTGAGAACTAGAAGAAAAAAAATATAAAACAGAACAAAACTAAAACCCAAAAAAAGCCCTAACCTAAAACTGTACTTAAAACAATATTTTTTATAAGTTGAAGTTTAGTGTGACTTATAGTCACCTGAATGATTATGGTCATCCAAAAAGTCAGATGATCCAATTCATAATTCTGTATCTCTAGTTTAAACACAGAAAATAAAAGCTATTCATGCCAACCCTTCAAAATAAATATTTAGGCATTATATATGTATTGTTTTTTAAAAAATTCATTGCACAGAGGTTTTCTTTTTATTTTCCAAGAGAAAATTAATCAACAATAAAATATTTATACTGGTAAGGAAAAAAACATAAAACAAAAAATTAATAACTGAAGATAAGTTAAAAAGGAAAGCAGTATTTAAAAATATTTTGTTATTTACATCCTATCATCTCTTCACTTTTAAAAACATATTTTAAAATGAATGCACAGTGGAGAAGTAGCCCTCCTACCTTTCACAATGAGAACACCAAATTGCATGAGTGGCTTATACTCCATTGCCTAACAGTGCAATACTGAAGTGCTATTTGATTACAGGCTACTTGTTTGATATTTTAAAACTGAAAATTAAGGCAGTATTAATATGAATATAGTAAAGAATTTAGTATAAATAATTTTGATGAAAACCTGGGCTTTAAAGTATTTAAGCTTGTTTTTAGTAATTCTTACCTTACTATACATTTTATCATTATGTCATTGTTTGAATAGACAGTGATGTTATAAATATGCACTGTGTTAGATTTGCTTTTTTAAAGGAAAACTGAATTTCCACAACACTGCAGATTTTAAGACACCAAGGACAATTATGTACACAGTTGGAACAAGGTTTCAGATAAGAACTAGTGCCTGTTTGGAAGTAAACAAGATAATAACAATAAAATCCTGGCAATAACCTAAATTCCAGAGAAACTAGTGCCCCTAGCTTCGGGAGTCCTCGCCGTAAGGAACGATCCCGATCAGAACGGGCACCACGGCGGTTTTACCGCTCTCAACTTCGCATGTGGCTACGAGACCGAGCAGCCCCAGCCTGACGCGGGAGCTGCGGCTGTCGGCCAGCGAGTACCGAGGGCTGCTTCGCCCGGGAAGTGCCAGACAGGCCGGACCACGGCAGGTCCGGGATGCAGCGGGAGAGGGAGAGCCGCCGGGCTGCCAGAGATCTGCCACAGCACGGGCGAGCAGGAGCCGCGGCCCAGCAGAGGCGCAGACCGCCCGAGCAGACGGGCCTTGCAGCCTTGCCTGGGGGCGTGCGGAGCAGGAGAGAGGAGCCCAGGGCCGGCCCAGGGGAGCGCAGCCTCCCCCTGACACCGCTGTAACCATCGGCAGGCACCGCACCGCATCCCTCCCAGCTGCCTCACCCACCCGCAGAGAGGACACGCCAGCAGGGAGGGCGTTCTGCTCCGCTTCTGAGGATATCTGAAGCGGGGAGCCAGATCCTGCCCCTGGGGCGCGGGCCCTGGGATCCGAGAGGTCTCCACACACCCGAGGCTCGGGACAGGGACTTGGGGCGGGGGAATAGGACGGTGCCTCTGCGCCGAAAACGCCTCACGAGAGGCAGGCGAAAGCCAAGCGCCTTGCGGGCCCGGCAAAGGGTTAAAGAGCAACATTTCCCCGCGCCCGGGTCTGACAGGTCCCGCCGCCCCAGCCGCTGTCAGCACCTCAGCCCTCCCGGAGAGCCGGGGCGCAGCCCCCTCGCCGTGCGAAGCAGCGGGAAAAGGGCGGTGGGTGCGAGAGAGGCGAGACGGGGAGCGGAGCCCCCTCCGTGCCCCTCACGGGCGCCGCACGCCGTTCCCCGCGCCGGAGCAGCGGGAGGAACAATGGGGGCGAGAACCCACCGCCCCCGCTGAGGGAAGAGGGAGAGCCGCAGGGAGGCAGACCCCGCGCCTCTCTCTGTTCTTGCCCGGGGCGGGACGGGGCTCGGCGGCGGCGGGTCCCACAGCGAACCCCGTCCCGCCCCGGGGGACAAGGAGGGCGGAGGGACGGAGCGGCGGAGGCGAGTCTCCGGGCACGGCTTCGTCCCAGCGCCATGGGGAAACCCTCCTCGCCGCGGCTGGATCGCACCCCCGTCTCCCGCCAGGCCGATTACCGCTGCCGTGGCCGCCGAGTCCTCCCGCCCGCCAGAGCCGGGCTCGCCGCTCGCTCCCTCCGTCGCCATCTTCCCGCTGTATCGGCTCCGGCGCGGAGCGCGGTGCGGAGCCGAGTGGCGGAGCCGCCGCCGCCAGGCGCTTAACCCGCTCCCCGCCGGCAGCGATCCCGCCGGCAGCGAGGGCGCTTAACCCCTGCGGCGCCGCGCAGGCGGGGCTGCCGAGCCGAGCCGAGCCGAGCCGCCCCCTGCGCCGGCAGAGGCGAGCGAGTGCCGCCGCCGGGCGCTCGGGCTTCCCCACCCACCCGCTCCCCGTGCTCCATACGGCGGCCCGGAGACAGGCGGAGGGGGAGCGGGACCTCGCCGCGGGCGGCCGGCGCGCAATGGTGGCGGAGGGGAGTGTCCCCGCTACCGCTACCCGGGCCCCACGCACGCATCGCTCTCCTCCCTATCCCACCCCCGTGGTTTAGCAGCAGAATAAGAAAAGAAAAGGTTGTGGACGGGACGAAAAAATAGGGAGTTGCAGTGGGTTGGCTTACCTGATCCGTGAAACCTCTAAACCAACTGAAGTCTTTGAGGGAAGAAGGGCAACGGTGTCTCTTCCTTGCTGGGGGTGCTGACTGGAGGAGTCACCTCTCCCTCCCCCTCCCCTGTGGAGAGGTTTGGGGGAACATTCTGCTACCCGCCATTGCTTGACTGCCTTATTTTCAAGGCATGTTTTCAGACCTTGTGTGAGGGTGGACACTCAGCCAGGCCCAGTGTTTTGGCACCTCTCAGATGCGGTGCTGGAGCCCATCCTGACCTGGGGCTGGGCTTTGCCATTCCAGGTGGGTACTGAAGCCAAATCCTGTTCAGGATTCCTTCCAGAGGAAGGTTTTGGCGACTGAGCTGAATGTTCCCTGCCCAGGAACATCCTGCACTGCCCCTCTCCAGGGGATGTTCCTCACGGTCTTGCTGTACTGCTTTGCCCCAGCAATGGGGACCTACACTAAAACAAATCTAAATGTACTGCCCTGTGGAACCAATTTATCTAATATAAGCTGAATTTGCAACACTGTTTACTCTGCAGCCACATAAAACTTCCACCAACAGCAGGCTCCTTTGAGCCTTGCCCAGCTCCTGCTTTCACAAGACTGCCTCAAGTCTGCTGAACTAAATCCCTTGACACCAGCACCAGAAATGGGCCAATGCCTTGATCAAAGACAGCATGTTCTTCTATGCATGCTGTACCTAAGGATGGAAGTACCCATACATGAAATTTTTCTCCTTTACATCACCAGAAGGGGAACTGTAGTAGAATAAATTCCAGTTGTAAGGTAGATGCACACTGAACAGAGCAGGAAGGCAGTGTATAGGATCCACTACAGGCTACATAAAATTCAGTTAAACAGATGTTTTCTGGTTTAGGGCTTGTTTTTTCTTTCTCCTTGAAAAGCAGCTCTCCTGCTCAAGCTTTACATTTTTATAACTATAGTGTGTGCTTACATGCCTTCTATCACTGAAGCTAAGCTACATTAATGACACATAGCCCAAAAAAACTTGTTTTTCTCAGTTCTCAGCACTCTAGTGCCATTTAACTTGTTTAGGACAAATTGTTGCTTGACTTCTTTATTGAAAGCAAAGTAACATACATTACTCATTATTATTATTTATATAAATTTGGAAGATTATTTGGCGCTTTGCCTTCAAGAAATGCAGCAAGAGTAATTTGTTTCCTATGAACTCTGTCATACTCCTCTCTAAAATGGATTAAAATACTGAAGTTTTTAAAATTGCTTGAAAATATCTTTTCTCCTACTGATTCCTGTCTACCATTATCATAACCAGTATTTCCCTATTGCATTAGAATCATCTGCTGTCCCTCACAGTTAGTTATGTGTCTCTGAGTTGGTGCAAAGCATGAACACAACATACTGTGTAAATACTGGTTTTTAATGCCATATATGTCAGAGCAATGATGTGCAGAGCAAAGACTGCACTATTTATCTCTTGCTCTGCTGAGATCATAAACTGGTTTAGCTGATATTTCATCAAATACCAAGTGTACATTTATCAAAATAACAATGAATATTATATTAGTCATAGCTTGCCATTGCAGACTTGAGAACTGATCTCTCTTTCCTCATCTGAAGATAAATTTAGGATGATTTCTGAGAGACATGGGAGTGCTCAATCTCAGCCAGCAAAAAATTAATAGAATAGATGGACCAGCAACACTTCAGTTAAAAGCCCATCTCCAGACAACTAATATCCAGCACATCATCCAAGTGCTGGAAGTACTTTGATCTGCTGTTATGGTCAGAAAGATGACAGACATGCTTTTGAAGGAGGAGTGATCTATGTTTCTTTTTTATGTCATGAAATGAATCATCACAACATTTTGAAAATATTACTGATGTTTGTAATCGTATAAGACTATACTGCATGTTTGTGTTTTCTTCCATCTTTCCCCTAATGACAGCAACAAGGCTTGTGGTTGGCATGAGAGCACTAAAATCCAAATTGGATATTGCCAGTCACTCCTGGGAGTAGATTCTTGTGCTGCATAGCAATCACTGTGTCATCAGTGGTGGTGGTATGGTCCAAATGTCTTTGAGGTTTTGCTGCATGAAAAACACTTTGACACTGGGAATCATCTTCAAACCAGATGATGTTTTTTTCCTTGATTGTTACTCCATCACTGGACAAGGTCTTAGTTATCCTGTGGTTATTTTTCTTATGCTACTGGCATCCTCTCCCAGAACTGGCTCTAAACCCACAGTAACGCAGCATCTACACACAATATGAATGACTTCAAAGTGAGGGACAGCATGACTTCATGACTGCTATCACAGTGCACGGTCATTTCTGTGCCTTCACTATACAGGGCAAACCAGCTCTTTAATGCATGTCTAGGTCAGAGCCCTTCTAGGAGAAATTGCCTTTGCTTTCACAGACAATTTTATCACCACAGTAAGGCAAAGGAGTTGCTTCTCTCAGAGGAAGGTGCTCACTGTTTCACTATTAGCATGTAGCTGGCAAACTGAATACAATTGACTATTTTTCTGCTGTTCCAGTTTTATTTGGCCTGAATAACATAAAGAAAAGCCCAAGCCTAGGAGCAGGCCTTAAGTGTATTTCTTTCCTAGGATTAGAGAGCTGGCACAAAGGAGTGGAATGTGTCCACACCTTACAGGATGCAGCTGCTGAACTGAGTGGTGCTTATTCCTTCCCTTAGCACACAACTGTAGTGACAGAAAATTCCTCCCTTGGCTTTCTATTGACAGGGAAGCAAATTGCGTGTCTCAATTGTACAATGTATCGTGGCTTTCCTGCCTTGAAACGAACCATTTGTATGAGAAAGCAAACAAAAAAGTGTAAAATAGTATTTTGTCTTTAGAAACAAACAAACAAACAAACAAACAAACAAAAAGCCTCTGTCTGAATTTAAAGCAAGGAGGAGATGTTGAAGTCCCAAGATAAATTTTTGCAGAATATTAGATTTCTGAGCAAAAGTAATTAATGACTGTATCATCAAAATCTTCCCAAAGGTCCTACCAGTGAAAACTTAAGACATTTCTTCCATCGCCCTCATCTAGGACTCATCAAGCCAAGCCAAACAACATAATTCAAATACTGCACTGATTCCCTTTTCAGGAAACTTTGGGTTTGGAGACCTTTATGCAATACAGGGCACATGGATAACTCTGAGCCATTGACTTGGGTTTTGTGAAGAAGGGCTTGCTTTCTCTGAAAGATAGCACAGCACTGTGCAGGTGAAATTCAATAGCGAAAGAGACAAGATTTTAGAGGGCATGTTGGCTGCTTCTGGGGATCTTAAAGTAACACTAAAAAGAAAAGTGAAAAGGAGGCAAAGTCAGAACGCTGAGAACAAAATAGAATCTCCAGTAGGCATTCAAAGAAGAGAGGCTTTAATTGACTATGCAGAAGAAGCACAGTTAATAAAGTGTTGGACTGATTGATTTGTGAGCATAAATTCAACAGTGTTGAATATTACTATGAGCTAGTGATGTGATTCACCTGACTGGAGTGTTGAAAACTGTCTATAATCTGCTTAGAAAGGAACAAGTGCATACAAAAAAGGGAAAACTATCAAAATAGAATGTTCTGAGTGTCAGCATTACTGACATTTCAGGAAATGTTATTTGAATGTTTATGTGCTGTGTTTTTAATGTTTAAAACACAACATGAAGTATTTAGTGCCTATTGCAAACCTCACATCATACTAAAGAACAAAATGGCAATATCCTCAAGTATCTTTTACAAAAGAAGAGACAGCTGCTATCACTGAGACTTTGCCTTGAATAACATCATTTTGCCATTACTGTAATATCCTGTAAATATCTAAAAAATATGGGTGATAATTCAAAATGTTAACCTTGAGCAGAAGGAGTCTAAATGAGACATCCTTTTAACACAAGAAGAGGAGAAGCTCACTCCAACTGGAATCTAAAATTTTAGTGTTTGCTGTGCCTAGGTTCTGGAAATCTGAGCCCAGAATGGAATCTGGAAACTAAAAATGGGTACAGTTTATGAATTTGAAACATTTATTTTAGAGAAGTCTTGAAGTCTATGTTATGCAAAAAGATCACACACTGATTTTCTTGGAGTTGAAATACATAAGCTTTCCTATGAGGAAGAAAAGATACAATAACTCGTTTGCTGTCAAAACAAAAAAAGGAATGTGTGCAGCTTTCTAAATACCAGAAAGGTATAGAACAGTTAAAATTATCAAACTGGAAATGTATTAAAATATTCAGAAAAGGTAAAATCTAGATCTTATTTCTCTCTTTCATTCATCTTCTCCTCCTGGTGGATACCAGTAAGGAATGTGAAGGAAATGCAGAAAAGTTTTCTAACTGGAGCAATGAAGGTACAGGAATCAAGAATTCTCAGAACCAGTTTCCCTAACCAGGCATGATGACTAATATACTTCTACAGGCATCACTACTTCCAAGCAAAAACCCCACTATTTTTTCCTGGACATGGGAGAAATGCTTGCTGCTGTGATCATATTAGCTGTAGTGGCAGGAGGCAGGCGAATTCATGCTGCAATTGCCAGACGTGGAAGAGTCTGTTCCTTTACTGGCAGGATTTATGCAGGGATCTGCAGTGCTGGGAAGTGCACTACCTCATTTTGGAATTTAACTCTTTGCCCACGAATCACCACACCATGAAATTAATATTTTCAGTGACTACTAAATCACTTTATTACAGAATCTCTCATCTTTTTATTCTTTTTTTTCTCTTCTTTTTTAAAAATAATCCATTGATTGCTAAGCCTACTGTTTTAGCTTTTGCTTATTTTCATTATACAAAAGGTTAATTTTGAAATTGCCCTATGCTGCTGACATCTTATGAATAAAATTGGATCACTAAATACCCCCCAGTAAAGATGAAACTGTACCACTAAAAAATGGACCACTGTATCCTTGCAAAAACTCACCTGGAATTGGAATGCTAGTGCACATAGCAGAGGTTGTCCTCTCTGCCAAACCCTCCTGTTGTTCTGAGATCTCACTGCGAGCTCAGTGCCATGTTCAGGGTTGCAGCACATGAAACAGCTTCAGGAGGACCTTTGCTCTGTAATTGTAGGAACAAAACTGCAAGGGAGGTTAATCATCTCATTGCCAAGAAGGATGACTCTCAGGAAGGTGGTAACTACCTAGGCACTTAGATAGAACATTTATAAAGGGGCTTGGTAATGAAATATTTTTCACATTGAAATGCTCCACTAGGGAAAAATTCCCTTGCTAATGACACAAAACTGCTTCAATAGGTTGTTATGTCCATCACTGAACTGCAGAACCACAGCCCAGGAGAACTGGCTCCTGTGATGATGACACAGAACAGAAATTATTGTACTGAGGAGTTAACTCCCACCTGGAAAACAAGCATTTGCTAGAATAAAGGAACAAATTTACTTGCCTGTAGGAAAGTGATGCACTTCTTCACCGATGTAACTCAACCTTTGCAATGTAACTTTATTTATACTCTCAAAGTTGAAAAAGGATTTTATGAAAAGACAAGAGATCTCTGTATATGTGTGTGTGTGTGTGTGTGTGTGTGTGTGTGTGTGTTTGTGTATGTGTGTGTGCGCTCCATGAACTGAACTAATGTGATCATATTGCCAAGACTCATAGTGACCTGAACTAAAGGTAGGCAACTCATGTGTAAGTCTGTGGTTCAAGCTTATGGGTAAGAGAAGACTGATGAATGTTTTAATCTGGGGAAAAAAATCAGTAAGACAGACTGATTGTGAAACCATAAGTAAAAAAGGCAAAATTAAAATTCATGTGGCACCCTGAATATGTGCAAAATTCACTTATTTACATGTAAATGAGGCAGACAGAGGAAAAACAATGAGCAGGAGAGAGGTAACCCTGACTAGTCTTTCCTGTCAAGCACAAGCATTTTTCAATATGCAACTGCACTGAAATCTTTAAGTCAGGGATTAGGGATTCTGCCTTTACTGTAATGTTTAAATTCTGGATATCCATAAGATTATCTTTCATTAGAATTTTGCTCAGCATGCCCCTCAACACTGAGATGTCACTCAGATTGTGTGGGATTGATCCCCAGTGTGTCATTTGCCTACCTTACTGGGAATTAAGCGGGAAAGAAATTAAAAGGATGAGTAAGAATAGCTTTGTTGCAAAAATAAAATGAGTTTTTAGGCTCCTGAATTTCATCAGCCCAGAAGTTTCATCAATAGATGATGGGGACTCTCTTGCCCTTTGTGCCTTGACAATTTCCTCTGAGATTTGAAGACTGAGCATGAATTCTAAGCCAAAGCTCTATAGAAGATCTACTGCAACCAGACATCTGTATGAATATGACTTTACAAAATATCTTGGGGGGCTGAATAATCTTGCTGCAGGACAAAGGCAGAAAAAAAAAATAAAGGCAGTGGATTTGGAGTGAGGGATATTTACATAATATTTGATCTTTGTTATTTTAAAACAGCTACAAAACATGAGTCATAGAAACCTAGGATTGGATTGCCAGTTAGTCTAACATCTTCCAGATTCTAGAACACATATTACACAGTCCTGTAAAAAAAATGATCACTTTAACATCAGAATTTTATTGCATTTATTTTTACTGTTCAAATAATGCTGAATGTTTTAGGATTAAACTGTATAAATTTTGCAAAATTTCTGAAAAAATTAAATATGTCCTGATGCTGGTCACTTTTTCTTTAAGGGCTATCAAATAACCACAATATCTTTCAGAGTCTTGTTATATTTGGGCTGTTATTTTAAAGCAAAAGCAAAGATAAAGGAAAGATCATTGACTTGGTAAGGACCACAGAAGAGTTTGGAAACTGTAACTGAGAAGGGAAATTTTGGAATAATGGTTTCCACCCTCCTTCTATTATTGAAGATCTGAGTAAATGTATACATTTAATGAAATGAGATTTAGATGTCCCTTTGCCAAGATAAAGAGATTGAACTGGAAATGAACAGGTACTTTAAAAAATTGCACTGTCAAAAAAGAATGCTTTTACAGCTGAGGAAGACTTCATTTCAGTGAAGTTTGTGCTGCTCTGTACTGTGGACACTCTTAAGATACAACAGTATTTGTGCAAAAACACAACACAAGTACTTTTTTTAATTTAATGGATAGTTTGTCCAAAAACCATTTGATTGTGAAAAACACCAGCACAACATCCTGTCAGAGATGGAAAACGATTCTGATTAGAAAGAAACTTCTTTTGAAAACAAATTGTTATTGGCGGATAACAAGAGGATATTGGTAGCATTTCTGAAGGGAAAATGCATCCCAGAGTATAAAGCAATTGTGTGCAGTAGCTTCTGTTTATTCTTTGAAAAGGCTTTTCAGAAATGTGACCTCTTAAGGGAGTTGTGTTTTGCAGAGATCACTCTAGAAACAGCCAGGACAGAGCAGCAGCCTAGAACAAAGCTGCTTCTCACCCATGGCAGTGTGAAGGGATTGCTCCCCTGCCTTTATTGAGGCCCCTTAGGAAGCCTACAGGATGCTGTTGCTAGGCAACTCCCAAAGCTGTGGTGTATATAGCATTAGGTATTAATTATTGTCATGGGCCTTTTCCATGGAAGATCCTGAAAACATGCAATTAGACACATCACAGGATAAGTAATTTTTCATTCTGATGGACAAGCATTATTATTCTGTAGAAAATTCAGAATTTGATAAATTGTTCAAAGGTGACTGACTGTGCCAAGCCTAATATTTGCTTTTTGTTGTGATGCTGTTTTGTAATTGCAGCAAAGGGATTTGGACAGCAATATGGTTACAGTAAGCTGTTTAAAGGTGCTGAACTAGAATATAGTATTACTTCATTTGTTTTGTTGATTAAAGTGCTTAGTTCTTAACTGATCTTTACCAGCATTTTATTTTGAGTAGTTCAGGTCAGTAGTCGAGAAAAAAAAAAAAGCCTTAGAACATGAAAGCAGTAAAATAAAATATTTAATAGCATATGGCAACAGAGAGATAGAAATAAACAAGAAATTAAATCTTGTGAAAGAGGCAAGTCTGGTTGTGTCTACCATGAGATGTTTCTGCATATCATTGACTTGTATTTATGGGAAAGGAGAGCTGCTCTTCCTTCTCTTGCATTACCTATCTAGCTAGTCATTACAAGCATAATGGGATGCATTTGTGGTACATTCCACTTTTAAGGGGATGAATACTGAGAATGGTTATACCCCATGGAGTTAAACAGGGTAGCCTAGAAGTTACTCCAGTTACTGCAAAGGAAAATGGAAGTCACGCTGAGGAAAGTCATTACCAAAGGTGAAAACGTAAACAGCAGCATATTGAAAATTCCTGTGAAGTGACAGTGACAAACTGTAACCAATGTCCAGGAAAATAAATTACTGTCTCAGGACAGGAACTGAGTAATGAGAAAATTGGAGAAGGAAATTATTGAACTTTTATCAATTAGTGCAAGTAAAAAGAGTGCTAGTTATTTTCCAGTTTAAGAAAGAAAATGAGACTGTGGGTGGAGAGGCTCAAAGAGGCACTAATAAGAGGTTGTGTGACTGAAAATCTTTGTACAGACAAGGATGCCCTCTCCCACATCTTGGATACACTGAAATTTGTTCAGGAGCATGAAATGTAGCAAAGGGGAACAGAAGCAATTTGGATTATGTGACCTGTAGATGCAGCACATGTTGGAGGATAAAAACTCGGACTCTGTTTCCTGGGCTGTGTCCTTTTAGATGGATATGTGGCAGAAAACTGCCATGAATATTGATGGAAAATCTGCCACAAGATGCTTCAGAAATTGGAACACTAGTCAGACTGTTAATGTGCTGCTTGAAATACCTATAGAGCATGCTAGCCAGCAAACTTATGAGGTAGGCCACAAAAATGTTAAATTGAAAAATGACTGAACCTGTCTTCTTCCAGTGAAGAAGTCCAGACATTCAATTTCAATCAAATGAGGGCAGAAGGCATGAAAATTTCACAGCTACCTCCATAACTATTCTCAGCTCCAAAACATTACTGCCCACTTGTTGAGGCCACTAACTTGTTTTTCTTTTCACTGCTTCCAACTGGAAAGAGTAGTAATTTCATTCACAGTGTTGATAGATAAACGACTGAGGCAAAATTACTGTCCTTTGGCCATTCACAGTGATAAATGTTCTTCTTTGAAAGCTAGATTAACATTTTCTGAACCCTGTTTTTCAAGCATTGCATCTTACTGATAATATGTGTACTTTTTAATTAAGTGCTATGCTAGAGAAATCAGTTATTTTTAAAATGAAAAGTTTGTTCCACAAAGGCATACTGAAGGCAGAGAAATGAAGAAATGAAATTAGTCTTCCTGAAAAAGAAAACTAACACACTAATTTTATAATGAATTCTATCATGAATGTGAATGCATATGTTGGAGGATCGTATTGTTCAAACAGATTTAGGAACATCTTTTTTTTCAGCAGAGATTTTCCTTTGATAGCACTTGCAGAGCAGGTGGATTTGCTGTCACTGCTGAGTTCTGAGGAGCCAAGATGTGCTGCATGATAGCAACCACAGATTTCAGGTGGGCTCAGGATGTGTGTCTGCGCTAGAGCCCAACCAATGCCGTTTGTTGATGTGACGGAATTCACACAGCAACCTACAAATAAGTGTGACTCACGTCCTGTCTCATCTGTAATACTGATTTTGGACTACCAGTTGCAATCTTATGAATCTTCATGACAGCCTCCTCTTTCTTGATGTGCGTTAGATCAATGTGTTTGTCTTTTCTCTCACTCTTCTGATTTGAAACATTAGATAAATGAACATGGTATTTATGTGTATTGATTTTCTCTATTTTTCTTACATTTTGGGGTATTACTTTGAATTACTTTGCACCATTTCTAGTCATTTGATACAGTGAAATGGACCTGAAGCTATTTCCTGCTGTATATCTTGTTTACTTCCTTCATTTTTTTGTTAGAAATAGCTTGTGTTTGTTTTATGATTCTTTGATCAGTACTTTTCATTAGTCAGCTATTGTATTTAGTTACATATTCTAACTAAAATCATCATCTCATTTCCACTTTAGCGTCTGTCTGTGATAGCATCATGCTTAATTCAGTTGTCTTCAGCACTGTTTTCTCTCAGACCCAGATCTGTGAAGAAACCTGTTGTCTCATTGCCCAGAAAGCTAGAAGCTGGCTTTGGAGGTGCCCAAATCCAGCAGCAAAATCACCTCGGGTTAGGAATTTACAGTTATGAACTTGGTTTTTTTTTTGTGAAAGAGACAGCAGGAGCAGGGCTTTTTAACATTTGAGGCTTCGGTCCCAGTCCCATTTTGTTGATACGAAGTTCAGAGAACCTGAACACATACTGTTCTAATTGTAGAGAGATACCACCTTTTTTTTGTATACTTGAAGTTTGTCAGAATTAATGTAATAAAATTTTGTATTTAGTGCAGAACAGACTCTTGAGCATTGAAAAAATGAACAATCAAAAGAGTGAACTGCCAGTGCATGCCAGCTGCATGCCTGCTGACCCTGACCTGCAATTTACTTAAGCCCAGAACAGTATTTTTCAGTGACCTATTAGAAAACAAAACAAAACAAAACAGAAGCAACCTAACGAAAAAACTATCAAACATTTCAATTCAGTGTTCCATGGTACTGGGAAATAAGAGCTTAAACCAATTGTCCCCTCAGGTTCACTTTTTCTTACAGCTTTACTGAAGGTTAAACTGTTATTTAATGAAAAGAAACATTCATGTACAGCTTAGCAGCAATATTATAACAGGAAAGATATAATTTCTTCCAAGAGCTGAGAGGAGCACAAATGCAAATGATAACTCCTTCCTGCCCTGAAAATCCTGAAATAAATATTTTTCTTCTCATCTCAGAAATGCTGCTTTGAGATGAGGCCTTGTAAAGCCCTTAAGTGTATTTATAATGGATGTACCTTCAATGAAACAGCCAGGAACATTTGTGGCAGGGGTAGAGATGGGCTCAAGTTCAAAATCAAATAACCTTCCATGAGATTTCAAATTTATTTCAGGTCTGTATTAACTGAAGTGATAGAATCATGACATTCAGTAGCTGTACCTCAATTTCTGTCCCTGCAAACTCATGAGCCTCCATGCCCCTACCCCCCTCCCCAATTCATGTGACTGAAAAATAGGCACTGTGACCATTAAGGAATTAACTTGCATTCATATTCCCCCACCATCATTACAAAACTTTACATTTTCTAGTTGTCTTCCATTGACATGGAGGCATTTTCTACTTGCTTCAATTTCCTTCGCAAAACCTGAACTCAAGATAATCTAGCGTTCCAATACTTTTATTGAAAACATGATTTAAAAGCAGAGGAAGTCACACATAATTAAATATACTGTCTGAACAACATCCGTGTTTTCATACTCAGTCATAGCTAAGCTACATCATTGCATTTTATATTATTTGTACTGGAAGAACAGTAAATAATTTCTGGGCAAAATTTTGTTTTCATTTGCTAGCTGTCCCATTCAGTGACAAATTCTTCTTGAATTCCCTCCTTGTTTGGAAACAGAGGCCTCCTTCATTATCCAATCTCATAATCCAAGATCCAAGAGAACAAAAAAATCATTATAGTGCCTACTAAAGGCTGAAAAGACAGATTGATGTAGACAATTGTGAAGTGTTTGCAGTACATAGGATTAGAAAAGCTCATTTGTCTGATTTACAGCTGCCTACTTAAAAGATAGATTGGAACATGAGATCTGCCCTGTGCTATACATGTGTTAGTGTAAATAATAGCTAGGACCTCAAATAAAGAGAAACAGCAATAATGGATTTTCTGAAAACTTTCTTAGCTTGATTTTTCCCCTTCCTTTGCTTGTTGAGCCCTTGGTTTAGTTTTTAGGATCCTATACTTGTGTTTCTGTAAAACTAGCAAGCTCTGACTTTTTAACTTCTGTATCTCCTAGATTTTTGTTGCTGAGTGCTGTACTGAAATTGTCTTGCTTTTCCACCTTTTTTCCTAATTACTGTTTACTTATCTGTTTTCCCAGCATAATGGCACATTAATAAGCAGGAACACAGTACAGTTTGTCAGACTGTTCTAAATATTCTGGCCATTTTAGAAACTTGTTGGTCTCATTGGCTGTATAAAAATATAATGACCTACATGAAGCAGGGATGAAAGAAATGCAGTTGAAAATGATGCGCTCACTGACGTAAGAAAACCATGACTGACAGGAAATGAACCTACACTGGTAGTGCCCAGATCACTATAGAAACAGAATAATCTTGTGGCAAAATTCAAAATGCTAATCAGCTGAAGAGAGGTACAAAGTCTGTGAGTGCAACAGAGAAGCAAAGCAGCTACCAGTGCCCCTGCTAATAAGGTAGTAAGGAATCCCATCACTTAAAACGCCATACCAATGTTTGTGATTCCAATTACTACACATGGGTGGAACTGAAAACTATAAAGCTTTTAATGTTGGAATTACAGTCAGTCATCCTTCTATATTTGTTTCAGCTCTACTGTCACAAAGCAAGTATTCTAAACCTCATGTGATTCTCTGGAGATGTTTGTGTGGTTCTTCTGTGTGTATTTGTGTTAAACCCTAAATCCAATTTGAATGTGGTGCTATTCAGCCTCTTGTGCTTCCCTCACATGACATAATGGGAAAAGTCCTGCATCCTCTATGGAAATGAAAAGATCTGCTCTCTGAACTTCTGTGGAGATCCATTCAAATGAGATAGCATTGAGTGAAAGAAATGGTCTCTTGTCAATACATATTTTTCAAATCTGAAAAGGACAATGGATGTTTTTCCCAAGAGTTTTGATCATTTCTTCTGTCTGGTCATAAAATCACCAGAAATACAAGGTAGATACTCAAGAGATTGCTTCAGAGGAAGCTCAGTCAGAACAATGTATAAGAAAGTGAATAGACTGAATAAAGGTAACATCACATTTTAGAAAAAGAAGAGGGATCTAAGCTTAGCAAGTTTTTACTCTGAGGAAAAACTGAAGAACAGAAATACTGCTGCTAGTATTTGGTTGTTTTAAGTTATAAGTAAATGTTAATTGTAAAACAGGGTTTCAATCAGAATGACCTCCTAGAAAGGGAGAGGAGTTGGAAAGTCACAGACAGCCACCAATAGCTTTGGGGCCCTAGGACATGTGTACTAAAATGTCTTTATAAGAAGGTTTAGCAGACACAAAGGAATTTTTTCAGAGAAGTTAAAGACAGACACTGTGCTGGATCATACTTGCTCTGGGTTAGCCTGGATATTTTCCACTTAAATTTCTAGTGCAAGCACCTTGACTTTTTCAGTAATGGAACACTATGAAATTAAGAATTAATGCTAGAAAATCATTATTAGTTTCCACTGAAATAAAAATTTTCAATATGCTGAGGAACACATCTTCACCATCTCCTGATAACAACTTTTAGTGATGGGTAAAATTACATATTTAAATAAAAAGAAAAGGAAAGACCCTTTGTTAGTTAGATGCCCTGGAGACAGTGAAAGGACCATTATCAGCTGCTGCACAGCCTGTCAGTAGACAGACTGGTATGTGAAGTAGAATGTTGCTCATACTTTCCTCTTGCTCTTCCATCCTCTCCTATGCTCATCTGGGTTCCAAATGTAATGAGAGTTAGATCTTTCCAAAGGGAGAGAATGCTGATGTGCCTCTGTCACTCGCATGTGGCTGAGCTTTCCAGGAGTTCACAGAGGTTTGAGCAAACAACTGGAGACAGAACTGCTCTTCCTTCACTGTGCAATAAAGGTGGACCTCAGCCAAGTTCTGGCCAAATGTGAAGAGAATAGAGGTATGAAAAAAGGTTCCCTTTATATAATAATCTCATTTGATATAACAGTATTATTTCTAGGGCAACGCGTAGAATATTAAAATTTTTGAGATAAAGTGTGATTATTTCATTCTGAGTTGTCTTCAAAAAACAGATGGGCTAATCTTTTATATAGGTGGCCTGTACAATTAGCTGTCTTTTATTCCTTGTGTAGAACAGCCATGACTGTGTATTTATTTGCCTGATGACATTACCAAGGAAGTGTTTAATGTCCACTCAACTGCTTTGTCACTTTATTGATCTATTTACTTTTGAAATGAATTGTTGGGAGGACTTGTTGAAAGGCAGGTAGCACAAAGGCCTCCCAGCGCTAAGATGTCATTTTTGCACAGTGCTGAGGGAAAATATTTCAATATTTTTCAAAATAATAATGGAAAACAATAATGGCTAGTGGTACTATGACTTGACTTCCAATTACACAGCATGAAGCTCATCACTCGAACTGAATCAGAAAAGATGCTGCCTGCCCACATCATCCTGTGATACTATTAAATCTAATAAGAATAATTGCAAGTCTAGGAATGCTTCCAAGTCATTTTGCTTAATGATCTTAAACTCTATGGAAGGGCTGTCCACCTATTGCTTAATTATTTAATCTTTTAAAGGACACGTGCATAATGCGGCGGCTTATCTGCCCATCAGTACAGCTCAGCAGGAATGTAACTCTCCAATTGTTCTGTTCTGCTTTCCCTTTTGGCTTATGACTCCAAGCAAGGGCTGTTACAGCCTGCTAGGACACTGGGCCTGTTCAGAGAGGGGATCACAATCCCATTCTGTAATTCATCTGCCCTTGCAGATTACCTTCACTGGCAAAACCCAGCAGTACACAAAAAGTAAAGCATCTCAACTGCATGTAGCTAGACTTGTCCCAGTCCTGTGGCTTCACTGGCAGCTGAGGTGAACAGATGTCCAACCTCACTGCATGAGAGTGGCATGCAGAAGCACTGATTTTGACCTATCTGTTCTGTAATCATGCTTGCAAGCCTAATATTATACAATTTTGTATGTGCACATATCTGTATTTATACCTCTACATGAGAACTAGCAGGTTCTACATGTGTACCTGAAAAATTTGAAAACTGAAAAAGCTTGTTCTTGATGACAGGGCCGGGAAGACAGGTTTTACTGATTTTTCTGTATCACACATCATACAGACAAGTGATCCAAGCATGCATCTTTGTGTATTATGTATGTTGATATAAACACACTATATATTAAAGATCAAACATTCATCAAATGCTATAGGCTTGGCTATGAATCCCCCTAAATTCACTCTGGATGTTCAGGTGGTGATGTGGATTCTATGTGAATGACCACATTACAGGGCTATTCCAGCATGAAGGGATTTATTTCATCTTGTTTCCTCTGATGTTTCTGAAAAATTTCAATTTCAGCCAGATAAGGTGTGGGGGAAGGCTGATAATTCTGCAAGACTGGAAAATAATTTCCTGTTGTGTTCTTCTATACTCTCGATTCAGATGCCTGGAAATTAGGAAGCAATGCGGTTACACAAATTAAGACAAGAGAGAATTAACCCATAAAATCAAAATGGAAATGCAATGAGCCAGGTAAAATTTAGTCACACAACATAAAAGGTATGCAATGTAGTCTCAGATTGACTTGTCTGAACAGGGAAAATAATTTCTGGGATCCCTTTGAATCAGCATTGTTGGAGTGGTTCCTGAAGTTGTTACTGGGCTTTCTTAGTCCTGCCTGCTTAACAGCAGGAAGGGCCATAATGCAAGCTCAGTTGTCTGAGGTGTATTGGGATTTCCAAACTTGTGACCATGTTCACAGGGGCTTTTGGATGAGGGAAGAGACGAGGATCTGACTCCATGTTTCAGAAGGCTTGATTTATTATTTTGTGATATATATTACATTAAAACTATACTAAAAGAATAGAAGAAAGGATTTCATCAGAAGGCTGGCTAAGAATAGAATAGCAAAGAATGATAACAAAGGCAGCTGTCTCAGAGTCTCTGTCTGAGCCAGCTGACTGTGATTGGCCATTAATTAGAAACAACCAACATGGGCCAATCAAAAATCCACCTGTTGCATTCCACAGCAGCAGATAATCAATGTTTACATTTTTTTCCTGAGGCCTCTCAGCTTCTCAGGAGGAAAAAATCCTAAGGAAAGGATTTTTCATAAAAGATGTCTACGACACCAAACCATGGACTCTTTCTCACTCCTGAAGTTCTGGTTAGTACAGTAATGCAGATAATCCACAGCCAGTGGAACTGGTGAAGCTGGGTTTCTTATGGCTCTGTGTAGTATATGTGAATGAAGCATATTCTTCAGAATACTCTCACCACACTCAGCACAGCCTCGTGGCCCTTTGCCTCACTGCAGGGTTACCTGTTGTCCTCCTAGCTTCCCCTGCACTGAACACTGCCCCCTCCCGAAGCACTGTGCCCTCTCCTCACACCACAGCAGTTCCCCAGCCTGCTGGTGCTAACACAGCTCTTCCCACACCACCACTTCACATAAGTCCAAGCTATTTGTCCTGCTTTTAGCTGTATAAAATAGCTGTATTTAGCCTGATAAAATGTGGATGATAACTGGCCAGTCAGGACATGCCTGCTGATTGCCCAGCTAGATGCTGCTGAAAGCATCATGTTGCATTCTCTCTGCCCTTATCTCAGAGGAAGCACCAGTAAGGTCTCTCTTCTTTAATCAGCATCTATATTTCAGTGTAGACATTTGTTGTATTTGACATCTCTAACCATCTGCTTTAATGGGCTGAAATTGGTCAGGAAGCACCACAAATAATGAGAAATTACTGGGACAGGGTGGAGGGGAAATGACTGCCAGACTACTAAAAGAAGAAACAAAGAGTGTAATTTTGTAAACTTCACATCCTTGGAAAGATAGGCTAGAAAATAAAGTGAGTATGCCTCAAAACAGACAAAACTAATTCTACAGTATTTCACAGTTTAGGAATGATTCTTTGGCTTTGATACAGGAGCCCTGCAACAGAAAACAAAAATTTAGGGTGCCAATAGCTTATTTGGAAATGAAAATGAGGGCTGAGGGCAGATCCCTTCTGCATTTTTTTATATTTATGGAAGGATAGTCAAGGGAACCCGCTGCCAACACTGCAATTCACTACTGTGGGATATTATTTGAAATGTGTCATTAAAGCAACTGGTTTTTCTGTAAGCTTGAAAAGAGGAAGTTTATTTGCCACAGGAGCCACAAAAGCCAAAGACTAGGTTGTGTCTTCAGGGATAGCTCAGGATAAAGTGTACTGGATAATCTCCTACTTCCAGGAGCATCCCTTGGAGGTGGTTGGTCTCTGACACACTGTGCTCTTCTTCCTCCCCTTGAATACAGCACAGGAAAAATCTTCACAAACATCTGAATCTGGTAGCTGCTCTTGTCTTACACACATGGGAAGGAAATCAGGAGATCTTGCTGCTGCACAGCAGCTGGAGGCCAGGGTAACAAGTGCTTCTAAGGTCGGGAAGAAGTCTTTTCCTGTGGTGTGGGTGAGAGCTAGGACAAGTTTTGACAAAACAGTTTAATATATGCTAATAAAGATGTTCTACAACATTTCAAGTTACATTCATATTTTCATCTGAAACTAAAGAATCTAATTTTCCATTGTAAGTGAAACTCAAGGATAATTTCACTATTTTACTGCTGAATAATTACATCTCCCTTTTCCTTTAGTATTTCTTTTCCTTCTTTGTGTATTTTACTTTCTGCCGTCTATTCATGATCTGAGCAAAACTCTGACATGTGAATTTAAGGGATGGTTTTCCTGTTCCTTATTCTTCTATCTTCTTCTAGAGCTGAGAGACCATATTAAAAGATTTGCATATAGAAACTAGAACATCCCTTTGACTGTGAATGCATAACATAAACTTGGCACTCCTGCTTTCATTTATACTGTGACTGAAGAAAATTTCTGCCCTTACTGTGAACCTTGTGGATGTTAAGGGAGCTCTTTAGTGCTCTTTTTAAAAAGATGTCTTTTGTAACAACACGAAATAGTCAAATGGTCATCAAAATATTGCTGTAAGATTTATTGCCATATACAAAAGGAAGAAAACATTTCAAAAATATAAACTATCACTTGGCTTGCAGAGAAACAGATGGGCACGAATTACACAACTAACTAGAATGAAAAATAGACCCCAAAGTGAATTAAATGCTGATAGGATGAAAATGAAGTCTTTTTATTTTTTTTTCTGAAGTGAGAAAACAGTCCTACTTATAATGGAAAATTATTCACTCTGTACTGCAGTGTAAGACAAAATCTATCACACTGGAATAAGATATTACTAGACTGAAAAAAGACATGGCCTCACCAGTAGAATGGACTGTCTCACAGAAGGGAGAGCTACAAATAAAATTTAAACCTCGGCAGTTTTGGAGAAAAAAAGAATGCTTTCAGTATTTACATATTTAAAACTTTTGCTGAATACATAGAGCAAGCAAAGTGAGTTCTTTCAGTTTGTGCTGTAGTTAATTTTTTTTTATTTTATTGTAAACTTGTTATGAGACTTCATTACATGTTTGTCTCCATAGATCTTTCTGTTATCAGTAACTACAATTGAGTTTTCAAAGTGTCAGATGTTCCTATAGAATCTATCACTTCATCTTTGGCTTTCAAAGGGCAAGTGTTGTAATAAAATTGAAATTGCTAAATATCAATTAATTCCCACAGTAATTATTTAAGTATTATTTATATCACTGTAACCCAGAGAGATCTCAACTGACACTGAGATAGATATTGGGCTAGATATTATCTAAGACTAAGTTTAATATTCTAAACCATATTAATCTAGCTCAATAGAGAATGGGCTACTTTATAAAGCATCTGCTATGCTACAATAATCAGACTTTTGTAAGAGTATAGAGAAAGGTCTAATTGTTCAATGTGCTTGGGGCAGATGAGCTGCTCTAAGTTTCCAGTGAACTGAAGGAAAATCTTTATTTTTTCTGGGCAGGCAGCTGGTGTAGGGCTGACCAGCAAATTGTCAGCTGTACTTTTCTACCCATTGGTGAGCACACTTGATTTTTAGAAACTTACAATATTGATATTTAGCTCTCATATATTGACTTGAGAATGACAGAGATTATTACTGACATTAATTTTAAAGAACAGCACAAATTAACAAGAGTCTTTGTTCAAAGGGGTTTTATAGTCTAAGTAAAGATATACAGATGTACTTGGAGAAATTAAATATCTTCTTTTTTTACCAGATGAGGAACATGAAGATTAAGAATTAAAATCTCTTTCTATGCAGGTCAATGGGAATTTTGCCAGTAACAGCAACTGGATTAGGCTTTTACCCACATGGACAATACTGCAGTGGTACAGTAGAGACAGGAACTGAGTGCAGGTTAGCTGAATTCTGGAACAGCAAAGGGAGTGTGGGAACACTTGTTTTGATTGGAGTTTGGTAGGCATGTTAGCTCTGTACTGCACTGTGCACCACGGAATTACATTTATGCATCAGTGCATACAACTGCCTCTGTACCAGAACTGATACCTAGAACTTGGAAAAGTGCCCTGGGGAAGGTGTATCTGCTTCAGGAGGACCAGACTACCATTTTAATGATCACTCCAGCAATTTCATCGGGATACAAACTGCAAAGCATTTTTTACCATCTGGTTCTAATCAATCTTTGTGTGGCACCATGCCTACCATTCACAGGTTCCCTGCTCTAAAATGTCATGTTACTGCACAGTGGCTCCTCACTCAGTCACTGTGTCCTCACAATGTCATGCAGTGCCTGGGGGAGCCTTATAAATGTATGTGCTACTGGGAGGAGCATGGTGTTTGTCATGGTCTTCACATCATTACAGAGGGTTGTGGTGGATTTATACACATGCCCTATATTTTAACATCATTTGAGCATCACAGAAGCCATTTTTTTAGCAGAAGAATGACCACTGCCCTGTCACACACAGCTTAGGATGGGGAATGAAGAGCAGCAGGACACAGTACTGATAGAGGGAGAGGTGATGCTGGTGGAGTCACATTATTCACCTTTTCTGGGCAGACTTTTTATTTTTACAGGGTACCATATGGTTAATGCTAAAAGTTAAAGAAAAGAAGTTTCCTTATAAAGATGCAGGCTATACACTGTGTTTGTCTATGAGTGCTACAAGCATTACAGAGGTTAGAATTTTGTCTTAGAGCCCCTTAGTCAAGATTCCAATAAAATCATCACCCAACTCAAATGTGCAAAATCTAATCTTCATTGAATTTCAGGTACTGTAGACTGAGAAATGGAAAGAGAAACCTCAAAACTGCAGAGCAGTCACCTATGTGTAAGACAAAGGGCTAAATGCAATGGATGTTTTTTGAGAAGGGGAAGCATAAATAGGAGCAACACATAATATGCAGAGAACTATCGTTTTTGCTACTAGAGTTGTACATCTAATCAGCCTATAAATAGTGAACCTCACAAATGTTTGAAACTTTCAGCAGAGTGATTTCAAACTTTCATTTCCACAAAGGCTGTTTATGGCCCCTTATACACAACATTTAAAAGGTGTATAAAAATTATGCTCTGAATATACCCAGTTAAAAAATTTTATTCCACAACATGAAAAATCCTCTCCAAGATTATGATGCTTAAAGTTCCTTGTAAAGGACCCACTATGGCCTCAGGTGTCATATTGTAAAATGTCCGCTGAAATAACTGGGATTAGGGTAGTATGAAACAGAGGTAACTGAAAATGTATGAAAAGAAATACTAGAGGTTTTCTTCATACAAGTGAATTCCAGATGCAGGAAATGTTCATAGACTTTTCTCTCTCCCCAGATAAAATTATTTTAATAAGATAAATTAACTGAGCACTGCTTATACATAGCCCTTGCAGGGCTGTGCACAAAGCTGTTCATTGTATTCAGAAGAGAGCAGGATATTTTTGCAGGCCAGACATGTTTGCTTTATTCCCCCCAGTACTCTTTTCTCTGGAGCTCTTTCCCCCCTGGTCTCATTGCCCTCTTTGTTCATCTCAGCTGCCAGATGCTTCTTCCAGAGCCTGCCCTGGACCTGCCGAGCACCCTGAGGTGGTGGCCTCACATCTGTCACCATCTGGTGCCTCTCTTGCTCCACTGTGGCCATGACTCTGATTGTAGCACACATCCCATGTGCTTGTAGCTTACAATTCATGTGAATAGGGGGGTTCTGGACAAAAGGTCTCCTGTCTTCAAGTCATGTTTGTCTTAACCTTCTTAGGATACTTTGCTTTATCAAGATGGTGTCACAGTGCAGATCTGATTTAATCTGGGGCAAATACATAGAAAAGACTTTACAAAATCAGTTCTTGATAATGGCCCTGCAGAGGAGTGCTATGGAATACATTTTCTATTTTACTCTCAGCAAAGTGGTCAGCTCCAAGGAGATATTTTCCTTTGTGTTCTGGCTTCCTTTTCCAGTGAGAACTGAATCTTGCTCAGAAGGAGAAACCTTTTGTTTCAGTACTTTAAAATATATTCCATAATTACAGTAGTTACAATTATAATTTACAAAGGCTGCAGAAATTTTTAATTTGTACTCCAAATATAGTGTTTGCCTTAGATATAAACCAAAGACTTGTGAGGTAGTTTTTGAATTCCAGGAGCAACCAACCTTATCCTGTATTTGCATCATTTGACTACAGGATTCTGATGCAGTTGCTACATGAAGTGGCACACTTTATTCTGAAAAAGACCAAAACCAATAACAGACCCACTACAAGGCTTCTTGAAGAAGAAAGTGCCTAGAAATGTATGGTTGTCTGAATAAATTTCTTAAGATTATGAAATTACCTTGCACATGTCAAGCACTATGTAAATATTGCAACAAAAAATATCAATCCCCAGAAAGACTTAGCACATGTAGAAGTAGTCAGTGACAGTTCATGGTGGGAGCAGTTATATCCTTCCCATTCAGAAAGTAGCTATTGTAGCTATTGGGAACATCTGAGAAGGGAATCTGCGCAGTCAGTGAAACACAGCCTGTCTGGTCTGTTATTTGAAATGCACTGTTTAGTATTCTTGTGAAAATGAAACTCCAGGGAAACTAAGTACATAGCACCCACTTCACAGGCTTCCTAAGTGTTTTCACATGCAACAAAGCCACTTTTGTTTCTCCCAATATCTTGACTTATAGCAGCCTTTCCCCAAGCATCTAAAGTATTATGGAAAGAGCAGAATTCAGGCAGAGGTGATCTCCAACTGGAGGAACAGAGGAGGAGGGAATGTATTGTTCTGCAGGTACCCCTCAGGGACTAGTCTATTAACAAGAGCCTGACATTGAAATTTCCAATTACCATTCCAGCAAAATCTGAATATGAAAGATAGCTGCAGATTAGCTGAATAAGTGACATTTCTATGCCTATTGTTTCACAATGTTAAATTTCTGGTAGCTAGGTTAATGTAAGAAAATCTGCTACAAGCCATTCAATAGCTCTTGTAGCAAATACAGTTAAATTTGCTGTTTACACTATGTATGCATGCAAAAATGCATTTCTCACATTTTATGTTTGGTTCTTTGATATACTTTTCTTTTCCATTATGTACTTACATCCCAAAATATTTCAAACATGTCCATTTGTAAATGTAAATATAAATAAAGGGTATATGCCTATTACATTTGCAGTGCATATGTAAAGTTAATTTTGAAGCACCAAACAGGAGAAAAAACCCCTAGCACATACTGCTAGCTACAGGACTTGTGCAAATACATGAATGCTAAACCTCAAAAATAAAAAGCTCTCCCTTCTCTCATAAACTTTCCTAGTTGCAATTTTCTAGTGTATGTAGCATTTGACTGGGCATTTGACCAGTCATCCTGGCATTTGACCAGGCAACTGCACTGGATTTGGTCCTGAAAGTGACAGGCAAAATGCACTAGCTTGCAAAAGCAGGCAGACAACATCTGCAGTCAAGGATCCCTCCCAGTGCTCACCACTCTCCTTCTGGCTTCACATCTCCCATGACTGTTGAAGTTTCAGAAGGCTGAGCTGTGGCAACTTTAGACCAGATTTGGCATCCACAGTTCACGTGAGAGGGCACCAAAAAGCCAGCACTGTTTGAAAGCTGGACTTTTGTCTGCCACCAGAGCCAGCACAGAAGTGGCTCTGGTCAGTGTTCACCAGGAACGTTCTCAAGGGAAAGAAACTCAGCATTCCTGTCCTGCTTTCTCATATTCAGGGAGGGAAAATACTCAGTCCAACCAACCAGCAAATATAGAAATAGAAAAAGCAGCAGTTCTTTAAAGCAGACTACCATGAATGTTAATTAGGAGTTTTGTGCAGAAATGGCACTAATTAAGTACATACATTCAGACTTCTTATTTTCTCTTCTAAACACAGAGAAGACAACCCCAAATATATTCTCTGCTGACAATGGTGAGTGCATAAAAGGCTTTTACCATCTGTTTTTTCTTAGAAAACCTAGTGCAGAATCTGGAATTAATTAAAAACCAGAGTGAGATGCCATTCTTTGCCATTTGTCCTCAGCCAGTCAGCAGGTGACATACTGTGCACCCAGCACTATGGCACAAAGGCAAGCCCAAAACTGGTCTTCAGACCACAGGGTGCCACAGCAACATTGCTCAGGTGCAAATCAAGAGCTGCACAAGGAAGAGCCCTGACTTAATGTATGTCTGAGTCCACAGTAAGCAGAGGCATTACAGTCTTCTAAAATAAATTTTTATGAAGATAAATTTACAGGTGTTCATAGGTTTTGGGTCCCCTTCCTTGCTGTCAGTGCCTAGGAGAGCTCATGGTTTGTGTTTTGTGGCAGGGCAGGAGCACCTGCACTGTTCCACACACGCAGCCCGCAGCAGCTGCGTCCCTGCCTGCACAGATCCATCAGTGCTTTTCTTGGCTCTGAGATGTGGGGAATGTTGTTCATATTCTATTCAGGTTCTTATAGCTTGTCCATCATACTGCTTTCTGTGAGCCCATTACAGCAAAGCTTCTATTACAGTCTGTCAGATGCTGGGTTTTTTGCACATGTTATAGAAATGTATTTTTTGGTTTGCTCAGTTTATATGTGAATGATCCCATGTGCAATAAAAAGATTCCTAGTGCATGCTCTGCTTGTAACCACATTAAAGAAACACATGTCTGCAGCAGTCAGGATGTGTTGTGGTTATTTTGTATTCTGAGGTTTTTGTGGTTTAGGTTTCAGTGAATTCCTCAAGGTTTTGCTCTGGGGTTTAGGAGGATTTCTTGTTGTTTTCTATTTTACATTTGAAGGAATTTTTAACTACCGAAACCTTTTGTCCATAGAGACTTTCTGTGGAATGAAATTATATTGCACTGACCAGAAACTTCCCTGCCAGATGCAAGAGGATGGATGAGATGGTTTCTTGAGATCATTGCTGTATTTCATTTCTGCAGCTCAGTGTTTTTAACTGGTGTTGGGGTGTGGGAGCCATACGGGAGGTGTTGATTTGTGCTGAATGATTGCCTGTGAATTATAGTTTGTATTTTGCCATCTGGCTCCCTGATAATTAGTCCATCTTTTTATCAAATGAATGGCACATGTCTTCCTTTCCTAAATGCATATGCAAAACTATATATTTTGGAAAAGGTTGTTTACAACATCAAAAAGATAGCCAGAAAGCAGTGTCTTTCTGTAATCCCATGTGTGTCCTCAGACAAACCTCACCCACATATGGACCTAGACTATCCCTTGCATCACTCTGGGGTATTATGCAATCCAAGCACTGGATTTCTGGTTACCTGATATTGTGAATTTGCTACATAACCATGCAAGCTGAGGTCTGGATGAGATACTATTTTACTGTATAGCTGCAATATGTAGCTCTATTTTCCTACCATTAATACGTAAAAGACAGATGCAGTTTGACAGCATGTTCATTCTGCTATCTTCTCATCACGGCTCCAAGTGCATTTCCATGACATCCCTTCCTGGTAGGACTCAGTGGGTTAGGACTACCAGAAAAGGAGGCTGAGCAGCAAGACAGCCTAAGGAGGACAAGGGGAGCATCAAGTACCCAACCTCAGCTCCTATGGTACTAATGCTAGAGAAACCTGTGGCTCATTATAGAGTGTAAAATCAGGAAATCAAGAATTCAATGCAAATCTACCCCCAAACCCTGGGGAAAAAAATACCACTTATGAAACCTTTTCCTTTTCTTTAGGCAGGAAGCCCTAGGAAACGATTGTTCAGAGGGGAGGGAAGGCATTTTCTCACTCTGTGGGATGTCAGCTATCCAATTTGGTACTTAAGAGCTATAATTCATGAGTCACTAGCTATGTATTAAATGCACAGGAAAAATCTTATTTGTCTGTATTTGGAAAAAGATTTTTTTTGCTTATGATATTGAAGTAGATGGATTCTTTTAGAAGTTACAATTTTATTCTTTCTACTTTTTCAAGAATGCAATATATTCAAAATTAAAAGTGTGCATTAGGTTGTAAATAGAAGAATTTTTTTTCCTACCAAGAAAGAATTTCTGTCAAAAGATATATTCATTTATGCAACTTTCTATGAGTTGACAACTGCCAAACTGCCTAAAAATGCAACCTGAGGGAGCACTTCTGCTCAGTCATTGTGATTTTGGTTGTGTAAAAATCATCTGCTAGAAATTGGTTTGATGCAACAACATCTGCCATTAAAAAGTATTAAATAAAAATGTACCATAAAGTCTCTCACACATCTTATGCACTGAAGGGGACTTTTAGCTATAAACAATCTAAGCAGTATTCAATTTGATGGTACTAAATGTATATAAAGAAAATTATCATTATCCTGTATTATCAAATCCTATCTAGTGGAAGTGAACTTGTATTAATTTGCTTGTACATCTGACTGTAAATCCTCTTTCCTTTAAAATGCCTTTGCTTTTCTATTGTCATTTTCATTGCCATATTTTGAAATCTAAAATATTATGTGTACAAGAAGACTCAATTTTATTTCTTTTTAATGGTCATGATCATGTGGATCAGTGCAAACCCTTTTCTTTGTAATGTGTATATACTAAATTAGCAATAGTCTTTCTTTTGTCATTGAAATAACTGGCAACAAATGATGGCCAGAAAGAGGAATGACCTTTCTGAAAGGTTCTCCTTCTACACAGTGCAAAACAGGGGTGCCTCAGATAACAGAACACTTTGCTTTGAGTAAGCACTGTAAGATCAGTCTTTGGCTCATTTCAGGTTGATGCCTGTTATGGCTGATTAAACTGTGTCTCTATTTCTTCATTCTGCTGCAGCCTATTGTTACCTCTTATTAACTGTACAGATGGTAAGGTTTTGGGATCAGGCACACTTTTTGTTTTAGATAGATGTGTACAGAGCATGCCAAATAGGCATGGAATCCATCTCCAGCTGGAATTTTATCACTACTGCAACACAAACAATATTCTTTGAAACAAATTCACCTCTAATAAAAATAATGGATATTTTCTTCTCAAGTTAGAAGAAATAAAAACAATTAGTTCTTTTCTTTCAGTTCAGAAATGCACACATAGAGACACAAATATAATGGTCTAGATGAGGGCAATATATTCATCTTCCATAGAGTCTATATTTGATTAGCCTATGTTAGTAAATAGGAATGGATAACTTAATTAAAGCAGATACACCAGAAAAAATGAGCTTAGGATGCTACAGAAATAAACTAGAACTCTTATGTCCCCAAATATTTGTATCTCTATGATCCCCATGGCCTTCACCAGAACTTTATTTCTAAAGTTTTTAGTGGTGTAATAGGCCTCTTGTGACAGAATTTAAGTGCTGTGCCTAGAACATGAAATGAGACTTCCCAGAATTCCAGTCAAGTACCCAATTCTACTAATACAGGTTCTTGTGCTTGGGTGTTCTGAGCAATAGCATGTCCAAGCAGTGAACCTTAATATGTGATATGGTCACAGAATGGCACAGACTTTTTGTTCAAGGCTCTCACAGGGCACTCTGTATGCTGTTGTGAAACCTTTGCTCCCAGTTTCTTTGCCTGCACATCTTCTTCTCTTCAACTACATTTCCAAGATGACCAGCTACCAGCAGATTCTGGGCATGGGGTACTTGTTTTGCTGACTTCAGGCTTTGAAATGTCACTTTAGATCATTATTTATTTATTTATTCTACAGAGATAAAAGCTTCTCTTCTCTCTTCCAGAGTGAGAAGTTATACTTGCAAAAACTGTTTTGATGGCTATGCCTTCAAATACCAAACTCAAGGTTGGACAGATGTAAATTTTTGGGTCCAAGTCTCCAAGAGGTTTTGAAAGGAGATTGGATCACTGCTTCCTTATGAGGTATATTATATTAATTCTCTGCTTCAGGGCATTCACTGGTGCCTTTGGGCCAAGACGGATTATTTTTTTCTTTTTCTCTCTTGATGTATAAATTGCCTCATAGGGATTTTTTTGTTTGACTTTTGTTCTGTTCCTCTAATGACCAGCCAACTGGAAATAGGCCACATGTCTAGACAGGATGCAAAGGCACAGTGCTGAAATGCTCCTGGTGCCATTGGAAGTAAGCTTATAGTTGAACTGATAGCCAGATTTAGGACCAGGAAAAACCTTCCCCCTAATCCAAGTGGAACTCTTATAGGGATTTTTGCTTGTTTTGTTGTGTTCCTCTATACTGAAGGCCATAGTCTTTGTCCAAGGTATCTTATGCAAATTTTTAAAAAATCCTTTTATACAGGAATTTACAGTATAAGCAAAATCTTTTATTCTTCCTGCTTACTTTCTGTAGCTCATTATGGATTTTTTTTTAATTATTTTTTGTAGTTGTTGTTTGTCCCAAATAAAACTTTAGGACTATTACAGCAGGAAGCAGGTGGTTTAGGACATTCAAGACTCTGCAGATGCCTGTTAGTACAGGGAAATGGATTTGTTGACCTGGGCTGCCATTTCAGACTGATGTTCATATAGAAGTTGAATCCTGCTTGCAGCACCATCATCACAATTCATCTTAGATCAATTTGTTACAGAAGAGTAGAATTTGGGCTCTTCATACAGAGATGTAAAATGGCAATCAATTTTTCAAGACACACAAATATAACTCCAATAGCTGATCACATTTCTGTCATCTTATTACTTAGAATTACTGAAGATCATTTCTCTAAATGAAAATTCAAAAGCAGTATGTCAGATAACACAGTCAAGTAGCTAAGAAAGAAATATTTGAAGGTATGTTCAGGTTTGCTGAAACCTTACCTTTAATCCAGGCAATTCTTCCAAAATATGTTTTCTGAATTTTGCAAGATTTGTCTAGCAAATAGAATGGACTTCAATAATTTGCCAAGAGACAAAAAGTATCCAAAATGTGAGATTCTTGTTCTTTTCAAAATAAGCTTATCTGATTTGTAATCCTCTTGTGCATACACTTGTAGCTCTGCACTGTGTTTTTTCACTTTAAGGAAGATTTCTCCCTCAGAAATTCAGTACAACAGAAATGCTCAAAATGTGTTTAATACGTGTGGATTTTTGACACAAGAAAGCTCAAATTTCAAATGCATACTAGAACCACTAGAATCAGCCTGAAAATAAGATCTGTTACATTTTGCTTCATAAACACATCTATTTTTCATTCACAATATTGTTCTGAATTTTTGTCAGCTCTGGAAGTGAATTCAGTTAAACAAAGAAACAATTGTTATTTCAAACAGATATTTCTTCTAATATCAATTCCATGCAGACTCTGGCTGGCACACCCCTTTTTGTGTCCATTTTCTGTTGCTAAGGCACATACAAATTCCTGGCACTGGATAAAGGTGTTGTAGTTTAAAAGATTTTTGAAGGTGATTAGAATAATTAAGATCTTACACTTCAAAATACAAATTTCATGTTATGCTGTTGGAGTTGCAGATTATCTCAAAGATAATCTGCCCATTATCAGCCCATTAAGTAGTCAGCCATGTTTAGTAAAAACTAGAAGTATTTGGCAATTCTGAACTTCATGAAAGTATGAATTTTGTACCATTCAGATTTAGACTGCTTTTATTCTAATTTGTTTATGAATACTGTAAAAATATTATGTTCCTTTGTATTTTAAAATTATAGGTGTGAATCTCCAATTATGAAAAATATTATGTATGCCACAAATAGAACTATCGTAGTTTTGTGTCAGCCATGATATGGAATATAAAAGCACTCTCACTTTGTCTCTTAATACTACAGTGCAGAAAGGCATGTTAGATTAGGGAGCTGAGCCTTTGACTCCTGTGCCTTGCTAGACATCAACAGAAATGGTTGGCAATGGCAGCAATGAGCCATATGCTTTTAGAAATATCCTTTAGATTAGAAACTATAGATGATTTCCATTGGAACCTGCTGTCCATGGCAAGAACCAGTAGGCTGGCCTGGCAGACAATGGGAACCTCTACCCCCTTTCTCATGAGATCGACGCAGTGTGAGATCTGGAGATATTTTTCCTCCTTTAGGTGCTGTGACATTCCTGTCCCAGCTCTGCCATCGCAGAAGTCTGCCTTTCAGAGTACCATTGCCACCACCTGCCACCTTTCAATAAACTATCACTGACTGCAATGCATCTCCTTTCCAGTTCCTGATTTTTCTGAAATGGATGGCAACCATGGAACTGCCTCTTCCACAGTGTGTAACAGGTTTTGGTGCCTCACACTGTGCTAATACAGTGCTGTAAATCTATATTTGCCCTGTAAATCCATGCCTGGCCAATGGTAGATATCATCCACAACATCTTAAGATGTCTGTTACCATGATTGGTTTCTGGCTTCATAGTAGCTGCTAGGAATATTATTTATGGAAATATGTAATTAACCCTAAAAGCATTTCTTAGAAGGGATCAATTGAAATAATTCTCTGTTAGGTAAACAAGAGTTTACATTGGCTTATGAACTGATTTCTAATGACTCACAGCTTCTGCACATTCAGACACAAAGCCAGAGGTTAGACTAATATCGTACTAACAACAACTTTAACACATTTTGTGATGTTGTAATTTAATTGAGAAAAAAAAATAGCCAGTAGGTGCACCCCTCCTTACTTCCTTGCTTCTCCTTGAACCAGGTCATAGAGCTCCAAAAGCAGCACAGTGAGCCTGAGCACCAAATAGGTCTGTGACCTGCTTCAGGCTGTAAACTGAAGTACTGTTTTCAGCACACACAGTCTCAGATGAGCTGCTCTGCTCCCAGGCCAGGATTGCTCAGAAACTAGACACCCATGAGCCCAGGTAGCATGGAAAGAAGCTTGGACCTGATGCTGCCCACCCCCTCTTGCTGAATCTATTCACAGCTTCTTTTCCAGACATGCTGCTCCCTGCTTGGAGATTATCCTTCTGACCTCCATATCAGAGTTCAGCCTGCCAGTGAACAAACCATAGGTGAATAAACCTGGCCTTCCACTGTAAATACTGTCCAGTACAGGGGTTCACATATATAAAATACTAAAATTTTTCCCTTAAAAAATCACTTTCTATCCAGAATAGGGACAAGGACAAACAGGAGTTTATATACTGTCCAACTTTTTCTTATGATTTTTCTTTTGTTGAAACTTCAGACACCTGAGGATAAATCTTCAGGTTGCAACAGTTTAGTCCCACAAAAATCTGAAATCCAGCTAAAGGACATTAAAAACCTTAACCTAAATTCTTTATTTCTCTCCACACTGTCTAAGATGTCATTTAAAAATTGCCTAGGGCAAACCTAAGAAAAGCAGACAGCAAATGACCAGGTATTCTGTTTGTTCTGATTAAATTCAAGTTTGAAGAAAAAGTTTTATTCACTGTGTTAAGAGCAGGAGCTGGACATTAGACTGTGTATTCATCAGGAGCATCCATTTGTCTGAATTGCTGCCCAGCAACATTAAAGGAAATCTATTCTTATCCCTGTGATGCAACACAGGGCTTTTCTGACACTCTGCATTTATGATGATCATGTTATTCATCAGAAAAGCAGGGAAAACAAAGAGTCATTCTGATTTCCCTGGCAGTGACATATATCCACAAGGGCTAATGGAATTATTGCAGATTTATGCTCTGTGAGTGCAGGATTTTTTTCTAGCAGCTCTATAAATTCTCTAACATTCAGATAGCAACACATCTATATACCATGTAAGTCCTGAACCATCTGGTTTCTCCAAGAGTGCAGGAGCTTTTTAGGGAGTTCTTTTTGGCTCTAACTGAATGTGGTTTTTTTCTTTCCCCATTCCTGCCATTAAACACAATGATGCCTTTCTTGCAAGTTTTAATTACTTCATGACTTGTACAGCACTTGACTAGTTGCTACTTCAATAAATTTAAGAGACTATATAAAAGGTGAACTGGTTGCAGTTAATATGAAGAAAAAAAGGAAGCAAAGTTGTAAGATCTTCATGCAGCAGGACAGGAAAAAGATTTGTGGCAATCAGGGACTGCTAGGAAACAAATGTCTTTGGAAGGAAAGGCAAAACACAAGGTGACACTGAAATTCTTGATCATAAACCACCAGGGGAGCAACACAGTATAACAATAACTGCTGGTAATGGATGCTCCCTTTTAGGGAAAATATAGCTGTATAGATCACATACAGCCTAAATTACAAATGCTATTCCATTTAGTACAAATATATAACCAAGAATGCACAGCTGGCAGGATTAGGATTAAAACAAAACAAAAAATAAAAAACAAAACCAAAATTTTAAAAACCCCACAAAATGAAGGTTTTTTACAACTATTGTTATTTCACAGGCACATCAAGACTACATGACTTTCTAGTGGTTCTTGGGGAATGAAACTTTTTCCAAACAGTTTAGTAGGCTTAGAAAAATTTTTGTCAGTTTGAGGAAGGGCTTAGACTTAAAGATACTAATGAATCTTTCAGAAATACTTGCCCTGTTTCTGGTTAGAATGGTAGCAGAGCTCCTGGTGTGTGTTCTTTGATGGCCACAGTAATACAGGGGAAGAAGAAGGGATCAACAAGTTGTGGACAGTCAATAGAGTCCCACAGCATGATAGCCAATGATCAGTCAACCAAACTCTTCGATTAGCTCAGCCTGTCATTATTCTTTTTCCAGGTTAAATTATTTGATGACTCTGAATAGCTCTGACCTTATTTTACTTTTAGGATAACTTTACCCTTCCATTGTCTGTCTTCTAAGAAAGAAATGTGCTTTTCAGAAAGGACACTAGGTTTTTAAAATAATAGCTTGGCAGAACATTTCTCAGTGTGGTCAGGAAGGTACATAATGTTTCAGAGGAGATCAATTTGGATGACAAAACCAACACACCAAACAGATCATCCTTCATTAAGGAAAATCCTTTGTGTCAAAGGAAGTATTCATATGATCACTTTGATATTTACAATATATGAAATAAACCATGAGTTTTCTAACATGACCATTTCCCACAGCATGAAGCAAAGGAACTGTACATTGATCTTGGTTACCCTTGTGAAACATTGCAGTTTTGTATGGTACAAAAATAGGAGCAGCAATCAGCCCAAAGATATTGGCTTATCTTGTACAACAGTTTTCCTTTACACAATAAATTTCACCAGTCTTTTATAGCATCTGTACAGTACATATAGTATAGAATGGCAAATACAAGTTAAAGCATCAATAAGAATTCACCTTATTGAGGGGAAGAGTAGCATAAAGCAGTTCAGATGTTCTGTCCCTTCCCCTAATCATTTGTTGCTACAACATTATTATAAATCTCACAAATACAAACCTTTATTTTGAAAGCATACTTCAGTGAATTCCAGTAGTGCTACCTGCCCCAGCCACTGAGTGCTGCACCTTTCTTTCAGGCCATCCATACTGCTTGAAAGTACAGCTGTTGAGATATCTAGAAACTTGCTGCCTGAGTGTGAGACTCCCTTGTGTCCTCCCTACTGTGTGGCCCTCCAACAGCCCCCATCAGTCCACAGCACTGACATAATTCAACTGGTTTTGATTTTGCCTTCTAATTTTATTTTGCAACAGAACTATGTAGGTAGCAAGCAACTGAAGATTTTGTATATTTAACTTAATGTTCTTTAGAAAGTTTGAAAGAGATCCACTGTTCCAGTACACTGAATTAGGGCAGAGTATATGAATGTTTTCCACAGTGGTATGCATTGGTAGTCTAGATATATTTAACAGAGATTGGACTGGATTGTACTACAAAATATGTTGATTAGATAGAAGTGTAACTTTGTCTTTGAAGTTAAACATGTGAAGTCATAGTCTGCCCACTACTGCTTAAAGCTTCATCTCTTGTCTTTAGAGATCTGTCAATCCATTTTTCAAAGTAAATACACTGCACATGTTGCTACAGATGCATTTCTGCTTCTAGAGTATTTGTGCCTTTGCTGAATAAAGGTTTCCTCCCATGCTGCTCCTTTACACCATTGAGACACAACTGATATGTAAGCAGGACTCAGCTGCACTGTGTTTGTCTCTCAGTGTACAGGATCCTCTTGGGAAGCAAAGGGAACTGTACTGGATCAACATAAAGAGAGAGACTACAAAAACCTGATGTTCTAGAGGCACTTCCCCCAAGTCCTGTCTCTGTCATCTCTGGGAAGTTGTAGCACAGATTAGCCATGACATATAGAAGACAGCAGCCCCTAATTTCATGGTTGTACATTTCTATACATTTGGGTTTGTATAAATGGTATAGGTTGGGCAATGTTAAAGAGGAGTGTTCAAAAGCACTCCAAAAAGGTGCTGACAAATGATGAGCTATGCTTTTATTGCTTAGCTGTTTTGAAGTGCTTTATGTTTGTTGCCTTGGCTTTTCCAAAAGAACTTCATCTTGCTTTTGCTAAAATTTAAAATTTCATAGCTTTGTTTATATGTGGTATTTCTGCCTTTGAATGTAAATCTTATTCTGTCCCTCCCAAGATACTACCAGATCAGATTTTATGCAAAACAGTTTGCATCCTCTGATTTACTTTACAGATATGATGAGCCCAGAAAAATTATAAATATTATGAAAATAGAACAGAAACCTTTTCCTTTGCTAGGACTGTGGTAAGATGTGTCGAGCTGACTTCAGTTGATCAAGGACTTCAGAAGATCCCTTCTCTAACATGCTCACAGATGCTCAGCTCTGATCTGTTGGCCTAACATCAAAGACAGTTGCATGCTAAACTGGTTGTCAGTATAACTTGGGTTAGGGGAAACACTATATTTAAGCACTTTTTTTTTTTAACCTGCATCATGCAGATAAGACGGCATCAAAGAGCAAGGAAGCAACTACATGCATAATCATAGCATTAAAAGTTTCATCCAAATTTGCTAGAGAAGAAATCATTCAAGCAACTGGGCTTTTTGAGACCATGTGAGTTGCTCTAGTCCCTGCAATATGAAGTCTATTGGGGGCAAGAAGAAGATATAAAGCCGAGAAAGCTGAAGTGCTCAGCTCTGATCTGGACTTGGTTAGAAGTAGTTTTGCTCCATAGGAAAGTAGCAGGAGCATGTAGTGCTAAATGTGTTTTTTGCAGGTTTTTACTTCCAAATTTCAGTATGAATAATAAATAACTGAATTACCTTCAGAAAAACTGATGTAAAGAAATCTGAAGAGTATATATTCCACCAAAACACCCCCCAAAAGTCCAGTATTTTAATAGAATTTACCTTTTAATATGGAACAATCACTCCTGTTTCCAAAGAGGCACATAATATGTGCCTTGAAATAACATTGCCTGCATCAACAAATTTATTCAGATCAAGATTTTGTGTCAATGTTTTCCACGTAAGACTTAAGGGGGTTTTTATGACTGTGTCAGTGTGTTTTCCACTCGGAGAAAGTGGTCTCTAAAGAACAAACTAATAAAAAACAAGTTTGAAGATCTCAGTATCCTGAAGCCTATTGCTTTGCTAATTAAATATTTATTCTGTTCTCTGTGCTTTTTACTAAATCTCTCTTTATTTAACCCCTCTTTACATAAATGCTCATCATATTAAGTAATTATAAATAGTGCAATTGGCTGGTCTCTAATTAGGAGAGGAAAACACTCAGTGATGCATGAACTACAGGATAATGTAGAGCACTCTGCAATTCTGCCCAGGATCCAGCAGATTATATTACAGTCCTTGGGCAAGAGCTTTAGATAGCCTGAGTAACATAATGATATCAAACCAGTGCATCATTACATACACATTTGTAATTAATAAGAACAAAACAAGCATTCACTGAACAAATCAGCAAAGCTGTGCTGCTAAAACACTAAATGCATGAGGTTGTTTTTTGTAGTACTGAATATTTACTGTGTAAAATGAATGCACAAAAGAGCTGAAAACAGTAAAGAAATAAAATATTTTTAAAATTGTTATCTCCCATTGTATTAAGACAAGTTAATATAAGTTACATAACAATTCTTGGGGAATAGCTATTTCACTATCTCACCAATTAATTGAATCTTATCAAGGAAGAAATAATAGCATGTTAAAAGAAACTAGCAGAGGCTACACATTAATGTTACATCTTAAATGAGGAAATGCCTCATTTCACTTCTACTCTCTAAAGGGCTAAAACTAGAACCCTAAGGATATCCTTTGGGGTAGAAATTAATATAAAACATTTGTGTTTCATTACTGGAGTTCTACTTCCAGTTGTGTCTGAGATGAGTTTCTCATAGAAGTGAATTTTATTCACCAGGCTGGCAGCAGTTGTAACAGGTAATGGGCTGTTACAACTTCTTTAAGGATTATGATTTTCATAGAATCATAAAATGGTTTAGGTTGGAAAAGACCTCAAAGATCATTGAGTCCAACCATTAATCTTGTACTGCTAAGACTGACCTCTGTTGTTTAATTATAGGCTATTTTATGGGTATCACCTCCACATGTTTTTTTTTCCTAAGAGTCCTCCCCTTTGCAAACCAAGGAATTACTCTGGCACCTCAGTTTCATTTTCCTTAATGACTTTCTTAATTTTGAGATTCACAGACAGAACTGCATATTTTTACCAAGGACCCAATTCTCATTGCTGGTTTACATAGATGGGGCTTGTCCAGCCAGCTGGTGAGGCAGCCAATGAACTGCTATCAGCTGGGGCAAATTACTTATAACTTAAAATGAACCCTTGTTGGTCCTGCTAATTCCTTACTTGGTCTTCCCATCTATGAGATCTGTGATGTGCCTTGATTGTTATAACTGTTGATGTTTTCATCATTCATTTACTGTAAGATTAATCCTTTTCTTTTTTTTGTCTTTTTTTTTTTTTGCTTGACTTTAATGATGACTGGTAGTGATGAGTTCCACTAGTGCTTGTGATGTCAATGACCCAGTTTTGAACCCTTCTTCTTCCTGTTTATAGATCTAATAAGACAAGCTGAGCAGAACTGACCATAGCATTCCAGGAAAGATTGAATTACACAATATTAGATTACTTTCAGTTGTGTTTTCTACTCTGGTCCCACCAGTATTTTTAGGACCTCACGCTGGATTACAATGACTCCACTGTCCTGTCCTCCATGATGCCAAATGCTTTTTTCAGTGTTGATACATATAATTAAACATTCAGCCACACTGTGAGAATAGTTAAGTATTCTTCTTTACACACATACTGCATTTCACTTCTTAGTATTTAAAAAATCTTATGTCTCTTAACTGTGGGGTTTTTTCCCTAATATTACCTAAATTTTAGAATACAATTTTTACTATCTCATTTTGACCTCTGAAAAAAAATTGTTAACTGCTTCATCTTTTGCCTCTTATCTGATTTTTGATTCAGAATAATACTGTTTCTCTTGCTGCAGACCATAGTGTTATGACCATATGGCTTATTTAGCAGGGATTTCATTAGAGAATATGTAAATCCCCATGCTGATTATAAAAACAGGGTTTTAGTTATTACTTCAGAGTATGCATGCAAAGAATTTTACTGTATTACAAAGTTATGGAGTTTGTATGCATCAGTTTTTCCTTTACAGAATATTTATAATGCCAGTACTGAAACATACATACATTCAATATTTTGCAGCTTGAAATATTTTATTCAGCTCACCTGGCATGGAAACAGAGCTTATCCACAGATAATCTATTATGCTTTCTTTCAAATATTTCCTACACCCCAGCCCTCCATATAATTGAAGTGCCACAGTAGCTGATTCTACTGTAAAGTTCAACAATAATTTTAAATTCCTGGCACTACTCCCAGTGGAGCTATGTTAATTTGCAGCAGCTAAAAATATGGCCCAATAGTGCTGTTTTGCTGCATTTCCCCTCCTCCCCAAACAAAAAAAAGCATTTAAATGCTTAGAGAACACATTTGTCATATATATGATGCCATTTAATAACATACTGACAGAGAATAGTATGATGTCTAGAATACTGTGATGATTGCCTTTAATGTGTTTCAATAATAGGTTACAGTGAATGGCAATAATAATTTTACATGAAGCATATTAATAATACTTCCCAAACCAAATTTAAAATGTTCCATTACTCCTGGCTCTTTGTCTCCTGTTTCAGAGCTAATAGTAGAAAGCCTGAGGTATACCATTTTAGCACATACTAATTATCATTTTTTCAAAGTCAAAATAATGCTAATAAACTGGAAAGTTTCACCTACTGAAAATCACCTTGTTAGGAATGGTTAATAATTATGTTAGGAGCAAAGCAGCATCCTAGTCTATCATACAAAAAGGAAACTTGGGTGAGGAAGCAGGAGAAGTCCTTATCTCTTCATCACCCATCTCTTTATAGACCAGTCCACATTTCACTGTGTTGAACAGATGCTGCCCATGTGTGGGGCCTGCCTAATCAGAGGATGCATATTTAATTACCTTTGAATATATATAGACAAGCATAACACTCACAAACAGAAATTTAAAATATTGAGAACCAGGAGAAAAATTAGGGCTAAAAAACCTTCACAATTAAAAGAGCTTTATACATTTTTGGTTTTAAAAAATAGACAAGATGAAATAGAAGTAGTTGAATTACTTTGGGGTATAAACTATTCCCACTGCAGGTCATTTCTATTAATTGGTTAAATCTGTGTATATTCTTCCCACTGCTGGTCTTGTGATATAAACAGATTCCTCAGCTCCTCCTTGAATAGGACAGTCTTCTTGAATTGGGACTGGGTAAATGTCATGTTGATATAAAATTATCATAGACAAGATAAAGCAGTATTTAGCTTAAAAATATCGAATTTTGAAGTGGGATGAATGTTAAATACCAGAAATTATACTATAAAGGAAAAATAGCACAAATATAAAAAATTATAATCTGTGTGGATAGCTGGCATCTGATTCAAAATCATCCTTAACTTCACTCTACCTAGGTCTGGGTGATAAAGCACAGGAAATTCCCCAAGCTGAATGAAAAGCAGAAGGCCTGAGTGCCTTTATGTAACAGTTTTGCAGTTGGAAGCAGCGTCATGGAACAAAATGAATCATTCATCCTACATGGAGAAAGAGGCAGAGGTAAATTCAGGTTTTCAGGCTAAGAACTTTAGGCATTACTGTCATTAGAGGTAGAGGAGGAAACTGCGTCATGGACTTCTGAGTTGGTGGTAAATCTATACTAAAGGAGAGGAAAGGTTAATTTCCACATTTCTGGTTTCAAAGTCCCTGCCTCAAGGACAACCTTATGTTTAAATCCTACCCTTAGGTCAACTGGTGTAGCACAAAGTATTAGAAAGAGGGATTTAGCCTATGTAGTGCATACCAAAAATTGACAAAACCCCACGTTACAAAACAGACTGAAGAGGTACTCCACGAGCCATTCCGTTCAAGTTAGGTTAGATCCTTGCTCACTTGTTTTTTCTTGCACCATTCATCATGCATCTGTTTCCTCTGGCTGGTGAATAAGTCAGTGCCCTTTCTCACAGCACTACTTTGCAGTCTTCACCTTGTGAGAGATTTCGCCTGATTACTGGTAAGACCTGCAACATGAACCAACATCCTGAGAAAACAACATTACTCTAAATCTGATTGATTGTTGCACAGCTATTTGTAAAACATGCACGTTGACATCAGCAAGGGTCTGAAGCTCAGCAGTAGTGTGCTCCAAAAAATCACAATGATCTTTGTATCTTTTTGACTTTCCCACAGGACTGTGGGATAACTGATGTCCTAATTAGGCAGTTGCAGCTCTCTGCTCACCCTCACAGCAGTTGGTACCTCTGTTTGTTTTCAGTGACTGTCCTTATCCCATTCACTACTTTTTCATGCAGACTTTACAAAACATCCCAACAAACTGAATTCTCTATTCTTTGAGTTTTCAGCTGCTGTTATAGTTTCATCCTCTTCCTCCACCATTGTGTAAGATAGTTTGTGAAAATGCCTTGCCTGATTCTTATATTTCTTCATGGTATCACAGACAAAGTACACCTATCTGCATTTTGATAACATTGGCCACTAACAGGCTCTTTTAGGATCTGGAGAAGTTTAACCACCACTGATTTTAAGGGGTTTCTCTACTATTGATTCAAAACCAAATGCTGACAGGAATTAAAACAAGGTACAGTGAAAGCCAATGGAAAGGTGAAAAGCTAATTTCAACTCAGAAATGCATATTAAGTTCTTAATGAAATTATATTACTGAGTTTCACCTCATACTTAGTCCTAGATCCAGAGTCCACAGTGTCTCCTGAAATCTCCCAAAACAGTATGTACCAATGTTATTGGATGTTTTTATCAAGGACCCATGGAAGATGTAGTTCAACTGTAGAATGAAGATACCACCAAGATGGGGGAGGCAGTAAATTATGAGATTAGGGACAAAAACACTGTCCAGCAAAATGTACTCTAATTCAAGCAAGTGCTGTGTAGTGTTTGGATGCAAAGAAGGCCAGCTGTTCTCACAGGTGAGAGACCTGTTGAAGAATTCACTAGAAAAACCCAAGTGTCCTTCACTGACCTGCTCCAATGCTCTGGCCATAGCACTTAGTAAGATGCTTGCATATGCTCCAAGGGTAATGCAAGAATAAGCTGGATAGGCACTTTTCCTCTGAACACAGCAGTGCTAAAATGACTGCTAGCATCCTGTTTCTGACTCTTGGCAGTCCCATTTAAGCAACAATGTGGAAAGTGCACAGGTGCACAGTGTACAAAGGGGGTCACAAATAATCCAGGTCGCAAAACACACAAATTACAACATGGACACTGAGGAGTACTCCTTGATTCTTTTAAAGATCTGATCCACGAACAAAGCTTTTGTTCACATAATGTCTCGCAGGCAAAGGCATTGGAAAAATCCAGTAGCTGGAACTAAAGATAAAGGGGAGAGAAAACAACTTTGAGCCCTAAAATGACATGTGATTTTTCTTAGCTGTGAAGGTAGGTAAAAATTGGATCAGCTTATCAGGAGGCTGTAAATTCATCACAACTTTAGGTCTGCTAGAAATTATTACATGTCTTCCTATAAAATGCGGTTTAATCCAGTTTCTGAGGAAATGTCTGCAGACAGAGTTCAGACCAATGAATTACAGTGGTCCCTACTGGCCATCACCTCATGAAAGAAATCTGTGAAGGACAGAGCTGAGATTTAATTAATCAGATTTTAAACTAAAATATTTTATTCATGTTGAGGTTTTTATCTTTCTTTTTTTCATGAGTGTGATTACCAATTCCACAGAGAAGAGTTTTCAGTAAATATTACTAAGGTTATAGTTAAGATTAAAGTTAAAGCTGAAGTATCATTTTACCAAAAATACTTCGTATGAAGTCTGTGGTGGAATTATGTCATTTGGAACAAGTAATGCCTTTAATCCACTTACTCCCTTCATTTTTTGTTTCTTTTAGTATTAATTCAAATTTTAATAGTATTGGAAAAACACAGCTGCTTCTTGTTGGAAAGGTAGTTGTTTTCTCTGTATTTACAGGAATAATTGACTCAGTTGGTTGTAATCCATAAATCTAGTTTTTAAAAATTATATAATGAACCATGTTTGTCCATGCTGTCTTAAGTGAAGTTTGCATTAACCCTTTTTCTCATCCTATGGATGGTTTTGTTCAAAATGTGATTAAGACTACTGTTAAGATTTAGATGAGTACTAATCCTCATACAAATTGTTCAGTTCCATTGTAGAAGTTTTTCACATCCTGTTCTGTGTGATCTGGAGCAGAACTTCTACTGACAGATGTTCATGCAGTGACTATCAAGGGACAAAATTAAAGCCTAAAACAAAAGAGGAAACACATGCATATATATATTTGTACATCAGTGGGGAGGGGGTTTAAAGTTATTAAAGACTTTGTACTTCAATAAAAAATTATTACTTGTAAAAGTAATATAATCAGGATTTTGGATAGTTATCTACACGTAGGTGGCAAATTATGAATCAGTTAAATAATTGAGAGGAAAACTTATGAATGCAAAATTCTCACACCCCCAGCAGCACATATGTTGCTGAGAGGTGTCACATATATTGGTGGGGAAAGCACAATATTTAAGGGGATTTTTAGAAATGCTACTTTTCATATCCTTCTCCTTATAAATTGATGTTAGTTATCTGTAACAGTACTCCTTAAAATACCTGAATATAACCTACATTATACCTTCTGACCACATTTTCATGAGACCTATGCTATGGGTTCCATAGGTAGCCTGCAGATTTCTTATACTCAAAAGGCTGAAGCTGTAATTTCTGGGCCTATAATGTCATGATTTAATATACTTCATTAATTGAAAAATTTTAATGATTTAATGATTTAAATGATTTTATGTGTAAAAAATCTGCCAGCAAGATTATGAAGTTTGCTGAATAGCTTTTTTCTGTATATTTGTGCAGAAACACATTTGTTCTGGAAAGAGATGCTGTTGGCTAATACCACAAACAAACTAAAATAAGTGTGACTATATGATTGTCATGTTTCCTAAAGTCCAACGTAAGCCTATATAATTTATTTTTACAGGTGTGCAGCTTTGGAATGACACCTTGAAAGATTTTTTAAATTATCTATACATCTACTCTAAACAAAACCAACTCAATCAAGATGAATCTTGATGTTTTGTGGCACCTACTGGGAGTTTGTAACTTAGTTCCACTACCAAGTAGAAATAAATTAAAATATTTCTAAGATATTCAGTAAAGCCTAAATCAGTGAAAAAATAGTGACAATTACATCAAAAAAGATGGATGTGTAAATGGTTAGGACCTGTCCCCAGATATCATAGTTTGGGTTGGAAGGGACCTTTAAAGGTCATCAAGCCCAATCTCCTTGCATTGAACAGAGATATCTTCAATGAGATCAGTTGCTCAGAGCCCCATCCAGCCTGATCTGGAATGTTTCCAGGGATGGGACATCCCCCAACTCTTTGGGCAACATGTTCCAGTACTTTACTACCCTTGTAAAAAAAACCCTTCTTCTTCAATCCAAGATAATCCCATTTAGTATGATGTCATTTTAGTATAAAACCATTACCCTTGCCCTATCACAACAGGCCCTGCTAAAACTTTGTCCCTGTCTTTCTTATAGGTGCCCTTCAGGTACTGGAAGGCTGCAATAAGGTCTCCCCAGAGCTTTCTCTTTTCCAGGATGAACAACCCCAGCTGTCTCTGTTTTAGCTTGCAGTAGAGGTTCTTCATCCCTCTTATCATTGTGGTGGCCTCCCCTGGACTGGCTCCAACAGGACGATGTCCCTCCTGGGATGGGCCCCAGAGCTGGATGCAGCACTCCAGGTGGGTCTCACCAGAGTGGAGAAGGGGCAGAATCCCCTCCCTTGATCTGCTGGCCACGCTGCTCATGATGCAGCCCAGGATACAATTGGCTTTCTGGGCTGGGAGGGCACTTTGCCTGCTCAGTGCAGCCTCTCATGCACCCCAAGTCCTTCTTGGCAGGGCTGCTCTGGATCTGTTCCTCCCCAAACCTGTGGTGATACAGACGCAGCACCTTGCACCTGGTGTTATTAAACCTAAAGAGAATCCAATGGGACAATTTCTTGAGCTTTTCCAGGTCCCTCTGGACAGCTTCCCTTCCTTCAGATGTGTCAACTCTATTACTCAGCTTGGTGTGGTCTGCAAACCTGCTAAAGGTGCACCCGATCCCTTCATCTGTGTTAATGATAAACACATTAAGCTATACTGTCCCATGAGAGCACTGCTGGCACAGCTGCACTGCTGGCTCCTGGAAGTCCTCTCCGCTACCCTGGTGTCCCCCTGGCCCACTAAAAGCCCCTGTTTAAAACTGATATATCTTTCTGAAACATTTGCATTTGAAAAATTGCCATTTATGCAGAAATGTCTCAGCCATTTCTAATACAAACTTGATTCACAGTCTCTACCAAAAGCAATACAGAAATGCCTCTATACTGCATTAAGCGTCTCCCATCTACACTTATGCCACATACGAGCCCCAGTTCTGAGACCTCCACTAACATCTTGATACTTGCATGAAGATTTTGCTGTGCCCATCCTCTTTGAAGACAGAACAGTCATTTCAGCTCTTGTTGCAAAAATGCAGGGAAATAAATTAATTGATGATTGTAAGATTAAAAAAAAGTTCAGAGAAGGAAAACAGCACTTTCCTTTCTATTATATTTATTATATTTTTTTTTCAAATTATATCACAGAGGCATTTTTAAAATATCTCATATATAAGACATCCAAATAATGATTGAAAACTATTTATATCCCAGCTTTCCCATCACAAGGGAATGCTATATGAAAACACCATGATCAATATTAATTAGTACAACCTCACTGCAGACAAAAGCAAAGCACAACAGTGTAAGGAAAAATTCATACAAAAAGCCTCTAGTGGCAAAATGAAAAACCTGTAAAAACTAACCAGTCTAATTCAATAGTTGATTTTACTCCTCTGCACAGGTCTTGGTGGAAGGTTCAAGAATGTGGGCTCTTCTGGTGAGGGCACCTTTCCGCCCTCCATGCCTCCCATGTGTCTCACTGTGCTCTCAGCAATCACAGCAGCAGTGCTGGGGATTTGGGAAACTGGTACAAGCAAGAGCAGCCTGAGGCCACTGTGTTGAAATGGAAAGTAGATCACCATACAGCTGGTCTAGGACCAGCCAGCACTGACATGGCTTGCAGCCACCACTGCAAACTGTTCCTCAATTATACTTTTGCCCTTTAGGTACAAGAAGAAGATTTATGCCATTACTTCATATTCCAAGATAATCAAGCTGCTTAATAGATAAACTTCCCAGACATTAGGATTGTTAAAAATATTGTTTTATAATTAGAGATATTTGAAAGCAACAGTTTCTGTACAAACTACATGCATGATCCTCTTTCCTTCTGATATTGAAAACATCATTTTAAAGCACCTTTGCATATCCTTTAAAGCTCTGGAAACTATCTGTTAATAATATTAAATACTATCCAAAGTATTTACTGCAGTAAATACAGCTATTACAATATGGTAAGATCCCTCCACTTTAAGCAGCCTTCTTTGCATCTTTATGGTACTTTAGCTCCCACTGTTTGTCTAATAGCAAGTATATTAGATCTGGTTAAATGCCACAAATAAGGCTTCTGTGGAAAAGACAGTATAATCTCACATTGCCTAAGGGATAACAGCTTATGCAATGGGGTATCACTTTGCCCTTGAGTAAATCATTACATTCTTTCAGTGCCCTACATATGTATAGATGCATAGTTATGTCTGAAGAGTGCTGTAAAATAACCTCTCTAAAGCTTCAAACACTACAAAAGCTGCAACCAGATCATTTTCCCTTTTGGGACACTCTCTTTATTGTGCTATGTGTACTAATGTGTAGATCCTGGACCACCACCTTCTCCATTCTCTTTCAACTTCCATCTAACTAGAACAGAAACATGCTGGCAGGGCTCAGGACTTTATTATCCAATTTCTGTATGGAATCAATTCTGACACATCTTCAACTGAAAGATCCTCAGGAAAAAAAACAGGATCTGTGCACTGTTAAATGAGTAGTTCTAGCATTTGCTATGGGTTATGTATGGACTACACTGGATCAGATTTTGATATACAACTGTAGAAGTTAATGATATCCAACTCACATTAACCTATCTAAAAGTGGAGATCCAGGTGGAAATAATGCTGCAATCTCCCTAAAAAATTGCTGCAGAGAGACACACAGCTGCAGAGGACACTAAAACAGGTGTCTGAGATAGACGAGAAGAACTGATCCCTGGAGGGATCATGTGCCATAACTGCACACAGAGAGAGCTGACATGATTAGTCAGGATGAGCATCTATCTTCCAGATGGTTTAATGTGGGTGAGATGAATCCAACCCTTGCCTTCCAATTCAGATATTGAAACTGAAAATTCAGATATTAAAAACAAACACATCAGTGCAACAAAAAGAAAGGTCCCTCAGATGATTCCTTTATCTCCTTTTTCCAACTCTGTAGGGTGCTGAGGAACTTGCAACATGGAATGATCCTGGATGTTATCCAGGGAGATGCCAAGGACTAACCCACAGGAAGCCCCAGGCACAGGCTGAGTCAGAACAGGCTCTTCTCTGATCTCTTGGGGGAATAGGTGCCAAACTAGGAATAAATTACAGGATAGGAGGCAGCAATCACTCAGCCTGGTAGGATAAATATTTGGTTCCTCAACCTAAATAGCTTCCTATCTACCTCCTGATGGTGGGTGGTGGCTCTGATATGATTGTGGTGGGGTCCTTTTCCAGCTCCATTTTTAAGCTGGGCCACTGTGCAGATAGGAAACCAAGATGTGAAGGGGTAAGAAAAACCTAAATAAGAGGAACGCTGACTTAACCATGCTTAAGTCTCTGTCCTTTTGGTTAAGACTCAATTCCAACCCTGCTCCCAGGAGTCTCATGCCCTGCCAGTGAGGATGTTTGCAAAAGAAACTGGGAGGAAGCACAGCTGGGACAGATGATCCAAACTGACCAAAGGTATATTCCAATAGAGTATTATGCCCAGTATATAAAAAGGGGGTACTGGGAATGGGGGCCAATCTGGGTTTAGGAAGGGGGGTCTGGCATTGTTCACTGGCTGGTGTATCATGCACCACTTTTCCCTTTTAATTACCGTCATTTATCATTATTACTGTATTTTATTTTCAATTATTGAACAGTTCTTATCTCAACCTACAAGTTTTACTTTGATTCTCTTCCTCATCCCACCAGGGTGGGGTGGGTGAGAGGGGGCTTGAGCAAGTGACTGTGTAATGCTTGATTTCCAGCTCAGCTTAAACCGTGACAACTATAAATTATCTTCGCCATTTTCCTCCTCCTGCGATCCTCACCTTTTCCTTAAAACAGAACCACAGAGTCACATAATATTTTGGGTTGGAAGGGACATAAAATGATCACTGAAATCCAGCTCCTGGCTCTATAGAGAACAACACCAAAAATCACATTGTATGCTTGAGAGAGTGATTCAAACACTTTAGCTCTGGTAGCCTTGGTGCCTCTTCCCTGGGGAGCTGCTCCAGTGCCCAACCACCCTCTGAGGAAGGAACCTTTGCCTAATATTCCTCAACCTTCCTTGACACAACTTCAGGCCGTTCCCTCAAGTCCTGTCACTGGTCACCATGGAAAAGATATTAGGGTCTGCCCTTCCTCTTCTCCTCATGAGGAAGCTGTAACTGCAATGAGGTCTCCCCTCCGTCTCCTCCGGGCTGAACAGACCAAGTGACCTCAGCCACTCCTCGCATGGCTTCCTCTCAAGGCCCTTCACCATCTTCATTGCCCTCTTTTGGACACTCTCAAAGCTTTATATCTTTGTTATATTGTGGTACCCAAACCAGCCCCCAGCACTCAAGGTGAGGCTGAGCACCTCAAGTGCTCAGAGCAGAGCAGAGAAGGACAATCCCCTCCCTTGCCTGGCTGGTGGTGCTGTGCCTGATACACCCCAAGACAGGGTGGCCCAAGTTCAAATTTTCATTGGACAGGACCTCCAGGTCCCCTTCTGTGCAGCTATTTTCCACTATCTCATTCCTCAGTTTGTCCATGCATCCGGGGTTGCCCCATCCCTTTCCAGTGTTGAACTTCATAAGGCTGGCAATTGCCCAGCCCTCTAATCTGTCAAGGTCTCTCTGCAGGTCCTGAGGTAAATCTATTTGCCATAACACTAATATTATTTTTGTTGTTGTTACTCTGTTATAAAGTATCTAACCTTTCCAGCTTCCATTCTCTTCTTTTGATGGATTGCAGACCTCGTACCCAGGGTCCCACTATGAACCAGCTCATTCAAGGCAATGTGACCTATTGAACCGATCTTACTAAACATTATAGATTTGTCTGACAAAGCAGCTCAGATGGAATTATATTTTCAAGACCTAAATACCACTTGCTTTACTCTCTGCCAGCAGAACCAACAGAGATTTGCTCTCACTCTGTAGCTCTTTGAAAAGCTAATTTGTGGAGCAAGCCACAATGTTTCTTTCAGACCTCATATCGCCTTATTCAAAATAGGAAGTATACTTTGGTCTGAAGGATAGAGGTTTCCAGGCACAGAAAGGAAACAAGTGAAATGGAACAGTGGCCTTTTAAGTCATATTGTGCTTGAGCAGGATTATAATGCTCTCAGTGCTGTGTCCTGAATCCCTCCTTCAAACACTTCAGTATAATCAGCTTTTTAGGCCTTCCAGCTCCATGCCAAATGGCAATAATGCCAAGACTGCCCACATGAGCCAAATCACCTCCAAGCAAGACATAACAGTTTTGTGATTACACCACTCCAACAACGCTGCGTCAATAAGGAAACCTGGTTTCTTCATCCTGCATTGGAAGAGAGTCTATCATCAGTCACCAGTTGGAAGCAACATTACCAAAGTGACAAGGTGGAAAAAAAAAAAAAGGGAAAACAGGCTTTTAATTTTACCAAAGACAAACAGCCTTGTCTCAGGAGATCCTGGTGTTTCTGGATACAGTGGTATTACCAGAAGTTTACCACACAGCACCTTTACCATGTGGCTGGATCATACTGATCTTGCTGGGAGGGTGCAAGGGGAAAGGCTTTATCCTAAAAACCTCAGTACAGAGATAACTTAGAAAGCTTCTCTGGGATTACTTCCTGAGATGTAGTAATTGATTATGTTGACACTTTCAGTCCCTCCCACTGAACTTTACAGTTCAGTGAACACTGGTGGTACAAGCTAAGCTAGCAGACTTTCCCCTGGAGTATTCACAAGTAGCAGAGGTGAAGAGATCAGGAATGGGTTTCTCAGTTACAACTGGGAATAAAAATTCTGATCTTGGATCTTCTCTGCTAGCACCGTCAGTTAGATGCTGATCTTGTCTGAGGCAATGAAAAAATCAGTGAATTCTGGTGCTGCCTAGGTGAGTCTGGTGACAGCATCCTACAGAATATCCTGGGTTGGAAGGGACAGTCTCTGCTGGGCTGTGTCCAGTGCTGGCTTACACTTGAAGGCCACAGACAGCAATGCTTCTCACTGCCAGCTCTAAGCTGGCAATCAGCTACTGAAATGGAGTAGAGATAAGAAGCCTGAACCTTGTCCCAGCTGTCACTGGGACTTTAGCCATGATCACTTCAGCTGCCAGCAGCCATGAATGATTCCATATGTACAGTTAATTTAAGCTGTCAAAGGCTCTATAGTGGCAAGAATGGACTACCTGGACCGTCACTGATATACTATCATACCATGGCCCCTTCAATAATTATCATGGGCATTCACTGGGAGTTGTTAGGCCCCTTTCAAGATGTTTGTTGAAGAGGTTTGGACTACAGAGATTTATCTTTGCATCTTGAGCAAACATGAGGAAAATATTTGGTTGCAACTATGAGAACAGGCTTTCTGTAGCTTGGATGAAATGTTGACATGTAAACAGGCACACTCTGATCAAGCCTGAATTGGAGCTCAACCTTTTAAGTTGTAGAATTACACACACATATTCAGGAAATCAATATAGATTGATTCTTGATTTCATTTAGATAACTGTAAACTGACCAGCAGAGTTGTGCAGGCTATAGATGCTGTTTAGGCAAACAAAGCAGTCTTTGCATGATTCTTCAGTGAATTTCTAATGAATTCAACAAAGAGCCATGACAAAGTTACTGTCAGACAATGTCTGGGTAGTTGTTTTTTTTTTCCAAATCCAGAATGAAACTCCTTTCCAAAACAGGGAAAACACCAAACTTCCTCACTATGTAGCAGTATTAGGCTTTTGGGGACAGGTTGGCAGTCGAGTCCACCTTCAGCACAAAGCAAAGGTCTTGAGCATAAGATTTTGTAGGAAGGGTTGATTTTACTTACATAAAATAGCTTCAAGAGATTTGGGATTGTTTTGATACAGACTAAAAATATTTTTTAAATGTAGAAGAATTCTGGAGAATGAAAGAACAACTCTCAGCCAGTTTTACTTCTGCAATTCAAGTCAAAAATTTATTCACCAAAGCACTGCCACAATAAAAAATACCAGAAAATAAACATATCTAAGTGACCCTCTCTTGAAGAGTTCCTGAAAATTTGAGCTCAATCTTAGTACAATATCTTTATCACAATACCATCTTTCCTCTCTGAAAGTGTCACTGTCACTATAGTAACTGCCATATTAAAAAAAAATTCTCCTGCTAATCTTGAAATATGAACCTATACTTAAAATAACCATGCTTACTGTACCAGTATTATCGCTCAAAGATTTTGCAGAGCTTTCAGAGAGATCATAAACATAAATGCTATAATGAAGAAACATTTTGTATTTGATAGAATGTCTGGTAGTTATTGTAGATGAACTTACATGGCTTCATCTCCTTCAGAAGTTAAGGTATTGATATAGAATAAATTATGAAGAGAGAGAAAAAGACTAAAATTACTGTAGAAAGAAGATATGACTAGGTTTCAAAAGACAAGGTAGAAATTATTTGCCACTTTACAGGTGTTACAAAAGCAAGTCATAGTCATGATAATATGCAATCTCTTTTCATATTGCTGGAAGATAACATATCTGCATTGACAGGAGCAGGCACAACTCACCATGTCCTGCATGCCAATGTTCTCCATGCTGAATTGTTGTGGGTTCTAAAAATCACTGGGAGATACTGTGAAAAATTACATGTCACATAGAGACAGTCAAGGGATAAGGCATATCCCTACTGCACAGTATATAAGGATCAGCATAAATTAGAGCTAGCACATGATCTGTCCTTCTGTGTGCAAAGAAGGATTTTCTCCCAAAGTAATTAGGCTTTATGTGCAAAAAGCGTTTTTTGCATTACTTGCTTATAGATGCCTGATCAGATACTAATCCTTTATCATCTTCCCTAACCTAAATTTTGTGGTTGTTGTCCAGGATTTCCAGCAATGCAACAGACACATAGAAGTTGACAGATAAATGTAATCAAATCCATTATTTTTCTTTCTTCCTTTAATTATTTCTTTACAAGTTGTGATGCAATAATTACAGTCAGTTATCCTTATTCAGAATACAAACACTTAAAAAGGGTCAAAACTTTGATATATGAAGTATCAATCTCTGTCTTAAATGTCACTGGACTTCCTTTTGTTGACTTACAGGCCTATAAAAAGTATCCTGCAGGCAACTCTGGACATGAAATAAGATTTCTTAGCAATATAAAAAAGATAGATGCAGACACAGAACTAACTTTCCACACTGTTCCTCCAAATTAGTCTAAATGACAAATGTATGCTATGGAGGCAAGGATGTAGGCAGAGACCTGGACTTAGAGGGGTGAAACAGAAGTTGCTTACTATCTACACAGTCACCTCCTTCTCAGCTGAGAAAATCAAACACCTGAGATAGCTTCACAGTAAAAATAAGTGGATCAAAATGGAAATATTTATTAGATGAAAATAGCCTTCCCACTGTAATAGCACTGAAAATTAGGCAGAGTGAACAATCTCCTCTTTGGGTCCCAGCTGGATATGCAGAGCCATGCTGCAGACTTTCTAGGCCGCCAGGAGTCCTTGCAGCATGTTCTACAAGTCTTTTTGTTACCAGAGCTGTTTGGTGCTTCCTTCCTGATATGCTATAGGAAAGTCCTGTTTCTTCTTCTGACTTATGGAGTGACTGATGGGGAGCTGCTGGTCAGATCACGTGTGTGGTTGTGCACATCTGTCTTTGCTATGAAGGATTGATCCAAGTGAATTCCCAGTCCATATTTTAGCCCAACCTTCAGCTGTGTTAGATGGAAGAACCAGTAGCATGTCAAAAAATAAGGATTTGTGTGTGGATAGAAAGGGCATGAGCAAGATCCATACCCATATTGTGATGTCCTTAGAGATATCAGGTTCCCCCTATTTTCTGTACATGATCTGTTCCATTGTCTGCACATATCTGTGGTGCAGAGGTCCACTGCAGAACTTCTATTGACCTGAATGATGATGGCAACAAAGATAAAGTGTCACAAGAATAAACTGTATCCCCAGCACAATGGGATGCTAAAGAGGAGAAATGGAAATATGGAGTGATCTTGGAAACAAAACAGAAATATAATGTATTTGCTCATTTCATTCTCATTTTCAGATCTCTGCTCAGATTTCTGACATAAATCTACCTAAAAATCCAGCTTTATGCTTCTGTTACAGGCAGAAAATTAAAAAAAAACTTGAGAAAAAGAAAGACTTTGCAGGATTATGAAACCAAGAGGAGAGAAGCTTCCAAAATTTCATGCATTTGCTCAAGAACAGAACTTTAAGAGGGCTTTGTCCATCTGTTTCAAAACCAAAATATAAATTTGTCTTTTCCCCAAAGAAAGAATTCTGAAACCTATTCCATATCTTTACTGCACAATTTATTGCACACTTTAACACCAGCACATGCACTTAATTAAAAGTACTAAAATGTCAGAACTCTATCAGAAAGCTGGGAGATGTTGGCCTGTGTCCCAATTAGTTCTTTTATTAGCTACTCTGGTACAACAATTTTTAATGAACTGGGTATGAATTCGATCAGGAACTGATCTAAAAGAGCATGTTATAAACAGTAAATTGTTGCAGGGTAGGACATCAGGTTATGCCCCAATAGAATTAGCTGTGCTAGACTAAGACACACTTATAATCTCACTCATGTTGGAAAGAATTTTGTTTCATATGCAGATTTTTTGAATAGTTGGGTTTTTTTCTATGTATTTGCTTTAGAATGACAAAGGATACACTTCTAAGAATTTTAGATTCCTTATACACTTTGAGGTTTGCAAGGGAAGGAATAATGACTTGGAACAAAGACTCTGTAGGTTTACCTGAAAGCTTTACTGTTAAAGGTGTTACACAGAAGGTCTCAGAAAATTTGGACTTAGTGGGAAATTCCCTCAGCTTTAAAAACAAAAAGACATTAATTCTGTCAATAGCTGTTGCAATCCTCCACAAGGATGGCATTGCTGTAAGATGCTGATAATGTGGGTGGGAAGATAGGCACACCCTGCCCTGCAGGATTTGGTGGGAGGGGAGGATACTCCTGAATTTACCAGAGCACTCCTGCACTTCAGGAGAGGCCCCCTTGCTTGTGCCCTCTTTATTTCCTATGAAGAGGGTCATGATGGCATATATATCAGCATGGTAGGCCATGTACAACCTTCTGTTATTTTACATGGAGGCCTTACCTCAAAAGAACTAAAACCACACTTAAAATTAGATAAAAGTTTCAGTTTGATTCTGTCTGAGGGGCCAAATTATCTTTGGTCTTATTAACTGTCCATAAATCCAGCCTGGGATCTGAAGTCTTATTAGGTTCCTGTCACAGAAAGAAAGGAAATAATGATTCCATAACTGAGTTTCTATTTGCGATTCATTTTTAATGATCCATAAACCAGGACAATGTACCCCCACAGAGATATTCGGTTTCTCCAGTGCTTAGAGGTATGAAGAGAGAATGTGAAAAATTGTTCCATTTTTTTTCTGCATTAGCCCTTTTACTGACCACTTTAAATAAGATAACCACATTTAAACTGAGTGAACACTGCACTAATTCTGTCAAACTTCAGTGATCTCCCATGCTTTGAAAATAACTTTGAAACCTCTTTAGGTTTAATTTAAATTTTTCCTTTCTAGAATATTCCTTGTAGATTCACCATTTCTTTGAGAGTTTGAAGAGAAATTGATGAGGCAGTGCTTCTGGTAAAGTATATTGAGACCAAATCCATATAAATCCTGCTATTCCTTTATATTTGAGATAGAGTTTATCTTATTATTTAATATCATTACAGAAAAGGTCTGCTTTTCACTTGACTTAGATGATTTACTGATACAATGTTGTGGTAAAGGGGAGGGTTTATTTGGAGCAAATACATCCAATCCTCACAAAAATTAGTAGAGAGGCAGAAACAACTTCGCTTTTTGAAATCAGAATAATTATACTTTTTTGGAGGGACAACCATGTCAGTCAATAAAATCTAATTTGAGGGCAAGCACTTATTTTGTCCTCATTTTGGTGTGAGATTGATTAGGTTTTGGCAGAGTTATGTATCTGAGTCAGCCCTAGCTTAAATGGTTATTGCTCTACCTACATAATACAGTCTAGTAGTTCCCAACCTTATAAAGCCCAGAGGGAATAATCAAATCATGCTCCTAAAATGCCACGTGCAGATTTCAAACTAATCTTTATCTTCTCCCAGAATGAAATGAGAATAAAATACCTGTTTCACTGAGCTGGGTCTAATAGATTCACTTTCCCAAGGAAGCTAATGCTAACGTCCATTTCCATGGAAACGGAGCTCACACAGGCATCCTGCCTGCAGTGTTTGGGGTTAAGCAGAGCTGAGTTTGGGTCCCACATTCCACATAATCTAAACTGATTACATACTGCAAATGTGCAGTGCCAATCTCCACCTTATGTCAGTGCTTTTCCTTTGGGGACTGGGTACCCTCCGTGAGAAGCACTCCCACCGACTCACGCCTCCGCGCTTTCCACAGGCTCTGCTGCGCCCGTGCTCGCTGCAGCGCCGGCTTCTGCCTGCCAGGTTATCAATGGATTTATTTTTAGCAGCTCTGGAATTGAGAGATGCTGAGCCACGTTCTACCCCTTCTGCTCTGCCTCTGCACTGGCTGGGAGAACAGGGCGAGGGAGGATGCAATGGCAGGGTGGTGTTTCAGCCTTTTCAGCTGCAATTGAGCACAGCGGGCTGGGTCACAAAGCCCAAATCAGCTCAGCTGTACGTGTGGCATTTCAGCACAACAGGTTTTGTGAGCAAAGGATGCCTACTCTCTGCATCTGATGCAGTTTATACTTTGCAGGTTTCTTCAGGTGCAGAACACTGAATAAGGGAAACCATCCTGTAGGCAGCTGCTTAGAAATCTCCTGTTACTTTAAGAGAAGAGAAAAATATCTGAATTCTGGTATCTTGGTGTGTCTAAGTTAGCCAACAAGGACCTTGTGAAAATCTCGTTATTCTTCAAATAGAAAACAGATTGCATTCTTTATCTTTGGATAAAAAAAGAGAAAAAGGCAGCCAGCAGGATATGCTCCCTGGGTTTCTTTCTCTTTCTTCTGTCTGATTTAATTTAGTTTAACTCCTTCAGGATTTACTGTTCATTTCTTATCCTGTTTAAGTGTATTATTAATGAATTCACTTTTCATTTATTATTATTTATTTGCATTATCTTAATGTATAAGGACCAACATTCTTCATCTGAAGAGCTATACAAATCACCAAATAAAGTAAAACAAAAAAAAAAAATCATGTAGTACAAGACTGCAGACAGCAGACTAATCCAGACAGGCAGAGAAATCCTAAGGAACATTGCAGAGTATTTGTCAGGATGACAGGAAGGGAACCATCAGCCTAAACATTCAAGTTCCTGTTAAGCAGAATTGCAAAGGAGACTGTGACAGATTATTTTGCAGGAAAGCCCTGTGTGACAGATTAACATCAACACAATTTTGAAATGGATTTGCATTTGCAAAGGACCAACATTGGGACAGACACAATCTCTGCCTCAGATGTGGTCTTTATGTAAATGACTGTGGGAAAAGAGGGAAAACTAGACTACAGATAGCATCATTAGATGCTGGGGTAGGATTTTCTCTTCTTGGTGGTAACAAGCTTTATAATGTAGATTGCATACATGTAAAAAGAAGACTGCATACATGTACATTTGTAAATAAGTATAGTCCAGAGAATATGTTATTAACTAGAATAACATGGATGGTTATTCTGGATGGTTCAGCTCTTCGTCTTTCTTCAGTACTCTGTAATACAAGAAATCCACATTCACTTGAAAATGCCATCAGCATTGCTTTCCTAAACTGCATTACACTTACAAAGGCAAATATTTGTAGGCTGAAAGCAAGCATGGTGGATTTTCCCCTGCAGTAATTTGATGGCGGGGGGAGCTCCCCATTTCAGAGCTCTCAGGCATTTGCTGTTGCAGAATACTAAGCATGGCTTCTCCCATTTCTGTGGGGGTATCACATAGAGACAGAAGGGGCATGGACTGACAGAAGAAATATATTTATGAATATTAAGGATAATTTATTCTGTCTTTACAAGCAGACCTAAGGAAAAATTGTCAAAAATACCTCAGCATGAGGAACTGCACAGTAGTTAGTTCCTTGGCTTAATGTATCAGAAAAATATGCATCTCAAACTGATCCCACCATGATTTCTCCATCTGTGGCACATAATTTATTCCAGTAGTGTATAAACTGCATTCATTAATACAATATTCTCCCAGGTTCATCATAAATGTGTGTTGCAGGTATGAATCCAGGGCCATGTTTGAATTTATATTTGGATTGCCAGTATACTATTCCACCTTTCATAAAATCGAACTTGACATGGGCATTTTTCAGATTGCCAGGCTGGTACAAGTGCACACAGCCTATACAAGCTTGAATTTTCCATATGGTTATGTTCTAACCAACATGGATTTATTATTTCTGATCCTTCTCACACCCAACTGTATAATGAATTTTTATTTATAGTCAGGTGATGGTGTCAGGTTCTGAGAGGGGCTTCTGTAACAGGAGGCAAAATGCTAAATTGAGCTAATGCACAGAACCTGCTTCAAAAAATTTTACAAGCTTTTAGCTGTTTTTCTGAAGAAAATTGTATCATATCATGCCAACACCAATAACTTGTTTCTGTATCCCATGAAGCCACCTATAAAAACTGACCATTTAATTTCAAGAATTTAGAAAAATCTGTGATAGCCCCAGTAACCAGTCAAGTCTTATTAGGATTGGGCTGTGCATCCTCCTTTGCTTTACCATGGGGAAAGTGCATTTCCCATTGCATATAAGCAGTCCAGGTAGTTGGTGCATCCACAACAGCTGCCAAAGCAGACTTGGTGCACTCAACCACCAGCATCTGTCTGCACTGACAAATCTGCCAGCAAGTATTCAAGTTCTGCTGGTGCTACCCTCCTCTCATGCCAGGAGGGAGGACTGTACAAGGAAGAAAACCAAGCTGATTTTGGCAGGCATAGGCAGCAAAACTGGGATTGCTGCCTGGAGAAGTCTCAGCAAGCCCCAAGAGGAGAGGAACGAGGACAGTGACAGTCAAGTTCCCTGGCGCTCCCAGCCTGGTGACTTGGTGCACGTGTGCATGCAGAGCACTCGCTGCACATGTGCTGGGATGCTGGATGCACTGCACCAGGATGAGGAGTGTCCTGTGCAACCACAAATCTCATCTCATCTCTTCTCTTCTCTTCTCTTCTCTTCTCTTCTCTTCTCTTCTCTTCTCTTCTCTTCTCTTCTCTTCTCTTCTCTTCTCTTCTCCTGCCTAACCCTTCTCTTTCCCTCACAAACATGTACATCCATGTCTCCACAGCCACACCTCTTCTTTTCCTCTCCTGCCCTTTTCTACCCAATATACAAGACTTTTTTGTTTCCATTTACTTGTTACTCCATGCAATTGACTTGAAAGAGAGTGCTTAAAGAGAACTAAATGACATTCAAGTATTGCCTTGTTGATGTTCATACCATGTCTTTTCCCTACATTTATTTTACTTGTAAGACCCTTCAATATGGATCCTGTGTATTGTTCTGTGCCCAAAAGGGCTCTCAAGTTAGTCTCTAGATAGAGCTGTCCAAATGTAATAAATAAATAACATCATTTGTGAAGGACTGCAGACAACTAAGGCTTAGGATTTTGTACAAAGATAATCCACTGATGGATGTCATTCTAGAAATCTTCTCAGTTCTGTGGAAGCCTTTGATGCCCACTGCTCCTGGTTTTCCAAGCTTTATCTACCTACACAACTGCTTGTTCTGACTTCAAACTAATGTTATAAATACTTCTATTCAGCCTCTAGAACAAATTACATCCATGACAATGATGGTTTGTAAAGTTCTCAAGAGCTCTGAACAATTACTTTGTTGTTATTTTATCCTATTTCCTATCTTTATTATGCAAAAGGTTCTTTTTTAAACACAGCTAAATAGAAAGCACTGACATATTTGAAAAGAGCTAGGAAATTATAACTGAGAGCTAATGCCTTCATATAACTCAAATCCCATACAGTAAGGGCTATATCTAATCACTGAGGATATGAAAAAGTGGTTCTAATTTTTCAAAACAGTCAGAAGTATTACTTAACCTATATTAAGGCAAGAAAAAATTATGGGCAATGGAATGAATTATATTGACAGAGGGAAAGACTATGGTTAATAGGATATTCTCAAATTCTTAGATCGTTGCTGGATATATCTCAGGTTTGTACTAACATATAGAAACCTCTGTCAGACATATCAGAAATCAAAGAACTTGGGCTTGACACTGACCTCAGACCAGGCTGGTCTTCCAGTCTCTCAGGACTAGCTGGAAACTGGCTGCCAATTTCATCCAGTGATGACTGCATGCTTTGCAATGCATGTGCAAACAAAAGCATACAAGAGCAGATAATTTTACAGTCTTTCTTTTCCTCACCCACATACCCAGAAAGACAGAAGACAGACAATTTTCTTTGTAATTCACCAAGGAAATAGTCACAGAGCACCTGAACCCACTACAGCACATGAACTGTAAGGTCTGCTGCCAGGGACCTTGGAGGGGGGTGGGAGGGCTGGGCATGTTCCTAATCCTCTCACCCTTACCATTAGAAAGGTGGTGAGTCTGAGAAAAAGAAAATACTTTTTTTCAGATATTTTCTCTAGAATACAGCCTGCAAGCTCTCCATAGTCCAGTGGGAAAACATTTTATCTTTCATAAATTAGGGTGCTTGGACCCCATAAAGTCTCTGAGAGAAGCTCTGGTTTCTAGAGAAGCTTGGGGCTTTCAAAGTGTGAATATTCTTCTGGCAAAGACTTCTCATTATTTCCTTTGCTACTCTCAACCAGTTACTGTCTTAGCAATCACAAAGCCTATTCTCAAATTACAGTGCCCATCAGAAATCATATTTAAGCATCACTTGATGCAAACAGTGAATTTATTATATTAACTATGTTCTGAAATGAAACTTTCTCAAAATTTGTTTTTTCTTTTTCCTTTTAAGCATTCCTACTTTCTCCATAGCCTATTCTATTAAGCACACTTTTTAAAAAGGAAAAAGAAATATCCTCCAGAATTACTTGCAAACCAAACATTTAATGCATAACATGTAGTCTATGGTAATGCAGAGAGATCCCAATTAAATATTTCATCACTTGGGGTTGGCTGAAAGATTTAGCAACCCTATAGTGTGCCCCTACCCAAAGAAGTTTACAGTCCATATTAGCAAAATTATTAGAATCTTTCTGAAGTTTAGAGATTTTGTCTAATTTTCATTTGAAACAAAGGAGAGAGGGGAACTAACCACTGTGAAAAGATCAGTTGTAGCAGAAAAAGAATGAAGAACAGACCTGATTCATTCTGACGAATAGAAGAATAAACCTGATGCATTAAGGCATTATAAAATTGCTGGAGTTTAGAGAATGTTATTGAATAAAAAGTTCCAGGCCAGAAAACAGAACTGTACTGACTTATTAGGCCTCCTAAATCTAAATTTTTGGAGAGCAAAAAGCATATTTCTAGTGACTCTCAAATTTCCGCCTCCTCACATTGATTGAAAGAAATACATGGGACTAGGGAAGTGGCTCTGTTTCCCATAAAGATTTCAATTGCATCAATTGTATCTGGGGAAAAGTATTTATAGCCAGTATCAGTGGGCTTATACAAGTAGACTTCATTCTGAAACAGAAAGAGAACAGACATTATTCCTAAGAACCTTTTCATGCCAATTATTAAGCCAGGAATTTTACAGAAGTAATTATTTCAGTTTACAAAAAAACAAAACAAAACAAAAAAAACCAGAAAACCCCCTGAAATGCAAAGGCATTGTTTATCTAATGACTGGTTTGTTAAAGATTTAGGGAAAACTTTGAGAAATACATAATTCAGACATCAACAGGAAAGGTCTTTGGTCTTCTAAGAAAAATACTCTACTGGAATACTTGATCCATCCTGGCTTTTTCACTAAACTGAAACTAATTGCATCTTGAGCCTTAATCTTCCTCCAGAGATAATAACATGGGACTAAATTCTGCTCTAAGCTATAGCAGTATTAATCTGAGTAAGGCCTTTGAAGTGGGATTCACTTTTATGCAACACACTTTTCAATAGATTCACTGTTTACAGGTTTTATTTGGAAATCCCACTTTCATCAGGTTAAAGCATCACACTAACTATTAAAATACTAAGTAATAATAACAATACCTAGCAGCACAACAACACACTGCACCCTGAGGATCTAACTGCTCCTTGAAAAGGTGAACGACTGCCAACTCACAGAAGGAGACTGCAATGCACAAGACTGCTATGAATTAAAGAGTAGAAACTGCCTCCCTAAAAGCATCATAAAATGTCCCCAAGGCACCACAGCACAGCTCCCATGGGGCTTGGGAAGTGCAGCAGGCTTGTTCGGAGGATGGCCAGTGGTTTTTCTGCCCGAGCTTTCCTCAGGACACAGAGAAGCTGCTGGCACCTATCCCAGCCTTGAGCTACACAGTACCTGTGCAGCCATGCCAGCACTTTTGGAAGCAGCTGAGGGTGTTTGTCACTGGCAGCAGTGTGGGGAGAAGTGCAGGCGGTGCCTGGCTGCACATCTGGCTCTGGGGAGCTGCATTGCCTGCCCAGGGCCAAGCAGCACTGGTGCCCATGCCGGTTTCCCCCTTCCAACACCAGCTGCACTAAACCCACTTTCACAGGAGCCCCAGGTTTTTGGTTTTGCTCTCGCTTTTGGCAGCTGACCTGAGAGAACAGGGAGTCAGCATAACAAGCTGTTAGGTGAGGTGGTTTATCACTGGGAATTACATGCTGTCTGATAAAAGTCTGCAAGGATTAATGTGGTGCAAGATCCTGTTTGAAGGAGCTGGTATGGGTAACTGTACATTTTGCCTCCTGCCCCTGTATTTGCTGCTTTGATTTGCTTATTAACCTGTGATTTTTCTGCTTTTACCCTTTACTTCCTTTTTCTGTTACTAGCATTTGAAGTCTGAAGCAAAAAGCGTATTAATTAATAAAAATCCCATCACTGCAGATAATATCAGTTTCTTCACCTCTTAAGAACACCTTCACACTTTTTGACATTCTAAGTCTTTGCTGTGGATTGTGAAAGCAGCTACAGACTCAGGCAAGGTATCTGCTGCTGCTGACTGGCGTCTGAGAAGCCCTCAAGCTGGTCTGGAACCACTTGCTGGCACATCAACAAGCCACCATGTACATAAGCATTTGGGGTTTGTCCTTGCAGAGGAAGCTATCTTGAAGAGAAAGGGTATGATTATAGTGCCATTTTCCAATTGCCAGCTTGAATCAGATCTTGAATCAGTCCCTGAAACCCCAACGACCCGAGTAACAGCTCTGAAGTCAGGGGAGGAAATGTTGAGCTTGCCATCCTATCTCTCTCTAGGCAGTCACTAGTTGTGTACTGTGGCTTCACTGCATGATATTTACCTGAGTTGTCTCATTCAGGACTGTCAAAAGTCGCCTCTAGCCCATGTCCAGCTGCACACTTTGCACCACCATGATGTTACACCAACAAAAGGTGGTTTATTCTTGCTGCTCAAACTGGAAAAGAGCTTGAGTGTGCTGAGATGGACAACACAAGGCCTTTCTAGGAACACCTCAGATTGACTCTGCTGTGCATTATCAGCAATGTGGAACTTTGTGAGGCATTTGACAACCACGGTGACCTGTGGTATTTCCAGACTGGGGAGTGATGTTGTTCTGGTAAAAATTTTAGATGAGGACATTTCTTTAAGAATGGCTACAGAGCTACTGTCTACTTTATTATGTTATTGTTGGTGAGAAACAACCTCAGATTCTCATGGAAGAATAATGCCTTCCCATACCATATTTCTGCTTGAAAGAAGCATCATTAAAATTAACCCAAAAGTTTGCAGAAATGTAATAATCAAGTGTTGAATACTGTGAATATCATCTTATTGTTACCTTCTGCCTGCTACATAAAAGCAAATAAGGAAGTCTGTTTGGCTTTTAGAAGGCGTAAGAAAAGTGACTGACTGGTACTGTACTCAATGACAATGCAGAGGAATCACTGAAGGTCAGTTAATTTTGCTGCCAGATGCTCCACAAATGGAGAGAAAAGTACACATACCCTGTTGTGCTAAGTCTATTAATGCAGTCATTAATTGCAGTCTCCTGCTTAGACACCATCCTGAATGTAAAATAAATGAAATGTTATTTAAGGGATTGTTCTTAGTCCAACCTGATTTTTGTATGAAGGCATATAGAGATCTGGTTCGTGCTTGATAATCATAGAAATAGCCATATACAGAGACAATGCCACTGTGTGTGTAGCACCTAAACAGAGACAAAATGAAGAGCTAAAACATCATTCTTTTCTGAGAACAGCTTTCTGATTTCTTTTCTTTAGAGCTGCTGTAAATGAAAAACTTCCTATTGAAAAGCTTCATCAGTCTTACACTTCAATATAGCTGGTGGCATTTGATAGCTCAGGCAGGTATGTTTTTCCTTGTTTAACATGACATTGTTTTATGGGCTTAAAAGTATTGGCTTGGATATTGTGCTTTGCTATCCAGTGCTTGGCACAAAGAAATAAAATATAACTTTATCAGTGTGATTCTTAAGGGAACCGAGGATCTAGTCTGCAATGCAGGATGTATGCACTGCTCAGGCTGCCACACTTTATGGACCAAATGCTCTCATTCATGCCATTCTTCTTCCTTAAGATTATTTTAGCACTGACAGTCATGACAGGTTGCATGAAGATTTGCTTTGTGAGATGTGACTAATCAGGCAATTACTGATAAGATGAACCCCTAGACAGCTAGTGAAGCAAAGTCATGCCAGTGATCTTTGTTGTGCAATATAAAGCAGCTATGTCAGAAATGACCATGTTGTGGATCCTATACAATTTAAGCGCACATCTGTGCTTCGCATCTGAGATACATGTCCCATTGCTCCCCTCTTCCAGATCATTGAAAAAGATAATAAACAGAGCTGTGCCCAATACTGAGCCCCAGGGGGAAGCTCTAGTGCAGATTTCACTCCATTCACCATCACTCTCTGGGCCAAAACACCCATCAGTTTTTTACCCAGTGAACAGTACACCATCCAAGCCATCAGCAGTCAGTGTCTCCAGGGACAGATAGTGCTGTGGCAAACAGCATCAAAGGCTTTACTCGTGCTCAGAAAAATGACCTTGTCTAAAAGGTAATTTTAAAATGATGAATTGGAATGAGGAATAACACTGGAAATTTTTCCTTCAAAACTGACAGTTTCAAAACATGCTTTTTCTAATAGAACTGAATTCTGCAAGGGAAAGCAAGTCAGTTGGAATCCCAGTTTAATGGGAACTTGCTGATTCTGGGTACCGAGGCAGGCAAATTACTGCAATTGCAGACTATTTGCTTTAGTCAAAATGCTACAAAATGTCTTTGGAAGAAGTCCTGTAACAAGTAGTATCTGTCACAATTATCAGGTCAGTCATACTTCTTACTCTTCTAATTTTTTCAAAAACAGGACAATCCTTACTTAGCCCCAGCTTCAACAAATCTCTACCCCATCTGGACACCGGCCTTTTTCCAAGATGAGTTCCACAACACCAGGGAAGGAGGAGAAGGAGGGACTTGTTTCCATAATTGTTAATGCAGATTAAGCTTCATCACTCCCCAGTCTGGAAATACCACAGATCACCGTGGTTGTCAAATGCCTCACAAAGTTCCACATTGCTGATAATGCACAGCAGAGTCAATCTGAGGTGTTCCTAGAAAGGCCTTATGTTGTCCATCTCAGCACACTCAAGCTCTTTTCCAGTTTGAGCAGCAAGAATAAACCACCTTTTGTTGGTGTAACATCATGGTGGTGCAAAGCGTGCAGCTGGACATGGGCTAGAGGCGACTTTTGACAGTCCTGAATGAGACAACTCAGGTAAATATCATGCAGTCAAGCCACAGTACACAACTAGTGACTGCCTAGAGGGAGATAGGATGGCAAGCTCAACATTTCCTCCCCTGACTTCAGTGCTATTACTCAGGTGGATACTGATGTCACATAATGCCGTTACAGGTGTGGAGGGCGCTCGAGGTGCAAAAGCCCTCCTGACATGCTGAGACAGGGCAGGAAGCATGCCTGACTTTTCACCATGCCTTAGTCCTGGCATGGAAACACAAACTGGGAGCAGCCTCTGGGTATTTTGGCAATTGAATTGCAAGGGTCCATGCTGCTGTGATAGGGATGCCCTGGACATTCCCATGGTCCAGTCTCCACTGCAGATATTACAGACTTGTCTCTGAGTATGGCTCTCACCAGAGCTTACCCCCCTCACCATCACACACCTCCACACAGTCACCTGATTAACTAACCCACAGAGCAGCACTAACAGTGATTACCTTGGCAGGGCTGAGTTATTTTCAGTGCCTGCAATTCTGTTCCCTCCAGGTGTAATTACAAGAGCAATTAAAACCAGCCAACTGCCTCCAAGTATTATTTCTTGAGAAAACAGGTCTCAAAATAGGTTATATATATTCTGCTATCTCAACTGTAGCTCAGGATGGCCTCAAAGCACTCTTATACAGTCTCCCTGTGTTTCATTCCCTAAGCCAGCAAACCTTGGCCCCTCCTTTTTTTTTTTTTGTGTTATTACTGGTTATTATTGTAGAGTGATTCTCTGAAGTTTTCATTTCCAAGCCTACCAGTTCTCTGGCTTAGGGCAGGACCTCCAGTAGGTGTGATAAACTGCCTTCTCACTCTTTACTCCAAGGTTTGTTCTCAACAGTTGTCTAATGTTTCACTGGTTTCCCACCAACCATAACCTCTAGTTAGATCAGGACTAAAAAATTTATAAAGAAGAGTTTTATAGTACAAAAATTAATTTTTGCTGACTAAGTTATACATAATTTTTATGGAATTGCTTCTCTGTACTCTTATTCTCCTATGCAAAATTGCCATCAAAACTACATAGCAAATAGTCTGCTATGGGCAAATAAAGAAGCAGATGTTTTTCATTTAGCCAAAAAGAAGATAAAAAGAAAAACTAGACAAATTAGTTAAAGGGGTGATGAAGAGCTGGAGTGTCCAATAATACAAGTCAGTCAGAAATAAAGGTTTAATGTTAGCTGTTAGGGAGCCTGTAAGAAATACTTTTCAAATTACATTGTCAATGTGGTTTCTGCAGTATCACAGGTTATCAGAAAAGTGAAAAAGTAGACTTCAGCTAATATTATAGTAACTATTCACACTTTCAAAAATAAACATTAATGGGGAATCTGTATCTGGGTAATGAAGGAATTCCTGATTGACAAATTGGGGTCTTGGGAAGAGACATCCATTAACCTACAAAGCACAGGCAAGATCCCAAATAAGCAAACACAAAAACATGCAACCTCCTTGCTTTCGCCAGCGTAGTTGTGAACTGAAATGCAAATCCTAGCTATTTCATATGTCAGGGTGTGATCTCTCTGATAAAACCACATTATTGAAAATTCAGACCAGCAAAGCTGTGAAGAAAGACCACTTAGAATAGTTTTTACTACTGCACAGTGCCTGATAAAGCAGTATTTCCATACATGTACACTATGACTATAGGTAACAAGAAACACTTCCTACTTCCAAGCACTTGCATCTGTTTTATACCTGTGGCTCTAGAAGTGCTTTCTCTTCTTTGAAGCTTTAAAGCCAAACTTTTTGTGAAAAGCTTTGTGAAAGGTGTGTCATTTTATTGGAGTATGCTTAATTTTTGCAGTTGTGAAATATAATATAAATTTCCCTTGAACACAAAATTCATTTTAAGGTTAAAATAGAAATGCTTAGAACTGTAAGTGCCTTCTTTGCCTGTGGAGGGATTAAAATGCATTTGCAAAGGAAGAATGAGCAAAACAGTAATTTCTGTGTTTGATTTCTGAAACAACCATGTCTTTTGCCTTTTCATAATTCGAAATCCTGGTCATAAAATGAAACTGTGGAATAGGAAAATGGAGACGAGACAAAAAAATGAATGAAAATGTTTCATTCATGACGATGATACTGCTGAAAACATCTGAACTCTGCCTGGCAAAAGTGATGAAACTTCAGGAGCAAGCTGATTTAAAAGAGAAATAGAAGGCTAAAGAGCTGGGGGTTGAAACGAAAACGACACATGACCTAAAGTCCTAATAATACACATGACTACATTACTGCAATACAGTGGAAGTACTGTGTAATCAGGCAGTTTTTTTGATAGATTCCAGTACAAAAGCAAGTACATTTTGAGCTTTTGTTATACATGCTCTCACCCAAATCACCATGCTGTCTGTTTGCTATATTGAGCCTCAGATGTGCAAAGCAAAAATTATGCATGTTACGTAAGTTTGAACACAATCTGTTGTCAGACAAAGGTCTAAAGACAATACATTTTCAGTTTTATCATCTAGGTGCTGATTTGGATTAGGATCATAGAAACATGGAATATCCTGGAGCTGGAAAGCACCCACAAGGATCACCAAGTCCAACTTGTGGTCCTTCACACCACAGCCCTAATTGAATATGCCCTGTCTAAAACATGTTTGAGGAAAGCACACATTTTATAGTGCAAATATCATGACTTATATATCCTAAAGTCATACCTCAGCAAATCTTTTTCAACACTTCTCTATTCTTCAGTAGGATCTTGTTATACTATAACCTTTTAATCCTTTTAAACCTTAACAGAGATCAATAATAATCTTTTGTCATGAATGAGTTTTTAATGGTCCTGCTTTACAAAACACAAATTCATCAGACTTTTTGTCAATCAGGCTCTCTACTGCTCCAAATCACTTAATCTGTGTCAGCAAAGGCACAGCTGTTGAGCAACAGCTAACTGTGGCAAGCTGCCTCTGCAACATCTTAGTGAATGTGTATGTGCAAACAGCTCCTGGGGTGGGAATATCTGCATGCACTGCAAATGCAGTTGTGTCTCTTAGTTTTACCCTTTTAATAATATATCTAAAGTGTTGAATCCTCTTAACTTTTTACTTTTTCCTCTTTGGGCTTTCCAGGAAAGCTTAAAAATCAATTTTATGATTCGTTTTTTCTTGAGCCTTTTTCATATTTACAGAGACATTATTTATAACATATGCTGGCCAATTCTGTTCTTAGTTTCAGGCCCTCACATGTGAGGTTATTGACACTAAGCAGCATTCTGTTTGCTTGCAGGTGTATAGCTTGCAGGAAAACACTACTGTTTGCTTTGATTTTCAGAGACACTGAGCCAAGAAAGTGCAGCCACGGGACTGGTTTCCTTACCCTAGTGTTCAGGCTTCTAAGAATGATGCCACAGATAGAGTTAAGCATCCCTCTTCTGTTGCAGTGTGTTATAGTAGCCTCTTTTAGACTTCCGGGTCCCTTCCCAGGTGTGCCTATACCTCTCTCCCTTCCCCCTTGCCCCCATGCTGAGTGAGTCCTGTCAATCAGGCTTAACATTCCAGGAAGGCCGTGGTGTGGTTGGTCAAGTTCAAAAGATGCCCCTATGCCCAGAGGTCATTGGCCTGTCTGGGTGTCATCCCCCCCTGAGACCCTGCCCCTCCCACCTGGTTGGTGCTCAGTGTCCCCTCCCCTCCCCCTGCCCCGGGAGCTTGAAAAGGTAATGAGGCCATGCGGTGCATTCTGTTGGAGCAGTTGCCCACGTTCAGACCTCTGTAACCATGGAATAAACCTCTGGATATAAACCCTCCAGCAGAATCCATCTCCTTTTCTCCTCACCATTCGCCTGAAGCTCTCCTGAGGTAAACGGAGTTCCTAACAAGCCTGGACTTGTTCAGTGCCCAGCTGCAACCTCCAGCAAGCTAAAGGTATCTCTGGGGTGACACACCGCAGTTGCTGCCTTTGGCCCAGCAGCAAGGGTCAGACTGGCACAGGCACAATCTAACTGGTAATATTGGGATTCATATTCCAATACTCTTCTATCTTCCACCCTAAGATCTTAGAGTTATATATATATAATAGAAAAAGACCTTTTCACCAAATTTGCATCTCATTTAGCTTTTTGCTACTCATTGTTGCTGCTTTGAAGAAGAATGAATGTGGCAGTGGAAAGTGCACAGACACAGTTATTTCACCAGAATGTGTCTTCCAGCCCAGGAGCAGAGACAGGAAATGCAGATGTCAGACCTTGCAGGTAGTGTGGCAGACGGTACCATGGAAGCTGGGCAGAGGGATTGCTGCTACATGAGAGAAAGCTGGGGGAGATCTTGAACAGCTATAAAGTCAGTAGTATGGATGGCTTGGAGAAGAGGAAAAAGCTTCACTGAAGAAGGAATGTAGTGTCAGGAGAGAGAGAGCATAAAAGCAGCTGAGGTGTTTAGTGGAAAGTGATCTTCACAGCAGGAAGGTCAGAGAAAGACAGCACAGTAAAGGCAAGACTAACAGAGAACTGCTTTGGAAGAGAGCAGAAGGCAAAAAAAAAAAAAAAAAGAAAGCATAAGGAAAAGTGTGAGACAAAAATAGTGAGCACTTCTCTGGTTTTACAAAAATCAGGTACACTGATTTGGTGGATTCATATTCAAAGAGTTCTGGAAAAGCCACCTCTATTTTCATTAATTTTGTCCGCCTTTATATCCCGTTAAATATCTATTGAAATAAAAAACATGGATCAATTTTTTAACCTACCTCACCCTATTTCAATATTTTTGATGTTAAAATCAACATCAAAAGCCTTAGTAGCTCAAATTACCATAATCCAAAGCAGAAAAAAGTGGAACATCAGTTTGTTTGGTTGACTTTTTCTCCTGACATGTATATGACATTCAGGGTCAGAATGCATTCTGCAAGTCTTTGTGACTACTATGCCAAGTTCTCCAAGTTAGTTGTGAGGATTACTTTTTGTGGTAGTCATCCCTTCTGTTACATTTCTGCAGCTTAAAGATACCATTTAATAGCTCATCATGGACAGCAGATGTATATCAGAAAAAAGTCATTGTTGAGAAGTGGACAAACACCATATTGAGAATGTGAAACTGGCACAGAAGTTGCAAAAAGCAGGGAATAATATTCTTTTCTGCTTTGAAAAATCCTTAATTAGGCAGTTCAACTCTCTCACAACAGGCCCCACTCTTCCAGTAGTCTCACTCAAGGCAAGCAACAATATTAAAGTGGATAGAAAGTTTGATGCGTGAGATAAAAGGAAGAAAATTAAGTTCAGGAGTAGAAATACATAATAACAATTGCAAAGATGGAGATATAAACTGCGCTGTGTGGTAGAAATTATGAAGCTGCAATTGATGACTCACATTACACTTTGGGACAAAAAAGATATCTGAAGGGCTGTAGCACCTGGAAAAATACTGTCTGAGCAGTCTCTCACTGGAAAGGTTGAAGAATACTTCAGTCATGAGACATGTCCTATATAAATACATTTACTCTTCTTATGTTGCACAGATGCACAAAAGAAACCCAGTGATATATAGATACACTCCTGGCCCAGGTTTCAGGAGTAATAAATAAAGTATATTATGCTGTACAAATTATGTACTGACATGACACACTGGGAAAAGAAAACCCCTATATCCACCATTGAGTACATGCAGATAATTAATTCACTTATCAGACACTATCTATCAATGAAAAACAGTGAGAAAGAAATGGAGGAGGTCAAACACCATCTTGGTACAAGACAGCTCTTCCTCTTACAGTGATTGCAATCTGGGATTTTTCTGAGCTCTTCAGGATGGAATGTCATTTACCAACATTGTTTGATGGGTGAGAAATCTGGATTATATTAATAAATGATTTTGTAAATGAATAACTCAAAGGATTATCTGCCTGTTCATGATGATTTCTACTCTTTGTATATTCATCACGTTTCTCTTCCCCAACAGATAATTTTCTTAACTTTTTTCACTGAGGTTTTTTTAAAATATCTTCCTAAATTACATATTTCTTCTGTAGGTCTATGCCACAGCTGTCAAGTTTCCTGCAAAGGTGTTGCTCTTTGTAAGCTTTAAATCCAAAGTAAACCAGAAAAACCTGAAAAGCCTAAATCCATTATACCAGTGATATATCATATGGGCTTTTTCCTGGTTGCTTGGCAATAAAAAATAGACATATGACTCCCTCCTCCATCTCCCTGGCACCCCCTGAAGATATTTTGTCTTGGCCTTTCTTCTTTTGTTCTTACCTCTCTGTGGGAGTGTTAGTTTCAAAAGGGTTTTCAGCCTGATTTCTTTTTTCTCAGAGTCTGCATGTCAGTTTTGTTCACAAAATCCCTATATATGTGTAAAGACATGACTAATGGCAACTGGGAATTAGAAGGGAGAGAGCAGTGGGAGATCAATGTCACCTAAGCTTAGACATCAACTGTGGCATCTCAGTGTCTCTGTGAGATGAAGATGTCACCAGAAGACAATTTGGTACCTCTGGGTGAGTCACAAACTGAAGATATCTGCACACCAGCCACTGGCCTCTGCAGACCAGGCAAGAAGGGCAGGACACTTCTCCCTGAGGCAGCTTGGCTGGGAGTCAGCAGTCAGGTGCACCCCCCTGCTCAGAAAGGGCAATGCCCAAAGGCACCTGCCACGGGCCCTTCTGCACAGGGAGGGAGGGAGGGAGGGCCTTCAGGCAGGTAATGCCCTTGTTCAGGGGGATCTTCACTGCATGGTCAAGAGGCCATCCAGTTCTGAGCTCTTGGGTTATGCCAGTGTCATTGGGATCATTTCCACATCTCAGACCCTGTTCCCTCTCCAAGAAGGCAGTTTCTTGGTAGCACTAGTCTGCTCTTCTTTCTACAGCCATAAAGAGACCTTTTGCTCCATATCACTTTTCCAATAAAGTTGCCTTTCTGGCTACAAAGAGATTATGTGGGAAGGCAGGCATGGGGTTATGAGCACCTCTGTGACTTAGCCTGCAGCTGTAAGATGGGAAGAAAATGAACAGTCCAAGGAAAAGCAATTTTTGGCCTCAAGGTCATACATACATTGTGCCACCTAGTGAAAACCCCTTGTCAGTGGGCGAGTGCAAGTGCTGGGGCAAAAGCTGGGAAAGAAAAGGGCCTCAGTTGTACTTGAGGCAGCAGGGTCATGATATTAAAAGTGTATATCAAAGTGCTTTACCCTCATCTATACCTCTTTCATGGCCGTTTCTGCTCCCAAGGCAGGAGCTTCTCATCTGTTGCAATTTTGAGCAATGAAGGTAAACATGTTCACATTTTGTTTTATCCTCATGCCTGGCTCTGAAAGCTTTACCAGTCCAAGAGCTGATTCAGAAAGCAGATTACACATGTCTGCCTTAAGTACAGGAAAAATAGCTTAAATCCTATCACAAATATAGCAGGGCACTAAGTCAGCAGTGGAGACCTACCTAAGAGTTTACAGACATAGACATCACCAGGTAAGTTAAATCCTAACACTTTCCTTGTTAATCAGTCATGGATAAACAGCTGCCTTTCACTTCTTCCTCTGAGAAATGTGTGCAGGCAGACTTCAACATCTTCAGATATGCTCATTATTCAAAACTATTTTCAAATTGGTTGGCAGAACATTTTCATAGTGCAGAGCCTGTGAGGGTTTTGTAACAGAGCAGTGGTTATCCAGACATTTTTGGCTGAGTAACTCATGCATTGCTGGGCTTGCCTGAGGATTAAAGAGCACAGTTGAAGGCAAATGGCAAGCACTTATTACCATCATCAAATACACCATTGGAGATTTAATGTCAAACATCCCTCTAGACCAAATGTGCAATTAAATAGCCTGTCTTCATTTAGATGTGAATGTGAGGGTGTCATGAACTCATAACTTGGTTTTCAGATAATTATTTATAGAGATGTCTTTAGACTCTTCACACAGCTCTGGTGGTGCATCTGTGCACTCATTTAGTTAGGTGACAATGCATGTGGCAATGTGGCAGCTCTGCAGTCTTAATTTATTCATCATAAAGTGCACTGGTTTCTTGATCTAGTTTCTGGAGAAATATTTAAAACTCCAGCTGGCGTGATGTTAAGTAACATTCTAAATTAAGAAGGTGGCATTTGCAACCTTTCAGTACTTAAAGGGGGCCCATAAGAAAGATGGGGACAAATTTAAAGGGGGCTATAAGAAAGATGGGGGCAAATATTTTAGCGAGGCCCGTTGTGAGAAGACAATAAATAATTATTTTGACTAAAAGAGGTTTGATTTTATACTACATATAAGGAAGAATTTTTTTCCCAATGAGGGTGGTTCCTTGTCCAAATAGTTGGTGGATGTCCCATGCATGGAAACATTCAAGGTCAGGCTGGACTGGTCTAGATGAAGATATCCCTGCTCATTGCAGAAGTGTTGGACTGCAGGACCTTTAGGGCTCCCTTCCAAATGAAATGATTGTATGATCCTAACAGAAAAAGTAATGAGTGGTCTGGAGTGGAGCTGACTGCACAGAAAGCCTTGGCATAAGGCAGGATAAAGAGCCTCTCAGACACTGTGTTCTTGAACCTGGGAAAGACACGTGCAGGAGTGCTTACCCTCCAAGACATGATGTCTCAGTGCAAGCTGCTGAAGCCCTCTCACAGACTCACCTGTGCTAAGTACTGGCAGAAGAATGGATCAGATTTCAGTTTACCTCTCTGGTGAGAGCCCTGAATTGTCATTTCCCACTTTAGTGTGTGTGAGCACATGCTTGCAGTCCATGGTGATAGACGTACCTACAGTGTCCCAGGATTGCCAGGAGTTAGGCCAAGCACAGCCTTAGCACAGACGGTTGTGCAGGCAGTCAAAAGCCATTTCCTCCATAGTCAAAGAACACACAGAGATCCACAAACATTGGCCATATACTTTTATAATGTCCCTGGGTCAAATTGTGGGGGGTCATGAAAAAATACTTGAAATGGCTCACACATATTAAAGAGTTAGAGCCTTAATTGTATAAAATTAAGCTAAAATATGTTACATAAGTACTGCAAAAATCAATTTAAAATACAAATATAGGTCACAGAATCATAGAAACTGAGCATGGTTTGAGTTGGAAGGGACATCAAAGATCATCTAGTTCAAACTCCTGTATTGTGGGCAGGGACACCTGTCCAAGATAAACAGTTTATACTAAAGCAATAATCTCAAAATACTGAATTCTATAGTGTTTCTTAAGAAGAAAGCTCTCTTCCAGCCAAGCTGTTTAGTGTTTTAAGAACCATTTTTGTCAGTGTCTCTAACTTGACTTCTATTGAGTCGCTAAAGCACTCAGTTTTGAAATTATTGCCAAAAGATCTTTTGAAAATATGTTCTGGATTACAAGCTCAAACAATTGCTTATTACCTGGGAGGACCACTGTCACTTTTGTCTCACAAATTTCTAACTAATAATTTGCTTTAATATCCCAGTATTCCACATTAGGACTGAAAAAACCATTCTGCCAGTATGATATTTTCCCTTCCACAGAAGTTTTTACTGCACCTTGATATAGAGACAAATATAGTTGTACCCAATTAGAAGAGATTTGTCTAAGAATGCATTCAACTCCTTCTGCCCCAAGAAAGATAGTGATGCTTTTCTGTTCTTATCTTTTTGCCATCCCTGCAATTTCTGAGGGTAGCTTCGTACTTGACATCTTGCTAAGCACATCACAGTGGCATTGCCACTATGACCTTCCATGGGATGATTTAAACTACAGGACAGGGCCTCCAGGCAGCACAGTCCTGTTTGTCAATCCTGAGCCTTGACTGCTTGGTCTCCTGGCCTGCTTCTCAAGAAGGTGATGTGTTGTCATCTTATTGCAAAAGGTCCATACCTTCTTGGTGATAGCTCCTCACAGCACAGCCAGCTAACTCCAACTCTCATCTCACCCAGCTACCCCACTCTTTCGTAGCACTCATCTTCTCATTGGACACCGCTGTGCCCCATTAAGGGCAGGCCTGTTCCTAATCTTTGGTGATTGGTACAGCTGCAACACCTCAGGGGTGAGACTACCTTCTGCACTATCTTTATTTTCTTACATTCTATCCCTCCACAGTGATGGAGACCCTGGCTCCGCCCCTAGGGTCTTCCATCAGCATGTGTAAAATGTGAGAGATGGCTAATAATTTCCTATGCTAGCATTTAGAAAAGGAGAGGTAATTGTTTTTACCAATGAGACAACAGAAGATATTTAACTGGCACAATATTTTAAACCAATTTGGAATTGGGGTAGGACATGTCCTCTAACACAAGTTTGTCCCAGGACCTGCTAGGACAATGACTGTTGTCACATTACAAGCACACAGTCTTTTTCACCCCATACTTCAGTTCCAGACAATGATCCCTCAGGAGTAAAAAATTCCCCAGCACCATACTTGGGCATAATATCAAAAAGAATTTTAAAAGAAGACCAGCATTCTCAGGTTCTGCACATCTTCCTATAGCACTAAGGGATTGCTATCATCTTCACATTCAGCTCATAATCAGACACTCCAGGCCTTTCAAGCACAGAGAGAAGATGGTTGTTAGTCATGTCATTAAAGGCTAATCACCAGAATCACAAAGGCCTGGCAAAGAGCAGATGAACAATGGAGCAGAGAAACCCTAGAAAATCAATAACGGCATGTGCTAAAATGGTTGCTCTGAAAACTATCCAAGGAGAAGCATTCACCCACCACATCCTGTGTGAAACTCATCAGAATGATTTAACCGAAGAAGCTATCACCCCAGACCCTGCAGACTGCCAGGGGTTATTGCCTACAAGGACACAGGACTCACTACAGGACACTGGGAAAGGCATTTAGGAGTTGTATGCACCTTATTGTGTCAGGGCTTAAGGAATGTCTGACACTCATGGGGTATATAGGGGATGAAACAAAGGAAAGGCTAAAGGTAGACTGGGAAGGAACAAGCAAGTGAAAATGGAGATAAATGGGTATGAAAATAGCTGGTTATATGTAAACAGGTTGTTAGTGCATTTGCCCATCTGAGCTCTGTGCTTCCTCATCACAATCTAATTGATACTCTGGTTTAATCCTATTTACAATTATCTTCTGTTCTTAGTAGAAATGTGTGAATGCTAGTGAGCTTTAAGATGGACTTGCAGAAATGTAGGAAAAGAGATGGGTGTATCAGCAACAAGAACAGGAGGGTGAAACTCCACATCTAGTATATCCAGGTATCAGAACATGGAGAGATCAGGAAAGCTCTGACCTGCTATCAGAATGATCCAGAATGTGGTTTTTTATATATAAAATACATGAAATACACCTGTGTATTTTCCACTTGTGGACTTCAATCCTAATCAGTTGGAGAGGAGGAATAGCACTGGGCAGCCTGTGCTTTTTGTGAGTGTTTATGTGGGTGCTGGCAAGGCAATGTTTCTATGTGCAAAGCTGGCTCATATGTGTGTGTGAGCATGCTTTCACTGGCTGGACTTCAAAAAAGGCCTTTCTGACTTCACAGTTCAAAGACAAGTCAGATATAGTAAAGGTTTATAGATATCTGAATATATGTAATGCATACTCAAGCTTTGAAAGATCATGATGAAAGTGGGACCACAATACAGACACCCCTGTTTGGTACATAATACAGTATGCATGCTGCTTTACAGCAGCATTTTTCTCCTGGCCACCATTTTCTGTGTCATTTAATAACATTTTGAAGAGCTTCATCACTGGAAGGAAAACCCTCAACCTTTGATAGAGTTGAGCTGGGCTCCTGGGAGTGCAGACAGGCAAACTACAAGCAGAGGATGCCAAGAAGCAGATCTTCAAAAATTTAACTTCATCCTGCTGCAGAACTATGAAAACCACTTCAACTGCTCATGCTCTATTATCTCTATACCTGAGCAATATTCCCCAGTGTGTTAAAAGAGAAACTGGACTCTTTTACAAGACTTTTTCTTTTGCTGAGACAGGGCTTCTTTTTTTGACCAGGAACTTATTTTTGAATAGATTTTGTGGATGGAGATGGACCTCTGATGTGATTCTCAACACTTAATTTTCACCAGGTATTACCTCACAAGAAAAGTTTCACTTTTCCATTATAACCTTCTCAAGGCTGGCAGCCTTGTGCAGTGATTTCTTATTACAGTGAACTCTTTTGAAGTAAGGATGAGGATTCTCCCCTCTCTGTTCACTCTCTCTATACTAGTTTTAAATTTTTGAAAAGCTTGGACAAAAGGTATTATGGGTAGTAAGGCCTGTTATTGGAGTTTCTCAGAGAGGTTGCTTTGAAGAAGTGCTTTTGAAATACTGTACGTTTTCTCATTAATAATGGAAGCTGTCCAGAAGAAAATCAAAACTTGAGCAACAAGTATGAAAAACACAATTGTCTTTTCCCCTGAAACAAATTACAAGCCTTCTGGTCCCACCCTTGATTTTCTACCAGCTATAGAGCTCTGATGTTGTACTGTCTGGTCCTTTCAAAACTCTCAAAGCCAACAAGAAAAATCACATTTCATTTCCAAAAAGAATTTCAGCTCAAATCCAGCTCCTAGGATTAGTCTCCATCAATCCTTGCTGAGCATTAGTGGCACCAGCCTGTGTAACCTTTCCCAGTATTTGTTTCACACTCATGAAAGTACACAGATGGCCAATTATACCAGTGACAGCACTGAATTATTATGTCTAATTAGAGATGAGAGCAAGATTCTAAGATGAGAAAAAGAGGTCTGATTCTATCAGACTTGTGGGCTTGGAGAAGGCAGCTGTTTTCCTCATATCTGTACATGTAGTGCTTCTGCAGAGACATTTTACAAGCCATTCATGTGGTGAATATAAGTGATGTGAGGCACTGCTGCCAGGAGCCCAAAGGTGGGTGGTGGGTGCCCTCTGAGGAGCAGCAAAGGAGAGCTCAGCATGTGGCCAGGGCCTTCACAGCACAGACAGGGACATGCACAGGACACTAGTTTTCCTCTTCAGAACTCTTCTTGACTGCAAGGTGTAGATTGCTCAGCTTCTTGACAAGTATTTGAGATTGAGAAAAAACAAAAAAAGGACCGTGAGAAAAATGAGGCAGCATTATTATTTATATAAATAAGATGGTTGAAGAGTAAGCCCACTTCTCCTCCTACATAATCTTGGGATGAATTAGTGGCATTCATTGCTACATTGCTAGGTTCTGTGAGAAACACGAGATTGCACTTTTCATTTCAGGGTTGAGTGGAAAGACTTGACTGTGAAAAGTCAAAGCTTTTTAGACAACTGCAAAGTCTGATTTAATACTAAAAGAATTACATGCAGACTGGTATTTTGTTCTCTTCTTTCAAGTTTGCTCAAGTAAAAAAGTAATTAATTCTTCAAGCACAGTTGAACCTTGCCTATTTTACACTGAAAACTGGGTGACTCACTGGAACCTGCTAAGTTTTTGTACTTACAAGCATGGAATCAATGAATAGCAGAAATTAATGCTTTGCAAACCATACTTATTTTCATTTGATAACTTTTGTTTAATGTCATTTCAAATACTTGGGAATTGCTAATCAGTCACCAAAATACAATTACAGTATATTTTCTAAAAAATGACACCTCAATAGGTGGCCCATAAAAGACATCCAGTGTGATTCTCTACTGAAATGAGGGACAGATTACTGATTTTATGAACTGTCTAGAAAGTGGATGAAAGGTGCTTGACAACTACTTTTTTAATCAAATGAGCTACTGCTTCATCTATATTTTTTTCAATACTGGCACATATATTTAATGCAGTAAAATGTTAAATATTTGGCAAAGCTCACTAAAAATTGTTTGCTTGGTATCTTTTTAAAATTTCTATAGTGAGAATTTAAATATATTGTTCGTTGCATTTCTTTTTTAGAAATTTCCTCCCTCCTTGATCAAATAAGGCATTTTTCAGCCAATGGATTTATCAAAATACTTCCTTAAAATGCAATTCAATTTTTGAGGTCTGATCTTTGAAGAGACATTACAACATTTTAATGCTGTATTTATGAAAAATACTTACTATGAAAAATAAAATATAAGGAATGTGTTCATCACACATGTAAAAAATCATGATAGAAGTACAAACCTCAGAAAAAAGCAATACATGTGATACATGTGTGCCATGTAATATTCTAGTCAATCTTGCTAATATGTAACATGCAATTAAATCTTCCTGCAATGATAAATCTAAAAAGAGCAATCTTAAATATTTAACATACAAGCATCTTCTTATGATACACATCACATAACAGATACATAATATATCCAAAACTCAAAAGCAATGACAAAAAAACCTCCAAACAAACTACAAAACCAAGCCAAAACCAGAAAAGCAAACAAGCAAAATAAAAGGAAAAAAAAAAGGAAAGAACACAAGTTCCAAGACTCTACAGTGTCAGCATGACTTTTATATGGGTCTAAAGCTTGTTAGATGCTTTCTGAATTGCTACTGTTGCTGAGTGAGCTCCACTTACACATGTTCTGCCTGCATACTGACAATAACAAGCTAAGGCTCTGCTATTTAAGTGTCTCATTGTTTCTCATTCTCTCCCTCTCTGAGTTTAAGAGCATGAAGTACCTACTCTCATAAAAATAGCTGAAGTAATTATCTGGTCCAAACATCATCAGATTAGCTAAAAAAGACTGTGGCTAAAACAGCTTTTTGCTACCCCTCAAGTACTGCCCAGCTTAGCCTTCTCCTTTTATATAGAGCCATAGAGCCAGCCTCTAGTCCAAGCTTTCACTGTGATCCAGAGGTTATTTTAATGCTCATTGGGTTGGCTTTCCATCCAGAGATGGAAATCTGGGCCTTAGTTTCCATGAGAGCCTATTGCTTCTGGCTCCCCAGTCAGGGTATCCTGGTGAGTATCCAGGTATGGCCCAAAAAGGGAAATAAAATAACCAGAGCTGGTCAGAAGACTGTCTTTTGTTCCAAATTGCTTTATTTTTGAAAGGAAAGCAAAGCTGTGTGGAGCTGGGACACAAAAGCTAACAATCAGAACATTTTTGTGGGAGGGAAAAGCCTTGGAAGGATGTAGGCATTTTTTCAGCTTGTTTCCTGGGCAGCCCAGCTCCTCTGGCTGCCTGATATGTAGGCAGGCTCCCAAAAAACTGAAAGCCTCCTCTGCAGAGAGGGATGGGCAGAGAGTATGGGGGAGAAACCCTGAAACCTTCTGACTACCAAGAGAGACCAACCAAGGAACCGCTGCTCTCTCCCTCACTGGGCTGATATGGGGGACCATGGGCAGCAGATACCCAGCTAACCAGCAATCTGTTCTCCTGGTGACCAAGAGGATGCTGCCACCAGAAGACCAGCATTTGGGGCGAGATTTGCAGAGACAGCCAGCTGAGAGAGGCCAGCAACCCCAACTCCAGTGACAACTTGAGTTAGGTACTGCTCAGACACCAGTTACCTCACCTTGCAACCACCAGCTGGGGGACTTGGAAACACCAGCCTACCTCCACGTCACCAGAAACAAGCAGAGACTTTGAATAAAATCAAAGAGAAAGTTGAACTGGCGGAAGAGTTGGCGTGAGGAATTATTTTCCAACAAGATGTCATTTCTCAATGGAAATTAATTTCTTAAGGAAGCTCTTGATCACCCCATAACCTGAGGGGTTAAATACACTGAGGCTGAGTGATGGGGGGGCCTGAATATATGTATTGTTATGGAGAGAGTCCCTGTTAAGATCTATGTATTGTAAGATCTATGTATTAAATAAGTGGGTCCTTATGGAGAGAGTCCCTGTAAGATCTATGTGTGGGTCCTAGTTACTCCAAACGAGCTACAGCTGCAAAGTCCTTAGTTGGGCAGCAGCTGTAGCTCGTGAAGGTAACTGGAATAAATAGGCGGTGGGTCGAGAGCCCAGGAGTCCCTGAGAAGACACACAAAGAACTGGGCTGCAGAGAAGAACAGCTTGGTACAGTATGGGACTTGAGAAATATGGAATACAACAGAGTGATAGGCTTAACACATGCACTTTTAAGGGAAAACTGTGCTTTGATTGGTTTCAGGGAGCATCACTGTGCCAGAAGCCAGCAGCTGTTGGGTGGCCAAGAACCCAGCACGGGAAGCAGGCGTGGGCGGTGGGGTGTGCAAGGTCTCGCGCAGGAGGGATCTGCAACCGCCTGTGCTCTGCTGCTAGTGACAGTGCCACGGTCTGCTGACTGACACAGCTGGGTGAACAGTTTTGTTCATTAGGAACCTGATATGTTCTGGAAGAGTTATCACACAGCTGGTAGCAGTCTCTGAAATTTTCAATGTATTAGTTGTTTGCTGAAGAAAAAGGAGATGACTATGTGTCTGGTCATGTAGTTCCTGTCTAAATTAGACCAGCTGCACCTGGACATTTCAACATTTAAGGTGAATTTTTTCCTGATGCTATTAACTGTCCAAATGTGGCCCAAGACAAAAATTAAGACTAAAGCTTAAGAATCATTAGATTTGCTGCCTGAAAAGAAATGATCATTCATAAACTATCTAGCAATAGAGATACATTTAGCAGAGCCTGACATCCTTCTGCTATACTTTATACTAGGTAGCAAGAGCTCTAACATCTCATATTTCTTGTTTTCACTATTTTATATCTATTTTTATATTTTTTGTTACTTTCTTTTTTCTCTCAAAGGGCTAAGATAAGCGTATTGAACAAATGTATTTTTAGCTTAGGCCTCTGATCACATTCTTTCAGGACAAAGAAATTGTAGATCTGCTTGCAAATATTATGTTACTTCTTTTAGTTGTCTTCATGCAATTTTGGATTAGGCTTTCAGTATCTACCTGCAGGGAATTCGTGCTGAGCCATAAAAGCCTATTAAAGGAGTGACTGGTGAGGCACTAAAAATACCTTAGTCTGAAATAGCTTGTTTCAGCTCTTTATCAGGCACTAAGAAAAGTGTGCTGCTAGTATCTTACAGGAGAAGGATGATTTCCAGAGGACAAACACAATACCTCTGGAAGTGATGGAGAAAAAAGAGTGTGACAAGCTAAGCACTGGATGTCCCCTTTCACAAAAGCAGAAAATCTTCACAGCACAACTTTTATATAGCTAAGAGAAGCTACTCTGGAAAAGATAGTCCCAGTTCAGTGTTCCTGTTCACAAACTTGGCCTGCACCGGCCGTTCTCTTATTCCTTTCTCTAGTTCAACTTCATATTTCCTCTGCCTCCTTCTGTGCTTGATCATTTAACCTCTCTGTAATTTCACAGTCATTATTTTTAATGATTTCTCACCTGTGCTCCTCCCTCACCTCCTGATCCTCTCTCTGACTAATGTGCTGATACATCAGTGATTAATTAAGTTTCAGTCTTCAGCTTTGGATCATTTGTCCTTCTCTCCCATCATAAGACCTTCCTTTCCAACTCTGATACCTGTTTCCCTTACTTCTGCTCCTATCCTGCAGAGTGAACTATCTTGCCTCATGTGTATGTCAGTTGACATGTTTTATTTTTACTATCTTCTATTTATCTCTGTTTCTCTAATTTAGCTGAAGGCTGAGTCAATGTCAACAGCTCAATGTATTTTTATTTCTTAGACCTACTCACAAGCAGCCCTTAAATGAAACACAGCTGGAGTTTTCTGACCCTTCCTTGCCTGTCACAATCCAGGGAGCTCTTTCTTTCATAATATAGAACTGTTAAATGTTTTTTTGCTCTACAATTTACTAATTCTTCATGTCTGTTCATAAGTATTGATGTGACATACAGTGTCACCATGAGAAATACATAAGGCCTGTAGGCCTTAGCCTTTCAGGAATTACAATATGTCATAATCAGCTCAAGATACAGATACCGGTACAACTCCAGATCACTATTCTCAGTTTTTGAGGTGAAATTCAGTGTTTCTGTGAGACCCATTTAGAGATACAGTGTGTATATCTAAATAAAAAGATGTAGAGACCTTTAAAGAGAAAAACACTTAGTACTGTCTATAATTTTCAAACTTGGGTTGGAAATACAATATAATTTTCAAACTTGGGTTGGAAATACAATTTAGTGGGAGTCTATCTACCTTTACTTGCAATTATTCCTTCCAGAAGTCAAACAGTGGATATGAAATACCACCAGCCATGAAAATCAGTAATTCTGATACAACAACTGTTTTACCTGTCATTACATGGTGTGACATGATTTAAACATGAGTTTTTAGCTAATCAGAAACTATTCTCCTCATTTTTTCCCACTGTCTGATGTTTCTACACTTCAGAGGCAATGCATTATGCAGCAAACTTTACCCAAAATAATGTGGCTGGCCAGGTAAGGTAGCAGCAGCAAAAATTATATCTGATGCATTGACTATAATAATTATTCAGAAAGATTGAGCTTTAAACAGCCTAAATTGGTGAGTGCTGAGTGACTGTTGCTCTAGCACATGTCAGACTTTCAAGTGAAAAAAAAGATCAGGTTCTGTAACTGACACATGATTATTGATTAATAATATAAATAATAATGTGTGAGTTACAGAACCTGCTCTTTTTCACTATTATTATTATTAATAATAATATAAGATAATAATAAGGTTATTAATAATAAAAATCTTCATTTGTCTGAATATTTCTGGTTAGGACAGTGTCTGGGACATTTGAATGCCCAAAGTTTGCATATTTAGTTCCATTTCCACAGGCCCTGAGGCCTGAGCAGCCCCAGACATCCACTTACCTGCTCTAGGTGATCCTGAGCTCCAGAGGTCCCTTCCCACCCCAACCATCTGTGATTCTACTTGCTCCTTCTCAGTTAGTCCTATGGTAGTGGGGCAGCTGTCCCAAGAGCCTTTCCTAGTCCTCATCCTGAGTAACACCCAGCTGAATCCTGGAACTCCTTATTCTAGGGAAGAGTAATCCCTGAGCATCCACCAAATTTCACTGTTAAAGATACACTCCTATACTGAAGAGCAGCATTAAGCACCTTGTCCTTTGGATAATGCTGAAGGCCTCTTTAGAGAGTGATTGCCCCTAGAGTGAAATAGAGAGTAATAAATATGAGATGCAGGGGTTTTTAAATGCTACAGCAGCATGAACTGGAAGACATGAAAAATCTAGAATGGAAATGCCAGAGCCTCACAAAACATCTAAACAAAGTTCAGACTACACAAGCTAAACTTACTGTGTAACACCACCAGTATATCAGTAAATCTTTTTTTGAATGAAGTTCAAATAGAGTTAGTTAATTTCTTAAGTGGAGTCTTCCTTCTCTGTTGAGGTTACGTGGAAATATTTTGTTTTCTTTTGAAATAGATAAATAAATTACAGACCAACCCCTCCCCTGTTTGCAACAATCCTTTCCTCTTCCAAGAAGCAGCTCCTGAATAAAGATACAATACATCAAGTAGCTCTATAGGAGGTGTCTTTAATACAATAAACCTGTTGTATGGTATTAGCATGGGGCAATAGTGGAGGCTCTGCTAACAGTAAGTTTTAAATTAGCAATGAAAGGGTTGAGTAAAAAGTAGGGTCTTAGCCTCCATTGTTTCTGCTTATAGAATTAAAACCCCAGAACCATTTATTTTTCATGTTGCTTCTAATAGAAGCAAGTGGAAAATCAAATTAAAGGGGTTTGGGCAAGCATGAAAAGTGAAAAAATAAGCCAGAAAAAGATCTGACTATCTCTCTGCCATTGACCAAGAAGCCCAAAATATTATACAGTCCTTAAAAAAAAATCTGAAGAAGCAAAGAGAATACCTAATACTTTGTTAGGGAGTTTGATAAATATTTTATCTCCTCCTAAATTGTTAGTCTGACACCTATGAAGACAGTTACAGCAGGTTTGAAACAGAGCAGCACCCAGAGCAGCAAGAGATTTGTCACAGTCTTGCTAAGCCAAGTGACAATGCTTATGTTATTATTTGATGTCATCATTAAATAACAGACACCAGATCACAGTGAACCTCCCAAAACTCTCCAATTTGTCCTCAGCAATCTGCTCCCCGTATCTCACATGGAAGTATCTACTATGATGAATCTTACATGTAGCAGTTTTCCTTAAAAATATTTTTGTGAAAACCTATGTTGTGAGTGGTTTAATTTTGCCCCAATGACACATCTCTTGCAGTACATGCACTTGCAAAGGATGCTCAAGTGAGTTGCACACTCAGTGTCCAATTCAATGTTACATTTAACAGTCACATTAGGGCTGTTGTCATTCTTCTTCAGGAAATTGCTGCAAGCCCGTTCTGGCTCATCTCAATCTTTGCCCATCGATCAAACATTATTGATCTGAGTAAGGGTGCCTAAATGCCACATGAATGGTAGGTGAACAGCTGTGGTACAAAACCAGGACCTTATCTGCAAAGATCAAAGACCTTGAGTGAAAGTTGCTGAACTACTGTGGAAATAAAAATTTAATCTTTGATCAAAAGCTGACCGAGGTCAAAGCTCAAGCTATAGTGTTCAAAAGAGTTCTAGAATTCCCAAGGTGTTTATTGGGCTGGGGAAACTGGGCATACATGCTTGAGGGGCTATGGGCTCCTTCTGCTTACTGAAATCTGTTTGCTTTCAGGAACAGTATCAAAAAAATGACCTTGTCACAACCTGCCAAGTGGTGCTAAGCCATGGTCATTGTAGCAAAGCCATCCTGCAGAGATACACATCTAACTACCTGATTCTGGAACTGAATTTGAGTGTGCACCCTTTGCATTCTTCCTGAAGGACAAATATTTGCCAAAACTCTGAGCCATATTTGCTCAAGAAACTGAAATATTGAGAAAATATTACTAGCCCAGGGTTTGGGCAAACCCTTCTCATTCAGAAATCATCACATCTTTTGTACAGCTCAGAAAGCTACCTTGAGAATTACAATTTACTTTGGTAAAAATCCCCAGAAGCTACTGTCAAGTCTAAGCAGGCAAGTAACCTGTTCTAGATCTTTTGTTCAGTGTTACATGCTACATGCATTGCTTCATTCCTGCAAACCTTAACTGCTTGCAATGAAGACTTCCAGTGAAAGGCCTTGGTAGGAACTGACTTCTGTTAACTGAAGTGTTCAGTGTTATCACTAGTGTCTGACCACTTTGCAAGCCTGGCTAGCTCAAAAGACCACAAATGAATATTAATCAAGCACACAAAATCTGTTTCAGAATACATCTGAAATTCAGTTTCAGATAACCCATGAAAATGCATAGTAATCTTTGGGGGGTTTGCTGATTTTTGGTTTGTATTAAATATATCTGGTGGAGCTCTATTTAACCAGAGATAAATGACTTCACTGAAAATACAGAAGACAAACAAGACAACAATGATTGTTGACCTGGTATTGTTGGCAAATTCTTTGGCTACATTTCTCATACTGGTTTCATCCCACCTAAAGTCGTGATGCCTGTGAACAACAGCTGTAATCAATACCATTACAGACTACACGTTTGACAGACACACTTTCCTAGGAAAGGAATCATTGAGAACAAAACAGAAAAATGCAAGAACTTGCTGAACTCTGAGCCAGTCAGTCTGTATCACTAACATATAGTCATGGACCAGACAATGAGATGCTCTTTTCTCTGAAGTTGTCATCTGCTGACTTAGCTATGTTTGCCATAGAAACTTTGGGTTACCACACTTTTCATGAATCACCTGAGGGGATATTCCAAAGCACTGGGGACAGACCCAGCAATATATTGAGGCCAGCTCCTTGTTTGAGCTCTGAGGCCAGCTTTTCCTGCAGCACTTCAGTGAAAAAATGCTTGTTTATGCTCTTCCTGTTACAAGCTGAACTAAGTGTGATCATTTGGGAGACAGAATCTTGGAGGCTATAATTAATTACCTTCAAGTTGTAGGTAATTAAAGATCTAGATCCTTGACTGTTGAGTAAGCAAACAAGGAGATATACTGTAAGGCACACTGCATCAAAATAATGTAAACTCCCATTCTGAAGAAGGGAGAAGAGAGGAGAAACTGAGAACACCTATGCAGGTACTTGCCCACATTACCTCTACACATTATTTCAGAAAAAAAGTCACTTCAGAATACTGCAGGAACCCTGTATTAAAAATCAGGGCACTGAAAATGCAAGGCTAGAATGAACAGTGTGCCAAGGAACAATTTTTGGTTTTGGTTAATTGAAACAGCCTGGAAATATCATGTTGGGTTGAAGCCTCTTCAAGGCTGATGTGCTCCAGATCTTATGACTCCAGCAGAGAAAAGGAGAAAAGGTTTCTTTCAACTTGAGGAATGACCTTGCACCAAACAATTTGCTTTTTTCCCTGAGCTCTTAATAAAGAGGTAGATGTTCCAATTAATAAAAATAACATAAAAAAACTTTATACTGGTCTCATCTTACTGCAGAAGTCTCATAAATATTTCAGTACTGTGTATAGGACATAGACACTAGGTATGTGGCAAAACAGACATGACAATTAGTCTCATAATTGCTTAAGTTTAAAAAAACACATTTTAAAAAACACAGTTAAAAAAACCCCCACATTTGGGCATCTAAAGCACTGCTGAAGCAGAAGATATGAAGGTTCAAGACAGTGATTCAAATAGAAAAAAGCCTGACCCCTCCTCTGATGCCTGAAAGTCTGTCTGTACCTAAGCCTTATCCAAAGAAAACTTACTGGGGTGCCAAATTCTGTGTTTGCACAAATGTCCAGAGATATTATTTTCTTACTTGACCTGAACATATGATACAATCCTATCTCTCAACTAAAATTCCATCTTCATCCTAAGATTCACAAAATAGGCATGCTTCTTAGGAGACCCATCTGGAGGCCTGATCTGCTCACACACAGACTTTAATGAAATGGCAACAGCAGTGGCTGTTAATGGCAGTGGCAGCAGTGACTGATCACTGTTTATACAGTACCTTAGCTATCAGGGCAGTTGCCAAGTTAAGAGGAGACTGAAGATACTTTTAATCACTCAAATGTTCTCAATGAGATGGAAGACAGCCCAGTTTGTCTTTTCACAGGACTGAACCACTTGGTATGTCTGAAAAGGTGGACATCCAAAAGGACAGTCTGAGCTAGCACAGGCAGCAATCTCCTCAGCCACTGCCTGGCTACAGTGACTTTTGTTTTGAGCTGCCTGGTGGTGCCCAGGCAGCCTCTGGGGTCTCTGCTCTCCTCCAGGAGCAGAGACATTTGCTTTGGGTGCTGCAGAGATGGGTGACATAGCCTTCAGCTCCAGTCTGGGAGTTGCCTCCAGGATCTTGATGTAGAGGAATTTCTCCATTGCATCCTTCCAGTCACTTATGTGGGAAAGGCACCCTGAGGCTGAGGTGGCTTGGAGGTGGCTTTCACCTCTCCCTGGGAAGTGGTGGATGCCCCAGCATCGGACACTTGTAAGATTCAGCAGACACAGTTCTGGGCCATCTTGTCTAGACTGTGCCTTTGACAAGAAAGGTTGGACCAGATGACCCTCGAGGTCCCTTCAAACATGCTCTTCCATGATTCTATGATTCTATGATAATCTTTTATTTTTTCCTTCCTACAAAGTTGTCTTGTTCATACAAGAAGCTCCAGTTTCACAGCGTTTTGGGCACTGTGTGCTGAGAATGAGCACCCTTGGGTCATATATTGCCTCCAAAGGCAACATGGCATTGGCAGGAGGTGTGAGATGGGCCTGGGGCTTCCCGAGTTAGCTGAGCTGTGCTGCTACAAACAAGGTGCCTGCAAAAACCCTGGGGGAATTCATGTGTCAGAAACCATGGCATTTTCAATATTTCCGATTAGAAAACATATATTCAAAGGAAATAATTATAGAAATTGAAATATTTAAGGTCAAGCCATGTTTCCATAAAAAGTCAGACTTTTAAAAAGCAAGGATTACACTCTAAATAGTCTACTTATAAGGAACAAGTGATATTTTAACGTACCAGTATTTTTCCAAACTGTTTCAGGAAAATTATTAATAACTGAAGAAATCCAAAAAAACCCAAAAATGTTGAAAAATGCTTAATTGCCATAGCAACGCCTGTTTTACCATTGAATATTGTAACTCCAGAGAGACTCAGAGCTGCCATGATCAGATGGCTTCTTTTAAAATTTCCTGATTGCTAAAATCAAAGAATTTTATTGCATAATCCTCTTTAAACACAATAACAAAAATAGCTTCCCTCAGCATTAGTCACAGTGTGCCAAATGGTGTTCCACACCTTTCCATACACAAACAGAGATCATCTTCACTTAAAGCTATTAAAGACCATTTTTTTGTTACAAAAAAAAAATACAGAATTGTATTAAAGAACAACTATACTGCAAGATCTGAAAGGAACCTTTCCTTTCATGACTCAGTCTCACTGTGTGAGGCAAACAGTCTGAGTTATCTCTATATCCTACACACAAGCACTGTGCTATTGACTTGCTGCACAGTACACAAGTATTAGGAGCCCCCCAAAAGCATAAAATAAAATAAATTTTTCATAGTGTTATCATCAATGAACTTGTCTTGGTTATAGATCCACAAGTTGATTATCTGCCTCTGAAATATACTTACTAAAATATGTGATAATTTTAAATGCACAAAAATATTACTGATGTGCTAAAAGCTATCATTCTGGCCCTCAGAGGAAATGGACTAGCTCTGACTTCAGCAGGCTTTCAACCAGACTTTAGAATTTCTGAGCTGGAGGATTTGTGGGCAATGGGAACCAGGCAGACTGAGAGGACTAAAGCTGGGCAGCACATCACTGCTCCTGAGAAAGTGTCATGTTCCTCCACTCTGGCCTGTGGCTCCTTGGAAAACAGATGCAGCAGCACGTATCCATGTGGTATTACCAAAATGTGTTATAATTTTTCTTATTCTAAGAAGACCTATTACAGAGGACAAGATCCACACATTCTTAGCATTGATCTCTTACAACTGATGAGAGTTTTTTTAAGACATTGGGATTTTGCCAACTCAGAGCAATTTTGGCACACATGATGAAACTTTTTAGAAGAAAGATCATGGAAATGCCTGACATGCATGTATCTGTTTGCCAGCAAGAGCTCTGACAAAGCTGAGGACATCCTTGCTGGAGGTGACAGCAGAGGGTACAGGTGGAGGGCTGGCTCAGTGAGAGCAGTGCAGCTGTGACATGGCAGGGACACGTTTGCACAGCACAGTCTCCAAACCCAGTTCTTCCCTGTTATTTTTCACTGATGAGGAGCAGAGACCCTATTATAACAAAGGATTCTCCTGATATGCATGAAGTACCATGGGGAAAAATAATACATCTTTGTGGGGGCAGCAAGCTGTTTAACTTTATTTCTGCCTATTTATAGCTCACTTGACCATTTTGACAATTGCAAACAATTCTGTAGACTAGCTATTTAGACACCCTGCTGAATGTATCCCAACAGAAACTTGAGGGGTTTAATAATTTTCTAGCCAGAGAGAATTTAACTTGTGATTCATTGAAGAATGTTACAAATAAAGTCAGACACTGAATTTTTAAACTTTCACTTTTTGTAAATGATCTTTTAATTAGATTGTTACTCCAATTTATCTGCTCACTCTCAAGTGTAAGTCAATTCTTTTAAATGCAACTAACACCCAAACACCTTGCTTAAGATTTCAGCAAAGGAAATTGCACTAGTAATTCACTTTAAATCTTGAGCACTGATTTAAAGGAAGAACTTTTTGCAAGGCTGCACCATAGCACCAGCTTCACCACACTATAGGAAAACTTTCATTCAGCCATTACTGTCACCAAGGAAATTGAAGTTAATTCTAGCTTCCACCTTCTCGAATACAGACTTCTGGTAAAAATGTATAGCCTATTTTTGAAACCTCTGTAAATATCTCCAACTACTTTTGTTGCTGCCTAGATCAATTTCCTGACTAGCAGACTCCAAATAGACTGAATTAAAATATGCTTGATATTATGTGTCATTAGTAAGTGAGTGCTCTTACCTTTTCAGATAGAAGACATCTTTACAACATTTGCATTTGAAAGGGGTGAGTAATTTTCAGCTTTGAGAGAACGTAACTCACATGTTTTCTGCATAATTTTGCATTCCACTTAAAAATTCTCTCTTCTGCCATATTTTTCATATTCCTCTATGTTTAGGTTTCCCAGTTTCTCTTGCCCTGCCAGTTCATCCATATCTCTCATGAGTACTGCTTGCATACCCTCAGAGGAAAGATGAAAGCTCAGTCTTTCTCTGTTTTTCTGCAAATCATTGCACCATTGTCTGCTGGGGATTATCCATGGAAAATAATCTACAAAAAGAATTTATTTGCTACATAAAAGGCAAAATAAAAATAAGGTTTATCTTCTACCTAATTAAAATTTGTGCAAACTCAGAATTAGACATTTTTCTTTTAAGCAAATACTCATTCTCCATCTTTACAGAGTGCCATACAAATCTGTTTCTACACGAAGCAAACCAAAGAAAAACTGTCCTGGACCTTCCCCTGTACATTTTACCTTTTGTTAGTGGAGTCATTACCTAGTGCTTCTTCACCAATGGAAATCAACATTGAAAAAACATGGAAGTCATCTCTTTTGTTTGGGTAAACAAAAGCTACTCTCCAAGAAGGATCACTGATCATCTTATGAACCTTTTAATAGTGGTGCCAATGAAAGGATGTTCTCTGTACTATCTACAGGATCTACAGGATACATTTTGCTACTGAAAGTTCTGCCCCATCTCCTTTTAGTCTGTATGTAATGACCTATGGCAAAACAAGGCAGTGCCCATCATGTGATGGTGAGCACCACATCCCTTTGTCACGTTTCACAGACTAATCATTATAATCATTTGCAAGAGTGACTTTTTGTTATTTGTGTAAATGATGTATTTGTCCTTCCCCCCCTCCAAATTTTCCAGTTGCAATTCTGACTTCTTGATTTCTTAAACCTTCACCTTGATAGCAATAAAGATCAAGCTTTGAGTAGGAATTCTCAGAAAATGGCTGTAGTGTAGCATACTGTCTGTGTTTTAGCCAGCCTATAATAACACTAATATTGCATGTCTGATGTTTGCTACTGTTTTATTGTTATAGGTTTAACTACATTTCTTATTTCATTTGGCTGAGAGGATTTGAATCACAAACTCCCTCTCCTAAAGAGATTTGCCCCCCATTCTTGTGGGCCCCACTGGTAGCTAATATTGCTGCAGCAGAAGTGTAGCCTCCCTTTTATAAAGTCGTACTGTGAAAGGCATCAGCTACATAGTTCAGCTATATCTAAAGAGAAGCAACACAAATTATTGATGGAAGTTATACAAACATTCACAAAAAATTACTGCAGCATTTTTTGTGGGCCACAAATAAAAAGAAACACTATTTCCAAACACTAGACCGGGTAGCTCAGAGCCCCATCCAACTTGGTCTTGACTTTTCATGACTTCTCTCAGCATAATCTAATGTAGTATCAGAAGTCATTACTTTTGTAACAGTATTTGTGCATTTCCATTTAGTTGCTGTACCAGCAGCATCTTCTTACTCTGCATTGCTGGGTTAGTTGCACTAGAAACAAGGACAAGAGGCTTAGCCTCACTTCAGTTTGTGTTGAAGGAATCACTATTTTCAAGAAATGACATTAAAGTAGAACCAGCAGAACCAAGTCTCTAAAGCTGTTTTCAGCACCTCTACTGAAACTATTTTCTGCTACTTCTATTTTGGTAGGCTCAGGACCAGCCTGTGATATATAAAATCACCACATGATTCCCCTATTTATCAAGTAGTATCTGTAAAGATGGGGTTTTCTCCAACATTAATTTTCCTTGGTCAAGGTTTGATGTAGTCAAGTTGCCAGTGAAATCACACTGACTCACAAAGACTTAAAATTAGCTTTTATTAAGTCTAGGCATATGTAATAATCTCAACAGGTCTAATAAAAGGATTGTCTTCTAAATCTTCTAGAAACTATTTAATTTAAAGCAGTAATTTAAATTTGCTATTTAATTTAAATTTACATACTTTACACTAGACTGGATAGTTTCTTAAAAGTGATAAAGTAGAAGGTAAATTCAAACCAAATTTTATTATTTTGATAATAAATTTACATGAAGATTGCTGTGCACTTTCTAAAAGAAAGGAGGGGAAAAGGCATAAATAAAAACAAAAATGACCAGAAATAATCAGAATCACACAAAAAACCCATATGAATTTAATTCAGAAGTTTACCTGTGGATATCTCTGCTTCCCCTACTGCTTTCAGGTGATACCTTTCCAAGGCATTTGCAACACTGTTTCAGGCCTAAAGTCTGCTTTTCCATTCCTGTTTCTTTGGTAAAATAATTATGAAGCATTCAAATAAAAGTCAGTCTTACTCAACAAAAGAGGAGGGACAGGGGCGAAGAAGGAGAAAAAAGGGACATTTGCTTTGTAATATTATTTAACAAAAGAAAACGAGGAGAAAAAACCCAATGTAATTTGGCTTTGCCAGCCACAGAATAAACAAATGTAGAAGTTTTCCTGCCTCAGTGCCTTAGGGTCTCAGGCTTTGCTTCTCTGGGTCACATTTATGGGTACTTTCCTGACATTGCCTTCAACTCAATGTGCATACAGAGGCTGTGTATACACACACAGGCTCCTCTGGATAAGCCACCCTAGTTCCATTAATTTACCATCAAGTTTAACCCCAGGTTACCACGAGACCACTATGCAGGTAATAACAGTCACAGTTTTTGTCTGTCCCCACTGTCAACATCTACTTGCTCTTCTCATTGAGCCTAAAGTAAGCTTTAGAGCGACTCTTGGTACTATTTTTCTATTAAAATCTCCTGTAAGTTAAACTCTCACACCTCCCAGAAAAGAAAAAACCCTTCAAATTAATTCATTTTCTAATTGCTTCACTTCCTAAGGTTTAGGCTACATAAAGTAATCCATGGCCACGCTCATCTCTCAGTTCCCCATAACCTTTATAAACCAAATTACATTACCAGATCAGTTGATAAGCCAGCATTTGGCTCTGTATCCACAGCTCCTTTTGCCCATACTGACTGGAAATGCCAGCACTCAGAAGGAGCAAGATGGGCTGTTCCTGGACTACTACTGCTTTTAAAGAGTATTTTGATTTTATAAAAAATGTTACAATGAAGTCTTTATTTCAATGATTATATACTACTTATTTTCAGAGGGATTCTGACACATTCAGTGCATGGTGCCCGTGTTGTCCTACGTCAAATGAAGGGTATGAACCCGAAGAAAATATTGCCTTCCCCAACACCTGCCTCTTTCATTCCAAATCTGAGCATTAGCATCCAGAGCTGGGATTGTGTCCCTGCATCTCTCCTCAAGCTCTGCATGGTGCTGAGAAGGTCATCCAAACCACAGTTTTCAAAAAGTGGCCACAAGTTATGCTTTCTTCATTTTCTGGGTATCTAATATGAAACAGCTGTGGATGAATTTGCAGGCATAGTGAATAGTCACAGCTCCAGGTGGGGGTGGTTCCCACTGCATAAAACTTCATAAAATGGTTTCTTCACTAAAAAAGTACCCTGGAACATGATTTTCTAGGTGGCTTTCTAAAAGCAGCAGACATCTCTGACAATGGGATTTTAGCACAAACCATTTCTTCAGGAATGCAGTGAAGACAAGTTCACTAACAGTTGTGAATCACTGCAAGTTTGCAGAGATTCTGGCAGTGGAACAGATAACCATCATAGTATATAAAGGACTCATAACTATCTTTTAGTTGTCTGCAAGAAACCAGAAGGTTTTGCATAAAACCAGTGCTAAAACTGAACCACATCTTCCCTACATGTATATATAGTGTTACATGCACAAGCACACAAGCAAGGAGAGTTGAAGAAAGCAAAAGGAATAAACAAACTTTCCAGGATAAACTATCTGCAGGTATTTTTAAATTAAAACAGTTGTGGCAACACTGCAAGACTCTTTCCAAAGGGTTAGCTTCTACAACATAAGGAAAGAGAGGCATCTCCCAGAAATTCCAGTATGTCAGGTTATTTAATGACAGCATCCAGACCAAGTAAAGAGTGACCACTTTCACATTTCTCAGTCTGAGTACATATCTATGCTGCTTAGGTAGGGCTGGAGTCTCAGCTCTGTGCACACTTTCCACAGAGAGGAAGCCCAGCCATGCATCACAGAGACTCTCATATTTGTTTCACAAATGACCAATATTATTTAAGGGATCAAGAGTTACATGTAGACACAAGCTAAGCCAAGATAACCAAAAAGATATAGCAAAGAAAAGCTTGGATCAAAATACCCACCTGTCCTAGCAAGGCTTTGGGAGGCTTGGGTTAAATTTCTTTTGCTGCCTGAGGGAATCTGACCTGGTATCTCCCACTTGGAGGTGAATATGCTGATCACAAAAGGTCGGCTATTTTAAGGCACAAGGGTGAGGCATCCCATTATTTCTGTTCAAACTGTTCCACTTTGCATGGAATGAATATTCATTGGGTTCCTGAGAGAGTGGAAGTGAAGAAATGTCTGTAACTGGGCTGTTAGGCAGCCTAGTGGGGAAGGTGGGTGAGAGGAACACATCCTTTTGAAATATGTGAGCATTTCTGGCTAAGAAGCAGCATGGACATGCTGTTAATGATATGTGTTTGGGACTGGAATGTTGATACTGGAGACAAAATGGAATTTGAATGTTCAAGTATGATTGTGGCAGCAGCCCTCAGACAGCCTACTGAAAAGGCTACCTGGAAATTCATAGTTGTCTATTTAGTGCTGGATAACGTGAGAAAAATATAGTGTGAAACTACTCACAGAATGATGAAAAGACCTCTCCTAGAGCTGCAGGAATAAAATTTCTCTCTCTAAACCAGCCTTATATAGAGACCTAGGAGTACAAATGATGCTGGCAGAGAAGTAATTAAGTAGAATGAGTGCAAAGCCCTGATAATAGAATGTCCTATATTAGGCAAAAAAGTCATTCATCTAGATAGTCTAAAAAGCAGATTAAATAACTGTTCATATGAACTCTTCTATGAAGGTATTTTCCCCTTTAGACTGTTGCTTTAATGACTGTGTAATTATTGGAGTTAATTTGGTTTGAAAGAACACTAGTATTTTTAACATAGGCTTTATCAGGTAGTGACAGTATTTTTATCTTATAATAAGTTTGCATTTTCATTCTCAGCTGCCTTACTATTGGATCAAACTGTTCAGCTGCGGAGCTGGTGACAAATTCACCTGTGGTAAAAAAGGCACTCACATAAGTCTGTTTATATTGACTTTGCTGTCTTTCCTCAGGAATGAATCTGTCCCACAAAGCTTATTATTAAATTATTTAGAGAGATGTTGATGAAGTTACACTGTATGAGTAAAGAAATTTCTGCATATTGCCCTGAAATGACTTTGCTATAGAGAAAGGCACTTAGGAATGGCTTCTTTTAGGGACAAAAATCTAAAGAATTTAACAAAAGAGAGCAATACTGTTTTAAGATTCAGTAACAAAAATGCTTTATGGGATCGGTACGCACTATATATTAGGCCATTTGGAATTATACTTTTAAAAAAATCAAGAAAATATTATATTCCTAGATTGTTTTAGTTCTAATGAGGAACAACATAGCATCCAAAAGAATGAGTGCCAGTTTACACTGACTGAGATCAGTGACTGCTCCACTAAGGAGAGGGATCTTCCTGCTCTGAGTGCAGCCCATCCAACTGGAAAGAGAGCAAGGTTTTGGCTAAGGAACACCCAGGGCTGCCTGTGCCTTTTCAGTTTAGTCAAAGTTCATTTCAGATCTTCTGGCTGACAAAAAGCAGCAGGTTTGCTTCTATATGCATGTATGCAGCTGGTTTGGCACTGCAACTGCATTTTCTGGGGGAGAGCAGTAGCAGCCATTTCCTTCACAAGAGTTTTGCTGTGTAATTAAGTTTTACTAATAAAGACTGAATGTACCAGATTAATAACCTAGTCTTTACACTGCAGACTGGTAAATTAGAGTTGGATTTCTGTCTTTATAAGAATTGTTGCCAGATTCAGAACACAGCTTTGATACCTCTAATTTAATTACCTACAAAAATTTGATGCCATTCATCTTCCACAAAGTGCACACTCTAGCCAATGGAGACACTGATTTACACCAGGTCTGGGGTCTGTGTAGGAAAAATTTAGGTTCTATTTTTTCAGGACACTTGAGAAAAAATATCTGGGGCTTTTGTTCCTGCTTATCCTATCTATAGACTGTGATAATGTGAACCTTTCCCCTCCAAGGTGTGTTCTTTGTTGGAGCCAGAATTTACATTTACCTGTTAACTCACTTAGAGACTCATTGTCCTAAAACCACAGAGATGCACATCTGGGAAGGACAACAGGATGCTGTCCTGTGTCCATCCTGTGCACTGTCCCCAACAGGTGCTGGTGTGAACTGTCCTTAAACACATCCACACATATTCTTAAATACTTCAGTATTAAATACTTCAACAGTCAAAATACTCCTTCTTAAATGACTGCACTAATTATGGAATTTAGAAATTACAATATTTAGTTGCAATAGGTTTTTTTGTCCTTCCTTTCTGGTCTTACATAACAAGTGACCATTATTCTATTTACAATTATCTTTTTCAGATACTAGAAGATTTAAACATCCCCTTTTAATGTTCCCTTTTGTGGCCTAAAGGAATGGGATTACCTTTCTTTATGGATTATATTTGCTAAATCCTTTAGCTTTCCTTGCATCATACTGTGAATTTTTTTCCAAGTCATCTTTTTTAAAATGTGGTGTCTAAAAGTGGACACCTGGTCTGAGATCCAGTTGGCTCCCAAGCAGAGCAAAACAGTTACTTCCCAAGGGTTGAACACAATATTCCTAAGAATGTATTTTTGACCAAGACTTTTTCTTGGAAAAAATACTGTGTTGTTACTCATAGTTAATTTGTGATTCACCACTATCCTCAGATCCTTCTCTGTGTAAAGTCACTTCTGTTACATGTCTATTTTCATATCTTTGTTGAAGCTCATCTGCTTTTAATTTCAGAGGATGTCTGATCTTTTAGACTCATTATTTTCCAGTTTTGATGCTATCAAAATCAGAGCAACTTCACCATTCATATTGACTGTAGATTTTCTGAACATATTACTTCAATTTCATAATTCAATCATAATTAAAATTATTTAGAAGAAATGGTGTTGCAACATAGGTCACAGCACATGCTGCACCTGAGACAGGTCACAATACACAGAGTATCATCATACAGTGATACTTTTTTCATCAGGAATCTTCAACCCATCCAGAGTAACACCAAAACACATCAGAAGGCTTCAGGTGTCTGCCCATGGAGAGGAACATCACACCACTTCAGAAGGCTGCAAGCATCTATGCTCCTTGTTCTTTAGCCCAACCTTTTATACCCCTCATGTTCATGCATTGGCCCTGTGTGCCCTCTGCTCCCTTTGGTGGTTGGTCAGTGCCCCTGGGCACTCCATGGCTCATGGCTGTCAGTGCTGCTCACCTGCTGCTCACAGCTGTGCCCACTGGGGATGAGGCTGGGCAGTAGCCCCACTCCCAATTACCACAATCTGTGTGCCTACAAAATGGGACTCAACATGAAGTTTCACATTCTTAATGTGAATCACTGAAAATTATTTTTGACAGTCACACCTCAACCACAAAGAGGGGGCTCAGCACTCACTTTACCTGGATTTGGGTAAACCACAACCCCAGCTGTGGCAGTGCCTAGCATTATAGCCTGTTATGATACCTTTTCCCAACATTCACCTTTCCAGAAAAGTTTTGCACTGGGAGGAAGTAACAAAGATGGACCCAGACCCTTCTCAGTCATCTCCCAACAGGCTGAGGCAATGACAACAAGATGAAATGTAGGAAATTACACTCAAACACACAAGAATGTTACTCCTTTTTTACTATGAGTGTGGCTGAACACTTTAACAAGTTTCCCAGAAAGTTTGTGGAGTCTTCAGCTTGATGACACTCAAAACCAGAATGGACATAGACCTAAGCAACTTGTGTAGCTGGCTCTGCACGACCTGGGGCATCAATTACACACCTCCTGAGATCTCTTCGAGCCTCAAACATTCTGCAATTCTATGAATTTATGAGATAGTACTATTTGTTTTATTTACATCCCCTTCCTTGAATTCAGAAAGTGTTTTACAAGCAGTTTTAACTTTTCATAACAGTAATGTTAAATAACCTGAAGTCATGGTCTGATCTGCAGCTGAAGGTCAGTCTGGGAACCAGGTTAGACATTTTGCTAGTCTCTGCAATATGACATGAATGACATGTAACATTTCAAACAGTATTTGAAATTCTGTAGTGGGCCCCTCTGGATACTGAGACTGCATCTTTTTAACCCTAGATCAAAGTTCTTCTCCCAGCTTGAGCACTGGTAACAAACAGTTTCCCTGTTACAGTATCCCTCTTCCCACCATTCCACCTTTAAAAAGCAGTATGTTATTTTTAAAGAAGTTGAAGCCCAGTGCTGACATTATTAGTAAAGATCTGCATCCAAATTCATGACTCATATGACCCAGGGTAGGCCTCTGCAGTCAAATGGGAGTATTGGCAAGCATCACTTGTGACCTGGACTCCATCCCCTGTGTTCCCAGAACCTCACAGTCACTTCATTAGTGCCCACATGGATGAGTAACATGAATAGCATGAGTCACAGTCAGGGACTGGATATGCCTCAACAGTCTTTCCACTGTGCCTAAGGTTTTCGAATTAGTCAAGAAGCCCATGTCCCAGCAGGATGGTCAGACAGGCAGATGGATGTCTCTGGCCCCAAGACAGAGTCTCTAATCACAGTCATCCACTGAGAAGTTTGTCACTGAAGCAGTAGAGCAAATAACAGGATTATAACTTACTGAAAAGCTGAGCCAAAATGTATTTGTCTTGAAGCAGGAATTTTTCAACATTTATCCTTCCTAAAAGAGTTTACCTTTCTTTTCTGCTGCAGTGGGGAATCTCTGGCATCTGAATTTACTGGGCATGGGACCTGACTCTTAAAAGAACCTACAGCTTTTACAAATTACTGACTTGGAAACTGATGGGGTGGATGAAATACTCTCAGCTAGTCTCGTAACCTGATTTTGAAACTTGGCAGGATTTTTTACAGTATTCATTCTCCTTTTTGTTCTCCTATTTAACAGATTGTTTTTCAGCACTTTCCTACTTTTATGAAAGTTTCTGGTTGTGAAATAATGTAAAATAATACAGGGTTTTAAACTATCTATTCAGATAGTGTACTAAAACATAGTACAAGCACATGTCCTGAACAAGAGTGCAATAGCAGAGTGTGAGAAAAACCCCAAGCATTTAATACAAATGTTTCTATGCATATTTCTTAGTTATATTGTTGAAATCCACACTATTTCAGGTATAATTCTATAATAGTGGCTTTTTTTTTTTGTATGTTATGAACACCAGGGTTTTTTTAAATTATTGGTAAACCTGCTGATAATTTCTTTAAAAGGCTAAAGGGGACTATTCTGTTAAATCTTCCCTCGGAATTTAAGTGGCCATAAAGGTGTCTCTTCTACTGAGAGACCTTCACATTTCCTTGCTCCAAATGGATGACTCTCCCCAGAAAAGAATGATATATAAAGACATGAGCACTTTTATCTATAGGTGAGATACAGACAGGAAAGGCCAAGTCTTGTCAGAGCAGGAGGTATGAAGTGGACACTGGGTAGTCGAGTATTCCTTGTTTCTGCAGAAATGTAAGAATTTGGGGCAACTTACTACTGGAAACTGAGGTGTCAAGGGGTTGTGGATACAAAGTAGCTCAAGAGGGGTTTGTGAAACTCAGTGATATGTGATTTAGGCGCCCTGAAAGGCAGCTAGGTAAAAAGCCCTGCAGCAAATCTGGCCTCTTGACCCAGGTATTTTATCATCTTAGCCAGTCTTGAGCTGGATGGGGAAATGGTGAAGCATTACAGCCTGACTGCGGAGGGGAAGCAGTATCCACACAGTATTCAAACTTGTCACTGTTTGTGCCTTCTAAAAATTAATTTTGATCCTATGATCTCACACTTCTACAACTCCTGCATTCCCTAACAAAGGTAATTGAAATGCCAGTTTTTCAAAAACTGGCTGCCTAGAGCTTGTTTTACTAGCAGCATGACCTTCTAGGGAAGCTAATTCACATGATTTTTACCTGACTTGAGGACATATAGATTCACGTTATTAATTAATACCATCCACATAGCTAGTTTAGGAGCTTGAAAATGAAACACAAAAGCTTGAGTATTTTCCCCCCTTTACCTAACAAAGCTCTCAGTAACTGTGAAGATAGAAGGGTATGTGTGGACTAGCAAAAAAAATTAAACTCTAAGAGTAATTCCTATGAATATTTTTTGTCAAGATGCTTCTGTCTTACTGCAATAAACTCTACAGCTAACTCCTTCCCAGTTCCAAAAAAAACAAGCAATCTTGCACATTTCTAACTGCAACTCAAGATTTCCATGAGGCATGTCCTTAAGTGCTCATACACCATTGGTTTCTTGTAAGCTATATTGGGCCAAAGCAATTGCGCATTTCTAAGATAAATCTACTGCTACAGCATTGAAGGCAGAGCCCCCCTATCACACAGACTTCACTTATTTCAGGAAGCAAGAGTTTTTAAGAGCTCCCCAAGGTTAAATACAGCATCCTGTGTGCAAGCCAAGTTGCTATGGTGACATTGCTTTATACTTGTACTACTTACTTGTTAACATAGGTCTTTGGCCTTCTATTTTCTAATTGCTGATGGATGAACTATCAAAATGTCTTACATTAATGGTACAAAGGTGATGTGAATCATATTTCAAAACATCAAATTAAACGTGGTGCCATTAAACTTGAGAAAAATGCATCATCTCAAATACAAATCTGTTAAGAGAGATTTTTGATTAAAGCATCATCTTTTAATTTGAAGCAATCGCGTTTCAACCTATTAGACTCAAAATATGTTCCAAGAGGTAAAGATGGAAGGAGGAGTTACAGTCAGAAAAGCAAGACATCAAATGTCAGGAAAGTATTCTATTGTTATCCAAAAACAACGGCAGGAGAAACTAAATATTTCTAAAGTTCTGGTCTCAGTCCTGTGTGTTGTCTTGGTCTCCACCAACTGGAAGTTGAATCTCATTGCCTACTACTGGTAGGCATAAATAAAAATAGTATGTTCCACCAGATGCATTAAATAATAATATTTTTCATTTGCACATTGTTTATATCTTTATTTACAGTTTGAACAATATGATGCTCTAGCAGAAAGCTTTCCAAGAAAGCGATGTATTCCTTGTCTATGGCTCTAATAATGATGTTGTGAGAGACAGCAACATTTAATGCCTAATTCTTTAGGCATTAAATAAGTATAAAACTTCTGGATAGGGATCTTAACAGAGATCTCAGCTCTTTTCACAGAGGTGGTTTGGGGTTTTTTTCATCTCTGCTAGAAACAATCAAAGATATGTGAAAAGTTAATATATTCAAAAACCATTAGGCCTTTTGTTTTAGAATTTGTAGATAGGCAGATGGAGCAATTAAGTAGTCCTAGTGCATTTTTAAGAAGCAAAATATAATCAGAGTAGAAATGCTTCTCAAACATCCTTTTATCCACAGTGAAGGAAGTCTCTGATTGCATTTTTACAAGCTCCAGAACATGCTGCAAGTGAAGGTTTCTCTTCTGCCTCTTTTCAGCATTTGGGCTTTTCCCTTAAGATTCTCTGTCACTCAGCATCTTTTGCTACCCAGTGACTTCTGACTAAATGTACACCAAAAGAGAAAATCTGAGATACATATTTCATTCCCTATCATTTGACAAAAAAGTATCCTGAGGCAACACTTTTTTTTCCTTTTTTTCTGACATTCAGCATGTTGAAGTGTCACCATCAGCATTTTGTGTACAACTATGTTTCATCTGATTAGATGCATCTAGGCATATTTTTCATTTGTAACAACAAGTACAATGTTCTAAATGTTTTTCAAAAACTTTATAATTACCTTTCTTCTGAGGAAGCCAGAACTTAGGCCCAGAACAGTAAGCACTAATCCTTGGAAGAGGAACAAAATGAGATAATTCATAGAGAAATCCCTTGACTATTCTGCCAAGCTCATTCAGGTGACAAGTTGCCTTAAATGCTGATGAGGTCAATATATTCTTATACTCAGAATACTGTTCATTACTTTTCCTGGGAATACCAAGCTGAAGGTAAGAATTTTAGATTTTTCTTAATTTCAAAGTTTCTGTAGTTAATGGTTATAAGAAAGTAACTTGATATTGTCTATGCTGTTGTGTTGTTAAAGAAGTCTCTAATACGTTTGAAATATTTTGGGGATTTTTATTCATGCATTAAGTAGGAAGTGGATAGACTGAGATAGCTGATTCACAATAGATCAAGAGGCACATTTTTAGGAACGAAATCTTTCAAATACTGCAGATTTCAGCTTTCACAAGAACATCTAGTTTCATCCTTTAATGTATGTTCCTATGGAGACCTGACAAATTTGCAGTTCAAAGACCAGCAAAACATTTTCTGTGAAAAACGTGAGTACATAGATACTAAACAGGAATAAATATTTCTTACTTGAGAAAGGAAAAGTAATTATGATAGCTACAACTTTCAGCTGCTGTTTTGAGGGTCTGATGCTTGTGTCACATGCTTCAATCTAACACTCAGACATCTGAAAGCTTCATAACCTTGGTTGCATGTACCTTGTATCAGCAAATTGAAAGGGATGCTCAAAAAAGTTGAGGCTAGTTAACTAAGAAAAATGTCAGGCAGTGAATGAGCTATTTGCTGGGCAGGGAATGAGCATGTGTATGCAGATGCAGCAGTATCAAGTAGTATCACTGTACCAATTAAGGACAAGGTTTGGAAATTAGCCATCCCAAAGTGATCATCAAACCCTCTAGTCTCTAGAGTCATAGCAATGAGATGCTGCTCAAATCCCATGTTGATCCATGTCCACCATAAACTTTAGGTGCTCTGTACACAATGGCTTCAGGATGAATTCTACAGAATGCCAGGGTAGGAAGAGCATTTTACCTCTCACTACAGTAAAGATTTGCTAGGAGATTAGACAAGCCACGATAAACAAGCCATGTTTACCATAAGAGAGGAGATGACTATAAAAGGGGTATTAACATTTCCACACAAGGAAAAGCAGGCTATGAGGATCAGCCTCCATCTTGAAAATGTTTAGGATCACTAGTCACAAAGGAGGTAGAAATCTCAGTGGAAACACAGCCCCAGTACCTTGCGGCTCCCTTGTAGGTATCATCAAAAAGAGTAAAAAGAAAGAAATGCTTACCCACTCTTTTACAGTCCAACATTAATATACCATCTCCCAGGAATGCAATATTCACAGATACTGTGTACAAATTCTAATTAATATGGATCATATGGACTTGGCAACTATTAGTGTTTATGGCTTGTGAGCTAGATGACTTCCAGATAGATACAAGTTTAGGATCAATTGATGGTTTTCCTTAACATTTGTAGCTAGGCTGTTATTAAATATTTACAACAGTAAATAGTATTTCTTTGGGTGTTTTTAAATTTAGTACTTTTGTTTGTTTGAAATTTTACCTCTCTTGTATTACAAATTCAGAATATCTAGGTAAAACTAAAATATACCAATGTATAAGAATATGTGGCTCATTAGTCTCAGTGTCCTGGACAATACTCAGGGAAATACAAATACATTGCTCCAGAATATTAAAAAAGTACCAAGGCATTCCTCTGTTGAAGTATTTTGGGAACTGGATACGAAAATGTGCATTCTCAAGATCATATATTATCCACATAACTTTTATCTTGTACAGTGTTTCCTGGGTAGAGAACTGGAACCTTGTGAGTTAGAATCCTAGATTCATAGAATCACTTGGAAAAGACCTTTAAGAACACAACCATTACTGTAATACCTCCAGGTCCCACCAAACCATGTTCCTAATTACCACATCTATCTTACAGGAAGGACACAGATCTGTTGGGGTGAGTCCTGAGAAAGGCCTCCAAGGTGTTAGAGGGATAGAGCAGCCCTCTCATGAAGGGAGGCTGAGAAACTTGGGATGGTCCAGCCTGGAGAAGAGAAGGCTCTGGCAAGACCTTTTTGCAGCCTTCTGGGGCTTGAAGTGGGCCTACAACAAAGATGGGTACAAACTTTTTAGGTTTTCAACTAAAAGATGATTAATTTCAATTTGATATAAGGAAGCCTTTTTCACAATGAGGTGGTAAAACTCTGGTTGCCAAGTGAGGTGGTAGATGCCCCACCCCTGGAAGCATTCAAATTCAAATTGGATGGGGCTCTGGGAAACCTGATCTCGTTGAAGAAGCCCTGCTCATGCCAGGGGGGTTGGATTAGATGACCTTTAAAGATTCCTTCCAAATCAATCTATTACACAGTTTGAAATACCCCCAGGAATGGTGACTCAACCACTTCCCTGTGCAGCCTGTTCCAGGGCTGCCTGTGAAATCCTGTCACTGCTTCTAGCGAAAATTATTTCCCAATATCTAATCTAAAGCTCCTCTAGTTTGAGACCATTTCCTCTTATTCTATCAACTATTTCTTGGGAAAAGAGACCAACTCCCATCTCAGAACAACCTCCTTTCAGGTAGTTTAGGAGAATGCCTAAAGATAATCACTTTCAGAGTTTGTAGGGAGACTGGTGGGTTGAGTTCTAAGTCTTTTGTAGGGATACTCAACCTTTTTCAATTTGATGGGGAGTGTGGAGTGATGTTAGAGGTTTGCCGTCCCTAAATTTAGGCTCTGAATTTTACTTTGGCAGAATTCACCTCTATATTGATTTTACAATTATTAGGGAGAAAATATCTTATTTCAATGGACTTAACTATCTTCAACTCATATCGGTCAAGACAGGTATAAATAAACATGGTGGTGTGAGTGTCATTCCAACAAAAGATTATAGTATTTAGAAGCCCTGCAGAACTGTTACTGTTTTTCAATACGAAGTCATGAAGGTTGTCTCTCCTTTTTATGGGTGTGCCTTCTACATCTGCCTGGAGAAGATGGGAATAGAACAATGCAGGACAGCTTGAGCAGTCACTGCCAGCGTTGTACCCATCCAACAGATAAAAACAGGATGCCAGTCTTCAGAGTTGTCAGCTTGGTAACTTTCAAAGGCATTTCAACTCCTGGCAAAAATAAAACAGCCTTTTTCAGATTAATGCCAGAAATCTTGCATTGTGGTGAATAGGTAGTACTAAAATAAGACTCCCTGCTGCCTTCCAATGTAAAAATAACTCAGTATGTCTGAGTATGCTACAGAAGACAAAGCACCCTAACAGGTTTTTTGTATTAACTAGGTAATTACTAGATGTTAGACAAAGATTTTTTTTAATAGTGTACTTAGAGGAAATGTCATGGGATGGATGTGTACCTGCTCTACATTTTATCTCCCAAAACAACTATTTTTAAAAATTACATGGACTTAACTGATATTCACGTAAGTTCCTTCTCAGTCACACTAACTAGACAGATGCATCTTAAAACAAATGAAAATGCCATTTAAAAGCTACAATTAAATAATCACAGTTATACTACATTAAAATTTTATAGTGGACACCTTATTACCTTGCACTTTGAGTGACATTTCCATGCTTTCTACTTTCTTACTTGCAAGACCTTAAGTAACAGAGGACCCTTCTAACCTGGTTATGTTAGGAAAAGCTCCCGAGACCCATTACTGACTCAAAGGCAACATGACACATATTTGAAGAATACTATCAGCACAGCAGCAATTTGAAGTCATTCTCATGTACAGTGATAGTCCTTGATCAAAATAATTCTTCTCTAGATAAAACAAACACAGGAAAAGAAAATAAGAGATTTACACAGATTTTCTAAGGTCACCAAGGAAGACTGGTAAAGACCTTGGAAAAAGACTTCATTAGTCATTACCCCATCCTTCCTCTCTGATTATGACTTTCTGCTGATAAAGTCCTGCTCTAAATTGAATTATGAGTTAATTAGCTTTCAGAAGGCTGGCTGAGAAGCTGCAGCCTACTAATTTGAAATAGAACTCTTAAACAGAGCATATTAATGACAATACAGAAAGAAAGAAGGAATAAAGATTTTTAAAAATAGCCAAGAGTCTTTGAAATTGCTTTTTTCAAAAAGACTAGCAATTTACAAATGAAGACATGTACCTAGCTTCCAAAGCAACAGGAACGAAGAGAGACCAGTCATAGTTTTTGTTTGCTGTTTGACAACAGGGCTAATAAAGAGAAGCATGAAATACTTTATCCAAACCCACAGCAGGACTGTCATTGATAATTAACTATTTGACACTATGAAAGGGGTTGCAAGGATATCGTTAAATTAAAAAAATGTTTGATGCAAACCACTGCTCAATTCACACAAGTGTTACAAAAAGATACTGTATGCTTTACTTGGTTGCTGATATAAATGGTGAAGTTGAGGATCAGTTATAGCTTAATATTGACAGGAGCATCTTGGTCATGAACTGCAAATAGTTTCTTATTGATGCTCTGAGAGATCAGGCAAGAGGAGAGTTAAGAGCTGGAAGCAGATCTCCCAGGTATTGCTGGGGAGTAAAAGCTTTCAGTGGAGTTCAAGGGACTCATATCTTGCATGAAAACAAATTTCTGCTGGAGCCTGTCTTGTGTCTTTAGGATGTATGCAAATGTCTAAGAATCCACACTCATTTTTCAAATTCAGAGCAAAGCACTATATCAGCAGGGGGGCTCATGCTTTTAACAGCTTGATGAAAACATTTCTACTGAAGCAGTCTTTTCGCAGAAAGTGATGGCTTCGGTTAATTTTCCAAGGCCTGTTTTTCATGTTCCATTGATTTTTCTATGAAATATGAAAACCTGAAAGACAAAACACTTCTCTGAACCTCAAAATTTTATGTTTGGAAATAAAATCAGGTGTCTTGTGAGTTTCATTATCCCTTGTCTTTTCTTGAAATGCTGTCCTGAGAACACCTTCACTAGTGCATTGTTGTCAGGAACTTCAGTGATCAGCATTATTTACCAGTAGGTAGATCACCAGAGAAAGGATAAATGGAAAAACTGGACAAAAAAGAAAATTAATTATTACCTGCAAAATTAAATAATAAGCCACTGAAAAACTCTCACAGATTATTTGTGTGCATGTGTCTGTGTATGGTTCTTTTGAAAAAGTGACTAGCTGTACTTATACCCAACTAGCTATAAAGATCATTATCTATGATATCTATCACTATCATTACCACTATCCTATGTAGCCACCTAATGTACTGGGCACACAGCTATTCAAATATGCATGATTGACAGTGGTGATGCAAACTTCTATAAAGAATACTTAAATCACAGAAACTAAAGAAACACTTTTCCCCAGACAACTTGAGAAATTTCATCCACTGCAGAGTCAAGCCAGATAATGGTGCCATACCCCGCTTATTATAGATCTAGCTCCTTGGAAAAATATTAGCTGTGTGTCTATCCATCAAATGAATTACTCAGTCCTACAGAAGCCTTCCAAAACCGAGGGGATCCTCTGGGGTTTGTGCCAGCTTCTAAGAGCTGTCTGGTCCCTAGTGCCACTAATACCCCATGAGGCACTGCAATCACTACTTGCAGGGTTCCATCAGCAACTGAGGATCCCTCAGGACTTCATAAAGAAGAGTCCCTTGAATGGGATCCCCTTCCCCCTCTTGGATCATAAGCATGATGCTTCTGTTTGCATCCCTTGCCTGCGCCTCTGATGGCTCCACTTTTACCAACAGATTATCTATCAGAGGGATCAACAGCAAGAGAAAAGATAAACAGGACAAATAACATCTGCACAGCCCACTTTGTCCTAAAAGGAAGTGTCTGACTTTTCACTCCCACTTCAACAGTCCATCATTTTGTTTCCCCAAGCCCCAGGGATGTCACCTTCATAGGAAAGGGGTCTCATGCAACCCTCCTAGCAGGTGTTGTTGCTATGTCTGTGCTGTGCCCTCAAGGCTCAGTTCTGGAGCTCCTCTGAGACCTGAGCTGTGCAGAAGAAGGGCAGACTTCTCAGCTGGATTTGTGTCAACAGGATCTGCCCATGAGGACCTATCAGGCACAAGTCTACTTCTTTTGAGCATGACACACCAGGTTTGGGGTTTAAAGGGTGTTGATATAGGGACAGGCAGGAGTTACACTCTGTCATGCAAGAAAAGCTCAAAGTTTTAGGGTGTTCCACAAGGAAGACTCCAAAAATTTTGTTGAAAGTGTCGATGCAGGGGTCCCCCTGATGCAGGTGTGATTAGCACTGACTCCAAGATGCAGAAGACTGAACCATTGCTTTATTCTTCTATACTATATTCATCCTATATTTTTAAGAAACCCATAACACCTTCCAGCCTGTCCGATACAGCTTTGACCTCATTGGTCAACCAACCAAAACACCACCACCCTATGGTAAACAAATCTCCATAACACATTCCACATTTGCCTAGCAACAGGTGCAGCAAGTGGAGATAAAAATTGTTTTAATTCTTTTTCTGAGCTTTCTCACAGCTTCTCATAGCCTTCCCCAGGGAAAAAGCCTGGGAAGGCCTGTACCTGCTCTCTGTGGCCTGAGAGCTGCTGTCACAGAAAGTCTTATTTTTTCCTAAGCTTAATGCACAATTCTTGCTGGAGGAAACCCCTTTAGTATATCAACATGCTGTATGCCTCATGAAGCCTGTTTAGGGACTTGTAAAGCAAAGAATATTGTTTAAGTGTAACAAAAGTGTTATCGCAGCTATGCGCACTTGTGGGACAAAATTAGAGGGAAAAGGCTACGGGTTGAGGGCACAATAACTTGGTAATTGAGATGTTATGCACAGCATCCTTTAAATAATGAGCCAAATGCTAAAGACTTTATAATAAACACTGCTTATTATTTCCTTTGAAGCAGTGTTTAGAATAAAATACCAGCTGGTAATGTAGGATTTTTCCAACTATTTGTATACAATTTTCTTTTTGAAATACAAGAAGAAAAGGAAACAAAGGTTTCCTGATGAGAACAAACTGAAATACAAGAACTTCTGCAGGGAACTGAAGGAGTAACAGGATTAAAAGCAAAAAATACATGCATCCCACAGACTCCCTTCTTGCCTCTGAGGCCTCTCATTCAAGCACTGACCAGGACCACTGTGGCTTTGTTTATGGCATCTAACAAGCTCTAAGCCTCTGGCTGTAGGACTGCATTATGTAGCTCTTAAAGCACTTTTTGAAGCTCTAGGGAACAATAAAATAGGAATCAAATTCAGTTTTTTCATGTTTGTCAGCACTCCATCTATACTGTTAGTGTAGAGGTAAATGTATCTGTAGGCATGGATAGACGTGTGTGTATATATATAGTACATATGTTGAAATATCTTATTTATGTATAACAGAATTACTAAGATCTGTAATTTATTTACATTAGAGAACTCCAGACAATTTAAGAAGGACATGTGATGTGATGCTTGTATATTCTTGTTTTATAAAACTGATCAACTATATATATATATATTTAAAATTTACATTTAACAGTCATTCATAGCATCTTAGCTTAAATGAAATAACTCCTTTTCCATATTTAAGGTTTTTGGGGAAGTTTTTAAGAATTTGAGGAAGCTAATGGATTTTTAAGCTTTATTTTAGTACCACTAGAGCTAGTAATTTCTTATCAACCTTAGAATCTGGAGGACTCAAGTCCCAAAATTCTGATGGCTTACAGCTGTCAGCTTGCCCTCTAGTGGTATTTCTTTAAAGCCACCACTGATGAAGAAAACAGACGGACAACAGTATTTTAAATTTATGGAAAACATAAACTGACTTATGTTGCTGCTGGAGAAGAAAATAGCTATAAAAATGCCTAACTATTCTAATTTCCCCTAGCACAGCAGGCAAAATAAAGCTGCTACACAAACTCTGAAAACTTCACACAAGTTTGAAATTGTAGGTTGGACAATTCAGGTAGCTTAATTTATTTCATTGATACACAATACCTCCGGTTTTTTCAACTTCTCCAGTATTTCACTGTCCTTCATCCCTGCTAAGAATAGACTACCATTTCATTTCCTGGGTAGGGGCTATGGACTTGTTGGATCACTAAATATCATGTAGTTTAGCAATGACTGAGAGCAAAAGTTAAAAAAAACATCTTGACTGCAGGAATTTCTGCCTTTGATTTTGTGCAGGTAACTCTCTGGCTTGCTTACAGTATCCACCATAGAGGCTTAGATTCAAAGCCTCCAGTAGAGTAGAGAAGACAGAGGCCTTCCCAGGCTGATGGGGGAAGAGGTGGCCAGGTACTCACAAAGAACTTCTTAGGTTGACCTGAAGCTGATTCACAGCAAACAAAAGGGATGCAGCATTAAACTAATTTATTTCTTACATCACTTCTGTAGTATGTTACATGCTTATTCTTTTATGGTCTCTACTTGCACTGTTCTGCAGGTAAAAACCAAACCAGGCTGGAGGCAAAATCAAGAGAAGGACAAGTTGCTCTTAGGCACAGAAGACACTAGCCTATAGCCACCTAGGAGTTAAATATCTTTCTTAAGTCTTGTCACATGTTTCTACCTGGTTTTACACTAGAGTAGCATGATCAGGCAGAGTTTTGGAGAGCTGATCTAACTGCAGCCCAACCCAGCACAAGAGCAGATAATTTCTTTATAACTAAATCAAGTCTTCAATTCAGGTAAATCACAGGATTGATTTAAGAGAGGGAAGAGCTTCCCTGAAAATCCAGACTTTAAACAGCTTCATCTGCAAAGCTGCTCACTGCAAAATCTAGCAGGTCTGTAAGAACTAAGCTTACAAGTGTCTACTGGCATAAGGTATTCTCACTTTTATGGATTGAACTTAAGATAATTAAAGAGTCTGATATTGACAGTGTACTAAGCATACATGCTTAGCAATTCTCAAGCTGGCAACTTAAACCCATTGAGCAATTCCTTAAAATACTTTTACAGTTTTGTCTGGACCACAGTTGAAGTATATTACTGTTGGACACAATGCCAGTGTATGCACTTTACATATATGTGGATGTACATGCATGCCTATTTTATGCATGAGGTATACATGTAGGTATTATATATGATATAGATAGATATATATTTAGAGAGAGAAAGAGATGAACAATTTGTCATGGTCAAAGACATTTCAGTTGTTAGAAAGTTTACTTTTGTTTCCAAGTAATGGTAGAATAGTTAAAACATTTTCAAGGACCTGTTCCACAGTGAAGATGGGACTAGTAATATAAATGGAGAAGAACAATCCCCAGCATAAGCATTTGCCACCTGGCAGACTAGCCACTGACTTGATCACAAAGTTTCTTGCTCATACTCTGACCTAACTTGAGCAGCACCACTAAGCACTACTACTACTTAAGTAGTACTGGTAGTATTTAAGTACTACCAATAGTACTTAAGTACTACTGCTAAGAGACAGGAAGTTATCATGCAGTTATCTACAGGCTCTGAATAACAAATATTCTTGAACATACAAATGTAGACACAATTATATATTAACAAAGAGAGAAAAGGAAGGAATGGAAGTACTATGCCTAACATGTTAGAAGCAAAAAGGAGATCTGTGAAAGTCTGGGGTTATGCATAGCTGACTTTAAGAGGCACCCTACAGATGAATGGGTGATCTCTGCAATGAGCTGAATTTCATTGAAAGTGCTTAATATGCTTCCTTTTACCTGAACTGGTACTGTAGGACTACCTCAATGCCAGGAGGACACTGGCAAAGTCACTTTGGTCAGATATAGCTCAAAGCTCCATGAGTTCAGTGACTGTGAAGGCGAAAGCCTACACAAAACAGAATAATGGTCTTGCTTGGTCTTTGCTGTAGAACAGAAAGGGCAGCAGACTTTATTACTTACCACCTAGCCTTTGGCTTGATTTAAAACTGAGAAGACACCACTGGTCAATCTCATGTCCTGGCCTGAGAGGTGGAGACACATCTAACCTTTGGCAAACTGAAGTCTTTAGAGACCTTTGTTTCAATTTTGAGGGCTGTGTTTCTATGGGCAGAAGTACCCATCATATAGCACAGAATATATGATTACTGTGTGCCAAATCTGTGGTGAGAGGGTGGGAAGTGTTCATCTGCATATGCTGTAAGAGCTCATTAAACACAGTAAAATGCCTGCAAAATTTGCATAATGAAAAGTCACCATTTCATTTTCTCCTCTCCATTTAAGACAGACAGAGAACACCAAACATATCTTAGCAGTCATCATATTAAAGTATTCTGTTCATAATAGTAGCTGGTAACACTTCAGTGGGGTGCAGCTTTAGCCTTGTGCTTGTCAGCTGCTCTCAGGTCCTTAATTCCAGAAACCAAAAAAATATGCTCCTAAACTAGAAGAAAATTTCTTTCAAGATTTTATGCAAAAAATCTTCACCACTATGTTTGTTTTATATAACTTATGCACTTGTAGAGTCATGTAAATGCAAGAGAAAATATCAGAACAGCAACCCTCAAAATCACTGTGGAAAAAAATTCAATTGTCAAGAAGCAGGATTTCATTAACAGCATCATATGATAAAGCTTCGCCTCCTGTTCGGGTGATCTCAGGTTACCTGTCATCTAACATTTGAACTCTGTCAGGAAACTGACAGTCATTCATATTCTCACTAAGTTACTTCCTCCAAGACAAGTCCTTAAGTGATTTGCCTTCTCCTGCATGTATTTGCAGTGTATAATGTATTTGAAGTATATAATTATTTTAAACCAGAAAAACCAGATGCATCCAGTCATCTTGGATTTCAGTGATAATTACTCAGGTTGAAAGGGATGCATTATTGTAACTCAGTCCTGTTTATATGCCCCAAAATATCAGCCATTGTGGGTGGCGGGGGAACCTCCACCATCATGCTGATTTGTTCTGTTACTACATGTTCTTTGAGATTATCAACAGCCTGCAAAAATGAATTTGCCATATGTCTATACTCAGCCATTCTCCATTTGGTTGAATGGACAATTCCTATTTTATAGAGATCTGGATTTTACTCTCTTGAATCATGCTGAATGGAGAGACTTAGTACCCAAGTAAATTCAGTGATCTAAAGCCAAGCAGGACAATTACGATCATGTGTCTGACCTTCTGCACCACATAAAATTCTATGTAGTCGTAGCTCAGTCAATTTGTGTTTGAGTCAGGCTATTTTAGGAAGCTATCTGCCCTTTTAGTCAGCTGCAGAGAGCCTGAAAGTAAGGGGCAGAGCATCAAACATTTTTCTAAAGGAACTGGAACAAGCAGAAGACGTAGCTATGCAGTCTCACCCATAGAAAATTACATTTTTAGCAATGCTGAGAGAAATCAGAGTTTTTGCAATATTGGATCAGGTTTAGAATATATCCTTAGCTACTGTGCAATGCTGCTGAAGAATTTCATGTTCTCTGTGTATCCTCTTCTTTTGTCTCCTGCAGTTACACGAAGACATAACATTTTCTATAAAGTAATCACAGGTCCAAAAATGTTTGGCATGTCAATTGAGGGCATTCAGATCAACTGCCTGCAGAATACTTCTGGTTCCTTCACTAATTTGGGGAGCAGACTCCCTACAGTGACTGTGAATACTTTTTGTAAAGTACTTCCTGTAACAATGTTACAGGATACACCACATTAACTCTTATTTCCTACCAGATAAGAAAAGCAATAACCAAATACGATTGACCAGATCTTAAACACCACCACAGTAGGAAATCCAGGTTCTGGCACTTTTTCTCAGGGTTTTGTGCCTATCTTTGATGAGATGGGGGATCTCATTTTCTTTTGTTTTTTCCTCTTTTCTTGTACCACATCCATCACTGAATGCAATGCAGAATTAGTTTCTTCTGTCAAATCAGGAGATTATCAGAGTTTGCCACAGACAACTACTGTCATTGTGCAATCCCTCCTGGTCACCATGGTGCTAAGACCTGCTTCACTCCAGTCAATGTTATCACTAGCCTATTTTCAAGGCAAGTAGTATTCTCTTTTACGACATAAGATCCTCTTTGGTTCCACACTCATTAACATCCTTAGGCATCAACATTAACTGAATGACAATGCCTGCCCTTGACCCTACAAACTGCTTTTGTGACTCTCAATGTGCTGCAAAGCCTTTGAGGAACTTCCACCTAGAACAACAGAGATGTGAACTGCAGGCTGCACCTTGGTATGGGCCATGGCCTGTGAGAACAGTGTGTGCTATTCAATGGTGCAAGGCTTACCTTCAATCTTCACTCACCATACAAGGGTGAGCCAGCTAGAAGGAAAAGCTGCACCAGCAGAGCTTCCTCATGGCTGCTGGGGGAGCCAGGGGCAGGGGAAGAGAGATGCTATTTCACTAGGGGACGCTACATGCACACCAAGCACAAAAGCAACGATCCACCTGAGAGGGGAAATGGTACCTGTAATACAGGAAACTTGTGGGAGGAGGAGTGTGGTCGCAAGGACTTGGTTAAGGAGGGATATGAATAAGCAAGGAAAAGCCAGGGATGGGATTCTGGAGGTGAAAAGTAGGACATTGCACACTTGGTTTGACTGGTGTGGAAGTCATTTCTGAGGGGAAGAGGGACAGAAAGCATTTTGGCAGAGAGGTGGAACATAGAGACTGAAGATCTGGCGCAGGCCAAAGCATATGTCCATCTAAACTATCACAGCAAGGAAACTCGGGAATTGCTACTTTAAAGAAATGACCAAAAAGTAAGAATGACCTCTAATCTTAGTTTAAATATTGATTCAATGTATTGCCCTCAGCAAGGAATTGGTTAGATAGAATTAATTACATCTATCTACCTATTTCAAAGCACTGCTGCAAGGATTAATTAGTCATTGTTTGCAGATTTCTTTGAAGATGAAAATGCAAAACTATATAATGAAATGAAATCATTAATCATAAAGTTATGTGACTTTGATGTTTTCAAAAAATACATAAATTAATACCGTAACATCTACTTCCATTTCATTCTTAGGCATATTTGTAATCCTGGATAAGAATTAATAGTGCCTGTAAAACATTACTACACAGTGGTAACATGAATGAATTCCATTTTAAAAATAAGGCTAGATTAAATTAAAAAGTTTAAAGCCATAAGACTTAGGTTCATATATAAAGCTTCCTGTTGATATTCAAAGACTTAGTGAATCTGCTGTTTTAAACTATTGTTTCATCTAGAAATCAAATTTCTGGTTGCTTTCCAACAGTCAGGAATTGCAGCTGATATTCCTCACAATAGCAGTGAAACCCCACTGAAGAAAAGGAATTACTGATATACATGTGATAAGGATTACAGTCTAGCCTTGGAGTTGTGCCTCCTGGGGTGACACAACAGCCAATGTGCACACATCTCACTGTCTCCTGGACAAGCTGGGGCCACAGCACACAGGGAAGGGGGATAGGTCTCCCCCATCTGCCACTTTGAATGAACCAAAAGACAGTGACACTCTCTTTGGCACACAGCTTCAGAAAGCATCAACTATGAAAGACCTACTAAGTTAAGCTGCACAATTTTATGTCATCATCTCAGGCTAGATGGGGTAATACCTTTGACATTCAGTGAGGTTTTTTTGGGTTCTGCACACCTGTTCACACAAGTATAACAGAAGTTCCTGTGTTTTTTCACCATAGTACCACAGTTCTATCATGATATCACACTGAGTCACTTTATACCTATGAAGTCACAGTTTCTGCTCATATTTGAAATTTTTGACATAAATTACTCTGAAACCATCATGGAAAGCTGCTGTGGAAAGTTTCTAGGCTAGACTTGTTACCAAAGGCATTTTACCTTTTTTTTAATGGAACTCTATGAAATGTTTCTGAAAGGGCACACCAGCTTCTCCCCAGTTTGCTTCACTGTAGGTGTTACTTAGCATTCATATAACTACAATGACACACCAATTTTTGTTTTGAATTGGCTGTTTTCCAAACAGCCAGTGTTTTTGTGCGCTGGTTTATTGAAGTTGACAGGCAGGAAGAAGTGAAAGGGAGTGTTAAGATTCCTTCAGGGTCCAATCATTCTACCTAACTTTTCACATCTTCTGGTATCCATACCACCCCCCAGAGGACCCATCTGCTGGTAGGAAATTATGCCTAGGGCACCATACTTCTCACTTAACATTGCTGAATAGAAACAGAAGTTACCAAAATGACTGAACACAAACAAAAGATGACTGTTTTTACTTACCTATCTTTAGATCACATGCAGCCAGCTTCCTTTATTATGTCAAACCAGTGCCTTGACCACAGAGCTCAGAATTACATCCTTATTCAATTCCATCATATCCTATGGAAGCAAATCTAAAGAAGATATCAGCCAGAGAGAAAGTACTTCCTCCTTGCCTTAGGACCTGTTGGGATTAACTCTCACCTCTACTCTTTTGTTTTGTCCTTCTCACCTTCACCTTGACTCTTGCTCTCCATCAAGAAACATATTGATTCTTAATTTATTCAAGAGATAACATCAGTACTCACTCCTCCCAAATCTTCATTGCTTTCACCTCATCAAACACACCTTTATAACACAATCATGTCATGTTTGTATTTCAAGACTTTCAGAAAGTCTTGAAATGTGTTTTAAAAATCACTGTCTGGCAGATTCTTGGAACAAAATTTTCTTAACCAATGGAAATGTGCTCTTTTTCCATACCAAATGCATTTTGGATATTAATAATATGATGAAGTTTTATTAAAAGATCCCCATTATTTATGAAAGCTGCTATTCAAACAACACTGCTCATTTAATCTAAGTAATCACAGCTCCTAGAGTGAAATTGGGAAGTCATGTTATACAACATCTGAACTAGATGAGACCATATACGTGCAAGAACTTTGCAATTTAATAGCATGCTTGCATTTCTAACAGTGATAATGCTTCCAAGGTACAGAACAGAAATCAGACTCAAATCATCATGGGTATGTACGTGAACATAATGAACACTGAGTATGTTCTTTGAGAAATAAACATAACATCCTCTTGCCAAAAAATAGCAACGCTTTTTAAAATGATTTCCTCTTTAACACAGCCCATTTTCCATGTGCAGAACAGATCATCTCCTGTTTAAATACCACAATCGTGACTACAAAATACCAGAGTCAGCCAATACTAAAAACACTTACATGCTGTATATGTTCATAATAAAGAGCAAAAACACGAAAGCATTGCAAAAACAGATTGTGCACATTAGCTTCAGGGCAGCAGAGACCTGCACAGTGACAGCCTTATCTTGCTGTTGATTTAATTTGCAGTGGCCTTCTTTGCCTAAGAATGGTACCTGCCCCATCACTTATTTGGCATTAAAAAATCACAAACCATTTTGAAAGATGTATAAAGACCCTAAAATATCATGCCAGTATCACCAGGAATGGCAATGAATATTCTTTCCATTATAATTATTATTGCTTTCAGATGTCTGTAATTATCTTTTTGCTTGTTTGTTTAATTATTTAAAGTCAGACAAGTAGGTGAGGCAGATGATAATAGTTACTTACGTCACACATAGCATCCACATTCCACTCTGAAACTTCTCTTTGAGGCTGAAAGAGGATGAAGGTGATTAGCAAAGTCCTGAAGTGTCTGGAAAGGACACAAGAAGGGGCAAGATGGTGAATGATCTTACATATTCTGTATCAAATTACATGCTGAGGGGGGAGCAGAAGAGCCTTCCTCAAAGACCAAAAGGGTGTTGTAAAATAAACTATTAGAAATTGCCTAGAACATAGTTCAGAAATTTGATTTTTTTTTCTATGGGTGGAAGAGAGCAGCCCTAGGCAAATTACTTTACTTTGCATTCTCTCCGTAAAACACTATAGAATAAAACAGAATAGATCATTTTCAGGTGGAAGGGAGTTTTAATGATCATGTAGCCTGTTTAACTACTTCTGGGCTGAACAAAAGTTAAGGCACGTTACTAAGGGCTTAACAATGGAGACATAAATACTTTCTTCTCTCTACACTTTCTCTTGACTACTCACTATGCAAAGTACTTGTAGCCAGAACTTTTTCTCTCTTTTCACATGCCTATGTAGAGGGCTTACTGTTGTCATCATATTGCAAAGCTTCCATACCTTCTTGGTGATTTCTCATGGACAGCCCATCACAGCACTGACTCTTCCTTCTTCACAGCACAACCAACAAACTCCATCTCTCTCCTCACCCAGCTAACCCACTCTTTTGCAGCACTCATCTTTTCATTGGACACAGCTGTGGTCCATTAAGGGCAGGCCTGTTCCTAATCTTTGGTGATTGGTACAGCTGCAACTCCTCAGGTGTGAGACTGCCTTCTGCACTATTTTTATTTTCTTACATTCTATCCCTCCATAGTTTACCATAATGAGGCCCTAATATTGACTGATGCCTTCTGGAGTCCTTGTAATACAAATATTTTAAAAATAGCTAATTTCTATTTATAGTTCCACCACTGAATTCAAGAGAAATTCTGCTATTTCAGTGAACATCTACGTAGTTCAACTTGCAGATTTAATATATGATTAGAGTAATATTTACAAATCATTTTGAGACATGGTATTGCTCAACTAAATGGAAAGAATAATTTTACCCTCTACAATAAATGAAGCATGGGAGTCTTCAGAACATTAATAGCAGGACTATGTCCAGCAGAAATTGAGTAAAATACTTTAAAAAAAACATTCTATTTGGAAATTTTATGCTTTCAGGATAGGTTCAATATTCAGTGACATATATATTTTTGTCAATGACTATAAAGGGAGTGCTTATGAATTGCATTCCACTCATCCCTCTTGCTATTCAATTAGATGTGGCTGATATATTAAGTGTTTTTCAGTAAGAACATCAGAGACCAGCATGGATGGCTTTCAACAGCATTAATCAATAATGCAATAGCACAGTGGAGGATAATGAAAAGGCAGAAGTTACCCGTGGTTAGCACTGTGCTCTCTGGGACACTGCTCTTCTCTCATGTGAGACACTGTACAGTGATGGTAACCCCTCTACACCAGAGCCAGGCAAGCAGGTGAGACTCCAACAGAAGGACACTTCTCAAAGCCTTTTGTCATTGTCCCCCTCAGCTCTAACAGCACTAGAGCTGCAAAACCTGAGTAGTACTTTCAGGTCAGGTGTTAGTGTACCAATTCAAATAGCCCAGAAATTTCACAGAGTTTATATCTGTGCCATTCATCACTCCAGAGTCACAATCAGGCCTTGGACACGTGATCATGGTAATCTAAGAACAATTTTTTTTCCTGCAATTAAAAGGGGGAAAAATCCTAAACACTGTGCAACTTGCTATGAAGCTGATCTGCCTCAAGCAAAAAGCTTTACCCATGACAGTATTTCTTCAAACAAGAAGTTACAACAAAATTCCATCTCGTCATGATCCAAAGCCCCGGTTTGGGTTTTTTTTGTTTATTTACAAAGGTGTTCCCCAATTTAGACCAACTGTACAAACAGAAAGCCAACCCAAAGGATTTTTCCTGCTGTCACTTGGTGTTACACCTATTAATCTCTGCAATCACAGCTCCTCCTTCCCCTCCAGATCCCCCTGTGCTGGCTGCAGCAGTGTCCAAGGTGCAGCATACAGAGTTCTCTTTCTCCCACCAAAGGCCTGGGACAAGCAGGGTCCTCAGTAAAGCTCAAATATCTCACTGAAGCTGCTTTTTCTCCCCATCCATTAAACAACCTCAGTATCTCAACAATAGCAGCTAAAAAGACTCATCACTAGAAGGTGTCTCAGGTGCCAGCTGAAACATGAACCAGAGGACATGAAGAGAGTGCCTAAAAGTACAAGCACCTACTCTGGCAGTGAACAAGGATGCCAGCTGTGATTACCACGGAGATCATGGAAGTAATAAGAGAAAATACCCAGCTGAAGCAGGAGCTTGTAAAATCCTAGGCTAGGAATAATGACAAAACAGACAGCCTGCCTCAAGGCTCTGAAGAAAGAATAGCATCTGCCATCCTTGTGTGCCACCTCTCTTCATTCTGTTGGTGAAATTCTGTTTCTTGTTCTTCAAGGTTTGCTTTTCACAGCATAGCCTACTGATAAGAAAAATAGCCTTCTGCTGCTCTCTGGCCTTATGCCTTTTATCAGAAAAACCACAGTGCCTATTAAAGGAAAGCATGTAGTCCTATTTATCTTCTGCTCCTGTTTTTTCCATTTTTCCATTTTTCATTGGGGTTTCTGACAAGGATTCCAACACAGCTTCTAGGCAGGACAAAATCTGCAGTATAATCTTTCTCCACTTTCACAATTGGTTCAAAGATCCTGGTGCCAAAAGACTGCTCTGTGGTACAATGGATAACCTACTTCAAAAAATAATGATGCTATATAAATTACAAAGCAGAAATATATTGATTTTTTAGTGCAATCTACATTATATCTGGCAGCAGGCAAAATGTAAGTCACCTCTGAACAGAGCCCTTTGACAATGTGCTGTTCCTTTTACATGGTGATTATGTGCTACAGAGCATATGAAACAAGAAGTGGAATGGGGTCAAATGGGCATCTCTGCAGAGTATTAGGATAAAGGGCTTTATAATTAAAACTGGAAGATCTAGTCATCTTGACGCAGACTAAAGATTAGGATCAGTGCTTGTACAGGAAGATGATTTATACTCTGAGAAACAGGGAATCTATCAGAAGGAAAAGCCTGCTTCATGAAAGCAATTTAGCAAATGCAATTTCAGCTATAACTGTAAAAATGATTCTATGACATGCTAGTAAATGTCAGTGACTTGAAGCTTATTATTTATTCTAAGTTCAACAGAATTGTCTTTATGTTCTGCTTAGAGCAACTGAAAACAAGAATCCATTAGCTCTGTTATTTTGTAGTAGGTACACAACCCATTACCAATGGCATTTTTCCTACCACTAGTTTGTAACATCCCCTAAAATAATTAGCTAAGAGGATAATGGTACAGAACTTCTACAGCTGTTAGCCATTTCTTCAGTAAAAAAAAAAGGAGGAAAATGGAAAAGAGTTTGTTTTCCTGCCAACAGAAACATGCAAAAGTTATTTTTTATGCTAACACGTAAAGTAGGTATATTCTCATTAAGATTGCTATGGTATTTTGCATATTTTAACATAAATTGTTGGGGAAAATATGCACTTTCTCATATAAAGGAGCACTTGGAATAAATTTTTCTAATGTTTCCCATAGCATCAGTAGCTATCATAACAAAATTTAGATCAAGTGTTTGTTAATGAATTTCTAAAGATAAATAAAAAGTACTTTGAGACCTCATGCTACAGATTGTTTCTAATGCATTGTAACACATTCACAGTCTACCAACCCTTTTCAGACTGCTAACTTTCTATGCTATTTTCCAGTTGTTTAATTGCAAACCCGTCATTTGATATAATAATATACATGAAACTCAGCTTAGATTGCAGCTAGTCATGCATGAGATGAGTGAGATTGCTACTTTTCTCCAGCTACCAGAAAAAAAACAAATCTATGTCCTTGCATTGCTGATGATGGGCCCTAAAGTATCTACAGATTCAGAGGAATAAAGTGGAGGTGAAGGGATGTTTCTGTTTTTCCTGAACACATAACCAGTCATGTTTGCCAGCTTGGGTGTGTATAAACTGAAGACAAGCTAAAGGGCTAAGCTCTTTCTATGAAGTGATATTCTGGGCATCTGTAGGTGAAAACCAGAGATTTAAAACTTTGAGTCTCAGAAAGTACTAGAAAGGTTATCAGATTAAGTAAATTAAATATGTGGGATTTGGGGATGCTTAGTTTTCTTGTGGAGTACATACTGTCTGATTCTTCTTCTTCAGTATGTACCACTCCATTATTTCCTACCTTGGGTGCTATTTTTCTCTTGAGCAGCAATCAAGGGATTCTTGTTGAGCAGGCTGACAGATGTTACTAATTTGGGGAGTTTTGTTAAATTCTTTAAAGCTCCTATTCCCACAGTCATGAGGTGATTATACTAGATTTTCAGCTTCCAAGGAAGCTGGAGGAGTAAGTCTTGCCTCTTTCTCAATCTGATTTGACAGGGACATGGTTTGACATGCCATGGCACGGCAGTAGCAGTCAGGGCCCCTCTTCTCATGAGGCCATCACAAAGCCATTTCACTCTTCAGCATGGCAGGCTCTATAAAACCTGGCTGCTTCTGAGTAACTAAGGAAAGCACAGCCAGCAGCAGCTAGCATGGTTTAAAAGATGTAAAACTGATAAGCATTATAGTGACTAGCAACAAAACTTTTACTGAGGCATTTTACCAGCCTTAGGCTAGATAACAATTCTGCACACAGCTGCTTGCATACACACCTTACAAGTACCATTGCAGGGCTTCCTCCCTGCCCTGGCAGACTTCAAGGAAAGTGTGGAAAGCGGAAAGTGTGCAGGCACTACAGGACATGATTAGTTGGTCACATATTCTGCAGAAAGCATAACATGGAGCAATCACTTGCCATAGCAACCTTAACGTTTGGAGAATCAACTGCAGAAACAAACTGATTCTAATTACTGGAGCAAATGTAATTAGCAAGTAAGCTATATCTAAACAGTGTAAGAGAAAAGGAAGCTTTTTTAAAAGGGTCTTTTGTTTCTTCAACTGAGAGCTCAATGGGCATTATTATTACTCAGTATGTCCCCAAGGCGAGTTCTGTAGCAACTGAAGAGAAGGGGCAAAGCGTTGCTAGCTAGTTTTCTGATCCCAAATGTTGCCAATGTTACATAGTCACCAGAAATAAAATGTGTCTGGTCTAATGCAAGCTTGAACCTGTGAAACGTCCCTATGTGAGTTACTCACAGTAGGCTCGCTATGTAAGTACCAGAGAACATCTTTAGCGGGAAACGCAGCTCATTCTCGGGCAGAGCAGGATTTTTCCGTGTGGAGGAGGCGGAGGTGCCTCGCCGCGGCCGGAGCCGGCCGATCCGAGGCGCGGGGCCGCTCGCTGCCCGCCCTCCCCTCAGCGCACGGGCCGCGCGCGGGGCGCCCCCTGCTGGGCACGCGGCCGAACCACAGCCTCGGGCCCTCCCTCACGGATCCGCGCGCTCCCCGCGCCGGGCACAACTTCCACAAAATTACGCAACTCGTGCCCCCAAGTTATCATTTAGCCTGCCAAACCTTGCTCCTGAAGGGGAGAGGCAGTATATTTTTTCTCTCCCCAAAAGATACGGGTTTAAATTAGGGCTCTCCATTTCCTCTGTGTGTGGGGGTATTTTATAAGAAGAGAATAAGAGTGGTGGTGGTTTCCAACAGAGGACAGAACCTCAGTAGGGCTGTGGGAAGAAGGGCCGAGCCGCTGCCTTCAGGGAGAGCCTGAGTGTAGACAAAGCCAGGAATTCTCTTTTCAGAGTTCCTTTATACTGAGGGTACTAACTGCTTTTAAGCACCTGGTTTGGCAAAGCCTGGGCACCAGACTTTAGGAGTCTGGCCTTACTCTTTGGATTTTAATATTCCTTTGTAAAATAAAAACAGTTTTTTAAAAAGCCCTTCTCTGGCTTTCAGGGACACTTGTAATATAAACAGGTGGATCAGAGATCCTTGACATCAGGTATGGTGGCAATGTTCTGCAAGTATTTTAAAATTTCATCCTACATCCTTGTATCCCAATGATCTCATGCTCTTGGCCTTTGAGAATGTCTCTTTACAAAGAGAAAGAAGAGTATGAAAAGGAAAATGTCAATCTCCCCCCAAAAAACCCTTTAGCCTCTTACATGAAATACAGAATAATTATTGCAGTGCTGGTCTAACCATTAGTGGAAATTGTTAAGCTTCTTATAATAAAAGCCTAAGAGGATGAGAATTATGTAATGCCCAATTCCAAAAGTATTTTGTTCTCTGACATCTCTTGTCATGTTTCTGATAAAGGCTGAGCCATTGGACAAATTCTTCAGAGACTACTTTGGTGTAGGTACCTTCATAGGTGCCAAAGAACTTTTTTTTTTTTTTCTGGCTAATTTACCCTAAAAAAAAAAATGTCATTTCCCTGTGGTTCAGATGGCTATAGAATGCAAGAAAAAAATTGGCATGTTAGGAGAATAAACAATAGCGTTCTCCTTTCCAGAAATTGTGTTCCCTGCAGAATTAAACCACGGGCTGGACACCAAGTCCTAGTTTGGACCTCTTGCCAATTTGTCTCTTTTACTGAAATAAAAGGAAGTGGGACTACTGACAGGGACAATCCAAACTGTGAGGCTGGGAGGAGACACAGCTGGGACAGGTGACCCAAACTGACCAAAGGTATATTCTGTACCATGACATCAAGCTCTGTACATAAAGTGGGGAGGAGGAGAAAGGGGGGATGTTCAGAGTGATGGCATTTGCCATCCCAAGTCACCATTAGGTGTGATAGGGCTCTGCTCTCCTGAAGATGGTGGAATACCTGCCTGCCTATAGGAAGCAGTTACTTAATTCCTTGTTTTGCTTTGCTTGTGTGCATGGCTTTTGCTTTCCCTATTAAACTGTCTTTATCTTAACCCAAGAGTTTTCCAGCTTTTGTCCTTACAATTCCTTTCCCCATCCCACTGACTGGGAAATGAGCAAGCAGCTGTGGGGGACTTGGTCAGGCCTCCTTCCTGCCCACCTCACACCAGCAGCCCACAGGAAACCAAGGGAGGATTACCTGGCTCCCACACTAGCAAGAATCATATGAATTTACAGGTTGGAAGGGATCTTAATGATCATCTAATCCCAACCTCTCCTGCAATGAGTGGGGGCACCCTCCACTAGATCAGGCTGCTCAAGGCCTCACCCAGCCTGACCTTGAACACTGCCAGGGCTGGGGTATCCACAGCCTTCCTGGGCAACCTGTTCCAGTATCTCACCACCCTCACAGTAAAGAATTTCTTCCTAATACCTAACTTAAATTTACCCTCTTTCAGTTTGTCCTGTCACTAAAGTTCCTCTCTGGCTTCCCTGTAGAACCCCTTTGCATACTGGAAGGTTGCCATGAGGGCTCCATGCAACCTCTTTCTTCTCCAGGCTCAACATTCGCAACTGTTACCCTGTCTTCATAAAGAAGGTGCTCCAGTCCTCTTATCAACTTCATGGCCCCTCTCTGGACTTGCCCCAACAGTTCCATGTCTTCCTTTTGCTGGTAGAGCCTGTGACACAGGTAGGGTCTCACAAGAGGAGAGGGGAACAATCAGTTCTCTGCCCACACTGCTTTTGAGGCAGCCCAGGGTATGGCTGGCTTTCTGGGCTGCAGACACACTCTGCTGGCCCATGTTGAGTTTTTCATCAACCATGACCCCCCAAGTCTTTCTCTGCAGGGCTGTTCTCAATGAAGTCTCCACTCAGCCTGTAGGTGTGTCTGGGATTGCCCCGAATAGGTGCAGGACCTTGCATTTGGCCTTGTTGAACTTCGTGAGATTCACATGGGACTTCTCTCAAGCCTATCCATATCCCTCTAGATGGCATCATTTCGATGGCACCACACAGCTTGGTATCATCAGCTATTTTGATGAGAGCAAACTCAGTCCCACTATCCATGTCGCCTATGAAGATGAACAGAGTTGCCCCCAACACCAGGCCCTGGAAGGACATCACTAGTCACTGATCTCCACGTGGAGAAAGACCGCCTGACCTCAGCTCTTTGCCTGCGGCCACTGAGAGACCAGTTGCTGTACCAGGCGCTGAAGCCGGGCTCGGCTGCAGGGATGAACCTTCCCGCCCCACGCCACACCAACCCCCCGCCCCGGCCGCGCCTCCCGGCGTCCCTGCGGGCGGTGCCATGTGCCGCGGAGGGGGCGCCACAGCCCCCCCGCGCGGCTGGTTCCTTGATACGGCCCTCTTCCACCCTCTGGCCGCCTCCTGCCCCCAGCTCTTGCGCGCTCCCCGCGCTCGCGGCCGGCCCCGCCCCCGGGCTGTGCGCCTGCGCGGCGGCCCGTACGTCAGCGTCGCGCGCCGGCCGTGCGGCGCCCCGCGGAGAGAGCCGGCCGCCATGACCTCCGCGCTGGAGAACTACATCAACCGTATCCTCCGCCGCGGGCCCCGTGCGCCACAGCGCGGCTCTGCTGCTGTGCCCGACACTGTGCGCGGTGCCGGCTTCTCTCACGGGAGGTTGGCCTGGCAGGCCGGAGGTTCCGCGGAGAACGGGGTCCCCTACAGCAGCCGGTGCTGCCGGGCTGAGCTATGCCCGTGAGGAGCGGGGGTCGCGGTGGGCCTGCTCCCTTAAAGGGCTGTTAGCGTGCGCTTAGATAACAGCTGGGCAGCGCTTGCTCAAAACCTGCCAGCTGGGGGTCTTGCAGCGCTTTTGGTGGTAGTTTTAATGTGCTTCTTGTAACCCGTGGACATTTTCAGTTTTATTCACTAACAGTAAGCTAGTAACCCGGAATTAGTCAAGATGATGAATATGTGATCATCGAATGGGGATAGTCTGATCTTCAGGAAGAAGGGATGCAGAATACTAGCCTCGAGATCACCACTGCGGAGCTTTTTAAGGATTTTTAAAGTTTTTTAAGGCCTTAAAGTGTTTATGAAACGGTTGTTTCCATTTTGAGGCAGTGTAGTTAGTAATGGGAAGAGAGGTGAACTGAAATCTGTATTCTGTTTTTAAGGCTTTTTTCATGTTTGTGTATGACTGTCGTTGGTTGGGGGAAGAGAGACTTTCAAGGAGATGTTAATGAAAAATACTGTATTTCACATGTTATTGTCAACCATGCTGCTTTAAAAAAAGTGCTGATAGGCTTTTGGGCCTCTGAATGGCCCATAAAACCTGTATTCCATATGAATGCTTCAAAAAATGTTAATGGTTCTATTCCAGATATGACTAAATGTTTCCTTAATGAAATATCAGGTACTGTTGCAGTAATTACTTCTGATGGAAGAATGATTGTGGTAAGACTTTTTTTTTTTAACATTTTATTTTCCCCCATAAAGACTTCCCATCGTGGCAATAAAGAAGCTCTGTTAGGATAGTCTCACATATTCACACAACCAAACTATATAGTATAGAATAATTGCCATAAAGCTTAAAAAAATAATTTTATGAACACTTACTGTTTCTTGCATGTCATGTCAGCTTTTTTCCATTGATAAATTTGTGTCTGCAGATGCTCTGGCCTTTTTATCAAATGGCTTTTCCTGTGGGAATGGACAAAAAATGCATTCCTCTTCTGTTCAGTAATTTAGTTTCTATCTGAAATGTCCACTTTGTTCTGTATGCTCTTCAACTTTCCTGCTAAAACCATTTCTTCCCTATGGCTGTAGAAAAACATCAGCTGGAGAAGTGTTGTGGGCTTCTGTTTGTACCTGAAAACATGAGGATAGGCCAACTTAATACATTAGACTATATAATATTTTTGGGTTTATTGCTTCTGTGTTCTGGGCCTTTTTTTCCTTGCATTGCTTCCCCCTATCTTTTATTCTTTTGTGTTTTGAGTGTAACTTAGCAGTATGATTGTTGCAGCAGCATTGTATCTTTCTGTCTGCACTTAGCTTTGTGCAGCCTCTGGAACGAGAGAGCAGAAATCTGTTGGCTTCACCAAATCTGCTTGGCTGAAGTCAGTCTGGTGAACTTTGTGTGTGTGCTACAAGGTGCTTCTTATCAATAAAGATTTGAATGGAGTTGGTGTATAGGACTCATTGTTAGATGATACAAATGCAGGTTATGGCTGTTTGAAGGGCTGTTTTATGTGAGTTTGGGTTTCTTAATCAATTAGTGATGGCAAATTTATGTTAATTTTCCAGACATGTACTTAAGTGCCACAAAATACTGTGTTTTTAAATTTATTTTTTATATAATTTAGTAAACACAAGGTAATCTTCAAAGAGATACCACTTTAAATTGCTTGTTAGGAATGGTTTCAATATTGTTGACCACAAGAATCCAACTTTTCTGTTCTTTGTTTATTTAATATTTTTTTTAATTTCTGGAAACATCCATACAAAAAAACAGTGTAGAAATAGTAAAATTGGTTGTCTAGAGAAACATCATTGATAAAATGAAAATTTATTTTTTTAATAATAAAGCTTAAGCTTATGGTCTTTTAGCATGAACACACAGTAACACATGGGTGCTTTTCTTAAATTGGTTATTGCTTTTAAAATTTCATTCTTTAGCTTTTTTGTTTAAGCCCAAGAGTAAAACCTGAATAGAACATCTGTTCTCCAGTACCTTTATTTTGCCACTCTGTTTCTGATGTCCTTGACAGCAGAGAGGCAGTTTTTAAGGGCAATGGCAGTGTGCTTTTTTGTGGTTTTTTTTCAGGGAACACTCAAAGGTTTTGACCAGACCATAAACTTGATTTTGGATGAAAGCCATGAACGAGTATTCAGTTCTTCACAAGGAGTTGAGCAAGTGGTGCTGGGCTTGTACATTGTGAGAGGTGATAACGTGTGAGTATGGCATGCTCTTGTTTCAATCCTTCCATGCAGACTTTGTGTTTGTGTATATTTATATATCCATAATCTGTATGAATTGTGATTGACAATACTTTCAGTGCCACCCACAAAGATGCAAGGTGTGCAGGGCAAAGCTGAAGGTACTGAAAGGATGCATGGAGGTGACACTTGGGGACATGGCTTAGTGGTGGACTTGGCAGTGTTAGGGCAATGGTTGGACCTGATCTTTCCTAACACACAGCTGTGATTCTGTATTAAATAGCAAATGTCTACACTTCTTTTACAGTAGTGATTGCCTTGCAGTGTTGAGATTGAAGATGATCTCAGGGCTGGAGCATCTCCCCTATGAGGACAGGCTGGGAGATGATGAAGGAAAAGACAAAATAATCACTAAAAAACGAGCTAGAACTTGTGTCTGCAAAAAGTCAACAATCTGGTATACAGAGTTGACTTGCAACAGTTTTGTTTTTGTTTTTTTTACTTTAGAGCAGGTGTTCACAGAGAGCACTTTATAATCTGGAAGATCCTTGAAGGTTCTGACTTGGCAGTGTAGCAAATGTTGAAGCCAATGTAGTGATGTGTCAAGTGTATGAGTTGGTGGTTGATGTAAAATTCCTTTACAAAATGAAGGTGAAAGCTCAGTGAGTGCAGAGGGAAGTAGCTGGTGTGCCAAACCCATGGGAGGGTTACAGGAGAAGTGGAAGAAGGCCTGGTAAGTGGGCCAGCTAGGAAGATTACTTTTGCAGCAGCATTGTGAAACCAATGGCAAAAGTAAGATTATTTTTTTATCACAGCTGGAAAAAGAGTATGACCAACACATGAGCCTGGATAGGAATTTTCATCTTCTGATTCTAATGGATACTTCTGTACAACAAAATGCCAAGGCTTAAATTGATATCTAGGTGCCTTTATCTAATATCATTGAGAAATTGGATCATTCTGAATGCTTTCATCACTTTGGACTTAAAATTTTAAGAAAAACTAATTGGACACATTGTATGCCACTCTACCAGTAGCTTTTCATTCAGATACTAAAAATGTGTCTAAACCAGCAGATAATGGTTTATTACTTTACTGTGTGATCATACAATTGAAATGTATGATGAAAGACATCATCATACAACCACATTACTGAGATATATTCAGAATATGCTTCTGTGATATAGAATTGTTTCTGCAGTCTTAACAAATTCAAACATATTTAATACAAGTAATAATTACGTATTCATGCAACTCTTCAACATGCTGAAATTCAGTGTCCTTATAGGAAGAAGTAAAAAGAATCAACAGCTAAATAACAGTAACTTCAAATTAGGGGACTCTCATGAAAGAGGGAAGCTGTTGAAAAATGAAAGGAAAGAAAGAGTACATGGTACAAAGTACTTTGAGCATTCCAGTGTGCATCACTAGAGGCTTTCATGGAATAAACAGCATCAATCAGAAGTTGGTGTAGTTCAACAGTATGTAGGGCTTGTTAGAAGATAAAATACAGCTTCTGTTTTAAAACTGTGTGATTTGATTTCTACAATAATAACCTGATTTTTTTTTTTTTTTAATTGCAGTGCTGTGATTGGTGAAATTGATGAAGAGACAGATTCTGCTCTTGACTTGGGGAATATTCGAGCAGAACCTTTAAACTCAGTTGTGCACTGAAAAGATAAAAATGCACTGGGACTTTGTAAATCTTTGGTTGTACAGACCTATTTAGCAATGTGGACAGTTTTTACAAATTGTGTTTAATTTGTTTAGTCACCAGTTTTTTTATTATGAACATGTTGTAGTTTTGCATGTAAATTAAAGTTTCTACATTTTGCTAAAGATACTTTCATTGAATTTCTTTTGAATTTCAGGCTGCATAATTTCACTGGGAAATGCAATCAGTATCAGTGATGGTCCTGGTACTGTGTATATATACCTTGTTCTTGAAATAAGATCTCATTCCTAAAGGTAAACCAAGGTTTTTTTCAAGTTAACCCAGGATTATTTGAAGGTAGATGTGTGCCAGTCAGTTTAACCATCTCTAAATGTAGTTGTGGCTGTCTGTAGAAAACTGTTCTTTGTAATTTTTTTTGTCTCTGTGTGTAGTGCAGAAAGGAAGAATGTTAAAAGCTTTCACAGTCTAATTAATGGCATATGCACATAGTACTTTTTTTTTTTTTGTAGTGTCAGACCTTGACTCCACTGGAGGTGCAGGAGTTTGTAATGCCTTAATCCTTGGAGACAAATGGGAGAAACAGACTTTTGAGCAGGAACAAAAAACCCAAATGCATGATTTATTTGAAGCCCATTAAATTCCAGACCAACTAATTCTCTATCTTTACCTTTCAGCAGCTGTTGTGTTGCTCAAAATTTGGGTGAGACCTACAGAGGAGAATTGTGTGTTTGCTAAGGTGTAACCATTGTCTCTAGAATGTAGTTTAGAAGACACAGAAGTACTTTTGGTAGGAAAATTACTTATTTTGAAAGAAATTTGGCTTAATATTGGATCTAAGGATCCCAAACAATGGTCACATACAGACCTCTTATACCAAGCTGAGTGGGACAAGCAGTGTGCAGCATAGAGTGTTTGATGCCATATCAGCATGAAGTCTGTACTCTTGAACAAAGCTCTTGTTATTCCCCAGTGTCCCACAGGTCCAGTATTTTTCCCCTGTATATAAATGTGCTGTCAAAACAAACAAAAAGGAATTTTAATGTGCATGTTAGGGGTTTTTATACTAATTTTACTATTAAATGGGATATTTTTCATTGCAAGTTCACTGTTTGGAAACCAAATACATTGAAGATACTTGTTTTCCATAAAATGTCTCTCAAGTCTTGTAGCTTCCACCTTGTTTTCTAAGATTGTTCTTGGTGGAGCATGTGAAGCCCAGCAAACCTTTTTTTGCCTTTATCCATCTTGTGATCTAGTACTGTGTTGTGTTCTGTCCACATTTCTTCTTGCAACTGCTGAGCAAACATTGAAAAAGTCAAATAATGTTTTTTCCTGTGATTACCAGAAGTCAGTACTAATTCTTGCCATAATTGATTATGTCGAGAGAATCAGTTTCATTAAACAGTCAAGAAAAAAGCCTTTTTGCTACTGAAATGCTGATACCTTCACAAGAGAAAAAAAAGTATAGGAACTGAATTGTATTGATAAAGAAAAAGCAGGTTATTAAATTAGGTATTTTAGAGCTCAGCAAAAAGTGCAGAGGCAAAGAGTGGAGTCAGGATGCACTAATGCACTACTTATTGTTGGATGTATTAGGAGAGTTGTAGTTGAAACACATGGATTGAATACTTGTGGTAGCACTGGAAAAACTATGGAAATATGTTGTCTTATAGCTGAGAAATTATGTTTGAAGATTAGTTATGGAATGTTAATGCATTATGGAGACCATTTACCTCAAACACATCATTTGCAATGGTGAAGGGATCAAAGCCAGGAGACCTAGTCAGAAGGTATTTATTAAAATCAAATGCAGGACTTGATAATTCTTTAAAAATTTTAAGATGCAATTAAAGATTTGTGAACTTTCAGGGACTCTAAGCTATAGTGGCTAACTAGGTACCTGTAAGTATAGAGAAATCACTCAGTAAAACAGTATTTAATGCATCAAGTTGAATTATAACCAGTCTGAAAGAGTATTTTCATTGAATCAAGACTGTAGCACAGTAGGTTAAAAACAGACCACCAATGAGAGTAATTGATGTCATTGTTTTCATAAATGAAAAAAGATGGGAAAAATCAATGCAATTGAAACCACAAAATGGCCATAGACTGATGGCCTAGTAGTAGTGATTCTGAAGAGAGCCAGAGAGTGTTAGTCCCCAGAGGAAGAGTGGGGTGGAAGCTCAGCAGAGGTAAAGCCTGTGTATGTGTCTTCACACTAGGGGAACTCTGCAGTCAGTGTTGCAAGCACATTGAAGGTAGTAAAAAGGTACAACAGAGCAAATAAAGCAGCTGAATTTTTGAGAGCAAAACCCAGATGCTGAAGAGGTGTGAAAGGACTGGATGGAATGAGAGAAGAGCACCACAGGTTCTCCTTCTGTGTTGAGAAGGGGTATGTTTGCTGTGTGCAGCTGGCTGGGTTGAAGGTTCTCCTGTTTAACAGTGATTGCAGAGATGCAGCAAAGCACATTTCTCCTGGGAGATAAGTAGTATTGTCCGCAAAAAGCCTTTGCTTTATTCTTCCTGGAGAGAAAAGTACTCTCAACAAAGAAAGAGTAACACTCTGGAACTGAAGGTGCTCCCTAAGAGTTCTGACTGCTGGTGCCTTATGGCTGTCAGCTGGTTGCATGGGGTACATGAAGAGCGCTGCTGAGATCATGAATACTTTCTTCTGAAACTGTCTCCCTGCAGTGAACCTAGATTAAATATTCAGTAAATAACAAGGATATTCAATAAAATCTAGTGAGTCCTTGCAGAGTAATAAACATGCTATACAAAAATGAGAAGGGCAGAAAAAGGTGATACTAAGGCCAAAAGGAAGTAATGCTGAATTGGAGGTAATTGTCATATGCCATTAAATTTCCTGCATTGTCATAGGTTGGTCACTTCCTCCTTTTGTTTGGCTAATCGAGATCTTGGAGTGAAAGGACAACTCTTGGCTAGTGGAAAAATCTTCCAGTGAAATGAATGAGCTGGTTTATGAGGAGATTAAATAAATTAACTTGGTGTGCATGAAGAAACAGAGAAACTACCTTCTGTCGTCCAAGGGCAATTTCTCTAACTGCAATCCACATCAAAGGGCTTCAAATATTGCATGGCCTACAAGTGGGTTACTGGCTGTACTGGATTGAACACGGATACTGGTTTGAGGTTGTAATCCCACAGTGGACAATTTCTGTACAACTTGACCTTTCCTATCAACTATAGCCTGTTGTCCTTAGCCCTGGAGGTAGTGTTTATTCTCCATTTTATAAGTAAACAGCTGAGGTACACATCAAACACTCAGTGCTAGAACTGAAGATAAAGTGCAGGTTGACGGTATTTATCTCATAGCCACTACTACTTTTGTAGCAGATGCACCAAATCTGTGTGCCTGAGTAGGTGTTTTGTACCCATGGCAACATAATTCCACCAATTAGCCTCTGCTGCACTCTGCTAAGAATTTTATTCTGCAGATGGACATAGAAATTATCCTTAAATACCAGAGTTGTATTCTCCATGCATTGGCATGAAAGGATTTAATTTATTCCATTGTTAACGTGAGAAATAGTAAGTCATCTGCTGTTGCTCCTTTGGGAATTCAATTACCATGACCACAACAGCACTTCTCAAGGAGAAGCCTCAGTTGAAGAGACTTGGAAACTGTGAATGTCAGTTATGCCAGTTAGAACACCAAGTTTGCTAGTTATATTTGGTCTATGATACATTTGTGGCACCAGTGTATGCTACTCTACTAATTTTTACTAATGAATTCTTATTTCTACTTTCCACTTGATGGAACTGCAGCTTATTGATAAGAATAATGAAAATAATTTAGTGGATTAAGTGGCACTTGAAGTAGCCAGAAAAACTGTGTCCTATCAATCAGTTTGAATTTCTCTGTTGCTTAAATAATAAGGCATTATAACTTCAAGTATCAGGTATTTATGGACAAATAACTATGAAACCCAGATGTGCCAGAAGTTCAGGATTGTTGCGGTGAGGGAGGGAAAGCTTGTACAACACCTAGGTTAACAATACATGACAGAAGATAGTAAAGAGCCAGGTATTTGTTCTGGAAATCCTGTTCCTGATGGCCTCTCTCAGAGTGCTATATTTTGCCTTAGGGTCCTTTTCAGGGGCCTTTTTTTTCTGTAATTTTTACAGTAGTGGCAGAAATGCTGACATTTCTTACATCAGTAGCATTGTCCCTGAAGGAAATAAAAGCTGTGCTGACGCAGGCGAAAACCAAAGCTGAAAACGCAATAGCATTCAGACTTTTGCCAAAACCTGCTTACTGCCATAAAAGCAGGACTTATCTACTTGTTAATGTTCCTTCCTGGAGCATTGCAGCACGTTCCAGGAGCTCTGGAACTTGCTTGGAACAATGTGCTGCTGCCGGTCAGCCTTACATCAGTAACAGTGCCACAGGATGCCAAAAATTTCACTCAGTGCTCAACTTCTTTCTGGCTCCTTGCACTTTTAGATGAAAGGCTTTCATTGCTTTAGAGAGGACAAGCACACGTGCATGTGCTGCTTTTGTCTGCTAAAACCTCTTTAATGGCTTTCCTGCCATACTGTTTTATACTCTAGGTTTATTTTATCTGTAGTGTCGAATCCAGTGATGATTACAGTGCATAGAAATGGGAGTGGAAATTATTCAGTGGAGAAATTGAAGAAGTTGGACCTGAAGTACTCTAATGCATAAAAAATAGAAATAACTAGGATGGAAACCTGTTGAATGTGAACAGTGTTGGGCTTTACAGCAGTGGTCATTGTAGTGAAATTCTCTTAAACACAGGTACAGTTATTGTATCTGTATAAATCATTCATCTTATAAGAAATACTGAGAAAACATTTTCTACTCAGAAGTATTTTAAGGCACTGGAATTTTATATGGAAGCTTCCTATCCTAAAATGGTACTTTTTAGTTATGGTTATTGCTTTTTATTTTTGTGCTTAAATTTTTGGTAATTCTCACTTGTGTAATTTTCAGACTTCAACTCTGTTGGTGATGCAGATGGAAACCTGTATGCACATAAATGCTGTCACGTTTCTGCAAATTGGCCAGAGCTGCAGGGGGTGTATGGCTGGGATCTGCAGCATTCACACTGATGAACATGTGTGATGTAGAGACCTTGGATACAGGGGACAGGCTGTCAAGCTTGTATTCAAAGCAGCATGCATGCAAAAGACCAAGAATAAACATGCAGCATTAACCCCCCCAAGCTATCTATAAAAGTTTCAAATTTGGTTTGTAGCGTTTCCAGTTAATAAAACCATTTCTTGCCAAGTGCCACGTAAATACCGCCTCATCTGTACCATTTCATGCATACAGACCTAATGTACAGTTCTGTTTTGCACTGAGTTACAAGACTGAACAGAAGCCAAGGCAGGAAGTGATTATGGCTAAGGAGCTGATGCTGATTGAAAATGTGTGATGCTGTGGAGGAAACATCAGACAATAGAACCTCAGGCAGTTTGGAAAGAGATTTAAAAACCAGCACTTTAGGATGTAAACAGGCAATAGGACTGAGGCCAGCCTTTCTCCTAACAATCAGATCATTAGCAGGAGCGTGCAGAATGATTTCCATGATTAAAGTGCAAGTGCAAAATCCATGAAGGCGTGTGCTCATCAATGCTGAACAGAAGCAGCCTTCTTGCTTTTTGCTGTGTTTCTTCTACAGGTTATCCTAACTCATCCTGGATACAAGAGTCAGACGTGAGGTTTAAATCTAGGAAGGGCAAATGGTCAAGGACTTGGAAAAGAAAGGTTTAAGATTATTTTGTGTAACTGTAGTAAGGTAGGATCCCTCTGGAATTGTGCTTCTGATTTTCAAGACAGCTTCTGTGAAAAGTCATCAGCTCACATTCAGTTAAAATTGTCAGGATCCAAGTGGAAAGAGTCTCTGATAAGAATGGAACAGAACAATTGTTATAATTTAAGTGAAGATCATTATGTGGCTGAATGGGACAGCTTCCTGATTTGTCTAGAGACTAGGTTAACTTCTTGCATTATTTATAATAGCCATGAAGTAATTTTGAGTTTTATGCTGCAACTTCTGATTTCACCATTTTACAAAAGTCCAGCCAATGCAGAAAGGAGTAAGAAAAGCAAACAATATGTTTGTATTAATTTCATTGATGGATAAGACATGTACAGTGTTTTATAACTACACTGTACGTGTCAATAGTTTTGAGTTTGGTTCTAATTATGCAATTTCTGAGTTTCAATGGCAAAGTGCAGATGGCAGCAAAATGGCCCTTAGCTAAAAGAGAATTACCAGGCTACCCTACTGTTAATGCCACTCTTCAACACACAGGAATGCCTGAGCAATGCCCTGCATTGTCTTGGGTCTTTAAGCAGCAGAGCATTAGTTATGAAAGTACTGAAAAGACTGAAGTTCCCATGCTCTCTGCCATGGGCCACCTGAGCCTCAGTAATTTAATAAAGTGAGAAACTTCTAAGATGACAAAACTTCTACTACAAGACACATTTGCCTGGCCTGTGGCTGTTAAGATCTGAGCAGTTATTAAAATTATTAGAGACAAGCCTCTGTCTGACTAAAGGTGCAAGTGAAACCATATGCCAAAGGCATTAGTACAGATTTTTATTTATCAGTAAATGTGAAGTAGAGAGAGATAGAAAAAAGACAAGTGGAGGAGGAGAGGGAGAGAAGAGAGACTGAAAAATAGAATAAACATCAGAAGTATCACCACCCCGCAGGTTCCAATGACAGCCACTTGGTTCTCTTGTCTCATTGGGTTGCAGTCCTGTTGATGTGGTTGTTGCAGACTGTACCCATCAAGTGGGCAGGAAAGAGCCCACATAACACCAGGTCCATGGGGTTGATATTAGCTGAGGCTAGGTGGAAAGGCCCCTCTACTTCCCCTGGATGATGCAGTACTGGATCATGGGACATTCCCTGAGTCATTGACATCTTCTAAGGTGTTGCAGCAGTCTCTTACCCATTGTAGCTCAATTAGTCATGGCCCACCAGCTGAGATAAATACCTTCATGCTACAGTACTTCAGAGGGGAGTTCTCACAGCTGAGCCATTATGTAAGGGAAGATCTGGCATGGTAAGAAGGACTATCCCATTTTGCAGGATCTGCCTGTTATCAGCCTCTTCTGTTATCTGGAATGCCAGTTTGCAGCCTCAGGTGTGCACACCCACCTGCACTGGGGAGGCCACTGTGCACCAGTGGCCAAGCACCCAGGTGACTGTTTGAGCCAATCCAGCCTCCTGCAGCACCTGGGCAGTTACTGCACATGGTCCAGTGTTTGAGTCACTCCTCTGTAGCAGGCCAGTCTCTTACAGGGGGACAGGCAAGGTGCATCTGTGAGCACAGGAGAGTTCTGGAGAGTTCTAGGAGCAGGGAAGGGGTGGAAAGCAGTGTCAAGAATAAGGAACAATAAAACAAAGCCATGTTCTAGACTGCAAAGTTTATTAAATATCAAGTTAATTAAATATGGTGTAATAACTTCACAAAAATGTATTCATATAAAAAGGAAGAGTGTTACAGCAGCATTTAATGCTTTTCTCACTATCTCTTAACTCAAGTCCTCAAAATAGTGGGTAAAATCCTAAAATTCTTTCAGTCTTGATTCATCTCAGTACAATTATTCTTACTTTTCCAGACCTGTGACTTTTGCAGATGGGAAATGACAACTCACATCTTAATTAAAAACCAGTAACTCTCTGAAATAAGTAAAACTGCGTATATGGTTGCTATCAATTTTCCACCACATCTGTGCTACAGACACCACATCATTAGCTGCTAGCAGCAACAAAAAGATTGGGTATGCTATCACACAAGTTCTGGAGAGTACTGAGGAGTGTTGATAATATTAATGTTCCTTTTTTATCCCTCCCATTGAAAGTGTTTTCAGGTGTACCATGTTTAAGCAAGAGCTGCCAAAGTCTGAAGCTGCAGCAATTTTTCATACAGAAATCAACACCAATACCATGAGAGGTACTGAGTTTGAATACCCCTCATGATATTCAAGTGTATTGTGACAGTGACTCATCATGAGGCCAGGTTGCCTATGGAGGCTTTGGAGTCTCCGTTTTTTAATTAAAAAACTAACACAGATCTGGGAAACTAGCTAAAGGTGGTCCTCCTGGAACAGGAGGGCTAGAAAAAATAGCCTCCAGAGGTCCCTTCCAACCTCACTCATTCTGTGATACAAAATAAAAATACCAAAAAGACCATAAAACAAGTCTTGGCACTACTACACACTCACAGTCATTTTAAACTTATGTTGCATAAAGTGACAACAATGTAAAGTGCCCTTTTCTCCAGCTTGAACACCACTATAAGTTAATTAGCAGAACTTAGTACTGCATCAGGATTGAAGCACTGGGCTCAAAGAACATCAAATGATGTCCTAAGCATTGAAATAACACTGGAGAACTTACAAACACATTGGGTGAAAGGAATAAACAGAACAAAGGGAATGCTTTTGTTAAAACAGAGAACACAAATAATGCAACATACTGAAACTACTGTAAGAGGAAACATTTCTGACAGTTTTGTCAAGCTCAAGGATCTAGATCAGTCAATCTCCTGGTCAGAAAAAAACAGATGTGGTTCTTATTGTGAGTGCAAAAGAAACCAGCTATGCAGAAAAAACCCAACAGATGGGTGCACTGTGCTTGACATCCACTTAATAGTTTGTATTCAGTCTGCAATGAACAAATTTTCACTTCTGAACTGGGGAGAAGGGAAACGATAGATGTGCTTTTTATAAAAGCAAAGTGTTCAGAGCCTTTCCACAGCATGTCATTCAAATCATGTAATTTTTGGTTAAAACATCACGGTACTCCTCTATTGCTCTGGAAAGGGGATCCTGGTCCACGTGAAGGTTTTTGGAAGATCCAGCACTTCCAGTTTCAAGTTCAGCAGTGGCTGAGGGGAAAAGAGACAAGATGCCTTATGTTACTTCTACAGCAGACATGGAGAAATAAGGGACTGTAAGAAGATTTGACATTACTTGATAGTCTGCAAATCTGAACAAGACTTTAAAATTTCCAAGGACTCCTAAGAGAAGAGTCGGGCACAAAGGAAGAAACACATTTTGTGCACATGTGCTTATCAGTCAACAGCATTTCTAAAGCTACTGACAGACATTCCAGAGGCTACACCCTGAACATCTTGTGGGACTCCACACAACTCCAGTGGCCCTTAACAGGGCTTCTTAATGGAGCCCCTGCAGAGCTCTTCAACCTGAAGTCTTTGCTTTCCCTAAACATTCAGAGCTGTGCTTGATTGCAACACTACAACTGCACAGCTGCAGTCCCTGCAAAGCAGTGACTCTGGAGGACCAGCCATCATGAAGCAAGTGGATTTCCTCTTTGGATGCCTGGCCTCAAGTTACAGAGTGTGTTTACATGTTGCAAGCATTGAAAACTCATGTTTGCCTAAACACTACTGAACCATCTCTTCCTAAAGAAATGTTGCTTTTTATCCCTGATCATGTTCTTCTACTTTTTCAAAACAAAACTGCAACACCTAAGCTACAAAGACAAGCCATGAATCTTAGCAAAAAAAAATCAAGATCTAAGAGCAGAGAATATGTAGGGTATGGTTTAGTACTGAATGCAATCCATGTAAAGGGAAGAAAGGGATGGCTGAAGTCTACAAAGATCTATAAAAATCTGGGGGCTTCTTTGATGTCTTTGCTGGAGATTAACTCTAGTGAGTAGCAGCTTCATCCTAAGATCAGTATTTCTGAGTGGAGCAGTGGATGAATTTTCTTTTTGCTTGTTTTTTCCTAGGCAAGTGCATAACATCCTATGCAATGTTTTGGAAAGCAGGAATTTTTTGCATTCAAGTTTAAACTGGAGAGCTTGCAGAAAAAAAGCTCTGTGCTTAGCAGAATTTGAAAATAATGGCTTGAAAGCTGTTAGAAATAGACACCTTTTTCCTTAATAACCCTCTAAATGGAATGACACGTTACCTTCTTTCAGTTCCTTAGTGATTTTCTCATCCAGTTCCTGTCGTACCTAGAATTATACATCAAAAATATAGTTAAGACATAATATGACCCAAATGTAACTGCTAAAACTTCTAAAACATTCTTACACCCCATGGACAACATGATTAAACCTAAAAATGTCATCCCAAATGGAGGTGATGGCCTGTGATGGCCAAGAAGATGCTGAAGGCCACATGAGCTATGTGGAAAGGCTGAGAGAGCTGCGACTGCTTCTTTCCTGGAGCAGACAAAGCTCAGGTGACCCTGTCTGTGTGTATTAACTACCAGGGGTGGGGTAACAGAGATGGAGCCAAACTCTTCTCAGAGGTACCAAAAATCCAACTGCCTCCAAGCTGCAATTTTTTTTCAAGTGCGGAAATAAAGCAAACATATGGATTTCTCTGAAAAGGAAGGAAAAGGCCTTTGAATGAAAATACACCTTTGAGGACTGACAATGTCTCCACTGTCCTCCTGCCCCCTCTGGAAAAGTCATGAAGTACCAAGGACTGAACAACAGGCCCTAATGAGGCCTCAACAATAGACCTGGAGGCAAAGTTGACCTTAGATGAACCTTCCAACCAAATGTTATCTAAATATATATCTGCTCATTAACAAAGTATTGTTATATGTGTACATTTACTGGCAGAACATGTATTTACCTTTCTGCTTCTAGAAACTCATCTGGCCTAACCCCCTAAGGGGGTACAGGATCTAAGATTTGATTCCTCCTTGAGCCCTGGCCAGGCTTTGGGAGAAAGCCAACAGGTGAATGAAATTACACATTATATCAGCTTGTTTGTTTAACAGTATAAAAGCTGGGCTATTTTCACAGCAAAGCTGGGGGAGCCTGGTGGCCTGCAAGGATGCACCACAGGAGTTCCCAGTTACCTCAGTTCTCCAGTCCTTCACTGTGACACCTTTCCCTGACAGCTGAGGTGTCTCAGACTTGGATTATAGCAAAGTACTGGAGTAACTGGTGATGTATCTTTCTTTATCACTAAAGGCATTCTTTTGTAGTAATCATTAGGAGCATTACTTAGCTTGTCCTTTATAATTATTTGCTAATGATTATATGCTTTGCTTAGCTTAGCATATCCTTCCAGAATTCAATGCAGTTCTACATTATAGTAAATACCACTATTCCTCAAGTTGGTGTCTGTCTCACTGCTTAGCTCTTCAGGCAGTAACATACTGGGTCACTTGCAGCAGTCACCATCTCAGTAATTCTGTTTCAGGAGGTGATGTTGACTTACTACTTACCTATGGGGCTTCTTGAGCACAGAGTAAGTTGGATCCTCCAAGACTCCATGAGATGATACTCAGGGTCTAGGAACTCAACTTCACAGCAGCGCTGCTACTGCACACACAACTGCTGTTGCTACCCAGAACTTCCTGACTGTCAGAACAAGCAAGGGCAGTAAAGAGCCTTCTCCTCTAGTTTAACCAAGTTCCATCAGCAGAGGTGAAATCCATACATTCGGTGCCATCTTACAGAAGCTGAGCTACCACAGAAGCCATAACTTCACAAAGACATAAACACAGAACTACTGGGCAGGAGTCACTCTTTTACTCAAGAGAAACCAGCAAATTCAAAGTGTCCCCAGCTTTAGGCCAATGTGAATGCATCAGTAAGTTTGAATCAAACCTAGCAGCATAAATAGACAAAACATTTGCAATAGCACCCAAGGTTAAATAGTACAGGCTACAAACCTTGTCATATATCTGGCTGCAAAGAAGAGAGAGAAGATTTTCGATTAAGGATCTGAAGAAAGAAAAACAGCCTGAAGTTCAAAGGTCTTCAGTAGAACACAAGAACGAGGCCTACATATACATGAGGCAAGGAAAAAATCTCACAACAGAAAGACCACTAAAAATACAAGGAGGCATTTGGAAAATGAAGCCAGAAAAGGAAAAAAAATTGAGAGAGCGTAGGGAGCTGATATTCCCTTTCTCACATCATGTAGGGAAGCTGGTTTCATAAATCCACCAATTCACACTGGTTGCAGCTAGCAGAGTTCACTATTCTTTTCTACACACCCACATTCATTTGCAGCAACCTTTGGCACAGCTGTTAGGATGGAAGCTTGGCAGTTTGTAAGTATAACAAGTGGCCTCGTGTCCCAAAATCTTCTTGCAATACTTGCAGCAAGTAGTCAGACATTCTCTGCCTTGGGCTATGCACTACATTTCCAAATTCTGGTACACAGACCACTGACAGTACTTCCTATTTATCACTCAGAGAGGGAAGACCAAGTTTTAAGACTTCCCTGAACACACTGAACATTGAGGTACTCGAGGCTACAGGTGGTGCCATGACAGTCTCAGTTGTTCCCTAATTGATGATTTCAGGAAGACTTATCACAATAAGTCTTCTTCATTCTATCACAATAGAATGTGCAGCTCAATTTAGTATGAAGGCAGATAAATTCACAGCAGGAAATCTGAGTCCCAGACACCACCCTTTTGCTTTAATTGAGAGAAATCTGGCATGCTGAGATTTCCATCTTTCTCTTAAAAGAACCTGGTAGCAACGGTAAGAAATAGGTAAGTTTTCTGTGGGTACAGCAGTTGCTTGTCTCACCCTTATTCAAGGGAGAAAAACTTCAGAATTTGATACAATATTAGAGCTCAAAGGGAATCCTAAGAAGACAAACTGTGTATACTGAGAGTAAATTATCCTCAGCTCCTCTGGTGACAACAACCATAGGTTGTGATCAAGAGCAGAGAGAACTTCAGGGGACTAAGTCCTATCAGCAAAACTGCACTAGGAAGGAAAAATGTTAGTATAAAAGAAAGCCCCCAAATTAAGAAGAAAATACTGGACATCAGTAATTGAAGACTGGGGAAATGTCATATATAATTGTTCAACAACTTCCTTGAGAGTATGCTCAAAGCTGTGAGACACACATGCTCTGGAAAGAAACTCTATGGGTGCTCTTGAAGTCAGGACACTGAGAGGGAACTGTCTCACCATTCTCAGATCTAATGCAGACTTGTCTTGGAATCAGCTCAAATATTTTTCACAAGTGGATTTGGAAGCATTTTCCAAAAAACATTGAAAAGGCCTGTACAGCAGTTTGAACTATACATCTGTATTTATTAGCAGCTGTATAAAACAATGAGCCACGAAATAGCCTGAAGAAATGTTTAATTTCTGTAATTAAATTTCCCTACTTAGGGGAAGGCAGAAACCCGTGAAGGTGTCTATCTTGATATTGACAAAGCTTTGAGATTCTCAGAGAGTTCCAATGTGTTCTGGAAAATGAAAATGGAAAGCACTACCTGAACACTGTTGTTGTAACTGAGTACTTCCACTTTCTTTCCCTTCACTATCTGTTTTCCTCATTCTTCTCCAAAAAAGCCACAACTGTTAAGCTTTTCCTTGTAACCTAGGGTAGCTTTTTTTTGCCTAGAAGAGGAATGATTTCCTCTTTTGTTTTTTTTTAATGTCTTGTTTCCATCTCTCTGTCCTTTCTTTCCCTCCTTTGATCTGTGCTCCCTACCCCTCCTGGTCTCCTCTTTATTTCCCTTTCGCAGTGAGTCCCTGTATTTTCCTTCCTTTCTAGTGCTTGTATGCAGAACAGCCCCTGCAGATGATACAGCATGAACGACGTCATGAGTGCTTCCAGTAATGTCTGTCCACCTCTGCCCTCAAAAGAGTGTTCACAGATACACAGGCAAGTCCATCTCTGTAACTGCCACAGCTACACATTTCCAATGCTGCTTTGGTCCCATCTGTTGTCTTGGCTTGTTTTTGTAGAACAGGTGCTCTGTGTAGACACATGGTTTAAATGGGTTCTTTCCAATTCCCTTGACAGCAGAATACAATAGCTCAACAGACAAACTTGGCCACGTTAAGTGAGTCTCTCACTGATTACAACTATTGGTGTGGGGTTTCCATGGCATAATGTTCAGCCTTCTGTGAGGGATGTGCTATCACAGGGACTGCTAATTACACGGCATACTTAGACCAGAGGCATTGCAGAGGTTGCAGCATTGCTGTAAAATAAGAAAGCTGTGAAGACTTGCCAAAGAGCAGGTAATTTTACCATTTCATGAAATAACACATGGCAGAACTACAAGAACGAATGTCTCCTATGCATAGTATGTATTCTGCAATGAAGTGTGAGAGCAAAGTTATGCCATCCCATTCATATCATCCTATTTTTGAAGCATCCTTTTGTTGGTAGTAACATACTAATGCAAGTTCTGTGAAGAAACTGCTGGAGTGAAGATCAAGAAAGAAGAAAAAAGTGTCTCAGAGATGTCTGATTGGATTTGTCACTCAATGTGATATTAGCCACTTTAAACAGGTTGGCCAAACCATACACTGGAATTTCATGATGAGCTTAGCTGGGAGCTCCCTATGCCACAGTACTCCTTGTCACACTTTCTTGTGTAAAAGAATGTCATGGCACAGTTCACTGCTTTGACTTAAATATTTTATGGCCTTTACCCTCTTGAAAATTTTTACAACCCTGATGGCCAGAAGTCTTCAGCCTTACAACATACAGCTGTGCACTGTTCTAATGATTAGCAGTTGCTTTGGCCTATTATACAATATGGCATGGAACAATAAATGGATTCTAACTTCAGGCTAAAAGGGAGAACCTTGCATATGGCTGCTCTTCAGCAGGAGTTGAGGAGTATTTCAAAATGCTTACCTTGGCCACAAAGGCTGCAACCCTGTTTCTCGAGGATAATGTGTTCTCAGCTGGGGTGAGGAAGCTTCCCCCTAGACTGAGACTTCTGCTCAGTCCCAAATTGTTGCCAAGCTGTCCCAGTGCAGTTGAATACAGAACTGGAGTTGCAGCCAGACCTCCGCTGACAATGCTGCTTGTGATTAACGATTTGCTTTTCTGGCGCTCCCGGAGGAGCTTCGCATTGGCTTCCTCAAGTCTCTCATTGGCTCTGAAACATTTGCAAGCGCACAAACAGTTACCTTCAGTAGCAACACTGTCCCAAAGTTACTCTCCGGGTCCTCAACTATTATTTGACTTCTGAGATGAAGAGCCTCCCAAAGTAGTACATCATTTGACCTGAGCTTGTTTGGAGGGCCTGTTTCTAGGAGTCAGACTCGGTGCAAGGAGCAGTGTCACCAACGCTTAGGAGTGCTCAGCATGAGGGCTTCAAAGCCTGCTGTGAAAGGCATGTGTTCACAGAGCTTCTGGAAGGTACATCACCTCTGTAACAACTCTGGGCTGATCCCCTTCCCAAGGAAAGCTCAAAGCTCAGAGCCACTGCTTAAACAGAAGCCAAAAAAGATAATTCCTGTATTTCCTTCACAGAACAGAAATCTGTTCTCTGAGAGGCCTACTCTTATTCAAACAATAAAGGACATGAAATTATTTTTTTCTGTTGTACAGAGGATGAGATTATAGAGACCGGCAAACAAAGATGCCAGTTAAAACAACATCAACTTGACAAGTCTCCCATTCATGCCATGATCAGTTGTGTTCCTGTTGAAATACTAGAGAAATGAAGGCCTGCTAAATGGGAAGGGTCTTAAGGTACTTTTCCCACAAACATGTCATCATAGGCTTTCAATGCTGGCCAGGTGCAGAAGAGAAATTAACAAGAAATATGCATGAGGAAAAAGGAGTCTCTTATTACCAGTGCAAAGAAAGCACAGACTTACCTTTCCAGTTTCTTTGCTAAGGATCGTCTAGTTTTCACTTCCTCCAGATACAGCTCCTTGTACTTTTCCACTTCTGCCTGTACACATTCTTTTGGAAAAGTACTCTCTTGTTGAGTATTTTTTATCTTGTCCAATTCACATTCAAGATCTCTAATTCTGTCTTTTAGCTGGTTTCTCAGAGAAGCATGATGACTTGCTCTGATGTGTTCTAGTCTGTCCTGGGAGGCTGCCTGTGCCTGAAAGGGACAGTGCACCTTCAACCACCACAAAGACCAAGAGAACTCTCCCCACCTGTCAGTTGCATGCACCCAAGATCATGGGCCCAGCTGGGCTTAGAGAGGCAGCTGTGCCTCTTCATTACCATCAGCAGTCAAGGCAGAACCCTGGAGCTACCACCAGGGTAAATAATTCTTTTCACTCAGGATAAAGCCCAAATCAGCACCACTGTTCAAAGCTACTAATGAAAGGGCATTATCTCTGTAGGACAGGGCATAGGGAACAGGATTCCTCAAAGACCTCAGCAGGATGCCTCACCTCCTTCCCCATCTCCACACCTTCAACTTCAATCACTTGTTTTCTGAGCACTCTCCCTTGTACAAGGACAAAACTGGACCTGTAGGTCTGGCTGTGACAGCTGGAAGGTGCAACACCTCTTCAAGCATGAACAGTGAGAAGGAGCAAACCAGTGGACAGAGACAGCCCAAGCACTGCAAAAAGGAAACCTACCTTGGGCAAGCTTTTGATTCAGGGACCTGCCTTCAGGGACATTACACACCATAAGAGCACTCCTGCCCAGCCATATGCCCTTCTCCCACTGCCCTTTGGCACAGACACAAGTACAGTATTGACACACAGAATCAGGCACCCAAAACAAAGCACTAAAAAATGGTGACCACAACCAAAGTCTGTACAGAGTGCCTACAGACACACATCAGAAAGTCACTCACTTGCAAAAACAGATTGACTTCTTGTAGTTTTTGTCTTATTTCTTGGCCTGCTCGTTCATCAACCTCTCTTTTATACTGCTCTATTTGGCTGTGCTCCACCATGTTAGTCTCTAAGTGATGTTGGAGTTTTGCCACTTCTTCTTTCAGCTGGCATTTGCTCTTCTCCAGTTTTTCACAGTTCCCATGCAGGGTAGATAGCTCTTCTCGCAAATCCCGGTTTTGGGCTTCTAGCTGCATGCTTTTTTTAGACTCCATGTCCAGCTGCTGGGAAAGTTCAGCAACCTGTATGTGGGTTAAAAAAAAAAAAAAAGAAACTCAGAGGCAACTAAAGGCAGTGAATTCTGTTAAAATTGCTAAAGGGGTTGTCCATGGAGACTATTTATCATCTGCACACTCAGCCCTGACCCTCACCCATGGACATGACATCCTGGTAGGACAGCAGAACTGCCCATCCCTAAGGCCCTCTCTGAGGATCTGCACTCTTGGCTGACCCTGCCCTGTCCTGCTCTTCTTGGTGAGTGCCTGTGGGATGGCTCCTTGGCCCATGAGGTCATGGACCCTGCCAGCCTTGCTGCCACTCTTGGCTTGCCCTTCCTCTGCATGACAGTCTGCCCTTCTGGTGCCATTGCAGATGTTGCTTTGCACTTTAGGATTGCATCTTTAGCCATATGGACAACTACATCAGTATTAGTTAATAGTCACCTGCTTCTCTAACTGTAGAAAAACCATTGAGAGAGACCAATCAAATAAAAAATACAGCCAAGGAAAGCAAATCATCAACATGACAAGAAAAACTGGCAAAGCTTCACACAGGGTTGAAAAGTAGTAACACCACAACCAAACAAACGTCAAATTAAGCAGAGCTCACCTTTGTTCTCAATCTATCAACTTCACTGACCATTTCAGAGTATCTACTCTTCATTTCTCCCTTCAACTTAAGCTCTGATTCCATTTCTCTCTCCTCATACACCTTTATTTTCTTCGTAGCTCTACTGAGAAGTCTCTTCAACCTAAATAGCAAATCAGTTCAGGAAACAACGAAACACAGGAATAAGCAACCTGCTTATATGCTCTCCAGTAAGCCATGCAGAAATAGCTTTCTTCATCTTTAACATACTTGAAAGTACCAGGAATTGATGATGAAAACCTGGTCTTCCTGTGCCACAAATCATCTGGCACATCCAAATTTCAGTTGAAAAGATGAATTGAAGACTATGTTCCCCACCCCCGGAGAACTGCAGGGCCACCTGGATTGGCAATTCTTCTTGCAGCTATAAGTAAGTACAGGCTCATGCACAGAGGTACCTTGCAGGAACTAACACAAGACTTCAGTTTGCTTGCAGAGTATGTGTACCTGTTCTTACTTTGCATTGTGATTTCAGGACCTACCTCATAACCTCAGGTTCCTCCCATGACAACTCCCTGCCAGGTGTGTCAGTCACCTCTCCTTCCCCCTCCCTTGCTCCCTGCCAAGTACTGAATGGAAATCCTGGCATTCCAGAAGGGTGTGGAGTGGTTGGCAGAATTCAAAAGATGCCATCTACCCCTGGGGGCACATTTGGCCATGCAGGTGTCCTTTGTCCCTTGAGACCTCCTATCATGTACCTGGTTGGTGGGATCCCTACCCCTTCCCTCCCCCTCTGCCCAGGGTTAAAAGAGGAGTTCTATTGGAGCTGTTGCTGGATTCAGAGGCCTGTGGGCCAGAACAAAGCTCTGGATTGAAACCCTCCATCAGAACCAACTCCTTTCCTTCACCATTGCCTTAAAGCTTCTCTGTCAGAGGTAAACCTGAGCTCCTGCATGCCTGGACTTGTCTCCAGGTGCCCAGCTGCAGCATCCACCCAGCCAAAGCTTTCTCTGGGGCGAAACCACCACAGTTGCCACTATTTGGTCAAGCAGCAAGGACCAGACAAGCTCAGGCACGTCCTGTCCGGCTATATTGCTAATTATTCCAATATTCTTACATTACAGTTCACTAAAACTGCACTTCCATTCAGGGATATCTCTCCACCAGATCAAAAAGCCATACCTCTTTAAGTCTTTCTGCAACTCTACGTTTCGTCTCATTTCTTGGTCCAGACGGAGTTCAACTGGGCGTTTTAACTCTATCAGTTTCTTCACTTTCTTTCTTTCACTCTCACACTTCCAAAACAGAAAAGACACACAACATACACAAAATGTAAAAACAACATCTATGCGCAATATGTGTCTCTAGCATTCTCCATGGAGAAGCTGCAGTCCATCCCCATTAGCCAAGTTACATGTTGGGTTTCACAGCCAATATCGAAGAACAAAAATAGAAGCCTCCACTGAAACAAAGGTGGAGAAGCTGCTGGACTACTTCTAAGAGTTCTCAACTCATAGTAAGGATTATTTAGGTATGCTTATCATGGGAGAATACAAACTAATCTAAAGCTTTTACAGAATCTTTATTGATAAGCAGGCAGAGGAATTTGATCTTTGGGAATTTTTTCAATAACCTATTCCCTTCCACCCCTTCTTTGTGGCTACTTATGTGCTAGTTGCTTTTTAATTCCTTTATTCCTCTACAGACAAAGAGGGAAACACTGCCCCATTGCAACTGTCAGTCATTTCTGATTTCCCAAGCACCAGTTCATTCCCCCAGAATTCCTTCACTATGTTTTTCTGCAAGGATTTTAAATGTCCACTACCCTGAAAACACGCTGCTGCTACTCCTTGCACTGCACTGGAAAAATGAAATACTTCAACCCTGCCCAGAAAACAAGGGGTCAGAAGATAGCCAGAAGGAATCCAAGAAAGACCTGGGGAACTGAAGCCCTGCGTGATGTGTTCAACTGAGGCAAACCATACTGGGAACTCTTTCAAAGAGAATCACTCCAAAACTTACACAAGACACCCAGATAACTTTCATTTGCTTCCTGGATGATCCACAAATCACAACATATCCAGAGCCTGAATGGCAGGGGTAATAAAAAAATGCTCTTTACCTAAGAACTCGACCAAAAGGTTAATGTGGTACTCTCAGGTACTGGCTTAGGTCTCTGGAGAATTTTCTGGATTTACCTGTTCAAAGAGGTCTGCCTTTTCCTTGTCAAGTTGAGCAACACGCTCTTCAAGGTTAGATCTTGACTTAAACTGCTCTTCCCACATGTTCTGCAAGTCCTTTGATGTCAGAGCCAGCATATTCTGCTTTTGCACCTGTAAAAGCAACAACAGCAGAAGAAGAAACTAAGGTGACCGTAAAGAATACACTGGAACAGAAAGCTGTAACTTAAATGGAAACTCTCTCCTTCTCATGTCTATGGTTTATGTTAATGTGGGATGTAGAACACAGCTTGGGAAACATAACCAAGAAGAGAAACTGAAGATGGTAAAAAGAATGAATGCTATAGGGGTGGTTAGATGAGGTGACCTTTGGGGAATAACAAACACACACACAAAATCACCCTGTAGCTTTCTTCCAAAGGTTCTCCAGAGTTCATTACATATTTTCTAAGGCAGTCTTTTCTAGTGCCCACCACAGAATATACCCTACCCTCATGGCTGCTGTGACAGTTGTATATCTCCTCACAGCAAGAAAACGTTTTGAAATTGACAATGATATTGATGGTTCTATCTAAAGGCACAAAGATTTGCCCAACAGATGCATTTGAGTTGAACACAACTTGCTCATTCAGTTCAAGTATAAAGACTGGAAGTTGACTAGAGGATTTTAGTGGCATTTTTTAAGGAAAAAAAAAAAGGAAAATTACAAAAGCAAAAAAGGAAAAAACAAGAGATGCTTACTGGCTACAGAAAGTGACAAAACACTTAACACAAAGTCTCAGGTAAAAAAAAAATCCTTAGGGTGTATGACTTTGACAAGTCCTCACAGAGGAGGTGAAACACTGGGGTCTCATGACAAAAACTAACATGGCCTCAAGACAAGCTCTAACAAACTCACAAAGAAAATATGGATCTGTAAAGTCTGCTCTCCTCTCTCAGCTTTCAACCACAGATCCCCATGCTGTCCACAATACCCACTCTATCAGTCATCTGCTATGGCATAACCCTGGTAGGCAGCTAAGCATTTCACAGCCACTGGCTCACTCCCTGCTGGTGGCATGGGGAAGGGAATTCATCAGATAAATCACACTGATGAACACAACTATCTTGCACACCACAACAGATATAAAACACAGCAGTAGGAAAATGAGGAAATTTACAGTCTTTTCCCTTGGGGGTGCCTTGCCCTAAAACCAGGACATTTAACAGCTGTGTGCTTACACCACCCACATGATCTTTGCATCAATTACCTACACACAAAAAATTCAAAGACTGAAACAGTTGTTCACAGAAGCCCATCATGTACCTGCTTGTGGTGGTCCTCTGCAGCTGCCTGTGCTGTCTGCAAGCTCATTATCAAGTCTTCCAGGCGGTTATGAACCTACAGAAGCATTACAAGAAGCAAGAAGGCACACTATCACTTTCTAGATTGAAGTTACACCTCACTGACAAAAGTATTACACAAAACCTCTTAACCTCTTTATTCCTACACTATTTACACCCAGCAACAATGATCAGAATGGCCTTAGTTTGATGCCACTGTAAAACTGTTAGCAATCATCACCTCTGGCATTTGATGCAGACAGTGAGAGAGACAGAGAGAAAAGACCATGTGGGATATAAAGAATCTTCAGTGAAAACTGGCAGGAGTAGCTTTTCTCATCCCCAGTACACTTCAAAATCATGCCCTATTAATCAAAGTGGAAGGATTTGTTACTGCTTTGCCACTGGTAGTCACAGTATCAGTACATCACAAAGCTTGACTATCACACGTAATGATTTTCAAAATACCTTCAGCTATAACTGATAACTACAGTCATAACAAGAACCCTAGTTCAGTGGCTCCAATACAAAAAAACAACAATAACAATAAAAAAAAAAATCTCTTAATTCAGGCCACAGATGTTAGCACCTTATCAAAGCTAAAATTAACCACTGAGTAGAAGCTGTGGTAAATTCCAAGGCTCAAAGTGAGTTCTGCAGATACCACAAGCAGTCCTCTTTGCTGTTTCATGAGAACAGGCACACAGCAAGTAGCCAAAGAAAAAGCAATTCTGCACAGCAAAAGCTCTGGGACATGTAATTTTTGTTTCAGTCTTATGATCTCAGCCAGATCTCAGGCATAAAGGGCTTGGCATCAATATACCCTGTGGAATTTCTACCAGTAAACTTGATGAATACCTTAAATGGAACACATTGCAATCCCCAAAGCAGCATCTGATGTTACAAAGGGTCTAAAGCAGACAATAGTTACACCAGATATTGCTGTCAAATCCTTACCTTTTTGAGTGTTATGTTTGACTTGCTATAGCATGGGAAAATTTTTAAAGCTGGATGGCTGGAAAGTAGAGCAGGCTGCTTTCTGAGCAGCCTCTATTGAGAAAAAGCAGGCACTGAGCTCCCCTTGGCACTCCAGGAAAACCTCACCATAAAATTTCCCCACAGAAATAGGTAACCAGGCTCAGGAGACACCAAAAGAGAAATTTATCAGCAGCTTACTGAGGCAGAGGCTTGCAGGTCTCTCTGCAGGGCTTCAATCCTATTGCTTTGCTGCTGGACAGTGGCTTCCAATTTGGTGTTTTCAATTTCAAGGCTTAAAAAAAAATACAGGTCTTATTATAAAAATCTGCCAGAGCACCAATTCCCAAAGAACAGTGCAAAATAATAAAAAAGAAGAACATTCTTCATAATCTTCATAAATTGCTGTGACACAACAAAGCTACCTATCTATGCTGTGGTCTCCAGCCAATCCCTGCAAGTGACAGATACCTCACCCCACTGTGTTCTCTTACTGTTGCACGTGTTCTTCCAGTTGTTTTATAGTAGTGTTAGTCTCAGAAGATGCCAACAGCTGGTCCTGCAGTTTCTGGGCAGAAGCTGTTGCTTCTCTTTCCTTACCATCCAAGGCAGCCTTCAAGTCACGAACACAATGCTCAGACTTAAGATATTTTTCTTCCATCTCCCGCAGCTGTAAAACCACAGAAAGGGTCCACAGTCATCAGGTGAGCTTTTATACAGGGCAGTCAGCTGCTGCCCAAGGACTCACCTGCTGCAGATATTGCTCATAACCACTGCTCAAAGAACTGTAATCATCTCAACTTTAAAAGCTTCTACTAGCAAATGAACACAAGCTGTGTTACTTCCTAATCTTCTACAGTGGCCTCTCCCATCCCTCCATGGATTTCCAAGAGCACAGCTCTAAGCACTGACACTGCTGCCCTGACCCTTTTAGGGACTAAGGATGCTCTTTGTAGTCACTCATTTGCTTCTCTGTGAAAACATGAATCAAAAAGTTCATCTGTCTGTAGTGACTTCACAAGTCCCTCATAAGGATCAGATTTTAAATTATTTTCCTTTCAGAATTCCAAGGCCTCTCTATGTCCACACTTTGGAAAAACACTGTGAAAGGTAGTCCCTAACTCAGAAAGAGCTTACACTTCCCTTGCAGGAAAACCACTTAAGGATGCCAAATTACAGCAGGGCCAAAGGGGAAAAATGCAGAATAAGTACAAAAGCATTCAAAATTTGACATGTTACCTGGGGGCAGGGCAGGGTGGGGGAGTGGGGGCAAGGGGAAAGGAAGAGCATAAAAATGTCCAAATACAGCAGTCCAATATTTCTACTGAATATTGTAGGAATTCAGAAATCAGACAATCTGCTTGGCTAAACCAAAGGTAACAAGGCATAAGTACAGACACAAACTTATTGTGAAAAGCACCTTTGCAAATAAAAAATTTTGTCCCAAGTTGGGGCATCATGTCCGCATGTCAAAGACGTGGACACCAAGTTTATAAAACAATGCAATTGATTCTCACATCATTAAATCTATCCTGTTTAATTTTTTCCTGGGGTTTTAGGATGACATCCAATCCTACTTTTAACAGCCACCATAAGATTTATTCATATAATTACAGACATGATGTACCTTGGTTTTAGCCTTTTCCAATTCCTTTTGCAAGCGCAGCTTGTCTTCCTCCAGGTCACTGCGGTAGCGCGCAGTAACTTCGAGTGAAGCTTCTGACATCGACTGCTTTTTAAGAGCATCAGCAAGCTCCTGCTGCAGCTGTCTGACCATGCCCTAATGAAATAATTAAATGAGCATCAATAAAGTTGTAAGAACATGAAAAATGCCTTTACTTTGACTTATTTCACTACAGAGTTAGACTTGTCTTTGGATTGAACTCAAGTGAAATTGTCTGTCACCAGCAGGCATGTGCACAATCACCTCTCCATCTTCTCAGCTGAGCACCCCCAAACTGTCAGCAGCTGCTCATGAGGATTTTTGTTTCCTAATACATAAAAGATCCAGATATTGTTCTTCTTGAAACCACGCATAAGCACACACTGCAATCAGGGGAATTTTACTAACATAATCCAAACAAATCTGTTGTGATGCAAGAGCCATAATCTGACTGCAGATACTATATTGTTGACCAAACCCAGGACTTGATATCACATCATTCTTTGTTCTATTCCTACATTTTACAAATATAATTAAATGAATACCTATATCTAAAAGTTCTTTAGATAGATCTAGTAGACAGATTTTCAGAGGGAACTCATTTTGGTATGAAGAATATACACAGCAATTCATAGATTAAAATGACTGATAGTATTCCTGGAGTTCTCTGCCCACACACACCTTACAGCAACTGATAAATGAAGAATAAAGCAGTTATCTCACACATGCCTGTATTTATCTCACTCAAAGATTCTGGACTTGTTAGGAAGAAGGAAGTGTAATTTTAAATCACTGTTCAAATCATTAAAGGCAACAAACCATACACCAGTGTGTCTAAATACTGATTTTTATTAGCTCCTATTTTCTAGAAAGTAAGGGAGATTAAACAAAATGGGTAAGGCAATTTTTAAATCATTACTCTACCTGAAATTGGCCACAACAGTCTATCACAGAGTACCCTACCTACTCCTGGGAACACAGATATTGATGCAGTCTCTAGGCAGACCCCTTAGAGCCCCCAGAATATTCATAAATACCTGGACACTAAAATACTCTTCAATTTTGATAGCAACTTAGGGAGAAGCAATGTTTTTCCTCTGTAGGAACTCAATATAAGTCCATCTCACACAATTCCCCCATCTGCATTTTCATTTCTCAGCTGTCATATATTAGATCATTCTTCCTTTTACATCACTTACTTGTGTCACCAGTGCAATATTAAAAAAAAAAATCATCAAATACCTAAACCAATTCTATAGGGCAAAAAATGGACTATAGAAAAGAGATGAAGTTCTAGAGAAAAATCACCTTTCTTGATCAAAGCAGACTTGGATACCTTTTTTCTGCTCTCTGCTCAGATCTGAGCAGTAACACCCCTTTTACCAAACCCTTCCAGTTTCAAGAGAAACACAACAAACCAGAACAAATCATCATTATTTGGTCCCATGCATATGGCTTATATCTGATACACTTTGGAAACACAAAATAATTTCAAGAACTGGAAAACTTTAAATTGCTCTAAGTCTGTATTTTACCTCTCTCTCTATTTTGTCATTCTCATATTTGAAGACTTGTTCTCTTAAATCAATACATTTGGCATTTAATTCCTTGTTTCTCTCTTCCACTAGGTAAACCTGCTTTTCAGTATCAGCTCTGAGTTTGTTGAAAATATCATTAAATCGATCTTGCACATCAGTAACTACTTTTTCTTTGATGATCCCCTTGTTCTGTAGATCTTCCAGTTGCTGACGGAGCAAGAGGTTTTCACTCTGGAGCTGGGCCAATCGCTCCTGCATGGATTCCTGCTTTATTATAAGTTTGTTTACTTGGTCTTTTTCAAGCTGTCGAGCATGATCATTTTCCTTTGCCTGACACTGGCTTTGACTTAATTCTTTTTGTGTCATTTCTAAAAGCAATGTTTTCTCTCTGAGCGTCTGTCTTAACTGGTGAAGCTCATTTTCTAGACTATTAGCTTTGCTTTCAGCTTTACTCAGCTGCTGGGACAAGCTCTTGTTGGCTTCTCGCACATCCGCGAGGTCGTGATGGAGCTTGTCTTGCAGGCGGAGCCATTCATCGCGGTCTCTCTGAAACGCTCGCTCCACGTCGCTTCTCGATGACTGCTGACGTTCAAGCTCCTGAACAGTAGTGTTCAAGCGGGAACGAAATGATTCAATTTCTGTCTCCAGCCTGTCTTTGCTTTCTTTTGTCTGCTCAAGTTTGGAAGTTAGCATTGCAGATTCTGTCTTGAGTAAGTTCAGCTGTCCGTTGTACTGAAAAACCGTTTGTGTTAAGGCTTCCTCATTCAGCTTAAGTTCTTTTTTGAGATCTTCATTCTTTTCTTTCAAGGTCTCATTTTCCTCTAAATATTTTCCTTCTTCCTCCTGGTGCCTAAGTCTTATTTGATCAAGTTCTAGTCTTAGCCTGGCAATCTCATCTTGTAGTAACTGATTTTTGTACAACAGATCCTTTTCTCTCTCACTGTCGGATTCCTGAAAGACAGAGAACATGAATAAATATCCAGGAGGGAAATAAATCTACAAAACCACTTCAGCATTAAACTGCATTTTAATGCTTCTAACACTGCAACATGCCTGCAAAGATGAGAATGAAATTTCAGATAAGACATAAGCTACTCTATGAACCAGTGCATGTGTCCAAAGCAGGCATAGAATGAAGGCATAACACATCCATAAATATACAAGCCAAATACATAATGCCTTTTTTCCTGTAAACTAGCAACTAAATAATAAAATTATTTAAAATATTTCAGGTATAAAGGTTATAAAATAACATTGCTTTCTTATGTGTGCATGCCTTTAAAATATTCCCTTTTAGATCAATTTAGCTGTGTTACTGATCTGGTAAAATCTTTCCTTACCAGGCTATAACAGGTATTTTCCTTTTTAAATGTGTTCTTGACACTTTTTCTGGCATTACTGAAAGTTTGCTATATAGCTGAACCATCCCTGGAATGCAAGAGTCTTGTATAGTGCCTGTTTATTTTACAAATTATTTGCCATGTAAACATATTCATCCTCTATTTATTGGGCAGTACAGCCAAGAACAAATAATTCTTCCAAGAATTTCACATTCTTAGTACATTCATTAAACTTTTCAAGACTTCTCTATTTTTTTTTTGTGTCCATGATTCCTTATTCTCCTTCAATTATTTTAACTACTATTGAGAGTTTTATTGCTGATCTTCCTTCATGAAACTTTAATATGTGGAGGTGGAACAGAACTTCATACTTCAAGCTTGACAAGGGAATAAATAATTTAAAAAACCCCAAGTAATGGGAACACAGAGCGTCAACTTCCTTCCTGGCCAGTCTGGATGTAGGTAGCTAGGTGTTTCACTGCTAGAAACATTAAAGAGTGGTGATAACATGTCAAGGAAATAAATAATGTTTTCTTTTAGCTTTCTACTTGCACATACAGCACTGATACTGCTTCCCAAAACTTTTAAAGACATAAGAGAAAACAGAAGAGGTGTTTGCACAATAAAATCACACTGTAAATAATCCATCAAGAAGCAAAAAAAAATTATAAATTTTATTATAACTTTAGAACAAACACGGTGAAATTGAATTAATTAGAAAAAAAAAAAAATCTCCTTACATCTGAACTTTTTCCTATAGTTCTTCTTGTCTCTTCTTCTAGTTCCTTTTGTCTCCAAAGGTGGTTGTTCAAAATGCCTTCTTGCAGGGCTCTGGCACTCTTTTCCTGAGAGAGCTGTCTCTGTGTTTCATCACGCTCATCTTCAACCTACAATAATACAATTAAATTCCCTGCACCTTCAGAAAAATCAAAGCTAGCAATATCGTTCCACTCTCCCTTTTATTCTTTTAAATATTTTTACTTTCTAGAGTTACAATAATCCATTTATAAATTTTAATTTTCTTCTGAAAATTAAGAAGAAATACAGAATAATTTAGTTATTTTAATTATTATTTTGTAATAATTTTGAAAAATAACTCAAAGTTAGGCTTTGAAATACAAACAAAAAAAAAAGGGAACACACTACTTGGAAACCAGCTGTTTGCAAAATCTGGCAATAGTTACCCAATGCCTCTTCCATGAACAAAGTACCTCTTCTCTAGGTATAGTGGAATACAACATCAATTAAAAAGAAGCAGAAAATAACGTGACAAGTGTTTAAGTCATTATCTAACATACCTGTTTGAAGAGCTTTCTCAGTGTTACTAACTCCATTTCTAAATTCCTTGACTGTAACTCAAGTTGCTGTTTCTCCTCCATCTCTTTACAATATTGCTCTTCTTTCCTTCTGAGTTTTTCTTTTGTTTTCTCATATAGTGTTTCTAGTCTGAGTCTCTTTTCTTCTTCTTGTTTCAAAGTAAACCTGGGAATTAACAGTATAGTTGAGAAACTAAAGCACGAATATAAAAATTAGATATTCTACACTATGAACTTGCAGAAACAACTCAAACCATAAAAAATGTTAAATATTTTCAGATTTTATATTTTTACTCTAATTTTTAACTTTTTAAAGAATTCTATCATCATTCCGTTATCCATGGTATCACATTTACAGTATATGGAAATAAACTATTGACTGTTTTATCACTTGTAAGTTTATCTAGGTAAATATACTGTTACAAGATAACACATTATCAGAACACAAGATTACATACTTAAGGCTTTGGATATCACTTTTCCATTCCACTTCTTGATGAGCCAATATGGATTTCAAATCTTGAGTCTCTTCTGCTATTAATTTTGATTCCTCCTTTTCACTTTTCAGTTTTTTTACTTCTCTCCAGACCGCTGCATATCGATTTTTTTCGTGCTCTATTATTTGTTCATATTTAAGAAGTATGTTTTGAATTTTCAGTAAAATAGCAGAGCCTATTTTGAGATAGAGAAGACAAAGTTGCACATATGCATAAATACTTTCTAATGTGTAAATTATTTGATTTGGTGCAGGTGATAAAAGTTTTGGTAGTGGGAAGATTGAAGGAAGGCAGTGGGAGTTCTCCATGAGAAGAGGCCAGGGCTTGCCCCATTCCAGACACAAGACAATGGATCAAATGCAAGGGCACAACTGAGCCTTTCAGCCATGCTGGTGGCACCTCATCAAAATATATTTAGGAGAAGACAAAATCACCACTGAGGCAAAGGCAAAAAATAGGAAAAACAGCTGCTCTGTACACACATGTCAGCGATGAAGGGGGTGGTGGGGAGGTGCTATCCTAAATATAAATGAACCAAGATATCTAGGAGTGCACACAAAGAAACTTGTAACATCTGAGGAAAAAGTGACTTTAGATATACCTGTATGATCCACAGTAAGCTGTTCTAAGAGCAACACAGCCTCTTTGTAGGTGGATGTTGGTAACTTGACGTCCTCTGATGTTGTGTCAGATGAGTGAGTTAAATCGAGGTCATCAGTTACATCCATGTGTATGCTGACCTACAAACAATACAGTATTTTCTATATACAACTATGCAATATTACAGATGCATGAATGACTGATTCTTTCATTCACAGTCCATATCTGATCAGTCCCATATGAGTGATTAAAAGCTGATAAAACTATTTATCAAGAAACTAATTTTGCAGTACCTTGTTCTTTTCATTCGCTGTCTTTGCTGCAGGTCTGGAAAACAGAAATGGATTTCAGTTTTGGAATGTTTATCTTGCATTAAGAACAATAGCTAAAGTTGCTTTGAAAACGTGACTTCAGTAGGGAATTAAAGTAAAATTTAATACAAGAGTATTTTTAGACGTAGGTGAATACTGGAAAAAATGATAATCCTTACTGGAAGATTATTTTTTTTACAAATATTAAGCAAATGGTTGAAATAACTGTTCACTCAAAGTGACAGGAATCATATAACCACAGACATGGAGATATACCGATACATAGTTATGTGCATTCTCTGTTTAATACTAGAGGTTTCGTTCCCTTCAGTATTTAGACTCTTTCCCTTAAGGTCAAAGAACTGTAATTTTAGATTCTCTATTGTACTTAGGCTGACTGGAGTGGAGTTATTTTTCTTCAGAGCAGTCCACACAATACTGTGTGTTACATTTCTGACCAAAACAGTGCTGACAACACAGCAGTGTTTTCGCTATTTCTGAACAGTGCTTGTACCCTGTTGGCAATTTCTGTTTCTCATTTTGCCCCTCACTGTTAAGTCTGAGTAGGCAAGAAGTCAAGAGGATATACAGGTGAAGAAAAAAAAATTAAAAGAAAAAACTCAAACCCTAAGATGCATGTGATGAAATAGCAACTTTGTTCTTGTGTAAGTCTCTCTTCTCCCTTTTAAAAAATATATGTTCACATATGCAGTGACCTTCAGGTAATTTTTCAGCACTTGTGCACATTTGTCTTCATAATGAATTTGGGTAAGATGTTCAAAGCACATAAAGCAAAAAGGTTGTGTTTTGGAAGACAAAAGATATCAAGTCATATTGTCACATGAAGGAACAAAACCCACCGTGCACATCAGGTTTACAAAAAAACTTACCTTTAGCCTTAGGTCAATTTTTATCATTAGTAAGTTTTAGTCATAACAGTTCTTATATTCAGTACCTTCCTTCCTCTTGAGATGTTTCACTTGAAGTGCTATCATCTGGTACTCGAAAATGATTCCCACTGGAAGAGCTCATCTGCTGATTAGCCTTCAGCTTTGAAGTCTGTCCTTTATTATTCTTTGCAATATCATGATTCAGGGAAAGTTCACTACATTAAACAGAAAAAAAAAATACCACTTGAGTAACTTTACAGAAAATATTTCTTTGAAACAGACATAAGATGATGTCAGAAAGTCAGACCTGTCAGATCTCAAAAATAACTGAGATTAAAAATATCTCTGATAAAAAACAGACTTAACTCCAAGGATTGTGGAGTATTTAAAAAACCTTGCCCTAGGAATGAGGGGGGAATGTGGAACCTGAATGAGATTCAGGCAGTATCTTATATTCACATTAGAGGAAGTATTAAGAGCAGAGATCTTTGAAGGACAGACAGAAAAACCCCCTGCTTAGGACTTCATAAAAATATCAATGCCTCCTTCAAACTTTTAATATTCATTTGGTAATATCTTTTCCCTCTTCCTAAAAAATAGTGTTTTTCTTAAATGTTTGTGAAGCAGTGGTCTGCTCAGTATTGCTTTCAGCATCAAAGAAACTGCTTCAACTAGCACAATATTAGAAAATCTGAAAGATACTTAAGCATTCCTACAGATATGAATTAGAGATCATGTCTTTAGTTTCTACTTTCACTGGCATTTTAATAATTTCTGACCTTTCCTCAGGTGAAAAATTCTTGTTGGCTTTTTCTTCTGTAGTGTTTTCATCCTCCATTTTCAAAGAGTCATTCTTCTTTAGTGTAAGCTTTTCTTTCATTTGCTGATTAGTAATGTTGGCTGGTGGTGTATTTAATTTATCAACATTTTCTTCTTTCGCCACTGTCTGTGTATTGAAACTTCTCTCTTTGTTTTTTTCCTTCTCAACCTACAAAAATAAAGTTTCAAGTATTAATCAGTCTTTCCATAAAAGAGAAACACAACATCCAAGATGGAATAATTCAGGGTTTACCTCTGAAGAAGTGTAAAATGAAAAAAAATATAGACAAGTATTTTCACAAAAATTACATTACAAAATGTATTGCTATTGAAAGTCCTTCAAATTCACTCATGATCCTATGATGTAACAGAAACATGGTCCTTAGAAAGAAAACAACAATGTATCTTAAACCATGAACAACAAAAATACAAAAGCATTACTGATGGATTAAGGAGTTAGAAGGACTGCACAATGTTTGTTATAAAAACAGAAATAAAAAAAAATCAAATGGAAGTGTGCTTGGTTACTGCTTCCTCCACGGAGGGTAGGCAGGGTAGCAGGGAAAAAGATGCCAAACCCACAAGTAGAAACAACTCCAATCACAGCATACAGGAATTTAAGTGAAGGGCAATGAGGACACACCATGCAGAAATCATAGCAAATGAGAAGGTGAGTCAAGACCCTGTTCAGAAGCTATTTTCATTCTTTGTTTCAGAAACAAAACTGATTTAACTGTGTGCACTTCTTTTAATGTCAATGAAGTGATAACTTCTTACACTGGAACTGAGTGCCACATAGTGTTAAAGTGGAACAACAGTGCATTCTGTGTTTTCTGAAAAAGGGGAAAAGGCAACTCTCCACTGCTGTCTTTATTCATAAGTACTGTATTTTCATTCAAACAACTAATTTGCACAAAGCTTCTTCATTTAATGATGAATAGCTGAAATGAACAGGACCATTGATATGGAGAAAGACAAAGAATAAGGAGTAGCAGGTGAACTACCTCTTTTTGCAGCTGTACCTTCTCTTTCTCCAAAGCCAGGAATACTGCTTGCAATATTCCTACCTTACTCTTAAATCTTTCCATATCTCTTTTTAGCTCTTCATCAAGACTCCTGTCCAGCACGTCACACGATTCCTGAGCACTAATGAAAAGACTTCCAGTTTCTCCTATATTACTGTTGATACAGCAGTCCTTGGGAACATCATCATTAAATCCAGAGTACTTTTTAAGTTTCATTTCTGTTACAGAATGTACACTTTCATCACTTGCACAAACAGGTCTTATTTGAGGAAGAATATTAGAAATGTCACCCAAAATACTTGATTCTAAGCTATGTCTCAGGCAGTAAGCAGGACCTTCCTCTGCACTTTTACTATTTGCATTATCATTTTCTTCTGTTTCCATAGTAGGCATTTTCTTTTTCTCTCCTTTAGCTAGAGACACCTTTGTGTTATTTACATTGTTAATGCCAGCTTCTTCATCTGTATTCCAGGTATCTTCTACATTTGTCTTTAAGCTATTTTGATCAGGAAGAACATCATGACTTGGAAATACAATTTCCATTTTGGGTATTTTTCCACCTAGTGTAGTTTTAATATCCCCAAATTCACCTTGGCTTTCTAAATTATTGCTTGATTCTGTCACAGGAGATGAAAAAATGTGATAACTTCTCAATTCTTCACCAATGCCATCTTCTGGTATTTCTTCCACAAGTGAAGCTGTTTCCCCAGCTTCATTTTCACCAAACAACTGCTTCAGCTCTGCTGTAATGTTTTTGAAATTTGTTTTCAATTCCCTTTTCTCATTTTCAACCCACATTCTTTCATATCTTTCTTCCCAAGGTTTTAGATTTAACTCCTTGTCAGCACTGTGCGATTCCTTATTTTTTGTTAGGGCTTCCTGATGTGAAACTTCTGCTTTGTCAGTCTGATTTTCACATGCTGTTTTTTCTATCAAGTTAGTAGATTCTAAAATATATTTATCCTTAAGTAAACAGGTACAGACAAAAAGATTACCAAGAAAAAGGAAGTTAATCTAGGTAATTTCCATTGCAAACTCATCCCGTCACGTAACAGAAATAACAGCATCAAGATATTCTGAAAGCAATTTTTATAATATAAATCAAAGGATACTAAATTAAAGGTTCACTGACTCACCTTTTTCTTAAAAATAAAGGACTTACTAGCTACTAGGACTTATTAGAGATAACAGCTTTTCCAGGATTGGAGTTGTCTAGACGAGGGTTACTTTCACCTTTAGGCCCGCTTGCTTTCTGTAACCAGTGGCCTTTGTTAGAAAGCAATTTATTTTTTCATGTTTGCTGCTTTAATACCACTTTTCTTTGGAACTGCCCATGTTTCCTCACCTTCCTTCCTCCATACTGTCTGGCATTTTACAATCCCCTGCCAGCTAAGCTAATACAGTGTAAATGAACATGATAACCTTTTTACTGTCCACAACATGGACAACTGGGCCTATTTCTTCACCCAAGGCACAGATATGTTAAATTTCATTCCAAGATCCAAAGAAACGCATTTATGAGGGAAACCTGTCCATTCTTTCCCTCATCCCAAAAGTCAGGAACCCAAACTTATGTGAAAACCATACCATGGCTCACTCAACCTCCTCCAGTCTCTGACCCCACACCCTGCTCCTCACAGGCTCCTTCCCCATTGCTTCCTAGTGCCTTCCATACAGGCCTGTGTCTCAGTCCCCAGGGCTAAAACCATTCACCTCCTCTCTCTCGTTAGCCAAGCCCTTCTCTGTGCCAAATTCCTGCTTTCAGGACAGGGAAGGAGCACCTCAGCCAGCTCCCATCTGTCTCAGCCTCACCATCCCCAGGTTCACTGCCCAGCCACTACCACTTCCAGTAGGCCTTAGTTCCATGCTCTGCCTGTCAATATAAAGCATATTCCTTTGTCATCACACATGGGTGTGGGGTAGAAGTCATTTGTTCCACTGTCCCTTGAGGTGCTACAGAAGACTCCAGACCCCTCTATCCAGCCCTGTCCCTCTCCTGCTGTAGGCCCAACACAAACAGGATGTCTGCCTTATTCCTGTCTGAAATGCCCTCTGAAAAAAAACCATTTCGAACACTTACTAACATGGCCAAACAAGCACATATTTTGCAGAGACAGGGAAAGCACTGGTCACAAAATTTAACTTTTTTCTGTTTCCTCTTCTGTTATGAAATGGAAGGCCAGGCATACTTAATCAAAATCAAATTGATCAGCATACTGTAGACAAATTCCCTTCTTTACTTGAATGTGCATGTTGCATAGGGAAAAAAAAGAATTTGACTGCACTGTTTCTCAGCACTGTGCAAAAGGAAGAACACTAAATAAGGCATAAGCAGACCAGCTGGAAACAAATTAGTGTAACAGCAAGTATCCAACATAACAACAAGGATTTTTCCTCATTATAAGAAGACTGTATTCCATTTTACTTCAGGCTGTCATACAACCTTTATCTACAGAATTCTCCAGAATTACTTACACTTTGACTGGTAAGTTTTCTTCACTTTACATGTATATAACATATAATTCTTAGCTTTACAGTGTATAATACAATTTACTGCTTCAGGCTCCTAATTCAAAACCTTTGGTGTTACATACCCACACTCCATAGTTTTCAATGGCATCCTTATCTTCTTTTTCAGCTGCTGATGACATATGAAAAGTAGATCCTGAGTACTCACCTACAATGAGAAAACTATATTTTGATAACCAGCATGACCTAATACTACTTACATTTAGAGTGCATCTTGAATCATATTTGTGAGAAAAATCTTAACACAAAATAATGCATTGCCACTAATTTGTGAGCTCTTAGAGACAAAAATTACCCTAAAACAGATGGAAGATGTATCTGTGTACACTGCTTTCTTACAGGGCTTTTAAAGGAAATTTGCTGAAAATTGCTGCAAGTGGTGACAAATTAACCAATCCTCTTTCTTAAAGGTGCATTATCTTGATCTTGCTCTTTGAAACAGTGAGCCATACAGTAAATAGTTACATGGCTCCAGCAGCTGTAATTCCCCTATGTGTATATGTGCAGTACACAAAAAATCATGAAAAAAAAAATCACAGCTTTGAAATATTTTAAGGCCCTAGCTTTACTTTGTCCATGAAACAAATCTGTTTCTAGACATGGATCTGGACTGAGTATTTCAAACTGCTACCTTATCTGTTGCCAAATGGAAAATTGAAAGACAGACTTGTGTAATGCTGAGAAACAATCCATGATCTGAACACTTTTCTTATATTGTTGAAAACTGGATTCCACTCTTCCCTCTCTCAGAATTTCTATATAATATGGGCAGGTCACAAACTTCTCAGATGTATTCACTCAGTCTGGCAGCCTACCCTGAATCTCTGTTACACCAGAGAGCTGCACTCCAGATAATCCCAGACACAATCTAGAAACAGCACCTCACTGTCATTGTTCTTGTGGAAGTCATATTGTACACTTTCAAGTGAGAAGCTTTCAGAAAAAAATGAGTCTTAGCAACTCAATTGGGGAATCTAAAAACAAGAGATGGAGGATTTTCACCCTTATCACTCTGCACCCCCTGTCTTGCTCCATAAGGTCATGGATTCTATACAATAGTATTTCTATATACAAAGCTTCACTGCTAAAGAGGGACACAATATCCTTCCTACAAAAAAATGAGCAAGACTGAGAAAAATACATAGGTATCATCATAAAAACACAAAAGGGCACAACCTCACTTCTTGGCATCTTTGCTTTAGGTGAACACTTTTGCAAGCCTTGCTTAAAGAGTTCTTCACATTTGATACAAGCTCAGAGTTGCAACTTTATGTCCAAACTCCTCAGTCAGCCAAAGGTCTCCAGAGGTCAATTCTGACCCCAAGTTACACAGTGTGAAGTAACAACCTTTTCCTCCCATCTCACTGCTAGGTAAAATTTCTGAGATTTTTTGTAGATTTGATTGTTGGATATTTCATACAAGGCATTACACAACAGTCATTAGTGGATTGACAGCACTTCTTTCACAGGGTTGCTATGATGATCTCTTGATGACTGATGCATTTCAGATAGTCTGATAAATACTAAAGACAATAATAACAGCAATAATTAGGGATAATGTTCTACAAGGAACACAGGCATTTTCCCTTTTCCTTGTTTTTCAGCAAGAGGAGCTTTAGACTTTACTCATGCTTATAGATATCCCAATACCAAGCTGTTTGCTGGTACAGATGAAGGCTCCAGCCAGCAGTAAAACCAGACAGATGCTGGTGGCCAAGGAATATCTGCAGGTAGCACCACAGAAATTACTATGCAGAGGGTATTCTAAGTTATCACTATCAAGACAGCTGTAATCAAAAGCAACTCTAACTCCCATTTAGTCTTGCTCATCAGAGAAGTTTTCAACAGCAACTATGTTGAGTTTGAAGTCTCCGTCTTCAAGAAAGATTTTAGGATCTTTGGAGCCCATAAGATCTGTTTCATATAATGTTTAACCAATCTTGAAATTTCTGTGTAACTGGCAGAGAGAAAGGGAAAAGGCAGGAAAGACACAAGGCATCAATGTTCCTCCACCTGCAGGACTGCCTGAGAAGGGGAATGACAACATGTACACTGGAGGAAGCCATCATCATGGAAGAGTAGACTGTAGGAGGGAGCAAACATGTACAGGTACATATTTCACTAGTCCTTCTGCTTCCAGAACACCTTGTTAGCACCATTAACTTAAAATTAAGAAAGATTTGCGATTACAATGTGTCTGTCCATGAAAGAACATGACAAAGAGACGGTCATGAATACCTTCAATATCCTCAACATCTTCTATATCAAATTCCTGCAATAGATCTGCAAAACATAAAACAGATGCCTTATTAAATACCCCTATAAGATTATGAAGCTAAATCCAGAACCACTTAAGGCAAATATTACCTGATTTCTGCTGCCTGTTTTCATGAGAAGTTTTGTTCATTTCCAAAGAAGAAATGGGAGTCTTCAGCTATGAAAGAGAATTCAGTGTTAAAACATCAAATTCAAAGCAACTACTAACTATTTAATGAGCAGAATAAGTAGTCAGTCTTACATGAAGAAATACTTACCTGTGAATTGTTGGGTTTCTCCAAAAAGCCTGGAAGTGAAAAATATTTTGGGAAATGTTATTTTTTTAAATTGTGGGTACATTTTACTCCATTCAATATCAGTAGTTTCTACAACTAAGTATTAGTCACAAGCATTATTTCATCAAGACTACAATACTGAACATTCCGTTTACCTCATCATGCAGCATGTGTCTTAGTATGCAAGAAAAGAACAATGCACACTTCCCATCATACACCTTGGATTTAAAAAATTATTATCACAGAACTAGGACATTATAGGTGAAGCAGTAAAGTCATGCTTGTTAACAGAACAAGATTAAAATATTTAGTCCTTTTGAGGAGTTGAATCCTGCTTTCTAAAAGGATTATTTCAAAAGCCAAAGCTGGTCTGCTGCAATAAATGATCATCAAATAGCCCTATGACTGTGATTATTCTACAAGTGCTTAATATTGAGGAGCATTTTCTTTTCCATTGATGGAACTAAGAAAGCATGGGTGCAGACAGAGAAACCTCATATATGTCTAACAAGGTAAAATCAAGGCAGTGCTCATCAGATTGTTGTGGTTTAGCTTGCAGGGGAACAACAGAAACAAATGTTGTCTGGTTTTAATCTACATTTATAGTATAGTTCCAAATATTTTTTAAAATTTTGTTCAACATTAAATAATTTCCAAACCCACACAATCCCACCTATACTTCTCAAATCCTCCGCTTAAGTCATGTTATGGTTTGAGTCCTCTCACTAAAGAAGTATATGAAAGGATACTTAGAATTATTAAGAATGGCTCCATGGCAAGAATTCTATATTTAAATAAAATTGTTCATACTTTATATTTTAAAAAATCCAAACCAGCATTAAAAAAACAAACAGTATTCAATTTCAGTAAACCTGGTGGTCCAGCAGTGTGGAAAGACCTTAGAAAGATCACCATAACCACCTCTCACCATCTTTTCACACTAATCCTAAACCTGTTTTAGTAGAATTCTTGTCTAAGCAGAATTCCATGACAAACAGTTAACTACATTTGAAACTCTTGGAAGCTTGTAAAGTTTTGCTCAAGGCACTCAAGAGACAGTGTCACGAACTCCAGGCAGAAATCCTCAGCAAAAATCCCTGTACTTGTAGTCCTACTTTAGCTCCTAGGCAAAGCACAACATAAAGTTATCAAAATGCTATCAAAGGTTAAGCTAGGGGCAACAAAAATGCTAAGCCAGATCACAGCTGTCTTCTGCTGCATTATCATCTAAGAATGGTCAGTCCTAATAGACATACACTGTCATCACTATGAAACAAGAACCTGAACTAGATACTCACTGGAGGAACACAAGTAATGCAAAGAATTTCCTTTACAAACTGGCCAGCAAGTGCTATGATTACTGGCATTAGTTAACAAACAATAAGAACTTCATTGGTATGGTTCACACTCATATCGTGACAGCATTTCTAGGACAGACACTGATAAAAGTTTACTGTAAGCTTATAAATGCTTACAGACAAACACTAGCCCACCAGGAAATTACCATTGTCACTTTCCCCTGAAACAAATTGGGAGCATGCTCCATGTCTCTCTGCAGCTGGGAGCAGCACACTACATGGCATCTTATCTGGCATTTCGGAATCCGCCTGTGTAACCTAAAACACGTGAATGAAAATTAGTACAAATGCATTTTCAATTCTATTCTATATTATAAGTTCCTGCTAAACCAATTCATGTAGCACGGTATCTAAGTATATTCTAGATACAAAAATGTTTTTTAAGGCTCTTGGCAAGAATCCATCAGAACACAGTATATTGGAAAATCACACCAATTGTGTTTGTTTTCAGATCTTAAGCAAAAACTTCATGCCACTATTCTGCCACGCTGACAAACCTTGACAGACTGGATAACCACAAAGAAGAATTAACATGGTAACTCAAGATACAGGTTGTGAACCAACAGCTACATGTCTGCAGTGGTCCAACATTAGTCCTGAACTTGTATATGACATTCAAGCTGGTACTGACATTCCCTGCAGCAGGGAATGAACACAGTGCTGCTCTCAATTGCAAGAGCCATTTAGATTGAACAAAGATTAGCAAGGCAGAGCTTAAAATTACCTTGAAACTAACAATGTTTGAGCCTTGTATTTTTAAGAAGGGGATGGGAAGAGTTCTTTTTTTTAAAAGAAGAACCAGAGGGACTTAGCTACAGACCTTGCTGATTGTCATGGACAGAAAAAATGAAAAAGGCAAACAGGGCCAGCATGTGCAGTGTGCCTCTGTTGAACATGATTTTAAAGAGGGCCAGAGTAACCTACAAAAGGTGGAGAGGATCTGTTCAGAAGCAGCAAGCCATCTAGCTTGTAGAGCCCAAGGGCAACAGCTAACCAGGTCAGCAGACTGGGGCAGTATGGTGAAAAAGCAATAATCCTGCCAGCCTCTGCAAAAAGGTCAGAATATTTTAAGCAGCAAGGAACTTCACTGTTTCAGGACTATACTAGAACCCAAACTCAGCCAGTTGCTGTGACCCAAGCCATTAGCTCACCCTAACTTCATCCCAATCCTAACTGAGCAGCTGGCCTACAGCAGAATTATTTCAAGGGCCCCCAGTTACAAATACACAGCACAAGGAAGAAAAGAGGAAATAAGCCTTATCAACAGTAGTGTCCAAATGAAAAGGAAGCTCTCAAGTGATTCTGGATCTTTCTTCTACTTCCTGCAGTGGAAACCCTTGTGTCCTTCACAAAAAGTACCTCGGAATCCCAGGGAGATTCAGCATCTTCCTCTTGCTCTGCTCCCACTGTTGGAAGGGCACCTACAAATAAGGTAAGAAGTGAGATACTTGAGTGTTTGTACATCCAAAGATGCAGGTTCCACTGATGAGGACAAACTAAGAAGCAAGTTTTATTCAAGCGCTTCTTCCCACCCAGACACATCATGTTATCTCCTTTACACTTCCAGTTTCTTTTGCTTCCTTTCTATCAGAAGATAGCTATGCACAACAGCTAGCAAAGCTACAGGCAATATCCAACATACTTGGGTAACGTTCAGGAAGATACTTCAGTATCCTGCAGTTCTGCTCTATACAGAGTTAAGGTCTCCAGCCTACAGCTCCAAAATTTGGCATTTGCTATCACTTTCCATTGTACAGGGGGTACCACAGAAACACTATCCAAAACCTCCTCACACTAACATGCACAAAGTCACCAAGAAACAATCCTCCCTTTGTTGTGCTACTAGGAAAGATCTTCCCTGACAGAGTTGTTACCTGGCCCCTTCCCAGAAGCTACACACCTAAGCATTGCCATTTAAAAATTGAGGCTCACACCTCAAACACTTAACCTAAACACACAAAAGCCATTTCTGTCTTGGGGGTGTGGAATTAAAATCCAAACCTCTTCCCTACAATTTTAAGGGTCAGTCTCAGGGGGTTACTAGCCAGATTTTACAATCGTATTTCTATTTGAAGCTACTCCATTAGGAAAAATTGATTCAGGATTCAATTGTGTGAGCACACACACACAAAGCAGGAGCAAGAACCTGGATGTCTGTGAGGGCACCCAACCCAGAAGAGGCAACTGCTGGTTCCAAGCTGAACTCTGACTACTTACACTATGCCAGATACATACTTACAGTAAACACATAAAAGTAGATGAGCAGGTACAGGCACAACACTACAGCAGGTTCTGCCAGTGCCCCCTGTGCAGCATCTGAGCAGCAGCTACACATGCTCTAGTAACATCTCTGGAGACAGACAATGGAAATGGTGCTTTGTCTTCCCACTGTCAGACCTCAGGTAAGTACCAAAGTGCTCTACTTTGACTAGGCTGGTAATGTTTCCAAGCACACATATGTGGTGCTGGAGAGACCTTCTACATTTTGAAACTGGACAAGGTGAGGCACTGAACAGCTTTCTCTCAGCTTGACTCAAATCCTTCCCTGGCTTCAGCCAAGAGCAATTACAGCCATTCAGTGTGACAGTACTTGTGATAAAAGGGAATACTGTTGTCACTCAAGACCTTTCAGACCTCCTTCTCTTTGTTATCTGTGCATTTTGTTCACATCACTTCAGGAAGAACATAGCAACAAGTCAAGCATGGCACTTGCTTCGTATTGCATTGCTTCATGCCCAATGCTACAATTTCAGTTCTTTAAGAATGAATGAAAAGCAATACAATCTGCTTTCCTTCTCTGCCAGTGCCCACTGGGACTCACAGGAAAGAGAAAATTTTGCTATTGTAGGAGACAATCACCATTTTAGCTCATTTATGATGCATTAATATTTGTAGAGGAAGAACTTGGGTCAGGATTTACAAAGTCATTTCTCTCACCAGAATTGTCCTTTGAAGCTTTGTGGACTTCATGCCTATCATTACAAACAGAATTTTTCACATTCTTAGCAACTGTAATTTGTAGCTTTTTGCCAGCATCCTCCTTCTCTTCATGTTCAGATGATTCTTCCTAAAAGAGACCAACCAAAACAGCTGAAAAGAACAGTAACACCCATTATCTTTGCTGTACCTCCATAAGCAATTCCTCATGTCAGTCTAACTCCAGCTTCATTTAAGCTCCAACATTCCAGAGCATATTTCTTTTTTTCCTCTACTTTGCTCCATGCAAAGTCATTAGTTTCCTGCTCTCAATCTTATACAAAATTCTTTTTGTTTCCTCACTTTCAGCTATCATAACATGAATTTTCCTAAATGGTAGTAAAACTTCACAGATAAAAGCTGTAACATAGAACTTAGAAAAATCTAACTGATTCCAGAGTGTACTGCCTATTCTTTTTCCATACTATAATGTATTACCACACCATAGCAAAGAAACTGTAAGACACTAACATCAAAAATGGATGATCAAAAGATGGATATATGTGAAAAATAAGTATTATGAGAAATCTGATTTAGTATGTGTTTCTTACTTATCTGACCCTTAGAAAATACCCTTGTGATTGAATCATCCTTATAAACTTACTTCGCTGCTTGAATGAAATGCTGCTCTCAAATTTTCTTCTGGCTTATTTAAGTGCAAAATTTCACCTTCTTTTTTCAGTGGTTTATAGACTTTATTGTCTACTCCTTCATATTCCTCTTCTTCAGTATCTTCACCATCCACATGTTCAAGTATGACAGACGTTGGTCTTTCCCTTTCAGGTCCCGAGGATTTTTCTGCTAACCAAGAATTATTGTCACTTTCAGAGCCATCACTGAAGTTTGGCCTTTTCTCCTTAACAGCACAACTATCTGAGAGAGGCTGAGGTATCTCTTTTTTCCAGTCTGTCCCTTCAGAGTTTGGAAAACAGGAGTCAGTGTTTCTGTGAAATTTCTCCTCAATCATGCTTTTTCTGTTGCAGCTTTCTTGAATATCTTGCAGATTATTTAGATTTTGAAAGACAGCTTGTTTAGGTACTGACTTGCAAGATATTTCATTATTCATGACCTTTGGAGAAACTGCTGTTATATTTTCTTGAAACCTTTCACAAGACCCAGCTATGAAAGACACAGGAGTATCAACAGATTCCTCCAGCTTTTCATCATGCTCTTTATTTATTTCATCATCATCACAGACATTTCCTGTTCCACATTGAGCATCCCCTTCATACTTGGCTTTACTCAAATACTCTAATTTCTGATTAATTTCCCCTTTAGGTTCTGTTTTCTCCTCTTCCAGTATTTCGTTAGACTGAGTTTCTTCATCCTTCAACTCCTCCTCCTCCTTTTCATCTTCAGTAAAATCTTCATCATCATCTTCTTCCTCCTCCTCCTCATAATCTTCATCACCATCTTCATTGTCATTTTCATCCTCTTCTTCTTCTTCCTCCTCCTCCTCCAATTCTTCTTCATCCAGGTTGCTTGCAGCTGAGACATCTTGATTAAACAATTCTTCACTGTCCCCTTTATTCACATTTGCACCTGATGGGATTCTTTGTTTGAGACTTTTCTTTGGTGACTTAGGACTTTCAATTCTAGAACCACCACCATCATCTTAAAGTACAAAAAAAAAAAGAAAAATGCATGTAAACAGAAAGAATTAGGTAAACAGTAATAGGGATGTTTTCAGATTAATGTACAAGAGAGGAGCCATTTGGGAATGTCTAGAAATAGAGAGGTTGGGCAGGATGGAGGATGAACTTGATGAAGGAAAGGGGCTTAAGAGGTGATTAATATCTTCATTTTAATGACTTATTTTATTCTGAATTATTCAGTACCATGTTTGCAAAGTGCTACTTTTATCATTTACTATTAAAAAAAAAAAAAAAAACCTACTTAGCAAGTCTACCTTATATATCAATACATCATTCAACCTTTTGCAAATTAACTTACTGTTTTTCCTGAACTGCTGTGATGCATTCATTAACAGTGTCAGGTTTGGCTTCTGCAGCTTCTGTAAATGAAGATTTAAGATTTTTTTTAACAGTAACAACAACAAATCCTTTGTTCACATCAAATCTTGAACAGTAAATACATTCACTGTCCTTATGATAATGCTGGCTCCACCCTACACTTCTAACTACACAAACACTCCTCTCATATCTAATTCAGTAGGTAAGTGCAGGCACACTTCTGCAAATTGTTTCCAAAAATGCTTACGTGCATAACTGTTCTAAAAATCTGTTTCTAACATGTGCAATATATAAGTAAAATTCAATTATATTTAGAAGTGCATTTTCAGGATGCTTACTTGCAAATGTACACAAGGTAACTGTTAACATCCCCATACTTAATGCATAAATTTAGTCCGTGCAAGTACACTTAAAAAATACCCCTAAATTTCAAAATCATGGCAGAAAAATGTATCATTTCTATTTACATCAGTGCAAGAAAATAAAATCAAGTTAAAACTAAACATGCTTGCATCTCCAGCATTACAGAGTGGGTTGAACTACCACACTCAGGTTCTGCATCACAGCACAATGCCAATGCAACAGATGATGCTCCAGACATCACTCAGAAGTTCATAATTCTACAGATCATTAGTAAAAACAGTAGGCATAAGAGTTTGTAACTAACAAAAAGAGTACTACCCAAGCATTAAAAAAAATGAGGAAAAACATGCAGTGTGAGATCACATGCAAGTACTGAATGTCATCTTATAGAAGAAAATAGATGACCCATTTGAGTAACTCATCTGCTCATTGAGTACTCTTGAGGAACCTGCTGAGGAAAGGAGAACTAGGTGATGAGGATTTTTACAGATCTTGATAAATAAATGTCCTTTATCACTTAGGAATCTATCCCCAAATTTACAGAAAACAATAACAATGGTTGGACAAGAACAGGATAGGTTATTATAATAACTTACAAATTTTTGAAGTCTGCAAATCTGACTCACATGAACAAGAAAAAAATATAAAACTATGTGGTTATCTTGTCATCTACTGCTTTTTGGCTTCAAATTACAAATCTACTGCACACTCTGTCACAGCTACAGGTCCTTTAGGAAGAAGTTACAGCAGAAGGAAGGCTGGTAGGCCAGAGATTACTTTAAAGAGAAAATAATATTGGCTAGAGCTGCAGTTTCTTTCAGTTCCAAAGAATTTGCCTTCAAAGCCCTTATTTTTACAGGATATTTTTCCTGTAAATGCACCATACCTTGGGGGTAAAATCAAGTTCCTCTTCCTCAGAGGTATGCCAACTGTCATCGCTCCCCTCTTTCTCAGAGCTTCTTTAAAAGCAAAGCAAAATGAGTACCGTGTCTCTCAAGTCATTCCTCAGGTAAGTGTTATTATTTTTAAAGTCTCACCTTATTGAGTCTCCTTGGGAGAAGTCATCTATTGCTGTTCAAACATTAATCAACATGTTGAAATTAAAATTAGCATGCTAAAAATTAACCATTTAAAAATTAAATATTTTACATGGACAACTTTGCACATCATAATAAATGACACTTTGGGTAGTAAATTCAGTACAAGGTGGCATAAACGACTGCATTTCCAAAACAAAATTGCATCTTCAAACAACACTGAATTTTAAAAAAATAAAAAAGGAAATAAAAAGACCAGAGCTATATCTCTTTTGGAGTCTTATACCTAGAAGTTTAAAAAGCATAGAAATACCCCTAAACTTAAAAAAAAGAAAAAAAAAAGCATAACATTATATACTACATTAGTAAACAATTAACAAAATGGTGGTAGTTTAGGAAGACATTAAGACTTCCAAAGTCCTCATCTTGCACACAAGTACACACCACATGCAGAGATTTATTATTTTATGCAGCATTATGTCTAACATTATGCTAACATTACACTATCAGCTGCTCTACCCAGATATAGATTGTTTTGCAAAGGTAATGAAAATCAAACTCTAAAGCTCAAGTAGAAGAATCACCAACACTTCTGTACACTGCAGCGAAAAGGGAATTCAGCAGACACAAGTGGCAAACCCAGGGCACTCTATAGGACACTCCAAGCTTTTATCAGTGTTACAAACACGACTTGCACGTAGGGTAATAGGATAAATAAGGTCAGAAGGAACCTCAGGAAGTCTCTTAGCCAGCCTTCTCAAAGCAGGCTCAGTTATGAGGTCAGAGAAGGTTGTTCAGGGCTTTATCCAGTCTGGTCTTAAACACTTCCAAGGAGGGAGACTGTACAGCCTCTCTGTTTTACTGTTCCCACATCCAATTTGAAACTATTTTGTTGCCATTTATGCCTCTCATATCTCTGCCTCCTGTCAATGTACCACTGGGAAGCACCTGGCTTTGTCTTCTCCCACATACTAGAAGCTGCTGCTAGGTCCCCTGCAAATTCACTTCTCTAGGCTTAAAAATTACAGTTTCTTCAACCTGTCCTCAAAGGGCAAATACTCCTGTCCCTGATGAATCTGATGGCTTTCCACTGAGCTTGCTCAATTTTGAAAGACAAATCTCTCTTGAACTGGAGGCTCAAATTACACCTAGAGCACTGGACATAATCCAGAGAGTGCCAAGTAGAGGTGGATAATCACCTTCCTCAATCTCTTGGCTATGCTGCTCTTAATACAACTCAGGACACTGTTGTCAGGGCACCCTGCTGCTGGCTCATTCTCAGCTCACTCTGCCAAGACCCATCAGGCTTCCTCAGCAAGGCATCTCTCCTGCCAGGCAGTGCCAGCATGCTTTTAGCAAGGGGTTGTTCTTTTCCATGTGCAGATTTTCCATTTGCCCAGGCTGAATTTTGCTAGAAAGGCCTGAGAGTTCATTTACACAGTATGTCAGAGTAAATGCCTCTCAATGACAGCATTGCCCTGAAGTGCATCCACTGATCCTCCCAACTCAGGGCTATTTGCAAACTTGGTGAGAGTGCACTCCAGCATATCACTGATCCACTAAAGAAACCTGACCTCTAGGAATCCAGCTTCAAGAGTCCTAGAACCTTCTCAACTATCAACAGCTCAGATCATATAAAAGGGCTCTTCAATTCCCAAAACAGAAGGGGAAAACAAACATAACTTCCACAACTTCCAATAGTACCTATTTCGGCATTTCTCAATTCTTGATAACTAATTCTTGTCAACTATCATAACAACCAATCCAAGGTCTTAGGCAGAATCATTAAAGGGAAAAGAAAACAAAGGCATATCATCTGCCTGAAGACATCTCCTCCACTAGCAGTAAACACAAAAGAGCATGGGAATTTTGTCTGTTTTAAGGACAGGGTACGAGTAGAAATGTTCATGAGTACATCTCCAGACCTGCACTGGGCTTTTGGACAACGAAATACAGTGTGCATGCCATGTAGAGAAAGCCTAGAAGCTGAAACAAGGACAAGCTAACAGTTAAAAATACCAACACAGTCTCTAATTTTTACTGTTTCCTTTTGTAAACACACAATATTTAAATAATATTACTTACTTGTGCATACCACAGTTCCTGTTAATTCAATCAGTACCAGCAGTCTAACCTACCTGCTAATTTCCCAAGCTGAGTAAAAATGCCTCCACCAGTGTGGAGCAGTGAGTTATCATGCCTGATGGGTGACTTCAATTATATTTTCAATTAGTACTCAAGTAATCAAATGAGCTGAGTAAGTTTTCTGAAATTTTGCTGCCAATGAATAGATTAGCTCAGTTGGGTAGAGCCAGTCACTTAAGAGCTGGAGGTGATGATCTTTGTGGGTCCCTTCTAACTCCAAATATTCTGTCATCCTGTAAACAGTGACTTTAAGCAGTGATCAAGAACAAGTTACATTGTCCCTTAGAAGGCAAGAGACAAAGTTCATGAGTTACCTCTCAGACAGAACTCTGATTACAGCAGAAATGGGATCTAGAAAAGCATCTAGAAAAGCAGTCTCTGGGGATTGCTTGTTTCCACTTTAATTCAAGCCCATTTCCATTTCAGAGTAAAAGAAGGGCGTACTGAAAAAAAGATTTACTATCACGAATGACACAAAGCAAACACTAAATTCAATAATAAAGAACAAGGCAAAACATGCAAACAAACAAAAACCACACAAAGCCTGCTCTCAAATGTAGTTCATAAAACCAGAACCATCAAAATAGGAGCCTCCAGGATAATAAACATCATAGATGTGTTGATATCTGTATACTGTACAACAGATTTCATATTCTAAATGCTACTGCACAAAATACCTTTCCTTGATTTTCCTGTTCTTGATGTCTGGTTAGGAGATTGTTGCATTTCTATATCCATTTAGGAAAAGGCATGGAAAGGACAGATGGAACAATGACATCAGAATAAACTGAAATTTGCAGAAACTTGAAAAACATAAGCAGTACATCAAAACAGCTACAGCAATGGGAGAACACACTGTGACTATCAGCCTATTCTACAGTTAGAAGTGCTGGAAACAACCCAACCAGAGTCTAAAGAACTCTGCTCTCAAGGGACAGAGTCAAAGAGTAACTTAATGTACTTGCTCCATGTAAAACACCCATATTTCAGTATTTTGAAACACTGAAACATATTTTCAGAAGTATACTCTCCTGACAACTTTGTATTTCCCTCAACTCGACTACTTGTCTAGCAGAGATGCTAATTCAATTTCTTCGTGGTTGTAGAGTGCCTTACTCATACAGCACACAAAAGTCCTTATTCTAAGCATCTCAAAAATCCATATGTGTCAAGAACCAAACTCTGGAGACTATCCAGAAGTTTCAAGGAAATCTTGGCTCCCTGTACTCAGACCAGCATGCAACTTTGAGACATGATGTTATTTACACACACTCATCTTAAGTTACAGTTTTAGCATGTTTGTTATCCCTTGCTAAAATAGAAACCCAGTAACTTGTTGCCTTAAACCAGCTTATCTTAAAAGTTGTGTCAGTTGGTGCCTGATACAAACATAGGCCACTTCTACCTCAGTTTGAAGAGTCCTGCTTTCATTCATTTGACCATGCTGAACCACTCAGACATGACAAGAGAGCAGCATGTTCCCCCAGGGCTACAGAGCAGGCCACAAATGGACCAGAATGGGTGCATTGACTGGTGTATCACACATGTGTCTGTGTGTGTACATGACTGTGTGTTGTGGAACAGAAGATGCATAAATCACTATGCATTTGCTCTACTCATCCCACCTAGTAAAATGCAAGAATTCATTCTGTGATTGCAGCTAACTGACACCAAATTCCTTCATGATGCCCTATTTGTGTCAGAACAGAAGGGAGACCTGCTTCTATCGACTTTACCACAGGGAAGGAATGCACTTGTATCAAAACAAGATACATTTAAAGAGTTAAGAAAGGACTGCATGATGGTTTCTCATGTCTTTTACATTTCTCAGCTTTCTGAAGGGATAATACAGGACAGCTATTACTGAACTTGGGAGACAGAAATCTGGATTCTTTTCAAAGAGCTCTATGATGGAAACCCAACAGTTTCCATAGGGACCCAGGAACATGAAAGGAACAACACATCACACAGTATTCATATAAACAAAAGTCAACTTTTGAAGTAGGCTGAATTACTCACTAGAGGAGAGTATTTTGAAAAATATTCAACAGGTGCAAAATCAGCAAAAGGAACAAAGACAACACTGAAGATCCCAGAAAAATTGTACAGAAGAGCAACAGAAACAAAATTAATTCCAAAATAGGTTTCTCTGTTCTCCTGAGATCATTCCAAGTTCTCCTCTAACAGAGGCTTCAAAGTCTGTTACTGCAGCATATGAGAAGAACTCTCATGGTACAGGACCTGTACTTTTTGTGGGCAAGTTAGAGACTGCAGAATTAATGCAGGTGAATATTTTCTTTATGTTACTAATATCTAAGAGACAGTAACAGTGTGCGCTGTTTGGGCAAAAGCAACAAACCACCTGTACCAAAATCTTTAAAGAACAAAAAAATCTCTGCAAACTATCAAGAAACTTTCCAAATCTCTGACTAGGTCAAATCAAGGGTTCCTAAGTGAAAGCAACAAAGCCTGACTCTGAAGTAAATTCCTGTATCTAGGAAAGGTCAGTGAGGAAGAATATCCCATATTTTGCTCTTTTTTTCTAGACATATTTAAAAATGGAGTAAAGAAGTGTATTTAAAGGAATAATGAATTGTGTTTGAGCAGCGTCTTCTGTCCATTTGCCACACAGTACCAAAGTAACGCCCCTAAAAATTCAGAAAGAATAAAATCTCCCACTTGTAGGGCTTGAAATGTAAAGAACAAGACAAACTATTTCATTTATACTAAGGCATTCATTTTCTAAGATTCCTCTAGGACTCTGAGCTCATAACCATAGGCTGAATTTTTAAAACTCACTGAAGGAGTTAATTTTTTCATCACAAGGCAATTTATGTTTTCTGGATCACAAGGTAATAACTATTTCCTTTAAAAAAATCATAAAAATTACTGAAAGTGGAAGAAAAGCATTATTTTTATTGTAAATCAAACTATGCTCTAGCCAACACAGCATTCACAGACACTGCAATGTTATTGCCAACAAAGTTACTTTTCCAATATAATATTTGCTAAGTGTGTCTCTACAGCACCTACATGGAAACAGCTATAACTGATTTTGAGAAACAGGACATGCAAAAAGGACCTTAGTGCAGATGGAACTATTAAGATTAAAATGAAGACACAAACTCCATGAAAATCAACAAGACACATACCTTTCTGCTCATTTCTCTGTTGCTTCCCAAGTACAGAAAGAGGAACAACTACTCAGGTAGAACCACTGCTTTTGTAACTGGATTTTCACAATCTGAGTTGCCATCTCTAGGTAAAAGTATACACTTGAAATGTAAACACTTTTGCCTAGTTCCTTCCCTATCCTCCTCTCTCTCTTAAGGAAAACCCAAATAGGTGGACAGTCTGACAGACAGAAAGTAACAGCCCTAAGAAGTGAATACAGAGTGCAAACCAATGCTTTCACAGCCTGACAAGCAGCACTTCCAACTATCATCAAATAAGCACATTGACAAAGCTAGTGCTACTCCATCTGATGCCTCCACTAAAGCCAATGGTGAACACAGTAAGCACTAAGAACACAAACCCACTAAAAAAGCCACACTGATTCTCCTTATGAGCTACTCCCTGGTGAAGGGTCTTACCTCCTCTGTCCACAGCAGGTGCTCCCAACGTGAAGCCAGCAGCTGCTGCCCTGTGTGGAGTGCCAAGTGCTGTGATGCCTCGTGCACCACCACCTGCAGAAGTTTCTCCTGTGTTTTCCCAGTCCGCATATTCTGCCAGTTGTTTGCTAAGACTGTACAGAAAAGAGAGGAAATGCATTAGGTAAAAAATAATCCTGTACCAGCACATACCATTTAATAGAAGAGTTAACAGCCAGTACTTATCCAACCTATTCTTATCCCATCCACAGCCATTTAGATTTATATGCATTTACTGTGTGACTATTACACACATCAATATTCATTACAGCCATGTTCACTCTATGGCCATATTCAAACCAAAGAAGGTATTAACTCTTGCTTGGTACCTGTCAAGCTTCACCTCTGGAAAACTGTGGGATACAGATATATTTTAAAGTTTATATTGAGCAAACGTGAGCTTGGTAATAAAACTTGAAATCTAACAGAGAACTCTGGGTAAAAATTTTCCTCAACTTCCAAGTTCACACTAGACACTGGAATGATACATATTAGAAGACAGGAGGACATGACCACAAGCTGTGCTGGGGAAGGTTAAACTGGATATTAGGAAAAATTACTTCAGGGAAAGGGTTATCAGGCATTATAACAGACTGACCAGTGAAGCTGTTGAGTCACCAGCTGTGGAGGTATTTGAAAGATGTTGTAGATTGGCACTTAGGGATGTGGTTTAGTGGTGGGCTTGGCAGTGTTAGGTTGATTCTTAGGGGCCTTTTCCAATTTAAATGATTCTATGAAGACATCACTGAGAGCACCTTCAACACAAGTCTCAGCACACTATTAAACAAACCTTGGTGCTGTTATCAAAAACCATACTGATAACTGACAACTTACTCTAATGATACAGTTTAAAATTTACCTAGAATATCCATGAATAACAGCATAATCCTCAGCTGTCCATCCATTAGTGTCTTTATGGGAAACATCAGCACCATACCGAAGAAGAACCTTTATCACATTAAGCTCTCCACCAGAAGCAGCAGTCATAAGAGGGGTTCTGAAGGATCCAAGAAATATGATATGAAATAGATTGCTTTACAGTCACCAGAAATATTTTTGTTTCTGTTTGCCCTCAAAAAAGTGTACTTTAAAATGAACAAAAGAAAAAGCATTTTTCATTAAGATAAACAATAAAATGGGAGAGGTCTCAAAACAATTAAATGTTTAATCTTAAAACAAAGCTTTCACACACACAATACTTAGAAATTCTACTACTATGCAGGAGATGACTTTTCAATGTGAGGGAATGCCACTGAGCCAGTGGCAGGCTTCCTTCCTGCCAGAAAGGCCATCACACAGAGTAACATTTTGCAATCCTCAATGTGGAAAGCATCGAATGAGATACAACAGCAATCGCTGAAGTACAACAATCTTTCACAAGTCACACAGAAGTAACTGCTTCTGTGGGGCTCCTTGTTCTATATTTTTTTCAAACCTCACTCCCATGTCTCTCTCAGGCCAAGCTGAAGAATATTAGAGACCCAAGTAAAGTTTTGACAGTCCCTCACCTTTCACACTGATCTCGAGCATGCACGTCAGCTCCTTTTTTAAGGAGAAACTCCATTATTTCTCCATGATGTTCGGAGATAGCAAGAATAAGAGGGGTACATCCCTCCTGAAAGGGCAGATAAAGTTAAAAATCAAAGTTAAAAAAACCAAAAAAACCCAACCAAACAAAACTTTATTGTGAATGCAACTTTTGGAAAGCACTTCACTAACAAATATAAAATTCACCTTATTTTGGGCATCAATATTCGCATCATGCTGAAGTAACAGCCCTGCTACAGCAGTATTGCCAGACAGAACAGCCAGGTGAAGGGCAGTGTTGCCATCAGCATCTGCCAGATTGGGGTCAGCACCATGTTCTAGCAGAATAGCCACACATTTTTCTTGCTGGCATTGCACTGCCTGGAAACAAAACACAAAAAACTTCCAGCATTTACAGTTTCACTTTATAGCAATTCCTCCATCTTCCCAATACTGGGAATTAAGAGCACCTTCAAAGATAGCTAACATATGCCCATTCCACAACAATCACAATATGCGTGATTTTACAAAAGTTCACATAAAGAATACTGAAAAATACATCATTTAGTTCAAAATCAGTAAGTCTCACTTGCAAGAATATACCATAGTCTACGTACCTTCATCAGTGGTGATCTGTTATCATTGTCAAAAAGATTTAGCTTGCACTTGTTTTCTACTAGAAATGTAACTACATCCACGTGGCCATTTGCACAAGCAAGATGCAGAGCCGTCCTAAAAATTAAATAAATTGAATTAGCACAGATAGGGATAATTTCAGGTTTTTTTGATAAACAGACATGACCACAAGTTTGACTTTGCAAATCTCAAGCTTAAGAACCCACTCCATTAGCTGCACACCAAATGCTTGGGAGTTGCTAGCAAATACCTTCCACAGCATCTGCTTAGCAAGGGGACATTTCCTTCAGTGTAGAATATAATCTGCAGAGATTCCTGTGCCCAGGCACTGCATATTGTCCTCTGTAGTGCGGGACTACACATGTGGCACAGCAACAGAGACCAAAGCCAGGGAATCTGAGCTGGCAAATCAACTTCTAAGTTTTTCTTTGATCATTCATGGGCCAGAAGTGTACTGGAGATGTTAGAGATGGATTGAATTGAAAGAATATTTCAGCTTCCCCTCACTTCGAGAACTTTTCCTTTTTCTCTAGCTTTTTTACTACTGAAGCAAAACCAAGAATATATTTTCACCAAAGTGCCTCTAACAACATGTAGCAAACCACAGAGCAGAACACTCTGATCCTGACTACAGGAAAGTTTTTTTGACTTTCCTGTAACGTTTAACTATCATAGTCATAAAAAGCCTACTACAGATTAAGTCCTCTCCAAGGAGGCAATACCGTGTTTCCACAATATATAACCAGCACAGGAAAGCTGAACTTTCTTCTTCAATTTAAAGCCTTGCCAGAAGGAAAAGCAGTCCTTCAAACCACATCATCTTAGGTCTGATGTCAATTAACCAGTCTACCTGCATATTGGTAGGTAGATCACCGTGGAAGCCTTTGCATGTGATTCCTCCTACAAATCTAGTAGGTGTTTTTAGGGCAATAAAACTAGATGAGCTTTATTGCTGCCAGAAGTCCAGCCTAGAAGCTGAGCTACTCTGCTAAAACCAGACCCTCTTCATAACATCACAAAGGATTTGACTCTGAGTCTTCTCAAAAAAGGTGATTTGCTTTTGCTTATGACAGATCACTAGGAACTACGCTGCAGCCCAGGGCTTCTCCTGAAGGTAGAACTGTGAAGTGCTTGTTGTGCTTGACTCAAACCCCCACACAACACCTGCCTGAAAGCAACAGCTTCTCCTGCAAGTCACTGACCAGATATTCCAGTCCAAGGCACTGATCAGCTGTACCAAAGCCTCAGAGCAAAAAGCTAACTGCCACCTAAAACCACACTGTGGCTTAGGCTGCCATATCACACTCAAAAAAGGCTACTATGCGTGCAGCATCAATAATCAACATATTTATTTTGCGTTATAAATCCTTCCTAACTGCAGCGCCCACCTTTCTATAAGTTGCTCCCAGCTGAAGCAGCACATCCTTCGGGCTCAGCTATTGAACCTGCAGGCTGAGCCCTCAGAGGTGCACAGAGATGGAAGCGATTACACTCAGACTTCAAAGCCTGGCTAGAGAATGGCCACAAGACTCCTCTTACAACTCTTGTTTGCCAGGCTAAGAGCTCGCTTCCACCCCCGCGCCCCTGGGCAAGGACACAGGAGTCCGGGAATGAGGGCACTGAAGAAGCCGGGTCAAAAACTGGTAAGGCCGAATTCAAGGGGTTTTTGGTAGCCCCAGCCTGATTCTCACAGCCAACCAAGGGCTGCGGCGCCCGCACTCCCACTCCGCACAGCGCCGCTGCCGCACCGCTTCTGCGCCGGGGAACCCCCGGGGCTCCTACAGCTGCCCCCGGGGCTGCCGAGACCCGCGGCTCCCGCCCTTACCGCTCCGCCTTGTCCCGCCCGTCGATGCCGTATTTCTTCAGTCCCTGCCGCATCTGGGCCAGGTCGCCGCTGGCGGCCGCGCGGTGTAGCTTGCCCAGGTCCTTCTGCCGAAGCTCGTAGGCACCGCCGAGGGAGGGAAGGGAGGCGCTGCCGGCCGGGGGCTGCCCCTTCCTCTTCCTCCCGAACCCGAAGATCCTCTTCATCTTGCAGCGGGAACGCAGGCACAGTCCCGTCTAAGGAGAGCGACGGCGGGAAGCACGGGCGAGCTGTATCATGCCTCAAGCAGGGGCAGGGGAGAGGAGCTCCCGGCACCGAGCTCGACTCGATGCGGCTCCCGCAGAGCGACCCCCGGGCGGGGCGGGACCCCCGGGCAGAGCCCGCGCCCACCGCCCCCGGCAGCCCCGTCCCACCACCCGCGCACCGCGAGCTCCGCGCAGGCGCGAGCGGGCCCGCGCAGGCGCGGCTGCGGGAGGCGGGACGTTAGGGAGGGAATAGTGGTCGGGCGGAATTAAAGTCCCGGGGCGCTCAGCGCTGTGTGGGTGCCGCTATCAGGCTTGGGTGAATGGGTGACGAAACAGACAGCAAGGATTAATGAAAGAAGAAAGGGGATGGAGCTGAGCTTCAGACATCATCTACTTACGTGCCAGATGCTGAGGAATACGTCTGGTTCAGGTAGCTGAGATCGCAAGCTGCTGACTGAGATTAAGCAGGTTAAGCTTTGGGTGGGAATCCGAGACAAGAGACCGTGAGCTGCCAACCTTCGGGATATCCAAGGGCGCGAAGATGGGTGACGTTAGTCATGTGAACAGACTGTGGGAGACCCAGTAGGAGCCTGGAATTGCTGACTTTTTGGGTAGCAAAGGAGATGAAGAGCGCCAGCCAAGTCGTTGAAAATGGAGAGTGGGACAAGAGCCGAAGACTCGAGCAGGACTGGCTCAGGGAACGACTGAGGCTGTAGAAACCCGGAGGTTCTTTATGTAGGTGCTCTCCTCAGAGGCACCAGCTCGAGCTGTTTCTGTGTTACTGCACAGGAATAAATTGCTTTATGGAACGAGATATCTGGGACTCTGCTGTGGGAAAGCGGGGTCGAACGGTGAGGAAAGCCGGTGTGACCGTGTGAGAGTCGGGCTGCGGGGAGATGTGTCCGGCGAGGCGCCCTCACCGCGCTGGAGCCGTGCGGGGCCTTGGGCGCTGTGACACCTTCGGGCTGTGAGACTGTCAGAGCTTTGTGAATGGTCATACTGGGAAGCTTCCCTAACATCCGTGACAGGCTCAGAAAGTTACTTTCTGATAACTTCCCTAACACCCGTGACAGGCTCAGAAAGTTATTTTCTGTTAACTGGGGCTAAGTTGGCACCGACACAGAGATACAAACATGCATGCAGACGGTCTGTATGAAACTGTAGTAGAGAAAGCAAAATATTCGGTAAGTTTGGAATAATTATTAATATTGTACTGCTACAGTGATGCCACTGGGTAGTTCAGATACCATATAATTTGGAGGTGATGCCATGGTACAGTATACCCTAGGGTATTTGGCTAATGGAACACCTTGCCAAAACAATTATTCATATCTTTAGAAACTACTTTTTGCATATGAATTTCTGAAAAACAGATGGCAAACGAAACCCAATTCAAACAGAGAAATGCATTTCACTATGATAAGCAGTAAAAATATTTATTGCAACTGGACAGGAATATAGTACCACTTTGTAGGGGAGGTGATTCAGCCCTTAGAAATATTTTCTTTTCCTTCATCACTAAGAATGGTATATATATTAAAATCTTTATTTTCCTTTCCAGAATGAATCTTCACAGCTTTATCAAATGTTTGCTTCTGGCAATATTCTCTTCTACTGCAGTGACTGATGTACAGACACTTTCATTAGTTGATTTTCAGTGTATTAGCAATGTTCTGACTCTAGAAAGAAGACCCAAAATAATAATAACAAAAATTTTAAAAAGATGTAAAAATACTCTTTTGCTGAAACCTCAGCTAAGTAGATTCAGGCTGCAAAACCTAAATTTCTATGAGTATTAGGAAATAACTACTAGTAACCATTTTGAGAGTGTCTCTATAGTCAGTCTGACCATTTAATGGAAAAATGGGGAGCAAAATGCATTTTCTAACTGGATATATTTGTTTTCTTCCAGCCATCTTAGAAGAAAGGCAAGTTTTTATTTACAAGATGGCAACATGGGATAAACATGAGTCATCTGTCTGCTCTTCAGGAGGAAGTGTTTAATCTCAATTTTTCAAGTGGACACATGCTCAGCCACAGATAGTTTTTACAGGTTACTCCCCAGCTAAGACCAGGAAACCCTAATTCTATGTCAAATATTTCAGAATGGTATTAATAAAAACCCTGTGATTACAATGTCAGTTTCAGTTGGTGACTTTGATAGCTGAATGGGCTAAAATTTAGTTTCATGCTTTTGAAGATAAGGAGATGCAGATGGGGTCATAGAGTCATGTGGGTACAACAGGAGCTGTTCATTCCTTACTAGCCAAGAAAGATGCAAAAGAAATAGCTAGTCTCTGTCACTAAAGCAACTGTCAGCTGTTTTATCAATACTGCTTCCTTAATTGTGTTGGCTCAGGCTGCTGTTGAAGATACCAAAGTGTATGTTTTTAGTTTTGATCCATTTCTATTTTAAATTTCATTTTTATAGTTCCTTTTTGGATTTAGGTTTGGGGTTTTTTTTTAATTTTGGTATTTCCTATTCTGTTCAGTGTTCTCTATGCTTATCTGTAGTTTTCTCAGTATCATCTAATAGCAGCTGTTTCTTTTCCTGTCTGCATGAAATGTTTTATTCCTGTTCCTGAATTCTTGTTTCAATACAAGACTTGTGTACCACAGGGAGATTTCCAAATAGGGCTTAAGTGTGACTTAAGTGTTGCATAAGCACTGGTATTTGGATTAGTCTGCTATAGGTACACCTTTCCTTCAACATGATTCACTGTAGCTGGATAATTTAGCTCACAATCTTTGTACAGCTGAGGTATAAAATGACAGTCTGAAATTCCCCTTTGCCAATATGGCTAATTCCCCTATTAGACCACCTGGTGTATTTTGTCTACCAGGAAGGAAAAGTGTCAGTAAGGACTTGGGCTGATAACAATATGCTGCGAAGAATCTGGTTTAGTACACCTGCTTTGCAACTGCTGTATTTATAAGAGTGGTACAGCTTAGAAAAGCTGCCTGGGAGGATTGCATGTCTCAGTAATGCTGACTGAGGCTTTGAAGGGGATGGGGTAGTTAGAACACATCCTGCAGCCAGTGACTTCAGCAGCTTTTGCTCTAAGGGCAGAGCTGCAGCTGTGGGGATGCTTCTGGTGTGCCACTTCTGGAGCCTTCCAGAGTCATTGGACAGTTGTGAGTCCAGTGGGGGCAGTTTACTTGCTCCCAGTCCAGCCTTACACACCATATCCCATGCACATGGTAGGATTAGCAGCTAGCTTTCCATTCAGAATGCAGAAGGGATTTCTTTTGGCTTCCTCTGAGTGATGAGCAAGAAAATTTATTTTATTTTCAATACAGTAAAGGAGTTACTACATGAGATTGGTGCTAACAGCACTAAGGTTATGGCTTCAATCCTTTTATGGGCCATTCACTTAAAAGGTGTACTTGATGATCCATCCTTGTAGGTCCCTTCCAACCCAGAATCTTCTGTGATACTATGGTTCAGAAGAGGCTTATTAGAGTATTCAGAACCACACAAATTCACTGGCTCACACTCTGGTCTACCAATATACAGTTGTCATGGAATGAACTCTGTGTTATTGTGGAGTCAGGTAGGTCGCAATTGGATTTGTTAGGTTTGGTTCATTTTAGTTGAGAAAAATGCAAAGTGAGACCTTTGTCTTCCTTCTTTTTATTAAACTACTTGGAAATTATAAACCACAAGAAAGGGAGAAATGTCTGCTGACAGTAGGACTGCAATGCATTGAGAACTTATTCTAATTCCTAAATGCTGTGGCTTAACCCCAGACCCAAACTGAGGTACCACACAGCTGCATGATCACTATCCCCTGCATACACACCACCATCCCCACAACCCAGTGGGATGGGGAATAGAATTAGAAAAGGTATCAAAAGAACCTTGACTTGTGGGTTCAGATAAGAACAGTTTAATAATTGATACAAATAAAAAGGTAAGAATTGTAATTTCTAAAAGAGGAAAAATTAAACCCATAAGGAACAAGTGATCCACAATACAGTTACTCACCACCCACTGATTGACCCATCCTGTCTAACCTGACCTAGTTTCTATGGTGTGGGATATGCCTTGGGCCAGTCTGGATAAGCTGTCCTAGCTTACTCCTCCCAGATTTTTGTGCATCTCCCCACTGGTTGAGACATGAGGCATTGAAAACTCCCTGACTTCTGGTAAGCACTGCTCAGCAACAGCCAAAACAGTGTGTTATTGTGCTGCTGGGGCTGTGGTACAGTTAATTTTCTTCACAGTGACTGGTATGGGGCTGTGTTTTGGATTTGTTCTGAACACAGTGATGATGATGATGATGATGTAGAGGTGTTTTTGCCATTGTTGAGCAATGCTGTTGGGTCCTAAGAGTTCAGTCCTGGGCCACGTGCTCTGAGACAGGCACAAAATGTCAGGTCCTGAGAGCATAGTCACAGACCACTTATCCAGGTAGAAGATATTTGGGATATCCCTGGGATAAATTAGGTAGAAAAATGCCAAACAATCAAGTAGAAAGCTTTATTCATGGCAGCAATGATGGCAGAACTAATCTTAATTTCCAGCCTTACTCATTCTGAAAAGTGCTGAATGTTCAGAATCCAACTGCATTAAGGCTGTACATTCCTCTTCAATGGAGAGTCTATCAGTGATTCCAGTAATGGCAATGAAATAATTTGAGCTGAAATGCTTTGTAGGATTAGACCTATGTTTGGGTTTGGTGCATCCGGACAGTGAACTTAAAACATCAATTATTCTGAGTCTTCAGTGCAAATATCAGCCCAACCCAGAGCTGTGCTTGAGTACAGAGACCGTGTGAGAAACATTTTGATGGAGAGGTATGGGAGCCTTAATCCTTCCAGCAGTGAACAACTAATAAGAGAGTAGGCAGAAAGTTAATGATGACATTATTCACTTTGTTGTCTGATGAAATGTTTTGTTGTCCTTACAGTTTGTGCCAGCTGTGTTTCAGATAGTGATAAATTTGAGTTTAGAATAGGCTTAGACATTGTTTTCAACAGACACTGAGGGAGAAAACCATGATTGTTCCCAGAAAAGTCCCCTGAAAGCTTCAGCTGGTAAATGATTTTTCTGTGACCCTCACATACTGATTATTAGGCTTTTTTTCAAGTTCAAGTTAGTTTCAATTTCTTGAAAGACTGAGACTTTCTGAAATAATTATGCATACTTGGTGTTTAAAATCAAACCAGCATCAAACAAAAAGAAATCAGTGCTAAATCAAAACACACATGCAGTGATCAAACTGCTAAATAGACAGATGTCATCAGCTTACATGGCATCACAAAGTTTACTGCAGCTTCTTACATCACGTGCCTTTACTTAGAGTTTACAATACAGTTGCTCCTCTCCTCCTGTGAGCAGAAGTCTCATTCTCAATTATGTGAAGAACTCATGCAATGTACTGTTTAATTAAAATTGTTAGCCTCCAAAGGGCATTTGGGATTTACAACCCATACATTCACTAATGAATGTAACTTGCACAGGGATCACCTGGAGAGGAGGTGGAACATTATTTTAATGCACTTTTTGCCAGTTGTACTTTGGTGTATGTGTGGAGAGTGATGTCTCAGAATTCTAATGCCTGCCTTCATGAATTTGAGGACATGAGGACTGGTGAGGTGGACTTCCAAAGATGTCTACTTCCAGCAAGACCTGGGAATGGTTTTTCTTCTTGACTTCCAGGTCTCAAACATGTCTCTAAGCATGAAAATAACACTGGAAACATTCCAAACACATTAAGGGAAAGGATGAGAAAGAATAAAGGGAAACTTTGGTTTAACTTTTGTTTAAAAAAACCAGAACATGAATAATGCAATATAATGAAACTGCTGTAAGAGGAAACATTCCTGACAGTTTTGTCAAACTCAAGGATCTAGATCAGTCAATCTCCTGGTCAGAAAAAACAGATGTGGCTCTTATCATGAGTACAAAAGAAACCAGCTATGCAGAAAAAACTCAAAAGATGGGTGCACTGTGCTTGACATCCATTTAATAGAGTTTATATTCATGAGGCAATGAAAAAGTTTTCAAATCTGAACTGGGGAGAAGGAAAACCATAGATGCTCTATAAAAGCAAAAAGTCTTCAGAGCCTTTCCACAGCATTTTATTTAATTAGGTAATTTTTGGTTAAAACACCACGGTACTCCTCTATTGCTCTGCAAAGGGGATTCTGGTCCACATGAAGGTTTTTGGAAGATCCAGCAAATCCAGTTTCAAGTTCAGCAGTGGCTGGGGGGAAATGACAAGATTCCTTATGTTACTTCTACAGCAGACATGGAGAAATAAGGGACTGTGAGAAGATTTTACATTACATGATAGTCTGCAAATCTGAACAAGACTTTAAAATTTCCAAGGACACCTAATAAGGGAAGAGCTGGGCACAAAGGAAGAAACACATTTTGTGCACATGTGCTTATCAGTCAACAGCATTTCTAAAGCTACTGACAGACATTCCAGAGGCTACACCCTGAACATCTTGTGGGACTCCACACAACTCCAGTGGCCCTTAACAGGGCTTCTTAATGGAGCCCCTGCAGAGCTCTTCAACCTGAAGTCTTTGCTTTCCCTAAACATTCAGAGCTGTGCTTGATTGCAACACTACAACTGCACAGCTGCAGTCCCTGCAAAGCAGTGACTCTGGAGGACCAGCCATCATGAAGCAAGTGGATTTCCTCTTTGGATGCCTGGCCTCAAGTTACAGAGTGTGTTTACATGTTGCAAGCATTGAACTCATGTTTGCCTAAACACTACTGAACCATCTCTTCCTAAAGAAACGTTGTCTTTTATCCCTGATCAAGTTCTTCTTAATTACTCAAAACAAGACTGCAACACCTAAGCTACAAAGACAAGCCATGAATCATAGCAAAAAAAAATCAAGATCTAAGAGCAGAGAATATGTAGGGTATGGTTTAGTACTGAATGCAATCCATGTAAAGGGAAGAAAGGGATGGCTGAAGTCTATAAAGATCTCTAAAAATCTGGGGGCTTCTTTGATGTCTTTGCTGGAGATTAACTCTAGTGAGTAGCAGCTTCATCCTAAGATCAGTATTTCTGAGTGGAGCAGTGGATGAATTTTCTTTTTGCTTGTTTTTTCCTAGGCAAGTGCATAACATTCTATGCAATGTTTTGGAAAGCAGGAATTTTTTGCATTCAAGTCTAAACTGGAGAGCTTGCAGAAAAAAAACTCTGTGCTTAGCAGAAGAAATTGAAAATAATGGCTTGAAAGATGTCAAGACTTAGAAATAGACACCTTTTTCTTTAATAACCCTCTAAATGGAATGATACATTACCTTCTTTCAGCTCCTTAGTGATTTTCTCATCCAGTTCCTGTTGCGCCTAGAATTATGCATCAAATGTACAGTTAAGACATAATATGACCCAAATGTAACTGCTAAAACTTCTAAAACATTCTTACACCCCATGGACAACACGATTAAACCTAAAAATATCATCCCAAATGGAGATGATGGCCTGTGATGGCCAAGAAGATGCTGAAGGCCACATGAGCTATGTGGAAAGGCTGAGAGAGCTGCGACTGTTTCTTTCCTGGAGCAGACAAAGCTCAGGTGACCCTGTCTGTGTGTATTAACTACCAGGGGTGGGGTAACAGAGATGGAGCCAAACTCTTCTCAGAGGTACCAAAAATCCAACTGCCTCCAAGCTGCAATTTTTTTCAAGCGTGGACAATAAAATCCTGGGGAAGAGGGATCCCTCCAGAACATGAAATTAGACATGGGTAGTGGAAGGAAGCAGGAAATCTCAGGCCTAGACCAAAAGATGACCTAAACAGGCCTAATCCTAAGCAAAGCCATAGTAGTTGAGCTGTTGGAAGAAAGCACTTTCCCCAGTTTATGAAGCCTTCACAATGACCAGAAGAAGTCCACAGGACCCTCTGCTACATGTGTGGATTAATCAAGAGAAGAAAAAGGTCTTGTTTGCCTCTTATTTATTTTAATAACCAGCAAGTTCAAAGTGTCTCCAGCTTTAGGCCAATGTGAATGCATCAGTAAGTTTGAATCAAACCTAGCAGTATAAATAGATAAAACATTTGCAATAGCACCCAAGGTTAAACAGTTCAGGCTACAAACCTTGTCATATATCTGGCTGCAAAGAAGAGAGAGATTTTTGATTAACAGTCTGAAGAAGAAAGATAAATGGCCTGAAGTTCAAAGGTCTTCAGTGAGACACATGGCCTACATGTACATGAGGCAAGGAAAAAAGCTCACAATAGAAAAACCACTAAAATACAAGAAAGCAGGAAAATAAAACCAGAAAAGAAACAAAAGTTGAGAGAGAGCGTAGGGAGCTGACATTCCCTTTCTCACATCATGTAGGGAAGCTGGTTTCATAAATCCACCAATTCACACTGGTTGCAGCTAGCAGAGTTCACTATTCTTTTCTACATCCCACATTCATTTGCAGCAGCCTTTGGCACATCTGTTAGGATGGAAGCTTGACAGTTTGCAAATATAACAAGTGGCCTTGAGTCGCAAAATCTTCTTGCAATACTTGCTACAGAGACATTCTCTGCCTAAGGCCCCATCTTTCAAATTCTGGTACACGGACCACTAACAGTACTTCCTATTTATGACTCAGAGAGGTTTTAAGAGTTTAAAATTTTTACAACCCTGATGACCAAAAATCTTCAGCCTTACAACATACAGCTGTGCACTGTTCTGGGGATTAGCAATTGCTTTGGCCTATTATACAATATGGCATGGAACAATAAATGGATTCTAACTTCAGGCTAAAAGGGAGAACCTTGCATATGGCTGCTCTTCAGCAGGAATCGAGAGGGGTATTTCAGAATGCTTACCTTGGCCATAGAGGCTGCAAACCTCTTTCTTGATGATAAGATCATCTCATATCGGCTTAGGAAGCTTCCTCCTAGACTGAGACTTCTGTCCAGTCCCAAATTGTTGCCAAGCTGTCCCAGTGCAGTTGAATACAGAACTGGAGTTGCAGCCAGACCTCCGCTGACAATGCTGCTTGTGATTAACGATTTGCTTTTCTGGCGCTCCCGGAGGAGCTTCGCATTGGCTTCCTCAAGTCTCTCATTGGCTCTGAAACATTTGCAAGCGCACAAACAGTTACCTTCAGTAGCAACACTGTCCCAAAGTTACTCTCCGGGTCCTCAACTATTATTTGACTTCTGAGATGAAGAGCCTCCCAAAGTAGTACATCATTTGACCTGAGCTTGTTTGGAGGGCCTGTTTCTAGGAGTCATACTCGGTGCAAGGAGCAGCATCACCAACGCTTAGGAGTGCTCAGCATGAGGGCTTCAAAGCCTGCTGTGAAAGGCATGTGTTCACAGAGCTTCTTCTGGAAGGTACATCACCTCTGTAACAACTCTGGGCTGATCCCCTTCCCAAGGAAAGCTCAAAGCTCAGAGCCACTGCTTAAACAGAAGCCAGAAAAGATAATTTCTGTATTTCCTTCACAGAATCTAATTCTGTTCTCTGAGGGGCCTATTCATATTCAAAGAGTAATGGACATCAAATTAATCTTTTGTGTGGTCCACAGGATGAAGAGATTATAGAAACTAGCAAAAAAAGCTGCCAATTAAAAAATCATCAACTTGAAAGGTATCCTATTCATGGCATAATGTTGCTACTGTGGTGTTGCTGTTGGAACACTAAAGAGAAATGAAGAGAAGGCTGATGAAGAGCAAGGTCTTTCACCAGAATTATGCCATCTCATGCTTCCACACAGGACTCTAAGCAGGTGGAGAAGAGTGATTTGGAAGGAAGATGCAGGAGGAAACAAGAGCCACTTTTATTACCACTACAAAAAATATGGACTTGCCTTTCCAGTTCCATTGCTTGCCATTTGCTAATATTCACTTCCTTCAGATACAGCTTCTTGTACTTTTCCACTTCTGCCTGTATACATTGTTTTTGAAAAGTACTCTCTTGTTCAGTATCTTTTATCCTGTCCAATTCAAATTCAAGATCTCTAATTCTGTCTTTTAGCTGGTTGGTCAGTGAGTCGTAATTGGCTCTGCTTTGTTTTATGAACTCCTGGGAGGCTGCCTGTGCCTGAAAGAGACAGTGCACCTTCAACCACCACAAAGACCAAGAGAACTCTCCCCACCTGTCAGTTGCATATACCCAAGTTCAAGGGCTCAGCCTGGCTCACAGAGGCAGCTGTGCCTTCTCACTACCATCAGCAGTTAAGGCAGAACCCTGGAGCTAATACCCTAAGTCTTTTCACTCAGGATGAAGCCCAAATTAGTACTACTGTTCAAATCTACTAATGAAAAGGCACGATCTCTGTAGGACAGGGCATAGAAAACACTCAAAGGCCACTTGCTATGAAAGACAGATAGGACCTCAGCTGCTTTCTGAGGAGCCTCTATTCAGCAGAATGCAGGAACTGAGGTCCCCTTGGCTCTCTGGGAAAACCATACTACAAAATTTCCCTGTAGAAATAAGTAACTAGCCTCAGGATTCATCAGTAGGGAAATGTATGAGCAGCTTACAGAGGTAGTGGCTTGCAGGTCTCTCTGCAGGGCTTCAATTTTGTGGCTTTGTTGCTGGACAGTGGTTTCCAAACTGGTATTTTCAAATCCAAGGCTTAAAAAGAAATATAATTCTTACTATAAAAATCTGCCAGAGCACCAATTAGAAAAGAACAGAGTAAAATATTGAAAATCAAGTACATCATTCAAAACCATAATGATTTCCTCTGATGCAACAAGGGCTCTATTCTGTGATTTCCACCCAACTTCTGCAAGCACCAGACACTTTGTCCCACTGTGTTGTTCTCTTACCGTTGCACGTGTTCTTCAAGTTGTTTCACAGTCTCCAAATATGCTGACAACTGGTCCTGCAGCTCCTGCACAGAAGCTGTTGTTTTTCTTTCTTTCTCATCTGAGGTAGCCATCAGGTTCTGAACACAAGACTCAGAATTTTGGTATTTCTCTTCCATCTCCCGCAGCTGTAAAATGACAAAAAGGGTCCACAGTCTTCAGTGAGCTTTTACACTGGGCAGTCAGCTGCTGCCCAAGGACTCACCTGCTGCAGATATCTGCCCATGCCCACTGCCCAAAGAACTGTAATCATCTCAAGTACCTTCAAAGCTTCTACTAGCAAATGAACACAAGCTGTGTTACTTCCCAATCTTCTACAGCAGCCTCTCCCATCCCTCCACAGATTTCCCAGAGCACAGCTCTAAGCACTGACACTGCTGCTCTCACCCTTCCAGGGACCTGTGCTGCTGATGCTCTTTGTAGTCACTTTATTTGCTACCGCAGGAAAGCATACACTGAAATGCTTGTAGTCATAAAGAAGGAAGGAGTCTTGGAAGTGTCAGATGAAAACTGCTCCACAGGACCTGCTCTGGAGCACAGCATTGTGCCACGGGAGCACAGGGAGTTTTCTGAAGTGGCAGAGACCTCAAATGCAGCACTGAGAGAGGTGGCCAGCTCCTGCTGAGTGGGAAGCAGTGGATTCCTGAGGAATGGCAGCTCTGCCTCTGTGTGGTAGGGCTGGGAGGCATGGCAGCAGTTCTATCCTGGTGAGCACCATTTCAGCAAAGGCTCCAGGTGAACTAAGCCATCAGACCTGCTCTGGAGTTGGGAATCATGCCAGGGTGCTTGGGGAGTGTTCTTAAAGAAGGAAGATCTCAAATGTAGAGCAGAGAGAGGAATCCCACACCCCTGAGTGAGGAGTGTGGAAACCATGTGGAGAGGCAGCTCTACCTCTCCATGGTTAGAGGAGGAGGCAGGAGGGACAAAGGCACATCAAAGCCCAATGTAACCACCACTTCCTAGGGCTCTCTCCTTCCCCTTGGAATACTGTCTTGCTCTTTTTCAAGATGTATTGGAAGAGAGAGGCATGCACAGCTTGATTCTAAAGGCACAGGCTTTCCCTAGCTCTGCTCAAACCCCAGCCAACTACTTATGCAAGTACAGCCTGCCCTTCTCCAAGTCAGCCTCAAGGCTCTGACAGTAACTGACAGTGAAGTTTTGGATGTAGATTGCTCTAGAACTGCACTAGCAACCTTCTGCTGCAGGTGTGGCACTGAGTCCTAGGGAAATGGTGCTCCACAAGCCTGAAGTTTTTGCTGAGCTTATTATGGGTGTTTTTACTTCTTCAGTTGCAGAATTACACCTGTCTTCAGAGTGAATTCAATTAAGAAACGCTGCTAGCCACCAGTAGGTAGCCAAAAAACCCCAATGAACTCTCACATCTCCTTTTCCAGCCAAGCAGCCCAATGCTGCAGGGCGAAACAGAGAAAACTTCACTGCTTCTATTCGAGAAGAATAGAACTGCCACTCAAAGGCCACTTGCTATGAATGCCAGGTCCTCAGCTGGCTTCTGAGAAGCTTGTATTCAGGAGAATGAAGGCACTGAGCTTCCCTCAGGTCTTCAGGAGAAGTCCACAATACAATTTCCCCATGGAAATAGGTAACCAGGCTCAGGAGTCACCAAGAGAGAAATTCATGATCAGCTTACTGAGGCAGATGCTTGCAGGTCTCTCTGCAGGGCTTCAATCCTGTTGTTTTGTTGCTTGACAGTGGCTTCCAATTTGGTATTTTGAATTTCAAGGCTTTAGGAGAAATAGAGGTCTTATTGCCAGAAAATGCAACAGTACAAGCATCAGTCCCAGCATGAAGTAACAGAACTGAAAAGTGCCCTTTACAATCAGAGAATCTATTCTGTGGTTTCTGCTCAGCCCCTGCAAGCAACACACACCTCACCCCACTGTATTGTTCCCTTACCATTGCACATGTTCTGTCAGTCCTTTCACAGTAGTCTGGTTCTCCAAATATGCCAACAGCTGGTCCTGCAGCTCCTGGACAGCAGACAGCTCTTCTCTACCCTCCTCATCTGAGGTAGTCATCAGGTTCTGAACACAAGACTCAGAATTTTGGTATTTCTCTTCCATCTCCCGCAGCTGTAAAATGACAAAAAGGGTCCACAGTCTTCAGTGAGCTTTTACACTGGGCAGTCAGCTGCTGCCCAAGGACTCACCTGCTGCAGATATCTGCCCATGCCCACTGCCCAAAGAACTGTAATCATCTCAAGTACCTTCAAAGCTTCTACTAGCAAATGAACACAAGCTGTGTTACTTCCCAATCTTCTACAGCAGCCTCTCCCATCCCTCCACAGATTTCCCAGAGCACAGCTCTAAGCACTGACACTGCTGCTCTCACCCTTCCAGGGACCTGTGCTGCTGATGCTCTTTGTAGTCACTTTATTTGCTACCGCAGGAAAGCATACACTGAAATGCTTGTAGTCATAAAGAAGGAAGGAGTCTTGGAAGTGTCAGATGAAAACTGCTCCACAGGACCTGCTCTGGAGCACAGCATTGTGCCATGGGAGCACAGGGAGTTTTCTGAAGTGGCAGAGACCTCAAATGCAGCACTGAGAGAGGTGGCCAGCTCCTGCTGAGTGGGAAGCAGTGGATTCCTGAGGAATAGCAGCTCTGCCTCTGTGTGGTAGGGCTGGGAGGCATGGCAGCAGTTCTATCCTGGTGAGCACCATTTCAGCAAAGGCTCCAGGTGAACTAAGCCATCAGACCTGCTCTGGAGTTGGGAATCATGCCAGGGTGCTTGGGGAGTGTTCTTAAAGAAGGAAGATCTCAAATGTAGAGCAGAGAGAGGAATCCCACACCCCTGAGTGAGGAGTGTGGAAACCATGTGGAGAGGCAGCTCTACCTCTCCATGGTTAGAGGAGGAGGCAGGAGGGACAAAGGCACATCAAAGCCCAATGTAACCACCACTTCCTAGGGCTCTCTCCTTCCCCTTGGAATACTGTCTTGCTCTTTTTCAAGATGTATTGGAAGAGAGAGGCAGGCACAGCTTGATTCTAAAGGCACAGGCTTTCCCTAGCTCTGCTCAAACCCCAGCCAACTACTTATGCAAGTACAGCCTGCCCTTCTCCAAGTCAGCCTCAAGGCTCTGACAGTAACTGACAGTGAAGCTTTGGATGTAGATTGCTCTAGAACTGCACTAGCAACCTTCTGCTGCAGGTGTGGCACTGAGTCCTAGGGAAATGGTGCTCCACAAGCCTGAAGTTTTTGCTGAGCTTATTATGGGTGTTTTTACTTCTTCAGTTGCAGAATTACACCTGTCTTCAGAGTGAATTCAATTAAGAAACGCTGCTAGCCACCAGTAGGTAGCCAAAAAACCCCAATGAACTCTCACATCTCCTTTTCCAGCCAAGCAGCCCAATGCTGCAGGGCGAAACAGAGAAAACTTCACTGCTTCTATTCGAGAAGAATAGAACTGCCACTCAAAGGCCACTTGCTATGAATGCCAGGTCCTCAGCTGGCTTCTGAGAAGCTTGTATTCAGGAGAATGAAGGCACTGAGCTTCCCTCAGGTCTTCAGGAGAAGTCCACAATACAATTTCCCCATGGAAATAGGTAACCAGGCTCAGGAGTCACCAAGAGAGAAATTCATGATCAGCTTACTGAGGCAGATGCTTGCAGGTCTCTCTGCAGGGCTTCAATCCTGTCGTTTTGTTGCTGGACAGTGGCTTCCAATTTGGTATTTTGAATTTCAAGGCTTTAGGAGAAATAGAGGTCTTATTGAAGAAAATTTTACAAGGAGAGCTCCAATTCCAGATAAACAGTGTGAAGTAACAGAATCAAAAGCAAGGATGTCTTTCAAAATCAGAGTATGTGTGCTTTGCAAGCCCCTGTCCCAGCCTCTGCAAGCAACACACACATCATCCCACTGTATTGTTCCCTTACCATTGGACATGTTCTGTCAGTCCTTTCACAGTAGTCTGGTTCTCCAAATATGCCAACAGCTGGTCCTGCAGCTCCTGGACAGCAGACAGCTCTTCTCTGTCCTTATCATCCAATGCAATCTTCAAGGCATGAGTAAAATGCCTAGACTTAAGATAGTTTTCTTCCATCTCCCGCAGCTGTAAAATGACAGAAAGGGTCCACAGTCTTCAGTGAGCTTTTACACTGGGCAGTCAGCTGCTGCCCAAGGACTCACCTGCTGCAGATATCTGCCCATGCCCACTGCCCAAAGAACTGTAATCATCTCAAGTACCTTCAAAGCTTCTACTAGCAAATGAACACAAGCTGTGTTACTTCCTAATCTTCTACAGTGGCCTCTCCCATCCCTCCACAGATTTCCCAGAGCACAGCTCTAAGCACTGACACTGCTGCTCTCACCCTTCTGGGGACCTGTGCTGATGCTCTTTGTGTTCATTTTATTTGCTACTGCAGGAAAGCATAAACTGAAATGCTTTTAGTCATAAAGAAGGAAGGAGTCTTGGAAGTGTCAGATGAAAACTGATTCAGTCTCCAGTGGACCTACTCTGGAGCACAGCATGGCAGCAGGGAGAGTTTTCTGAAGTGGCAGAGACCTCAAATGCAGCACTGAGAGAGGTGGCCAGCTCCTGCTGAGTGGGAAGCAGTGGATTCCTGAGGAATGGCAGCTCTGCCTCTGTATGGTAAAGGCAGGAGGGAGCACCATTTCAGCAAAGGCTCCAGGTGAACTAAGCCATCAGACCTGCTCTGGAGTTGGGAATCATGCCAGGGTGCTTGGGGAGTATTCTTAAACCAGGAAGACCTCGAATGTAGAGCAGAGACAGGAATCCCACGCCCCTGACTGGGAAGTGGTGAAACCCTGAAGCACCTCTACCTCTGCATGGTAGGGCGCAAAGGCAGAAGGGACCGAGGAAGATCAAAGCCCAATGTAACCACTACTTGCTTAGGTCTCTTTTCTTCTGGTCCACAGGATACTCTTTTGTTCTTTTTCGTGATGGACAGGAAAGCTTCAAGCACCCCATGTGTTATTCCTGTAGGAACAGGCTTTCCATACCTCTGCTTCAACCCTCTCCAACTCCTCCTGCAAGCGCAGATTGTCTTCATCCTCATCAGCCTCATGTCTTGTAGTAAGAGCAGCCCTAAAGCATCCAAAATTTGATAGGAAATGTCCAATTTGGCATCATTTTTTCCCTGCTTGCTCCCAAGTCTACTCCTTCCCCTTTCCTACAAGAACAGTGAAAGGACAGCCAAGTACATGGAAGTCTGGAGAATTCAGCATAGAAGGAACCTCAGGATGACTCCAGTCCTACTGCCTCTGCAGTGCAGCCTCGACTATGGGGTAAGGCCATGCTGTTTAATGCTCCTTCAACTACTCTTTAAAATCCCCCTGGATGCAGCTGCATGAACTCCTGGGGCAAGCTGTTCAACTGCCTGACCATCTACACAGCAAGATGTTTTCTCTTCAACTGTGGTTGGAACCCATCAGTTCCCCTTGGACAAGTTTCTTCTCTTTCTCCCAATGCTCCCATGCATAGCACTTAGTTCCTTTGCTTAAAACCCCCTCTCCTGCAGAGCAACCTTGCTGCTGATCTAATGGCAAGTTTCCCAGTGAGTCTGGGTCTGTGTGAGGAGAGTACACCACAGACAACACGTTCTGGCAGTCCTCAGCAGACAAAGTACAAGACTACCGAAGGTCTAAGAGCAGCCAACAGCAGACCTGCATTTACCAGTCACACTGGAAGAGCCTCAGGGCACAAGAGAATGGGTGAGGTCTAAGCAGCTGTGAATCAGCCCTGCAGAGACAGCGGCAAAGCCGGCAGCATGCACTTCCAACAGTGCTCCAGCTAACCAGGCCGCTCCAAGCCGTGAAAAACCCTAGAGTTCACTCTCCAGCTAACAGGACAAATCTCGCTTTTCAAGCCATTCGCTTGAACGCCATCCCACACAAGGCCTTAAGGGCGAGGGCTTCCATGTGACAACGAAAGCTGCAGAGGGATGCTGATCACACCATGCTGATACTCTCGTTCTGCCTTTTCCTGAGGAGAAGCCTGCTGAGGACTAGTGGAGCTTGGCTCAGAAAATGCCGCGGCAGCGCCTGCCAGAAGCAGCCAAGGTGTCCCATCAGTGGCCCACAGAACTGACCGCCTCAGCTGCTCTCGCGGCTCCGTGCCGACTCTCCTGAATCCCCAGCGCCACGGCCTCAGCCATGCCCGGTCGCGGCGGGCGGCCGTGCGGTGCAGCCGGCCCTGGACCTTGTCCCTGCGCTCGGAGGCAGCGGCGGCGGCACAGGGCTGCCCAGACGGGCTGCTGGATGGCCACTGCCGTCGCCTACTGCCGAACAGCCACCCGACTCTCTTCTGCGGGGCGTGCGACGACATGGCCCTGCTGGGGGCGATCAGCAGCAAGAAGCACCCGGCGGGCTGGTTGGCACCGGGTGTGGATGGGGATGAAGGACAGGACGAGAATGAGGGACAGGGCGAGGATGAATGACAGGGAAGCGAAAAGGACCAGAACAGGCGCTCGGCACAAAGCAGACAAGGTGCCCCGCGCAGTGGCGGCGGTCTGGATCCCCCCAGAGGGCGGCAGGGACGGGCAGTGCTGCCAGCGTGGGTCGCGCTGCGGCTCCCCAGAGGCTTGGGCAGCTCCGAGCGCCCGCTCCGGGCACCCACAGAACCTGCGGCGCCACAACGGCCGGCGGCACGCGCGGGGAGGCGCCGGGGGCGTCACAGAGGCCGGGCCGCTCCGGGGGCTGCGGCACGCGCTCGAGCAACTCTCGCCTCATCCGCCCTGGGCTCTGCCCTCAGCGCATGGCCACGATACCGCTGGGCTCACGGCCCCGAAATGAAGCTCAGGCTGGGGGCGGATCCCAGTCCGAGCGGGCGGGCGGAGCTCTCAGGCATCTCGGAGGTGATCGCTCCGAGGCTGCAATGCCGGAGTTCCAGGACAATTCCTCAACTCTGTCTTGTCCCTCTTGAAGAGCAGACAGACCCTTTATCCCCCTACACCGTGGTAACTGCTGGCACTTGCTGCTATGCCAGCTGCCAACGTTGATTTTGTGTTTTGCTGCTCCACCTGCCAAGTGACAGCCCGCGGCCCGCTGCAAACACACTTGAAAACACATCCCTGTTGGTCCCAGCCACAAGAGAGTGTGAAGGCCCAGAGGTTCTGCACTTGCTTTCTGGGTGGCTTCAGTTTGCTCTTTCTTGAGTAGTCGTGCTTTGCATGGCGTTGCAAAGTCTTCTAAACTGAAGTAGTGCTGGAAAGGAGATCTTTATGTGAAAAGGTTAGTAGATGCAAAAAGGGGATGAATGGACTCTGTAGCACTGTGGCAGAATAAATGAAATTTGCCAGTAATATGGTCCTTTGTCGCAGACCTGCCAGGATGTATAGCACAAGTCCTTGCTGCCCTATTAACCTGTGACCCTTGCAGTCATTCAGCCCTCAGCGACATCTCAGTTTGTATTCACAAAGATGCAATGACAGTAAGAGTCACTTTCCAGTCTAGTGTTAAAAGGAGATGATGCTGTATAGATGAGGGAAGTATGCTGGGGGGTCTGTTCCCCAGTATGTTTGGAAAAGAAAACTTACACCACTATCAATGTGGTAATTAGTGTTTGGTGCCAGTGTTTTCTCAAGTGACTCCCACAGTCTTGCCTGCCCCCAGGCCTAGTGTAGGTGTGATCATTTTGTGTTATTTAAATCTCTGTTCATATCATGCGTTGTGTCCCATACTCACTCCACAAGTCAACAACAAGACTTCTGGAGTAAATCCTTTCAACTGGCTCAGGAATTTCCTATGTTCCCTCCTCTTTCACTATTCTCACAAGTTCATAGTCTCTTGCACCCAGAGTTCTGAACTCTATTGTGCTCTGTCTTTAAAGCTTCCCTAAACAGCCTTTGGGGCTTCAGCTGCAACTTTGTTGCTGTATTTGTTGTATTTGTTGTTGTTAGCTAGCTTTAAAGCACAGCTTCATGCAATGGGAGGTGAAGAATTAGACAGTGTTGGGATACAATACAGCTTTTCGAAAGGAACAGTATATACTCAGGCAGGGCTTTTGTGCTGCCCTGTTGCCTTCCTACCTCTGTTTCCCTGTGACGGAGAATACTCCTCTAAGTGAAGAAACCATTAGTTGTGCTCTCAGAAACGCGTTATTGCTTTTCATGGGCACTTTATGCCATCTAGTGGCAGCCCGTATGTCTTCGTGTGCTGTTTGCCTCGCAATTTTACTTCTCAGGCACGATACAAAACTTTGTTGTACGACTCCTCCATCAAGCAGCAAGGTGCAGCCCTCCATCCATGCTACTGACTGTACTGCTGTGGTGAAGGGTCAGCAGACTCGATGGAATGGTCAGGTTGGGTGAAGAATCCAGTGTCAAGTAAAACCACAGGAGTGCTCAAAACCAGTGCTTTTCTGAAGCTTAATGGACTTGTGAGTTAATGAACCAAATACTCATTATGTGATCGTATGGAAACCTGGTTGCTGATTTATGGGTGTATCCTGGAAGGTAACAAGTCTTACAAAGAATGACTGAGGGAACTGGGGTTGTTTAGCCCAGATAAAAGCAAACAGCAGGGCGACCTTATCACTCTCCATGATGATCTGAAAAGGAAATTGTAGCCAGGTGGGGGTCAGTTTCTTATCCCAGGTAACAAGTCATAGGACAAAAGGAAATGCTTCAGGTTGTACCGGGGAGGTTTATGCTGGATAATAAGAAAAAAATTCTTCACAGAAGGGTTTGTCAAGCATTGGAAGAGGCTGCCTAGGGAAGTGGCTGAGTCACCATCCCTGGAACTATTTAAAAGATGTGCAGAAGGGGCACTCAGGGACATTGTTCAGTGGAGGACTTGTCAGGGCTGGCTTAACAATTGGACTCGACAACCTTAAGGATCTTTTTCAACCTAAACAATCCTGCAATTCTATGACTGCAGAGCCTCTAATATGAAAAGCTGTATTTTGATGGGAGTGTGTGTTTTATGAGTGCCTCCCATAATCATTAGGTACGCTGTGTCTCTGAAATGCAGCAGTCGTGTAGGACATGTAGGTACTTAAAACAGCTCCACAACAGTGATGCTAAATTGCTTTAGAGGAATTTGCTTCACTGTTCTGCACAGTTATGCACACCTGTAGAGATTGTATGTGGCCATTTTCCTGAGCTTCCATCCACTTTTGAAATGGTATGAACTGGAACTAGGTTGTCTTTATTGATGACTTTTTCTAGCACCTGATATGAGGCTATTAAAACTGGAACTAGGTTTGTCTTTATTGATGACTTGTTCTAGCACCTGATATGAGGCTATTAAAATATGTGTCTTTTCACATCCAGAAATTAGAGACCTGCTATTGGTTTCTCCACATCTGAAACATGCTATAATCCCACCAGTTTGCAAGTGATAGGAATAATATCCATCCGTATTACTGCTGAGGAACTGAGTCACTGGCATGGGTGGTACATGCAAAAAGTTCATAGCACATAAATTTGTGGTTCTTTGGGATAGTTGTTTCACACAGGAGTAGACACAGCATAAAGTGCATATATTTGTGGATTATTTTGGGCATGTTCTGATTTCCCCAGAAATAACTTTGGAGCATTCCAGATAAAAAAACAAGGGGCAATGCCTAGTAGCAATTTTGCAAAACCTCACTGAAATGGCCAAATAGTCTCCAGGAGGTTATAATGTCTCAAAAGTACTATGCAAGACCTACCTTTGGTAAGCAGGCATTTTAGACAATGCACTTGGCTTTAAACCAAGCATTATTTCCCAAGATACAGAAACACTGTGCAGAATACAGTCCAGTCAAAAAGGAATATTCAAATCACAGCTCAAAATTGCATTGCACTGGAGGAGGGAAACTAAGGTTTCTAATCTAAGGAAGTGGAGGTTTCTCATGTACATTCCATGATAGGGGAACTTTCATAGCACAATAAGATTATGTTGTTGTAGCTAGATCTGCGCCCATAAGCACGTGAGCTTGTTTAGCAGTATCTTCAGCCTTCACCAGGACAACATGAGGACAAGACTCTTATCCCACCACGTTTGCTGTGTGACTACAGAGCTGTTTCCCCACGGAACTCTAGTGGCTGGCTTCTCCTATGTGTGAAACTTGTTAATTTGCTTTATCCTGTGGAAACTTCACAGATGGCTACTCCCCAAATACTAAACTGTTTGCAGATGTTTAGTTGATAAATGTTTGTTTAGCAAGCATATGTGGTGATTTAGGATGATCCTGCCACTGTGCTTTTCCATCCACTCAGAATGAAAGAGGTTGCCCTGATTCCTTCATGGGCTTTCCCTTTTAAAGTGATTGACTGGATTCCACCTGAAGCAGCTGTGGGGGGGGGGGGGGGGGGGGGGGAAACCAAAACAACCCACAGGCTCAGGGTAGTAGCTTTACATATGGATATTGGTGGCTGTTTGCAAAGTTAACCTGCTTCCACCCAAACATGGTAATTTGTTCCCTCATAATTCTGAGACAGTGCCACTAACCAACACCAAAAACCAGGTTTATCAGTCTGGCTGAATACAGGGGGGTGTAAATGGTCCAGCCCAAATGCTGCACAGTATAAAGGATTCATATGTTTTCCATGCATCTTCTTGGGATGAGCATTTTATTTATAAAAATCTATTACTTCAAGTCAAGAAGTTCAGCTGAAGTTAAGGAAGACTAGCAAAAAAAAAAAAAAAAACAACAAAACCCCAATAATAGATATATTGAAAGTGTATTTTGTTATTGGGGTATTGACTGACTTTTTCATAATAAGTCAAAGACTTGATGTGCTGATACATAAGGAGCCCAACAAACATGGATGTTACAAATGTACTCACACAAATAGTCCCAGTAAATAAGCCAATTTTTTTTTCTTTTTTTGGTGGGGGGTGTGGAATGGCTAAGTAGTGTACCCATCTGGGGCAGAGCCCTTATCTCGAAGAAGCTAAGAAACTGTACCTGTAAGAATGATAAAGATGTGGCAAATTCTTTTCTTGAAGTGATATTTTTAATTAAAAGATAGGTAGCTAGAAATGGTGAAACAACTTTCCTCCTTCTGTGGTTAGTGCTCAGTTTGCTGTATTTGGTATGGTACAATTACTCTGTTTTATTGGTGTTTTTGGTATTGGATAGTATCCTGAATGCAGTTGGCTCTTTCTTAACACCTTTCTCCATATTTTCAGTTACTTAACCTCACCTTGTTTCTCACTTCATGTTTGAATGGCCATGTGGTTCACTATATCTGTACAGAGCTTGCTGCACAGGACACTGAGTGTTCCACTGCTATTGCAAAGTTATAATAGTTTAGGCTTTACAAGTCTAACCTGTAACTAGAGGAAAAATGGACATTTATAATTTTATTGGCCTACCAGTGATTACTAGATGGACAACCATCTTTTCAGTAACTGTGGTAAGAGGTAAATAAGCAACAAACACAAAGGTGTCTAATGAAATATAGTGCAGCATTTCCATAGATTGCAGGTTTTTGATTTGCCATTACATTTTGTTAAAATGTAATTAAAAGGCAGAAAATAATAGAATCACCCATACAATATACAAGCTAGGAAGTGTAGATTAATTTATTTTTCAGCATCACATTTCTATAAACACTGGCTTCTGTATTTTAAACTCTAAATAATGTAGTGTTATTGAAAGACAGGGTATGAATTTTACATAAGCTAATGAGAGAATTACTTTTGATGATGAAAATATTAATTGTGTAAGAAAAACATTTTATAAATGTTGTGAAAGAACTGGGTACCTTTCTTTGTTTTATCTCTGGGTACTGCTGTTATGCCAGGTATATACTCTTGTTTGGTTGGTTTCTATTTACAAGATATTTAAGTCAGTAATCACAAATCAGTCATTTTCTTCATATTTACAAAGACTAGAGCTTTCCTTGCACGTTGCTATAGATTTCAAATTACAGTGGTGTATTGTATACACCTTGTACTGTTTGTGTCTTTATATACATAATAAATATGTATGTATGTAGTTGAGTAAGTATGTATATAAAATACAACTGATAGTCTGCTTAAAACTTGTAGCTAACTTTGGACTACAAACCTTGTTGTTTTCAGAGGAATTGTGGTGTTAGGCTACTTGGGGAAAAAATATCCCTTGGTTTTTTTTTTATACAGGATACAAGCAAACAAAAAAATCCCCAACAAAAATGAAATTTGGTGTTGTGATAATTAATTCTAATTCATCAGGGATCAAATTCAGAAAAGGACATTTTTCTCCTTGTTCCAAGAGGGGATAAAGAAGGATAGAAAGAAGTACATTTTCTTATATAAAAACCAAAGAGATACATTTGAAGTGCCTAGTTTGTCATATGTGTAATATGACATGTCAGAAGGCTCTCCTCTGCACCTAGCAGCTATGTGCAACATAGAGTGAGTGGGTCAGTAGTGAATACTTGCGCTGTTCCCAGAGATCTGATGGCTCTTGCTAACCTCTTTAACAGGCTGCTTTTGCTTGTTCTCAGGGAAAGATGCTACGGAGATTTTGATTCACTTAATCTCAGTAATATATCTCTAGGCTTGACCACAATGGAAAAAAAAAAAGGGATGTCATTGTTACTGTCACTGTCCTCTGGGGACAGCTTACCTGTCTGTTCAGCACTTTGTCTGCAAGAGGCTTTGGCTTAGTTGTGTCCTGCCCTAGCAATCAGAATGCTAGCTAGGTAGCTGAGTTCCTTCAGTCCCCACTGGAGATTTTTATTTGTATATTGTGTATTCCATTGTTTTTGGAAATGTTGGTGAGCTCCAGGTATGGATGAACATGAATGTTTACTGAAGAACCACTAGATTTCCATATTATTTGGCATTGTCTTAATGCATCATTCTGTTTCCTGGGTTTTACTTGGCTGGCCACTTTTTTCTCACAGAAGTGCAACATATAAGCCTCAGTAGAGTACGCAAATTTAATTATTTCTTCCTGATTCATTTTTTTGCACAGGTCCCCAGGGTCTGTGATCTCCTACTGAACTACTAGCTGTGCTGTGTCTGTCAGACATCTTGGGAGTAATGGTTTATGGCAAGATAGCAAGCTGTATAGCAGATTATTGAGATTAACAATATCAGCCTCTCATTCCTTGTATGTTCAAGTTCAGTTAAGTGGCAACACAAATGAATTAGCAGGTGCACTGACATGAAGAGAGCAGACAAAAGCAGGTGTAAAGAAAGACTGTAAGAGAGGAAATTACATATGGGCACACTCAAGAGAAAAATATTTAAAATAGACCAGTACATACAGCCTGTAAAATGTTCATAATTTAGATCAGTATTAACTGTGAAGATGGGGAACAGTGAGTCTGTGTTTCCAACAGAACACCTGTTCTTAATTTTAAGGGAACAGCAGCCAAACTACTTCAAGGTTAACTACTTTTGAAGTAAAACCTCAGGCACCTCAGACACACAGCAATTGGATGGAGGCTCAATGTAGGCTTCAAAAGTCCTTGACTCAGTAGGTTCAAGGATCATAATTAATATGTCTAGGTCAGTCAACAGCAGAGTAAAAAGTCATTGTCCATAGACAGCAGGGATAACCAGTGCCATTACTGGTTATCCCTGGATCCCCGAGATCTGAGAGACAGGCTACCCATCCTGTTTTCATTGGGATAGTTGGGGTAACAGGTCTCTATGTCCTGGTATTGGTTGACATGCCTAAATATTAAATCCTCCAAATCAGAACTAGCATCCTCTCTTTCTCCAAGAGGCCCTACCTAAGATCTGCAGACAGTACTTCTGATACTACCACAGGAAGACAATCTCCTTGGTCACCTGGTGATGACTAAGCTTCTCACTAGCTGTGGTCATGCTTTTTGCTTCCAGAAAGCAGTGCCACCCATGAAGCCCTGCAAGGCTCCACTTCCCCCTTCACTTCTCTCCCTCAAAATCCCTTCAGGGCTGTCACTGACAGTAAGATGTATGACATCACTGAACAAAACACCACTCAAAACAGCAGTCAAGGTGATCTCCGATCTCCTCTGCCTTTTCTCTGTCTAAAAACAGGGCAGAAAAGTTACAAGAACTCCCATGTCAGCTTTTCTGGAAGCAAAAAGCATGACCACATTGCATGAGGGGTCTTGTTTATAACACAGAACAGTCCATGGAAGAGCACTGACTTTCTAACAAAACAGTTATTGTAAGACATTTTCTGACCATTTCCACAAGTCATTGTTCAAAATCTGGGCAAGGTTTTGTCCAGGACAAAAAGACCCATGCCCTTTTTTTATGTATGGAGAGAACTTTTTTATCTTGAGAAGATTATTTGTAACACAAGTTTGGAACCATTTTCACAGCTGCTTTATTGAGTAGTGTTAAAAGGTGCTTGGAGGCAGACAGCTATCCTGAGACCTGCATCACCCATCTGAATATTTAGAAATCTCTGCACTGGGTTACTAAAAAGGCAAATCTGCACATTCATTCAAGGTGCTTCATTGGAGCAGCATGGAAAGAGAATTTCCATGTGAAAAATAATGACCAAAAGTTAAATATTTCTAGAGTAGACTGTTGCTAGCAGGAGGTTGGGCTCTGTCACTGAGCTGGTAATTTTCCCCAAACATGTGGTAAGGGCTGAGATCTCATCTCTGACCCTTTAGCTCAGTTTAAGATCTCAGATAGTTAATTATAAGTTTTTCTGCATCAGTAGATCTTATAATGTCTCATGCAGCGACCAGTGGTAAACTACAGAAAAGTTGTTCCACAAACCTATTCCTTGTAGCCAGAAAAAAGGGAGGATGGCCACAGCTGATCAATTGGAAGGTGAGAGAGGTTAATTATTTTTGCCTGTTTGCTCAATACCAGCCTTTTCAGGCTTCTGGAAGGAGAGGCTGTAGAAAAATAATTGACACAGAAAATAATTTCCCTGGTGAATTAGTTTATTTACACTCCGTGCATATGCTCTGTAATGAAGAGAGAGGGGTGAGGCTCAGGGGCAGTGCTTTGTCTCAGTGTGAACAGTGTGAAGCCTTGCTGTCCATGGGGACTCTTTTCTCAGGCTGGGAGCACCACTGGGTGACCTGGGAGCCCAGGCAGAGCACCACAACGTTGGCTAACACAGTGCTGTCAGCAGCAGAGAAATCCCTGGCAGGAGATGTAAGCCACACCAGCCTGGGGCACCATTCCTGCGTAGAGTGACACAGCCATGTCTGTTCCCACTGCCCACAGGTCTGCATGTAACAAATATGGTTGTGTGATTCCTGGGATGAGCCTGTTCATGGCTCAGTGGTAGGGCACAGGAGAGAGAAGCCCAAGACAAGTCCATCTGTGTAGACATCCCCCACTTGACGTCCATGGGCTCAGCTCTCACTGAGAATTTCCCTTTTTTTGGTGTGTTTCTGTAAGATATAGCTGCTAGAAGAGCAGGTAAATTCAGTGGTACATTTCCTTTACAGAGAGTTATGCAGTGATCATTGGAGCTCAACATTCTTATTTAATTAGCAGCTTTTGGCTTCCTATTTTATATGTATAGTCTCTTTTCTGCCTTATTGTTATCATGGCAGATTATCAATCATATTTTGGGAAGAAGAGTTAAAGCAGAATTTTACAAACTTGCATTTTATTAACATTTTGCATTTTTTACATAAAAGTGAGTTTTCTTCTGAATTTCCTTCATATTCAAATCCCTCTGGAAGATATATTTCCAATAAATACACTATCTGGAAGGTAACACAGATGCCTCATGCCAGATGGGAGCTGTTGCCTGCTCCAGTATATCCTTCACTATCCAGCTGGTAATGTTAGGGATACTCCTAAGGGAGAAATGTAGAACACAGCCACATGAAGAAAATTCAGGTTTTCTACAATAATAACTTTTAGTTTGAATTTTAGGGCTTAAGTGTACCATTATTATTGTAACACGTCATGCATGGCAGCTCCTGAAATCCTATCATTTAATGAATTAAACAAAAAAGGAGTGGATTTTAAACAATTTCTATGGAAAAAGAATTAGATTAGAATTTTTCAGTTTAGAGAAATGGTAATTAGCTACTCTGCTGATTTTAGAGTGGATGAAAGAGTCCTGATCAGCCCTATGGGCAGTACATGGGGCCAAAACAGATGTGAGGAAATCCTGCCATCATTATACACACATAGTTACAGTAAGGGGATGCAGGAAATGCTTGCAGGCCTTCCCTAATCTCTGCTGGAGGCTTGATTAAGAGCTGCCAGGCTGCTGGTTGTCTCTTGGCATGAGAATGTATGGCACAAGGCTTTTTGGAACCAGCCAGGTTGGGAACCTGACACTCCAAGGCACTCAGAATTGTTCAGGCTAATGTGCATGAGCAGAGGTTTGTGTAAGTGTGGGCTGGGTACTGCACATGGGACCAAGCAAAAACCTGGGTAACACTGACCTCTGCTCTGTGGGAGCAGCAGTTTATCTGAGATAGACTCAGTGCTTCTGCCTGACACTCATTTGAACAAAGCAGTGTAACCTCTGGTAGGATGCCAGAGAGATAGGTAGGCAGGTGTACATCTTTTCTCTGTAAATTTTTTTCTTGCATTCAGATGTTACTACGTGATGTCTCAGATTTAAAAAAATGGCATTTGACACAAGGAAAGTTTTTTTTTTCAAATAAATAAAAATAATTATAAAAAGAAAGAGTTCTAATTAACTGATCATAAATCATTGCATTAAAAATGAATGAAACTGTTCTGAGCAAACATATTAACAGACTTTTGTTGCTACATTGACTTGCTTTGTTATGTATTCATCCATTAGTCACTAATTTGATCCTCCTAATCATTACTGTTAATTAATGAGGTGGGGCTGTTCCAGAATGTCAGTGAGAGATTTAAAATTTATAATTTATAATTGGTGAACTAGTACAGGATATTTTCACCAATACTGAAACTCTGTTTTTATAGAATCATATCATCAGAATATCCAGAATCCAGCATTCATCATGGTGATAAGTGTACTGTCTTCTTTTTATGCCAAAACACAATGACACAAGTCATGCAGGCTTTTTACCACAGATGATGTGTATGGGAGTGGAATTTTTTCTGCCTTTTAAGTCATTAAAAAGAGCAGTTTTATAACTTCATCACAGGTGATAGGTGGGCTTTGAGACAGAGAGGGAAAGCAGAAAATAAGTATGACATCTTTCTCCATCTCTCTTTTGGGCAGTTGGATATCAGCTACTAATCTGTAATAAGCAAAATTTTATGCTTCCTTTCTCTTCCTCTTGGTGTGCGCCACTGTAGTTTTTCAGTTGGGTTTTCATTATCTCAGGTGATGAAAAGCAAGTAAGATAAAAACAAAGGCCTTGATGTTAATATTTCTGATGCTGTAATTTGGTTGCATAGTAAAGGCAATGCAAAGTTATTTGCTAATGTAGGAGGACTCTAAACAGAACTGAGTTCTTCAGATTCTTAGTCCTTTTTTTAGAAGGCATATGAGTGGAAGTTCTCAGATTACCTGTTCAGCTTCAGTAACTTGCAAATGACTCCTGAGAGCATTGTAATGTCTTACACAAAAATTGATGGATAGAGAGCACAAGGAAGGCTTTAACAGAGGTCAGGAAAGTGCACATGGGAAGACTGTGGGGATCAGGCAAGACCGGTATCTGAGATTTTAGGAAGTTTCCCTCCAGAAAGTGATATTTTTAAGGTGACAGAGTATTTTACTTGAGAATGGAGACATTTTAGGATTTGCTAATATTGGGAGTGATTCATTTTACAATAAATTTTTCTATTCAGACTGCTTCTTACATTGATGCGGTTAAATGTTTTGATTCTTGTTAAATAACCCTACTCAGTATTAGCCATCTCTTTTATTTGAAGCTACAAAAGCATAACATGGAACGTGTGCCCACAGGACAACTTCCTAAGATGGAGAACAAGATTATGTTATGCATCCTTCAAAATTCTGTAGTGACGTGATTTATGATGCAAATTAGATTATTTGCAGTACTCTAATGACATAAGTCTCATTGTTGCCTTCTAGTGAGCAATGTGTTTCTTTCTTTACTTAGAAAATCTTCTGTATAGATCAATTTTGTCTGATTTGGCAGACAATATAATTCTATTCCTTCTTTACTCCTGCTGTATGTAAGCTATTAACCCTAGCAGTATACAAAGGCAGATTTTTTGCATTTAATTATTACTTAGTTGCAGCCTGGAAACAGTATTAATATCAAGACAAAGTCTGGTATCACTCCTTTCAAATGTATGCATTTTGTGTGCTGTATTGTTGAGATTAGGATTATATTGGGATAGTTAGTGCTTCTCTATTAGTCTTATTTTGCATCATCTTCTGTATTTCATGGGATTATGAAGGAATTTACTGAAGCCAGGCAATCTTAAAGAGAATATGGTCTAGATGTGCTTCACTGTGGTGCATAAAGAATTTTAGCCCTCTTATTAGCCCTTGGTCCTCATTTTCTGGTTTTCCTTTGCAGTTGTGACAGCTGACCCAACCTTTGCTCCCCCTCAGGGTGAGCCTCTCCTTTAGCTTCTCTTATGTGGACGTGCATAAGTGGATGGCATGGCCCTCTTTTGCTGGGTCTGCTTCTATCCCTGCATTCCAGTGAAAGTGGGGAAGGGACCATGTGCAGTGCAGGAGATGGGTACTTGGGATGGGTTGCAGGATTGATACATTTCTATATAAAAGAAGGATGATGTAGTGGTTTAAAACCTAGCTGGGAAATTAAACACACTCAAGCTTCTCCCTTTCCCCTTCTCCTTCTGATAATGGAGGAAAACTAGGACACATTATGAATAGGAATAACAATTTACTGAAAATTACAATAACCACAACAATATTAGTAACAAAAAGTGTACAAAAGAGAGAGGGTGTTTTATCCACAAAAGGATATTCACCACTAAGCAAACAAGATCACTTCCCTAAGGTAGTGCCCTGTGTGGTTTCCCAGATGAAGGCAATATGGCAACTGGCCCTGTGCCGGGGCCACGTGGTATTTGGGAAGACACGAGCAATATGGCTAATGACAGCTTCCACAGCTTAATGCTCCCACTGCTCTGACAAGGCAATGGAGATCTGGGGCAAACAAACCCCCTCAGAAACTGGATCATCTGCTCTGTGCCATGCTGAAGCCTCAGACTGTTCTGAGCAGCTGCCTCCAGCACTGGTATCACTCCCCTGGAGTGTGTGCTCTGTGTGCCTTGGCCCTGTACTGTCACCACTCTCTTGCTTGGGGCAGTGTCTTGGTTCACTATCATGCAAATGCTATGTATAAATCATATTAGAGCAAAACTAGCTTGCAGGTTAAGTGTGTGCAAATAAGTGTTGTGAAAAAGTCTGTATGCTTCAGAAATACATTTCTCATTTCAGTTGTTTTATGGCATGACTTCAAATACATTATATTGTACCAACTTTTGAAAGATGGGTAAATATTGCAAGAACCCATACCTCTTAGTCATGACAAGTTAATTGCATAAGATGTACGTGAACCACAGGGCAGATGAATTAGTTGTGTTGATACCTTTGTGGAAATCCAAGCAATAACCAGACACAGGTATAGCAGCAGGGATGAGGCTTTATTCTTTCCATTAGGATCAGCTGACACAAAATATATTTTTCCATTGATGTCTGTGCTGTACAGCTGCGTGGCTGCCCCCTCCCCTCTCCCTCCCCCTGTTTGGATCAGGACTCTTTCCATCCCTGCTATAATGCTGCAGGCTGCCGTGGCCTGTGCTGAAGTTAAGCACATTCTGGCATCAAGTGTGAGAAATGGATGAGGATACTGTCAGACATATTTAATTTAAGACATTAGTATTATCCATTGCTGTAATCAATCTGCTGGGTTGGTTTTTGTTATGCTGCAGTTTGCTGCTTTTATTCACTGGCCCAGCATAACACTGGATTTGGTGCAGGTGCAGAGCCCTGCTGCATTTCCCTCACTGCGCCACTCTGACATAAATTGATGGATGGCTTGGAAGACATTTTAAACAGCAGGGAAAAGGCAACAGCTACTGCAGTTTAGGAGATATAAATGGGAGAAAGGGGCCAAAATATAATATTCTTCTGTGAGAGGGGGGAGGAAAGGAGATACTGGAAATTGAAAGTAGTCAGGGAATATTAAACACTGTACAATTATATACAGTATATTTAAGCTGGTAGGCTGCAGTTAATGAAGAAACTATTTTGGTGAGGACAGGAAAATTTTAAAGCTATTATCTATTAAAAGTAATAAAAATTAGAAAAGCTAATACTTTAATATGCTATCAGACATCAGTGACAGTAGCTAGATTCAGTAAAACTCTTGCTGATTCACGAATTAGGCCCCTGAGAAATTTGATGTTGGTGATTTGCGTGAGCTTGAAGATCAGTTCACCAGTGATTTTACCTTTGTTGATTCCTACAGCTGAATCAGACAGAGTAATACACTGAAACAGGCAACTGAATGAAATTGGATCACCAAGTTATGTATAAATAGGACTATTTTGAAGCTAATAGATTTAAAATATACTAGTTTTAATATTAAACACTTTCTTTTAGTTACAAAACAAGCAATTTTGTTCCCTTGTAACAGCTTTGGGGCTAGGAAGAGACAGCAATATCCTTCCACAGATTTTCATACTGTAATTACAGAATGTTCATACATCTGAAACATCTCAGACATGCATTACAAGGCTACTGGCTACTTTGAAGCTTAAGTGAGAGAAGAGTAATAAAAAAAATCCAAAACCTTTGTTCACACAAAACAATCAACACAGGTCTTCTTTTCTGAAAACCTTTGCTCTTAAATTACTGACAGTAACCATGAACCTTCACTTGACACTCTGCTCTTCCTGGGAGCCATGAGTTGCAGGAAGGCTCAGCTAAGCTTGATCACCTCCCACCTGGCAAAGGCCCCCCTGACCTACCTCTGAAAACTTCTGCTCAGATTTAGCCCAATGCCCCTATCTGGCTTGATTTATTCTGAAAATGCTTAGATCAGTTTTAGATTTAAGCTGCACTTAGGAAGTTTACTAAAGGAGGTTCTAGGTGACATATATAATAGTGGTGGTCAAGTGTTCTCAACAGCCAAAAGGAAGAATGTTAAATTCCTCAGCTTCTTTATTAGAGACTGTCTGGATCTCAAAGAGCCAGGAAGCATGTATTTGCAATGTTAAAGGAGGATTGACTTATACATTCAGGGCAGATAGAAGTTGTTTTTTCAACACACAGGACTCAGAGAATTTAAGTACAGAGCTCTGTGGCTTCTTTTTTCCAGAGCCAATAGCAAATGCCATAATGAGACTTTGTGTCACTGACAAAACACCTTTTCAGTCTGATGTCCTTGTTCCTATCTATACTAATGATGGTTATTTTTCCCCATAAGCAGTCCCGGGAAGGCTTTCAGGGCCACAAGAGGCCTTTCTTCCCTCCCAAAGGCATCAGACCCAGCACCATGTAACCAAAGCACAGCTGTGCTTCAGCAGACCTGTCTTCCATGCTGCAGTTTGTTTCCTTTGCCTGTAATGGCTCTAAGATGTGTGCTTGGTGCACCAGCTGCAGCAGGATGAAAGAAGTAGAAAAAGCTTGTGCTGAACCTGTCTCTATCCCAGAACTGCTTTGGGGAAGGTGTCTGTGTAGTTTCAGGACACATGCACTCAGCAGTGTGCATCAGAGTCCTTGTACTCTTACTCCATTTTATTTGGGGTAAGCACTGATTTCAGTACTTAAATGGGTTTTATCCTGTCTCAGCCCTAGAACTTCTGTCCACCAGTGGAGTGCTGATGGATACGCCAGGGACCTGTGGAAGAGAAGACTTCGTTCTGCTGTAATGTAGTTTGTGGTTTGTGAACTCGTTAGGCATACATGTGCCCCACATCAGACTGGTGCTACCCAGGCACCGCTCTGCTTTGCTTGTTCATCAGTGAGTTTGAGAGTTCAGAAGTCATTAAATTGACTACAGCATTTGTAGCTCAGACTTAAACTGTAGAGGAGCAGGAATTTGTTCTTTGATCCTGGGCAAATGATTTAAAATACTTGTTCCTCATTCCACCCACCTGTGAGAATAGGAGCAGTGCTAGTTGTCACACCACAAGACATTAAGAATACATGTTCCTCAAATTAGAAACTATATCAGTAGGAGCCAATAAGTATGTTAAATAGACACTGAAGAGATTGGACTAAAAAAGTGCTGGCGGACCCAAGACCTACCCTGGCAGCTCAGCATTTTCTGTTGTAAATATAATCCTCCTTCCCTACAGGAGACAGGCCAAAGACTTACTTCTTCTCAATGGGTGACATATAAATCACATAAAGGAATGCTTTTTGAATAAGCCAGATTATCCAGTCATCTGTAGTGATCTGAATAATGCTGACCTGAGGGGTACATTTCTCCTGTGCTTTTCATGTTAAGTTATCAAACTGCATTTGCAAGGTACAGTATAACTGGGATGCATATATCTTGTTTTCTGTAGCCGTGTCATCTGTTTCACATCTATTTGTGAAAAGGGGCGCTTGCTTCATGTAAGGAAATGTTCTTTCACTAGCAATAAAACCTCAATGGGCTGAGACTAGGTGATGGAGAAGAATATAGAAAGGAAAGAAAAGTAAATGAAAGGAAAAGAAAAATTCTTAAGAGTGCAAATGCAGTCATTGAAGAGTTTCTTGCATATAAAATTTCAGATAGCAATAAATGGAAGAATGCAGTAGATGAACCTGAGTGAGTCATAAAAAGCAATCTCAGTGACAGGAATGCATTAAAAAAACTTTATAAAAGTAACCAGTTACTTACCCTTTAACAAGACAAAGAAAAACTAAGACGTGCATGAAAAGCACTTAGTTTCATCTAGCCATCATTCCAAGACAAAAGAACTAAAATGGAATTCTTGGATTTGCTTAGTTTTTATGAAACCCTGGTATATTTTTCTATTTTTTTTTTCCTGGTACATGTTTTATAGTTTAGTCAAAATACTGGGCAGCTAGAAAAAGAAAGCAGCTTGTAATACTTGAAAAATGCTTGGTAACATGAATTCCTTTGTTCTAATGCTTTCTGTCACAGAGGACTGCAAACACCTTTTAGGTTTTATTACATTTTCCAAAGATTAAAAAACTATCTTGCTGTAACAGCTCATTGACCCATTGCAAGTGAGGTCGAGATCTGGATGTTCCAATAGCTCAGTTGGGAGAGCATTAGACTGAACAAAAAAAAAGAGACATGCTGCTTACTTCTTTCAGCATGATAGATGCAAAACTGAGTTCTTATCTAAATGAGTTTATTCATGTCAATTTGATTTTTATAACTCAGTATTTTATAATGTTATTGCATTTATATTTTTGTTAGCATTTGTTGGTTAGGTTTCAGTCTTGATGTGGTAACTGGCTATTTAAATATTCAAATGATCTTTTCAAAGTTACTTGGACTGCTTCCAGACTTTAGATTAAGAGGAAGAAGCACTTGGGCTGGTTTTAGCCCCATTCCAGCACAGTCATTTCTCAACATGGAAAGAATAACTAGATTACTTTTTGCAGTTTCTTTCCAAAGCACTTAAGGTTAAACACTGCAAAACGTCTAAGTTTCCAGTTATAAAGGTAAAGTTGCTGTTAGATTATAACATTACATGTTCATTGATAAAGGCATACAGAAAAGTTGCTGTTCATGCATTTCGATGCTGTTTTATTTTTTCCTCATGTTTTTTTAAGGTGCATGATATTCTGAATTATTGAGTGGAAGTCTATACAAAGGACTTCCATTATATTAGGTGTTCATACACTTAGAGCTATTTTAAGATGCTTTATGGGTTTTATTACTTCTGTTCTTACCATTATTTCTTTTTCCTGAGTATTTACTCTGCTGTCTCTCACTGGTGCCCAGGGAGACCTGTAACCGACTATTTAATATTTGTTGCACTCTAACAAGAAAGTTGTCAGAAGCTAAATTCATGATAGCTACAGCCTGAAATTTGTCTTGTCACTATCATTTGAGGAAAGACTAATGCAGAATGTCTTCACTAGATTTATGGACTCATGTTAATCTCTCTTACTAGTGTTTCAAAATTTCTAGGAGTATAATACTTCCCTGATAACCAGAGAGTGGTTATTGCTGTCACAGTTTGTAGTTAAACACACTCCATTATTGCCTGTCATAGTCTGTACTTTAAATACATTCAGTTCAATACTATAAAACAGCGAATTATAACACAGAGAGATAGATCCTGAACTCAACTCTTCAGGTAATGAAATATAGTGTCATCTCTACAGTGTTATGATTAAGTGTGAATTCTTGTTAAAGCCGTGACTTTACCAAATGTATTTTAAATTGTCAGTGTATTTTGCATCCAGCTTGTAGCTCAGTGTGCTGGTTTTGACACCAGTAGGGAAATTAAACTCCAGCTAAGCCATTCCCTCTGCCCCTTATTTGTAAGTAAGGGACAATAAATGAGATCATGAATTGAAATAACAATTTACTAAAACCACAATAACAACAGCAAAATCATTTCGTGTACTTGTATTCCACACTCCAAGTGATAATTTTGCTTGAAGATAAAATTTCCCTACATGATGAAGGGTAACACTGTGTTGAATACACAGTAAGGACTAAACAGCAATTTCCATTATAAAGCTTCACACTGAAAAATATTTTTCGGGGAAGTAATTTAGGCAGGTGGAGAATTAAATGTACAAAAAAGGCCAAATTCTTATTTTGAAAAAAGTATTATTTCCTGTTTTATATAACTCATGATTTAAAAGAAAAAAATGTGCATGTGTTTCTGGACATTCAGCTGATAACTAATTGAGATGGAAGCTGCAGTGTGATGCCATCTACTTGCAAAGTTTCTGGCCCCTACAACTGCTTGCCCATTTCTGAAAATATTGTGAAATGTTCATGATTTAATGTCTGGATTCAGTAGTGCCTAGTTAGTTGCTATTGCAGGAAAGATCATCCATTGTTCACAGAGATAGCAAAGAAAGTTCATTTCATTCCTTCCAGGCACAAATCTTCCCAGTAAAAAGTCTCTTCCATTCAGTTCTCTGCATGTAGATGGGTCATGTTACAAGGGAGATGAAAGGGACAGAAATGAAAAACTGTATGGGATTTGTAACATCAAGCAGTGTGTCCCCATCACTGTATTGCCCTTGGACTAACATCACATCTGGAAAACCTGATAATAATATTTTAGATTTCAGTTAGAAAATCCATTTAACTGCCTCAGACTTTGTGTACTTCTGTCACTGGAGGATCAGAGTGCCTCCCAGGGATTTAAAAGTAGTAATGGTAATGATCAGCTGACTTTCCCAGCCTCAAGAAAAAAGTGTTGAATTAACTGATGTCATGGTTTAACCCAAGCCAGCAACTAAGTACCATGCAGCCATTTGCTTAGCCCACTGCACATGCCCTCTGCTGCAGTGGGAGGGGGTGGAGAATAGGAAAAAAAGTAAAGCCTGTGGGTTGAGATAAGAAGAGTTTAATAATTGAAATAATATTTATATTAATATTAATATAACAAAAACCCAATAATGATGATGATGATGATATAATGAAAAGGGAGACAACAAAAAGATAGAAAGTTAGAAAAAGTGATGAACAATACAATTTCTGACTACCTGCTGATGGATGCCAGCCTGTCCCTGGGGAGAAGTCTGAGCCAACTTCCTCCAGCTTATATACTGGGCCTGGTGTTTTGTGGTGTGCAATATCCCTTTGTCCTGGCTCCCAGCTTCTTGTGCAGCTCCTCACTGGCAGAGCATGAGACACTGAAAAGTCCCTGGCTTAGAGTAGCAACTGCTTAGCCACATCTAAAACATCTGTGTATTATCAATATTATTCTCATATTGAATACAAAACACAGCACTTTACCAGATACTGAGAAGAAAAGTAATTCTATCCCAGCTGAAACCCACACATCTGATGAGTTTATTTTATTTTAATTACAGCGATGCTTAAGTAGATGCATTCTTGGACCTTTACAGGTCATCTAGTTCCACCATCCCTGCAATAAGCAGGACATCTTCAACTAGATCAGTTGCTCAGAGCCCTGTCCAACCTGACCTTGAATGTTTCCAGGGATGGGATATCCACCACTACTCTGGGAAATCCATGCCAATGTTTCATCACCCTCATAGTAAGAAATTTCTTTCTTACATTTGGTCTGATGTATGCATGTACATAAATTTAGGAGACTTCAGTTATTTTTGAGTTCACACACTATTATTCCAATATCATTAGAGCTGTGTTAAAATTTTCAGAGTCTTCTTTTAAATTTGATTATTGAGCTTAAACTGACTTCACATTCAAATCTGAATATTATCACTTTCCATGACTGTAAAGCATATTTCTCTTTGACTGTAAGTGAAGACAGTTTCTCATTATTGCCTGGTGTGAATTTGTAAACCAAAAGGGAACTGCAAAAAATTTGTGAAGCTAACAGGAATTCTCTGTATCCATATTGATTCCTCAAGTCTTGAGAGCATCTTATGAACAAAAGTGTATTCCCTGCTGCAGACCTCTACCATGTAATGTTTAGCATGGTGTATTACAACTATGAATACAACCTGTATTCTAGAAGCAAAAATAGAGATTGTAGTAATTATGTGACGCCAATATCAGGTGTATCTCTGAGGAACTGAATCGATCACATAAATAATTCTGCAATAACATATTTTTCCCATCTAAGATACATGCCAGTGCAATGTGCACCAAAATTTATTCTGCTTTTAATGACATGATGCAACAGTGAAAGTGTACATGCCAGTAGTCCCTGCAGAAAAGGCTTTAAAGCCCAGTGCATATTGCAGCACAGCAGCTATATATGATCTACTGGATGGCAGCCAAGAGCAACTTGGACGAAATGGTAAAACGTGTGCTTTACAGTAGTTCAGTGAAAGTTGTCTTCTTTGTAGGAAGATAAACCTTTTCAATTATGTTGGTAGCGGTAAGAGTTTAACATGGGCCCCAGTGGTAAGATTCTGTTCCAGGGCTTGGTGCAATAGAGATGTTCCTATTTTAAAAAATGTTGTTCCTTTCTCCCCCTTCACCAGCACTAAGGGCTGGAGCTTTTTCCAGTTGAAACATTAGCAATTTACATCGCAATAAATGTGAAAAAGCCCCTGAGATTTAAATCTCAGTTGATGCTGATTCTGTAATAAAAGCATAGAAGCATTTCTAAAAGGCAATTTCTTCACTTACTTGATTTCCTCTTCTGTAACTGCATTGCAGTGATGGCTTTACCAATTATATTCATTGTGACCTTTATTGTCATATTCACTGAAAAAACCCTTTTCTTCTCTTGTATTTTTATTTATAATTGTTTTTATCTTCTTGTTATTGTTATACATAACACTGAATCGTAAATTATGTTCTCTTCAAATTGACATAGATGATTGCAATATTGCTTGTGCTTTTCCCCGTTCTGACATCCCTGTGTCATTTACCATCTTTTGGATGGAATGCCAGTTTTTATTGTTGCCTCCTCCTCTGAATTGTTTGTAGTAAGTAGACTGACAGGGACTGCAAATTTATGACCTGTTTTCTCAGAAGGGTCATGTGTGACCTACAAGATTCAGTGTTATCTGAGGATTTATAACATCTTTGTTGAGACCTGAATCAAGAATTTTAACTTCAGACCAGTAATAACCAACTTGCTTTGATAAAGTAGAGCTTGGGTGTAGTGGATACCAGCAGAATTGCATTATACAGACAATTTGCAATTAGACATCAAAGAGAGAAGTGTTGCTGACAGAACAAATGAGGGAGAGTGGGAGGCATGCATGCTCAGACTTCCTTCTAAAAATTACACAAAAGTACAATGTGACCTGTTTCCATAACTCAGCACAGTAAACTTGTGACTAGTATATTTGATTAATGCATTGCTTGTCACATTTGATGTGGTATGCCAAGTTTTTTCCCAATTAGGTTCTTAAATTTTGATGTTTTCCTAATTTCTGATGTTTGTATAGCCAAGAATATTGCCTTACAGAGTCCATTTATTTCTTCACAGAGTCTACCACTTTAGTTATTTATAACAGAGATGCCTGAAAATGATGCATATAGTAGACACAAAGTGTAATCAAAGCCAAACACACACCTAAGCAATATGCAATAAGCAATATGGCTTATTATTGTTTGATGTATTTGTCCAGTCTTACCTGGATTCTGTTTGCATGTACTAAAGTAAAATATGAGTAATGTCACTGGTTTGTTTATTATGGAAACTTGATGGTCCATGTAACATGGAAAAGAATAGTTATAGTTCCAAATCCACACATTTTTCAGAGCACACATAGGTAATATATTATATATATAGACACAACTAAAAATCTTTTAGTATAAATAGTTTTCAAATAAAAAGAATTCTAAGGCTATTCTGTGTCCTTGTAGTATAAGTGAAGGGATATCTTTTGACATTTTTGAAGCTAGGTAAAGTAAAACTTAGATTTAGGTATATGGGTACCTAGAAGCAGTATATCTAAAGGTAATGATTTTTTTGGGGTGTTTTTTTAGCAAAAAGAATGAATGTAGTATTTTGAAGGAATGAACACAGTATTTTGGAAAATGTTCCTGTTAGGTCTTGTAGTCACATAATCACTAATTTAATGAAGCTCAGGGAATTTTTTTTCTTTTTGTGATACCATCTCTGTTATCTATTGTATTTTGGATGTGGAAAGAAAATCAGAAAATTCTTGCTTCAGAGATAGAGTGACAAAAATACTCCTGAAGGCTGATGTTAAGAGATTTCCAATAAAGAATGGCAAGTAAACACAAAACCTCCTACATGTGGTGTCTGCCAATTCAGATGGCAAAAGAGAGGTTTGGGGTTTTTTGTTTCTAGTGTATAAACTTCAGAGTAGTCATTAATTTTGTGCTCCAAAGGTATTTTAAAATTAGCAGGGATTTTTCTTTCTGCTTATATACATTGGAACGCCAAATATCACAATCTTTCTCTAAGGTAAAAAATGAAATAAAGATCTTTTGCAAGCAAACATTAGTAGCCCCTGTTTAAATATCATAGTACTTTGGGTGTTAAGGATAAGAATAGGTATTTTGTGGGCAGATGAATTGCTGAAAGTCCTGGTAATTGTGAACATGAAAACTTCTCCAGTTTCTATTTCCTAATTTTTAAACTTTAAAGGTCTAGAACCCTGGCCTTGCAAAAAACAGAAATCAACTATAAGTGATTTGTAAATCACAGCATACAAATTGTATCACCTGAAGAGCTGAGTTATGCCAACCTATAAACACCAATGTCCAATAAATAATTAAGCAGAGTTTTCACCTATGTTCTTAGCAGTTTCTTGGTTACATCACATCACACTCATCTTCAGGGATATAACTAGAACAGAATAAGTCTATGCCATCTCTAATTTAGTTTTTTTTCCTGGTATTAGATCTGTTTCCTCCCTGGTGCCTAATTGCTGTTAGAATAAGAAGGCATGATACATAATGGGGTATTGGAAAATAGCTCATCTGAGCTTTGCTAAAGATACTAATATTTATTGAAATATGCTTTATGTTTTCTAAATTATGTAAAAGTATCTTGGAAAGTACCTAGGCTCTGTACCACTGCATGCAGAATAAGTTTTACCTTGTAGAAGTACCCATGAAGTCTGATAAGGAAAGCATTATTGCTCTAAGCTCAATTTAAAAGGAAGATCCAAAAATAGCCTCCATATTCCCCTGGAGTGACAGCTTTAATATTCAACCCCTTTTTCTTCAACCTCCTACTATTCTGTTCATGCCACTGTTAATGCATGGGCTTTATGTCCTCTGAGAAACCAACAGCAGTGCTTCAGGTTTAGGGACACTTACCATATACCATAAAATAAATCATTGGCCTTGTCATTTAAAATGAGCTATTTTATGTTAGCTGAACAGTAGTGTTGGTGGAGCTCTGAAAACCCTTTAAATATATATTTGCTTAATTTTATGCTTAGCACTTCAAATATAAAATAGCACTGAAAATATACTTTTCTATAACTCAACAGAAATAGGACTGATTTTGAGGAAGGTTTATATTCTCAGAGATCCACATCCTGTCATTTCAATTGCTTCCATGGGAAATGTGTTTCCAGAAAGATGGTTTAAATGGTTGACAGCAAAAATTTTTTTAAAATGTAGACTAATTAGACAGTTCTTTGTCATAGATATTCAGCTTTTGTTCTCTACAGAGTGACATGCTTACAGGCATATTGCCCCACTTATACTCTGGTGATAAAAAATGCTTTTAAAACAAATTACAAGGCTCGGTATTTAGAAGATACTTCAATTCATCAAGGATTAATGTTACTTTAATTTCTTAGGGAAAACATGAGCTATGTTCCCAGGCTGGGCACTGATGGTTCTATTCACATGTATCAAATGACTGTATGCTACAGTGATCTGTGGGTGGTTCTCAGTTGTTCTGAAACAGAAACTACATTACTGTATCTTCTTACTTTCCCTCTTCTGTGAGAAGTACAATAGGAAGTCAACAGCTGAAGTTTTCTTATTTTACTTTTCTTTTGCTGCATTTTAGGCCCACAAGGCCTCTCCAAACATGTGGTACATTTCTGTTGAGAGGATGTTCTCTTGCTGAGCAATAGGCACCATGCTGCACTAAAGAGGTGTAACATTTGCCTAGCAGTAAAGAGCCATAGGCAGTTCCCAGGAACTGTGCTTTACTGACCTACAGAGTGGGCTCCTAGGCTAAATTAGGATCATACAGTTGGATGCTATGGACACCCTTTCCTAATACTTTTATTTCTGCATTCACAAATCTCATAGGAACTGGGACTTTCCTTTTGTCAGGGTACTACATAACAGTTTGTACATGCTGCAGCTCATTAGCAGAGAAAGAAAAATGGATAAAGGTACACAAGAACACAGGAAGTCAAGTTTGCATGTCAGGCCATCGCCAGAGCTAGTTTGATTCTTAATGCAGTATATTGCCTGCTAAAGTGCCTTATACAGAACAATTTATATTTCAAGAATTTAGGTTATGTGGTGAGACATTAGGGGTTGCAATAAATTCTATTATTTCCTTCCAGTATGTTAGCATTTTGTACAGACTTAAAACTCTAAGATGAGCAATTTGGGGCCACTGAATGTAAGCCCTTATCTCCTATCTTGAATACATTCCTTGTTCCCATAGAAGAATCAGTGAAATCTGTAAACATGTTTGTCAATAAAAAAACCCAATTAGACTGAATTATTTGCCCTCTTTCTTTATTTTCCAGTCTATCTAGGCAGAGTTGTTATTAAATAGCATGTTTTTCCAGTTCTTAATCAAACTAAATCAGGATCTGGACTGAATATGCAAATGCAAGTCATGGGGAAAAATGTTCTGTTTGAGCCTGGATCTGAACGTATAAATTAAATTCTTGCTTCCAGCTTGTAAAACAGCCCACTGCCTGAAGTCATGCCCAGCTGATCTAAGGCAAGAGGATGAAGCTGCTTCCTTTCCACCCTCTTCCTTCCCCTCTCCTTCTACTGGACAAAGGACTTTATGATCCTTCATTTGCTCTCTCTTACCAACTGGCAAGAAAGATGGATTCAGAAATAAGCAAAGTATGTGCTTCAATGGCCAACCTACATATGTCCTTAGTTTTAGCTTTTAATTTAGAAAATTGTAAATGTATTACCTTTAAGTAAAATGTAGCATTAGAACCTCTACATGTTAATGCAATATACCCATGGATTAGGTTCTGACAATACAGAATAAGAGCTGTGTTGAACTTGAGGGCTTGTGGGACATGGATATTTTTGAAGTTTAACCTGACTTGTGTAGGGAATATCTGACAGTAGCTCACTAGTGGAGCTTTTAAGCAGCACTGCAGTTTTCTGCTTGTTTACTATCACCCCAGAGATCCCTTGCTTCTGTGCTTTCTACTCTTCAGCATGTTTTCTCTCTTTAATATGACCTGTCAAGTTTTCCTTTTTCTACTTCACTTTTACCATATTTTGTGATTACTTTTTTGTGCTTTCTTTATAGAGTGGTCCTTGTTTCTCCCTAATTTGTATGTCTTGACACATATGCCAGGAATAGTTCAATCAAATACTCACAGGGATCTATTTTCCTTTGAAATGTCCTTGGAAATCTTACCCTGCAAGTCCAGGAATGCTCACTTGTGTTCTGTATTTTAGCTGCCAGTCCCATGGAGATGTCTAAAGTACTATAGAGTATCTCAAATAGCACTAAATGCCTCTCTTTCAGGAACTGAATTGTACTTACCATTTCTTTCTCATCCTATTGTGAATTCACCACTATATTCTCCTCTCCTAATCTTTCCCAATTTTTTCCATTTCTTACAGTTCCATCCTAAATTATCTCATCCTCTTCCTCAAAGCAACCCTCCTAGCACAAGTGCTTCCCTCAGGACCTCATCTCAGGCTTCTGCCAACAACAGTCTTTGTGCTAAGAACCATCATCTCCAACTTCCTCCTTTCTCAGACATTCCCTCAGTAGTCATCACAGCTGTGTGCTCCCGTCAAACTTCTGTCTCCATGCAACTGGAGACAAATATAGGACAGAGAAAGAGGATTAAGATTTTGTTCAAAGTACAGAGGAAGCTGAGATTTTGAAAAAAAAAATTAGTGTGTGGAAAAACATGAGGAGGATGCTAAGTGAAAAAGTAATCTTTAGTTACACAGCCATACCCACTTGATAATTCTCTTTTGAAGTCTGACTGGAGGAAAGTGGATTCTTTAAGGAAATTCAGACAAGCAGCCTGAAATAGCATAGCCACAGGGGAATAGGAAGCAGACAACCAGTTGTTTGCTTTAGGAAGGAATGGAGGAGAATTAAAGACAATCAAGTTTGATACTGAGAACAACAGTCTAAAAACACATTGTGCCTCCTCTCCTCCAGGGATTAACTGACCTTGGCTGATAACGAAAAAGAGGCCTGTAAATGTTTTAGACCTAAATGTACACAGCACTTCTTTACACTTCAGGAGCACTGAGCAATCAATGAAATCTGCTAAATGCAGCTGTTGTCCCTATTTAGCATGCATAAGGGGTCAATTCATACAAGTAGAGTTATGATTTCCACTGTGCTTAATGAATGAACTGCTAGTAATGAGCTGTTTCAGTCTAAAAAACCCCAAAAGATATTTTGCAATATGCAACTCTGCTGTTAACAGGAACCAGATAATGTTCATGAGGAAAAGATTATGCATTTATTACCTTTTCCAACATTTCTTTCCTACAATGATGCTTTTGTGATTTTCCGTTCAGGTCAGTGCAACACTTCTGCATAGTCAAGGGAGGTGTTGAGGGGGAAATTTTAGCACAGATATTTGGGGGAAATAAATTTGAATCTCACACAATTTTAATTGCCAGATTGGGCACACCCAGTCTGGCAATTAAAAAAATGTAAACCAGAAAGAAATATCTTGGCTGTCTTAGTGTGTCCATGAAAAGTATGCAAAAGGAAAACTCATATGCCTTGAGGTTACATCTGGTTTTATGCAGTTTTCCAACACGTTTTGTTAGCAATTTTTAATAAGCTTTGCCTGCGACATGAGGACAGAAAGTTGTTAGGCCACAGCTGGGCCTTGTAATGAGCCGGCACAAGACTCACTTGTACTATGTCACAAACTCATAGCTCAGGGTGGATATTCCAATGCATTATTGCAAACAAAGCTAAAAATAATGCTGATAGTAGCTGTACTGAGTATGGTGTAAAAATTACTCATTTTTGGAAGCAAAAGACACCTTGATTGCTTGGCCATAGTGTTCAACATCATCTGAGTCCAACTTGCTTACATAACTGAATGTTCTTTTTATTTGCAGTGACCAAGTTAGCAGCCTGTGTATTAATTTCAAAATCTAGGGTAAATTTTATAACTGCTATGTTTGTTATGTGTTTTTATAGTATGAAATATATGAGTCAATTAATAGCACAGTTGTTCATCTCTCCCAGCCTGTTCTAAATCCTGCAATGTATACCTTTGTCATAATTAATTAAAAATGTAATTATTTCTTGGACTATATCATCATTATATAATAAAGAGAAATTTTTACTTGACTATAAAAGAGAAATTGAGATACTAGGTATAATCCAGAAAATTTTAATATAACACTTATTACTCTGCTTGGCAACATGTTTCCAGCAGATAAATTTACATTGCATATACATAAATAATGCTCTTCTAACTCATTCTTATGACCTTTTATTCTCTGCTCATATCCATAATAAAAGGAACAAGAAGTTATGTTTTAAAAACTGTTTCCCTAACTTTAAATTCTAATGCACATCAAAACTCATGAAAAGTTCCCACTAACTTCAACACCATGTCCCTTCAGTCAGGTGGCCTTATACTTCAGGTAATTACTTTTCTTAGCAGAGCTTATTAGGGAGAATGAGGGTGTATATGCTGGGCTGGCTTCTGTGGAACTGGCTGTGGTGTTGATGCTCTGTACTGGCACAGTGGTTTACACTGGTGCATGAATGCCCAAGCACAGAGGTGCCATTGGCTTTGTGCCAGTCATGGACTAACTCCACACAGAAATTTTTAAACAGAAACATACAATAAGAAAATTGTCTGATAATAATGGAAAGTTTCCATTTGCGGTCTGGTAGAAGGAAAATATGAAAAACCAACTGAAACATTACACTGTCTAAATTATGTCTCTAAAGATTTTGTATGCTGATGTCCCTCCTGATTCTTCTGGCAGGCAGCTTATTTAAAAGCATTTGAGACTTTTTAATTCTTAGTTTATGGCAGCACTTGAGACAACAACCATAAGTAATTATGCTCACATACATGGATAAAGGCAATTGCCAGTCCTATTAGTGTCAGACAGTGATGCACATTTGAAAGGAAGTGGTGCTTTAGTTCATCTCATTTATGCCACTGACAAACTGAGAAGTTAATGGTTCCTGGGAAGTATTATTAGGCCTACTAATTGAGAACTCTACCAAGCTTTAGATAATATTATTATTACTGTTGTTAGCATTAATTATAGTAGTAAAAACCATAACAGCAGCCAGTCAGGAAGAATGACTGTATGTGACTAAGCAGGGAATCATCGTTGGATCCCCCTCCAGAGCACCTGTGCTCATGCTGAATAAGAAACAACATTTATTGCAAATGTCTTGTGGTTTGCAGGTCTTCTAACTCTGAAAGCATCAGATTTCAGTTATAGAGATGACCCTCAAACCTCTATTTTACCCCCACCAACTTCTCCAATGCATCTGAGATATTTCAAAGAATTATCAGTAAAAGACAATTGACATGAGAAATGTACTGCTGCTACTACTACTACTGGCTAATTGAGATACAAAATGAGACAGCCTGCTGACCTGAAGGAGGCAGAACTGATGCTCAGGTTCTTAACAATGCATCAAAAAGAAAGAAAATGAAGTTGCTAGAAAACATTTTGTTATTTGGGGAGTGATAGGTTTTCTCTCCATCATGGCAGGGAAAGTATTTTCAAAAGGAAGAGGGAGCTCTCAGTTTTGGGGTGTGGTAGGAACTCCAGGTGAAACCAGATCCAGACCTGGATCTCTTATGTTCTTACTAGCACTGTGCCCCCAGACTTTTTCTATACCTTCACTTTCTGGCTGAGGGAAGGCAGAAGAATCTCATAATTTTTCATGGACTTAAGACAAATTTTACTGGGGATTTTTTACAGATATGGATGTGTGTTTGCATGTTTATCTGTCTGCATGTGGAACTTAGAGACATGGCTTAGCATTGGACTTGGCAGTGTTATGTTAACAGCTGGATTCAATGATCTTAGAAGTCTTTTCCTACCTAAAAGACTTTATGATTCTATTATCTGTTTATCTTTGTTGTATTCCTGATTTTTTGCTATCTTGCATGAGTGCATCCATGGCAGTGATGAGGAAGATAGCTCTTCTGGGCTGGGAGCCAGAAATCTTTTGGTACACAGTGTCTGCACTAACTTTTGAGGTGAGTTTCCATTAGGCAGAAGAACAAACAGCAGGAGGGGTCTTGCATTAATACCAGTGCACTGAGATGGAGACCTGCTGAGTGTGCCTGGCATTTTTCTGCCATGCTGCAGGGAAAGGAGTAGAACAGCTGACACCAGGAATGGTGCACCCCCCCAGCTGCAAATCCCAGGGACATGGTATTTGACTCTCTGTGGCCCCATTTCTGTTTTGACTGTGTTGTTCCCCATCTCTATTCCTTCTTTTCCTCCCCTTATATCCCTCTCTGCCCACTCCCTCTTGTCTTTCCACTGTTCATCCCCTGTCAGCCCTGCACATGCCGCTGTGCAATCACACTGTTTCTCCTGTCAGGAGGAGAGGATGTTCCTGAGATGCTGGCCCTAGTGTTGGTCTTCATCTTACTGTCTGCCATGAGTGCAGAAGGCTGTAGCAGCATTTGGAAAGCATTAAGAGAAATGGCTGGAGGCTGAGACAGCTGCAGTCTTTTCTTGGGATGTGCTGTGCTGGTCATGGAACATGCAGCTGGCAGAGGGTTGTGGGGTGAGATGCACAAAATGAGTCCCCAATTTACTCAGTAGCACACATGATGAAAGGCTGAGTGGACATAACTCCTGCACTGCAAAGGCTCAAGCTCTTTTCTGTGTGCCTGTCACTGGAACATGCCATTGTTTCCAAGAACAGATATACCTGTGCAGGTTTTCCTGGTACAGATAGCTTTTGTAAGTACCCAGTTTCTCCTCTCATGTTTTTTGACTTTTGACCACAGTGAATGAGATTTAGCTGAGCATTCCCTACCTTTTTGACACTGATCAGACATAAGTTTCAAAAGTTAATGTTTAATGATTAAAACAAGAATACACATTAGACAGAATGGAGTACCTTGCCTCACCCAACTGGCAATAAATCAGTGTACTGATAAGATACAGATAAGATACACTCCAGATAACATTTCTGACTGACACAGTGTTTGACATCCCAGAACACTGTTTTTGCGAGAATAATCATGATTTTTTATTCTTGTCAGGTTCATGATGTACAATGCCAGTATGACTCATTGCACAGTTTTTCTTTGAACATTTTTGAACAGAGTGTTTAGAAAGCGTCAAATGGCCATATTTTTCCCAGAAGCAATAGTGCATATAAATTGAAAAATGATTTTATCATTTCTGCTAGAGGTGGGGAATATGATCTGCTTTGACACTTGAATAATTTTGCCAGCATTAATTAAAGAGATTTTAATTAGATTTTTAGGAATTACTTAAAGCTATAAGAAAAATGTAATTTCTTGATTAAATTTTGCATAATTAAGTTGTATTTTGCAAATCTTTGTAACCTATACCTCTTCACTTGTAAGCTAAAAGCATGGAGAAATTGTACAAATGAGAAACTGAATTGGCTGTAGAAATGGTCTTACTAGTTTTGAATGTCCAGGAACCTGAAAGTACTACACCAAATATAAAGTCTAATCCTAAATGTATTCTGTTGTGTGCTTAAAGTCATTATAATGCTTTGGGAAATAAATGAATCAATTCTGAAGAGCTAGTCAAGAGAAATTAAATGGCAAAAGGATTATTAATGTAACATGTAGGCGATGTAATTCAGGACACATTGTTAACAGCACAAAGCAGAATTAACTTTATTATCCTTGCATACAATAATTCAATCAAAAGTAATTTTAGTGACATCTTGAGAGGTACAAATAACTGTAAGAACTCAAATTTTTGTGGGCATCCAGTGGAAGTTAACCACATCAAGTTAACGACCCCTTTATGTTTTTGAAAGATTCCCACAATCTTATAGACAAATCTGCCATCAGGAAGCAATACAAGATGGGAGAAGCTGAATGGGTGTAGCACTAGGCAGTATAACCCTTTCTCCTGCATTATTCCATATGACCCTGGTTTTGGGGATGAACAGCCTATATACCCATCTGGCCCCTCAAGTAGGACTGAAGTTGTATCAATCTTTGGGACATTATACTGTAGCTGTCATTGTGGCAATTTGGAGCTGTATGTCTGAGTATTTAATTTTTATATTGTATCTGGCAGATCCTTGTAGTGCAAAGTTCACTTGTACTGCAGTGTTTTTGGAAGGACTCAGCAGAGGTTGTTCTCTGAAGCTGGTCATCCTGAGTGCTGCCTCTGAAGTAGGATGGGGTGCTTGGCTGCTAGCAGGAAGAAAAACCTTCCCTCTCAGTACTACAAGAACCAGAACCGTAGTTGTACTTGAAAGAATTACTTAGTATTTTGTTGAAGTAGTCACACAACCTGTTCACACTGCAACCCTTTCTGTAGCCTTCTCCTGGCCCAGGCTGGCCCTGGCGATGTCCAAGGATCCTTGGCTTTATTTTGCATGGGCCAGATGCATAACCCTGGTTTATGTTGCTGAAGGAATTGCCTTATGGGGAGAACCAGCTATGAGAGGTCTACAGAGAGATAAGGAATGTGAAATTGCAATCAGATATAGGGTTGTTGAGGCAGAGATTGAGAAGAAAATAAAATCCATTTTGAAAATATATAAAATCTCAGAGGAGAAAAATACAGGGGAGTCTTATGCTTTTTTTGGTCAATAAGCAATTCCTTTTTAGTTTAAATAAGATATATGCTTGCAGGGTTTCTGCAAGTGGCTAAAGGTGTTAGCTGGCCTGAATGGGAGTGCTAACACTTAGCTGTCCTTAGGAGCAGTGACTTTTGCTGATATTCTGGGTACCTCAAGCCATTCCTCCCATGGATCACTTCCAAAATGTTCCCATTGGTAGGCACTCTGTTACTATTAATCTTGGGACTTGGCACTGAAGTCCAGCAGTATTGTTACTGCTTCTCATTTGAACACCTGAAATTTTTAGGGAGCAAATGGATGATGACTTATAGGCACACAGTTTGTGGTACTTGGGAGTGGGGCTGCTGCCCAGCCTCATCCCCAATGGGCACAGCTGTGAAAAGCAGGTGAGCAGCACTGACAGCCATGAGCCATGGAGTGCCCAGGGGCACTGACCAACCACCAAAGGGAGCAGAGGGTACACAGGTGCAGTGCATGAACATGAAGGGTATAAAAGATTGGGCTAAAGAACAAGGAGGGCAAATGCTTGCAGCCTTCTGAAGTGGTGTGATGCTGCTCTGATGTGTTTTGGTGTTACTCTGGATGGGTTGAAGCTTTCTGAAATTGTGCGCAATATTGTGTATTGTGGCTGTCCCCACTGCAGCAATAAGTAGCTGGATTACTAAAATCAAGTAGTGCATAAAGAAGCATGAGTGTTTTTTGTTGTGTGCAGGTTTATTTTGTTAGCTTTGGTGAGCGTTTGCTAGGGGAAAACCCATCACATTATTTCTGAAAGTGTTTGGCTAGTCTGAGCTCATGTGGGATAATGTTTGCTTGAGGCTAAGAATGCAGCCTCTGGAGTTTTCATAGAAGTTTGCAAATAATTTTCTGATTGTATCAGTCTCTTCTACTCCTTCCAGAATGGACAGTAGTGGTGCATATGAATGCTATCCGGGCATCTGTTCAGAAACTGATATGATTGCTCTCGGTGGTTCCAGAAAATTTGAGTCATGTCTATGATTTTTTTTTAAGCATGAAAAGTTCCTATGAGAGGAAGGCATAAACATGATATATATATATAAAAAAAGATTATTTCTGATCTTTACTGCTTTACAATTTTGTTTTATGTGGAAATGCTTAGATTTCTTTGCTGAATTCTGAGGTTGTGACTGAGTTTATGACAGTAGTGGTGGTAAATATGGGATTTAACTTCTAAGGGAATATCATATGTGACTTAAAATTAATTAGCACAGACATTTATTAATCAAAGGGAAGCTTTAAAATTAGTGATTTTCGTGTAGCAACCTTACAGTCAGCTAGGCCATCATTTCTGCAGTGAAATGCCTCCTTTAGCGGAGCAATATGTCCACGTAATGTTATGAGATAGTTACAGTGATGTCAGCATTTCTTTATGGGGAGAGTGTCCATAAAGCAAAGAGAGTTTGTGTGTACCCACTGAGAGAATTGGGTACACCTATCACCTTCACTGACAGATTTGTTTCTGTATGCATCCATTCCACTAGACTGTGTGTGTTGAAGTGTGATATTTTCCCAGATGTACAACAGATGTTTTAAAACATCAACTAGACTTTTATAAATTATACAGATCAACACTAAATCATGTTATAAGCCCTATTACTGCAGTGCTAAAGCAGAATTTATATGACCAGGAGTAAATAATTAATAGAACAGTTGATACACAGGGAAGGTTACCCTGGTAAAGGGTACATGAGTGATGATACCAAACTAAACTTTTCCTTTGTGTTGAGAGCCTTCGAAGGCTGTCAGGGGTGAACGGGTTCTGGGTTTAGCTCTTAATTTTTGATTACATCTACTTGTCTCCTAACAATTCACCTCTGTCAAATAGACATGAAAGGTGCATCATTAAATTGAAAATATTGGGAACCAGCCGAGTAAGTGTCTGACACAGGATTTATTTCCCTTTCAGAAATATGGCTTTATGTTGTTGTGATTCCACCTACAAGGCAGGGTTTGTGTAGTCTTTCTAACTTGTGTACACAGAAATGCTCCAGCCAAAAGGAGTATTAAAGCCTAACTAGTGCAAAGCATTGATGCAAATCTGTTTCTAGCCTGTTCCCTCCACTCTTATCTCAAACCCATTCATGTTGCGGGAAAGCACTACAGGAAGAGATTATTCTTGAGACGAAAAGAACTAATTACCATAGTTTTTCTTCTTCTATATTTCTGTCACATCAGCATATGTAAGAGTCTCACTGAAAAGCTTTCTGTTCTGTGGAATGTTAGATAGAGGGCAGATGTAGTGCTGTCTTTACTACTGAGGCTGTCTTTTATTGATTGATTTTGGAGCAATGTGTTCCATCATGGTTAAAAAGAAGACAGGACAGCTCATTGAAAACATAAGTTGTTGGCTGTTCTTTTCCTCAGGAGGCAGCTGTAATAGGTCTTGTTTGTTCAACCAAGTGTTTAACTTGTGCAGAAGGTATTATTCAGCTGGTGCAATTTCCACATAATACTTCTTGTTAGAATCTCTATTCATTCAAAAGTCGTGAATAACAAAAATAAGTTTAGATATTGAACGAAGCTGCCTGCATGGCAGGTATATGGTGCTCAATGCAAATTCAGTCTATATTCCAGCTATAAAAAGGAAATAGTTTTTGGGATACATCCAAGCATATTCTAAAGCTTGTGATAAGTTTTGCCTGTAACATTTTGACTTGAGATAGTTCTAGTACAGCAATTAATAATTGCTTTTTGAGAAATAGGGTTTGGACATATTCTGGCCTGTGAAAGTGATTGATGATTTAATGAGCAGTTTTCAGCAAAATACCTGTCCTATGAAATAAAAGGCAAAGTTAATCCGGCATACTGTTTTGTCTGCCTTCATTCACCATGATTTCAACAGTTAAAAAGAGTTATTAAAAACAGCTTAAATAACAGAGATGTGGACTGGACAGTTCCTTCCACCTCTTTTTCTGTCATTCAACTGTTATTCAAAATGGACCTATCTCTGAGGAGAAAAGTTTTCCCTTGAAGCATTTGATGATACTGTATGCCAAGAAGGCAACCATATAAAAGCATGGCATCTTGCATATCTATGAATGGCCTGTCAGACAGTTATAGAACAGATTACATTACACATTGTACATATTTTTTTCATTATGTTTGGTGAAAAAATGGAAGTATTTTCTATTTTTATAAATTAAAATGTAGCCTGCAAAGCTCTGTGTACAAATATCTGTAAAATAGGCATTGGAGGTGACACAAATCCATCTCATAGAGTTCCCTGTGCATGTGTTGTTTCCCAGCACTTACAGCAGCAGCAATGGCTTCTTTGCCTTTGTGGAGTCCATTTTCTCAGACTTAACTTCTGCCCCCAAAATAGGTGAGCTAAGGGATGTTGTGAATGGATACTCATGTCAAAAGACCTGTCAGGCTCTCTGGTCCTTGTTGATGACCTCATGCAACAGTGTAGCCTTGTGATAGCTTGATTTAACTCTGTACATTTAATTGGTAAAACCGAACTGAATTTTGTAGCTTGAATCTATCACATCTGTCCTCCATTAAAAGTGCTCAATTAAATTACCAGCTATTTTCCAGTTAATGAGAGACAAGAAGAGAGATAAAGATGGTCTGTTTTTCCATGTCATTCATAGACAGTGGATATGTACATCTACAATACAGAAGAATGACATTCTCTTTCCTATGATCCTTTACTTGGAAATTGTACTACCAGTGCAATGGGAGACAGAGATCTTCAAGGAATGCAGTAGTCCACTATGTAACTGAAAAATGTCATACTATGCCAACATAAGGGGAAGAAGGCATTGTTGTTAAAATAATTTTAGTTCTAATTCTTTAGTTTTTCCATGACTAATTTTAGGTCCCTCACCCCAGTTTGTTCAAAGGTCTTCTTTCCCCCATACTTTAAAAATTGTTTCTTCTAAGTGTGAAATTTCTATGTTTATAATGGAGAGTTATTGGAAAGTGAGCAACCTCTCCAAAATTTATTATTCTTTTAGTCTCATAGGAGTCTTCCCTGAACTCATGGAATGAAGTGGTGTCCTGAATCTAAAGTTAATATCTCTGAGTAATGTTGTTATATTAATATAATTTCATTAAAATACTTTTAACATTTCTGTGTCTGTCTGTCTCTTTTACTTAAACATGTGGGCATAAAATTCAGCAAGTCAGGAGTTTAGTAAAAATATGCTTGATTTTTGAGTACAAATATTTTGATGAAACATCAAAGTATTTTACTTAAGATCTGATATATCTGTGTAGGTATCATCATGGCAAAAATGCTGATACACACTTTTTAAATGAAATTTCTTGCAATATTTCAGAATAGTCTTTAAGAATATTTGGTTAAATAATTTCAGCCTGTTTGTAACTCTGAGAATATTCTTTTCCTTCTGCTCTAAGTGTGGTACTAGCTATGTTCTTTTGAGATTAAAAAAATTGTTGCAGACAGCACAGATAGATGACTTTCCATTGTGTACTATTTTCACTGTGCTACTTAAGTTTCATCATAATTTGATATCATAGTTCAACCATGTCACTTTTTGTTAAAAAAACAGGAACAACCATTTGTCCTCGACTGTCACCATATGGTGGAGATATTGGTATGGAATAAGGCATTAGTCAAATTAGCATTTTCTGCAAACCATGCTGATCTGTGTAACTGATTCAATATTTGCATGTGTTCTTTCTTCTCTGCAATGAAACTTACCATCCTTGCTAATCAAAAAGGGCTAGTCTCCTTTTGGCAAATCCATGAATGCTAAGTAATCAAGTTTTGGGAAGAAGTTTTTAGGGTTTGTTTTTTGTTTGTTTGTTTTTGCTGACAGTTGCTTTTTGGAGAGAGAAGGGAGTCCAATAGTATAATACTAATATTGCATGTTACTATACAACGATCAAGAACTTTTTGTTACTCTTGGTACAGTGAAGGCTTTTTACTATTTTAATGCATTTGTTCAGGGATGAGGCTACTGTTAAAACTCTTTCAGGCTTACCCTCCAAACACTTTTAAATTTTTATGTTTAAAATGGAATAAACCGACTTTACTTACATATTTTGCCATTCTGCATTTTTTTTTAGTTTTTTGTTTGATTTGTATGTTTTGTCTTGTTTTTTAAAACTACCATCTTTTGAGCAGTCTGTCTTATGATGGTTGTGGTAACATGATGGATGCATGACTTTTACAGAGCGGCTACTCCATTCATCAAAGTGATTTCATTACTTTCCATGGCAAATACTGTCCTTTTTTTGAAAATTTCTACTTTTGCTCTTACATTTCCAAAATCATCATCAGGAATGTGGTCTGAAGCATATAGCTAGCAACTGAAACTTCTCAAAGTTTGTTCTCCTACTGTATGTTTAAAAGTCCTCAGCTCTTTGTCATTACTAAACAATGTTTTGGATTGGATTTCTGCTTTTAATTTTTTTTTTCTGTGAAGAAAGAAGTTAAGAAAGTGTCTGTCATCTTGGGGTTAAACCTTCCTATTTAGCAGTGCTCAGCATTTATTGAATATAAGTGTCTGCAGAAACTAGTTCTGACCTGAGAAGGCTCAGGTCCTACAAAGCTCCAGGGACACCCCAGTGTCAGCACTCAGGTGTCTGATGGCTCTTCTAGATTCCTCATACTCCCCAGCCTATGGATTATGGAGGATCCTCAGCTGATTTTGAGGTTTAGCTAGGATGAATCTTGATCTGAGTTTATGTGGCTTTCAATGCACTAGATACATTATCTTTGCTAGTTTTCTATATTTTTATTTAAGGTTCTGATTCTAACACAAAACCTGGGTATTTTAATTTATATTTTGTGCTTACCTATGAGCCAAGAGTGATGGCCACCACCTGCAGAGAATCTATGGGTAGTACTGTAAGTTAGAGACACATGAAGACACCATTCCCTCTGCTTTTGGAGTTGGTGGTTTTAGGCTTATGTAAGAACAAGGTTCATGGACTTGTTGGTGAGCAAGTCCATGAAGCTGGACTCTTCCATGAGTGGTCCCAAGGAAGATTGGACACATTCTCTTTTGCTGTGACCTCTTGATCCCAAGATGTAGTGGGTACAAACTCCTGTGTGTCTGGGTAGTCAGTGTATTTTGCTTTCTATCCCAAACTAGCCATAATTTAGGAAATATAGGCAAACCAGAAGGTGAGCTGAAGAGGATTCACAAACCTATAGGAGCATACAGTATAATTCAAAAAGATACCTGTCTAGAAAGAAAATCTGCTGTCCAAAGAGCGGGGTGTGTCTCAGTCTTCTTTTGCTATTTGAGGAATTTTAACTCTCCTGGCCTCCAAATGCCTGTATTTTGCACTGCCCTTTAGTGTCCTGCCTAATAGTCTCAGAAAATTACAGAATCCTTAAATATAAGTTTGATGCTGAAGTCCATTTCAGAAATACAGTTTTCCTCCTCTGGGATTGTGGTGAATTTTAAAATTTTGTAAATGCTTGTTGTTCTGCAACCGTGCTGTAGTTATCTGGAGTCTGTAGCTGGCTGAATGGCATAAGTAAAGCCCACTTGGATATACCTTATTCCTCTTAGTAACAAATTCCTCTATTTCCCTCTCATTTATATTTAGTCCTAATACCTTGTAGTCCTTCCTTAAATGAATGGTTCCATTTAAAGGGCAGAACACAACATAAAATATAGCAGTCCATTACAGCCTTACCACTTTGCTACAGATTTATCTAAGCAGTTTAGTTTCTATTATAACTCCACTCAGGAGCTTCTCATGCCCAGTTTCTCCTCCCTTATCTCACTTATCTTTCTGAGAACATAAGGTACAAAATGATAACTCACTTGCCTGCTGTCAACCTTCTTCCAGGCTGTACCTCTGGGTGTACCCTTAATGGCTCAAAGAAATTTGGTGGTCACTTGCATTTATTGTATATATTACAATCATATTTGTTTTGTGCAAAACACTGGGTATTGAATTCATTGCAACAGTACACAAATATTTGCTCAAGGTGGGTTGTGGATCAGGCTGGGTCTCAGTGCCTGCCCTACCCAGGGTGGAGCAGTACTGGTAGCAGTTTTGCTGAGTTGGCTGCTGGAAAACCTCTGAAGAAGGTCCCTTATCAGATGATGATGCTACTTTGGGGCGATAGGTTGCCCAGCCCCTCCCTACCTCTGCTTCTCCTGACTGCAGGGTACTGTGCTGCTCTCTGCCTGCAGTTTTGAGAGGGAATGCAGGAGAGAGCCCCCTCCTCCTGCCCTTGGCTCTGTTCTCCTTCTGTCTCCTGTCCCCAGGAGAAAGGACTTCTGATGTTTGTTTGGCAGCCCAGTGCTGCTGCCCCTTATATACAGCATCCTTTACCACCTGTCTGTCCCCTGTGATGATCCTTCTCCATGGGAACCTGACTTTCTTTGCTTCCTAGCCCTCTCCTAGGAAACTCCATTGTAGACCACAGGAGAGCAGCAGTGCACAGCCACCTGATTCACTTAACAGGTATGGAGCTGGAAGGTCTCATTTTCAGGCAGTGCTGAACAGTCAGAGCTCCTGGGACAGTCAGCATGAATGCTGGCCTTAAACCTCAGGAAAAGTCAGATGCATAATGATTCTTTAGTTCTCAGGCTGGAGGTAGTTTTTATTATCTGCAGTAAACTGTGGCGTACAGTCAGAGCTGAAAGCATATTTATCTTAATGGAAAATGAAAAATATATTCCTCCCTCTGTTGATTAAATATCTTGTGTGCTACAAACCTTTCCATGGCAGCTACCCACTATTATTGTCATTACAGTTCAGGTGCTCTAGGACAATTAAAGTAAAATCAGGAGGTGTCTGCAAATCAAGCAGTTCTATAAACAACTGCTTGTATATCAACTCAGCTGCTTCTGACATTCAGTCAAACATCTGACAGCTGCAATGTGTAGCAAGGCTTTGTCCCCATTTCAAATAAAAGAAACTTCTGGCATGAATGGCTATAGCCCAGGGTTCTGAAATTGAAAAGACATTACTTTCAGGTCCAGTTGTTGATGACAAGAAGGTTAACTGATATAGCCATAAATCAACAACAACAAAAAATAATAAAATTAACCATCAGTGCATTTTTGGGCAAGAAAATCCTGTTCATCTTTCTTAGTTCTGTTTATCTAGAGCACCTCATGCACAAAATTTTCCTCTCCATCAAAAAAGATAATTGGTAGGAATTTGGTGGTGGATGTGGGTGGAGCTGAGAAGATGGGTGCTTGGCATTTATGCATTGAACAAAAAAAAAAAAAAAAAAAAAAAAAGAGAGAAGTGTTTTGAAACCTTCTAATTTTCAGTGTGCTCTGTGGGCTGTGGTGGCAGAACTGAGTAACTGAGTGCTCTGGAGCTCTGCTGCTGCAGTGAGGCTGCGTCAGCCTGAGGACAATGAGGACATGCAACGCCGGGGGACATTTTTCCTGCACCCCAACAATAACAACAGTCCAGGGAACAGTAGACTTGTATATTATGATGCAAAATCCTTGTTGTGTGACCTTCTGCATGTGTGTCATTTATAGGCAGGTTGCTGCTGCTGAGTTTTGACATGGAGCCTGGGATTTTTTCCGTGTGTCAAACACACTGCCAGTTCTTATCCAGACTGTAACTGAGCCTTACATCCTTGGGGCTGGAGATTGCATTGCTGGCTGGAGAGGTGCAGGCTTGGTAGTGAACAGCTGTGGGGGAATAACAGTAAGTCAGCAGTAACACTGTCACTCTCTGGGAGCCCAGGAGACTCCTCTATCCCATAGATAAATCACCTCTCAGCTCACCATAGATTAATGAATCCCCAGACTGTGAGATCTATCACCATATGCTGTAGCCTATCCATAATGAATGAAAGGTGTAGATTAAAGTAGTGACTGGAGGTGTTATTTGTAAATAAGAAACATTGTCCTGTTCTGAGAATGGATTAAAAAAAGTGTTATTCACCCAACACTGTATTAAAGATTGTCTCATGTAGAAAAATTGCCTGTGCTGATCTCACTCATACAGTACTTGCTGATCTGATGGTGGATAATATTGTATGTGCTAAATTTAGGCAATATGGATGCTTACAAGAAGCTGTGCTCTCAAATACAACAGCACCTCCATACTCAGCAAATCTGTTCCTCTCTCTCTGTTCATAAACATGCCTGCGAGCGTTACAAATGATTTTTACTAGTTTTCAGTCTTGCTAGCACTTCAGAAACAATATAACTAAGTGGTGTCAGCTGAATTTTATTCACCTGAGATCATTGTTGTTAAAATTGTGCACTGCTTTCCATTACAGGGACAAACAGGACAGGGCTGCTGCAGTGCTGTAATGGGTCACAAAGCACAGGACAAATTCCCTCTAGCTAAACCTGTTTGTTGCAGCTACGTGCACCAAGGACATGCTGTACTCTGACTTTTCACACTTTCCCTGTCCTGGCTTTGGCCCATGCCAGCTGTGCCACTCCAAACAATGCCACTCCAGCTATGCCTGTAGGGGAGGATGCCTTCTGTTCATAGCTGAGCTGTTTTGTTCATCAGCAAAGAAGCAGCTCTGGTGCTGCATGGTTGTGTGCAGCTGGGAAGCCTCAGGTTTTCTCCAGAGTTAAGTTATCTGACCTTTCCCCAACTCAGAAATATTCCTGTGATAAGCCACTCTTTGCTCAGAGAGATCAAATTCAGGGTCATGTAAGTTTTGTTTGGGAGATGAGTTTTAGGGTCACCTGTGACTTTTCCTCTCTGGAAGAACAATGCCAGTATCAATTGTTAACCAAACAGGTTCATGCCTCATGCCAACCCAATATTAGAAAAATGCAGTGGAAGCTTTTGAATACCTGTGTAGCCTAGCTGAACTTCTATAAATTTTCTTATATGAAACTTTCCTTGAGATGCTCTGTTAGAGCCTCTACCTTAGAGCCTGCACTCAGATTTAAATATCTTAATTTTCTTTTGGAAAAGATTATAGGATCATAGGGTAATCATCTCTGCACATGACAAGAACACTTCTATTTTTTGGTGAAAATATATTTCTGACCAGTTAATAGACAGTTGATTTTGTGTCTGTACTATTTATTGTCCTTTAATCTGGATAATTTTACACTCTCTCAAATGCTGCTTTTAATGTGTTTATAAAAGCTTATCATATTCCTCTTCTAGGATAAGCAGATAAAAGTAATTTAACTTGTATCATGAGATATACTAAGGGTTCTCAAAAATTCTCCATTCTCATAATCATTGTGATAGGGCTTCTTTGAGTCTGTTCCCATTTGAATTCTTCTCTCTTAAACATAAGTGAAGGGATATCTTGCCTTCATAGAGGATTTTCTCTTTTCCTTACATTACTGTGAAATGAGATGCTTCTTTTCTCTCAACTACTCTTGAGCTCTTCTTCTTTTCTTCCTCTTTTTTAAATGCTATTTTGACTTCTGCTTCTGTGCCCCTAATGATATATCCTATTCTGCTCCTTCTCTTTTTAATGTGAGGCATAAGCAAAGCATCTTATTTTGGGAAAACACTGCTGTAAAAAGTAAGAAAAAAAAAATCAAAGTACTGCTTATTTGTGTCATACATGCAGTGACAGAATTAGGACAAAACTGAACAATTTCAAGCTTTTTTCACATTTTCAAAGCAACCTGAAGCATTTTGTTTTGGCATAGAACATCTAATGAGTATCGTCCTGGTAACTATTTGAAGAGACTACATTGCGTGTTATTCAGTTTTACTGGTATCACTTCAATGCAGCAATAATAAAAATAGTGAAAAGTCTACCCTCATTGCAAAACCTGAATCACTTGAATGATTCATGATGGAGTCTGGAAATAGTTTCTTTGCTTGCTGATCTGCACGTGCTTCCACTGAGAAGAGCAATGGGTTGGATGTGGGTGCTGTCCTGAGCTGCCTGGGGATCTAGATGATGGTCTCCCATTTTTGACTTTCTGAGTGTTTATTAACAACCCATTGTGTAACTCTGCAGAAGTTCTAGTGTAATAACAAGATTAAGATTTGGTGCTCTATCATAGAAAGTATCCTGGTAGCAGCATACCCCTCATCTAATGTCAGAAACATAGGCAGAGGCAAAACAAGAAAGTTCAGGATCATTCCTAATTTCTGACTGAGCTCAGTTTACAAATTGGCCCAAGTGGGAGGTGGCATGGCAGGAAGTGTGGTCAGAAATGACAAAAGCAGCAGATGGAGTGTGGAAAGAGGCAGTGGTGTGAGTCCATGTATTTTGACAGGTAGGAATTTATATGTTGTTGAAAGTATCAGCCTACTAACTTTGATAACAGCCTTGGAGAGATTAAGTACAGAGTGGGAAGGTATAAAGGTCATTAGCTTGCATCAGACAAGATATACTTAAATGTCATACCCAAATTTTTGCAAAAAATGCACAGATGAATTTAAAGCTCCACTGATTTTTCTGATCAATGATTTTGCATGATGGGCAATTATAAGATGGTATGAAGGACATTGGCTACATCCTTCAAATTCAGGTGCACATGATGTCACAAACTCCCAGAAATCTGATAGAAATTGATTACTTGAACAGATTTGCAGTGTTGTGTCTGCATACAAATTAAAGCTTCATATCAGATTTGCACAAATATGGACAATGTTGTCATCAGGCATTGTGTCTTCATCACAGAACTGTTTTGCAGGCTTCTTTTATGTTTCATGATATCAGAGATTTCTTTGATAGTTCAAGAGCTAATACTAAAGCAACATTAATTTGTTTTCTTTTTCTTGAGAATAATACTATACTTGCTATAATCTAAAAATATTTAAAATGTTTCAAGTGCAAATTCATTTCTGTCTTGTTTTATTCCTGGCAGGTGTAAGATTCTTTGTCTACTTCAGGCTCAGATGATGTCAGCTGGGGATTACTGTATGTATGAATGACAATAACAGATTGGGTTTTATGGGTGTGTTTGTCTGACAGGCTAGGTAAAATTAAAAGAAAAAATGGGGCTTAGTAATTGTTGGTAATAAAGAAGAGTTAGAGTCTAGTTCAACGTGATACTGAAGTAGGTGCTTAATTTCAAGCATGTAAGAAGCTCTGTAAAACTTGATTGCATGAATAAGTGTTTGAAAGATCAGTCCCTAAAAGGCTTTTAATGTTCAGGACATAGTGTGGAAGAGCACAAGCTTCTGATAACCTGTCCTATTTGGTCTGAAAATTGATCAATGAATGCTTTACATTCATGGCCATATGTTGTGAAAAAGTAGCTGAAAGTGGCTGTAGAATATAAAAATGTCTGAAATGAAGGACAGAAGGGAATGTCGGTCTTTGCCAGAAGTGCTTAAATTGGACCTCATAACTCACTGAAAGAGGAGGAAGGAACAAATGCATCTCTGTTGTCAAAAACAATTTTATTATCTCCTTATGGAATTTAAATGACTTCTTGGAACACATTAAAACAAGTCTTCAAAATTTAACTGCATGCAGATCCTATGAAGTGAAGAACTGGGACACTGAATTCTAGCTCATTCAGTGATTCTTTATAACTTTATGACATAGACTTAGCTGGAGACCTAAAATAAGATCATACTGCAATTTAGATAGTCTTAACAACTAGTCAAGAGATGAATTCTTGGAGAACCTGTCTGTAGATTTCTGAGAGTAATTGTAAATATTCTAGATGTATAGATGGAATAAAAAAACATTGCCTGATCCCAGAACTCGTAAGATGTAATCTCTGCAAAAGTTAGGTTGGAAAGCAAAGAATACGTAAGAAAATGGAAACAGAGGTGAGGAAAAAGAGCTACATAGCTTCCATGAAAACTGTCTGAAAGAATGCTGGGAACAAGTATGTCAGAGATTTCTCCATCATGCATCTTGTAACAAAGATGAAGTGTTGCAGGATGACACCTCAGAGACATCTTCCATGTAAATTACAGTAATCATTGAATCAATATCTTAGTACAAAATTCTACTTTCTCTTTCACAGGATGAGATGTAATTAATTAATTTTATCCGCTGATGTACAGAAATTATGGAGAAATCTGTGTTTCCCATGTGACATTAAGGCTATGCAGTACTCTCTGTTACATCAAGTATATTAACTAATGGGAGAATTACTAAAAGAAAATATCACAATGACTCTTTCTATGGTCACATTACATAGTTCAGATAAGTTTCTCTACTCTCTTAGACGTGTTACTTTAAAGCATCTGAAGGGGTATTCCTGCTCCTTGTTAACTGAATACACAGACCCTGTTGCTTTTGAAAATCTGATTTTCTTATCAATGTTAAATATCAATTTTCCTGAAGAACTTGAGCAACAAGATCTCAACAGCCAGAATATTTTTATTTCCATTTTTTCTTCTGCTTTTGCTTAAGAAATTCCACAGGGGAACCGAGACATCTCATTTCCTATCTTATCTGAATCAACATATATTTTCGTATGTGTTACGGTTTGGACAAAATAAGAGCTGGGATGACAGAAAGAATTGTAGTTGTTGTTTCTTTCATTCATACTGTGGGTTTCAATCACTTAGATGGACTTTTTTCTGTTAATGGGCCAAGGACAGGCTGCTCATCTAGACAGTGATCAAATCCCATAACAACAATTGGGAAATGTCTTTCTAACCACTATAAGATGAAATTTCTCTTCCATTTTGAATAGAGAATGATATATTTGAAAAGAACAGATTGAAATGCAAATATCAAGTGTCTTGTTAAAAGATCAGTGGCTATAGGGTAAATCATTGTGAAATATAAATATATAAGCCTTGGGATTTCAAATTGAAAACATATGATATCAATCAGGTTCTGACTACACTGAACACACCTGGAAGGTGGCATAAATGTCTGCACAGAATATGTTTAATCTAGTCTTGACCCCTGGGTTTGGCCTGGAGAGGATGATCACACTTTCTTTTGCCTCTCTGTGTAAGGCATGGGGCTTATCATCTCTCTTGCATGTATTTCTGACTGTGAAGTCCTCCCTTGCTCAGGTATTAGTCAGGCAGTGACCCTCAGCTCTTTCAGGAACCCTGGTTAGGGATTCTGTAGCTGAGTTGTAGGGGTTCAGTACAATGCAGGAAGAGCTAAGGGTTAAACAGTGTACATGGCATACAAATACAGCCAGAATGAGTAACAGAGACTAGCTGAAAGTAGGCTGGAGAGAAATAAAGCATATAATATGTACTGTATAATTAATTAGTATTCCAGACAGAGTCTGCAAACAGGTTTTATAAAATGGGAGCACTACATAATTAATAGGTACACGTATCACACTGAAGAGTTGATTCATTGCTAGAAAAAGGGACATCACATCAATCTCTTGTATACCCTAGAATGTGCTTATCAGAATTTTCCAGGTTTAAATGAGGAAAAAAGGATACTACAGACTGCAAAAATTTATTCCTCTGTCACTACCTCTGAAGTGAAGGACAAGTGAAGGAAATGAAGGAGAAACCAGGGCAAGATGTTATATTTTTCATACAAAGTATACATGCAGTGTGGGATGTCCGATTAGGTAGGAGTGTATGTGCACATATGCACACATGTAAACACATGGGCAGGATTTCTATGGATTTGCAGAGCAAGGCACAGAGCTTTTGGCTTTCCTGTCAAAGCCTGCTGGCTCCATGCCATAAGTGCAGTGTTTTATTCTTGCTTGGTGCATTATCACTTTGCCATTTAGAGTGGGGTTTCTTTCATGTCTCTGCTGCCCACAAGCACACAAAATAATACTCTTTTTTGGTGGGTTGTTTGACTGATCTACTGTTCAGCTCCTTATTCATATATTGGGGGATGGAAGAACTTATTGGTTATGTACAGCAGTACAAATATGAAATTATAATTTATCATTTAATGGTAATATAATTTCTAGAGTATTAAAAGGTAGCAGGATACTTATTGTACTGAGAAGAAATGCCCCTACCAAATAGTCAGTTTTGATCTCACTTGCATGATGGATTTCTTAATCCTAGTTATCACTGCATTTATTAATTGACTTTATGTTGGTACCTACAAGCCCTAGAAACATCTCTCCTGCCATAATTAGGTTAAAACCTAAGATGAAGCAAAAGCACTGTCTGATTTTTGGTTTAGACTGTTGAAAAGCACTCTGAGTATTCAATACACAATATCTAACACAAAGTAAATCAGGATTAAAATATATAATTTTCCTGGAAATAGTTTTAAGAAGAATAAAAACCATAGTATGGTTCATTTTCTTATGGGTGAGGGTATAAACTTCTACTGCTAAGTTCATATTCATTCATGACTTCTGAATTTGACTATTGACATCTATCTTTCTGGGGCATGATTCTACTGTCCTTGAACTCAGTGTCAAGTCTCTCCACTTTAATGGAAGAAAATTAAATCTAAGCACTGCTTTTTCCTACTAGCATGAATTCTAAGCTGTAAAACTAGTTTCTTCAACTCTACTTAACCATAAAAATAACCCTTCTTACTTTGAACATATGTGCTAATTGTACTGCTTCTATTACTGATTTTAAATTCTGGTTGCTGAGCATTGGATAAATATTAATGAACTTACTCTAAGAAATCTTTATAGTCAAAACCAAATTACAAATAATCTGCTGAGCAATTTTGGATAGCAACTGAGAATGATTTTTCCATGAACATGACCCTGTCCTGCAATGTTATTGGGTGACTGATTTATTGCACATTGAGGTCAATATATGGGATCAGGTCAAGTGGTGTGACAAGTAAAATAAGATCTTAGTTAAAATAATATTTTTGAATATTTTTATTTATACATATTGTAGATGTAGAAAATTTTATTACTTGAAATTAAATTCAATTGGAGACTGCTTTCAGTCTCAGTGTTTCCCCTCGGTTCTCTCAGCCTGAGAAGGACCCAGTGGCTTATAGCAATTTTGTTCAATGGCTTTGTAGGGCTTACAAAGAAAGGAGAGATTTGTTTAGGAGGAGGTGGTAGTCTGAATGTTCTTACCCTTCTTCTTTTTTAAAGGAACAAAAAAATCAACAGAAACTCCTAGGGAGAGACAGCTTGCAGATCAGAGATAGCATGTCTTTAAAGGTAAGAGCAGATTCAGAGAATTATTAGAGCTAGCATCACAGATCAAACTCATGAGTTAGGCACTGAATAATTCTGAGACTTCAACCAGCTTAATAGATTTTTTGAAATGCAATGTTAATTTTTAGGCTTGTAAGCAGAACCTTGGATTGATTTTAACTGGTTTATATTCTGCTTTATCTGTAGCAAGAGAATAGCTACCGTGTTGGAACAGACTCTGATATGTGGTCTGAGGTTGCTGAAGGGTGTATTTACTTACATGCCACTTGCAGCCTGCACAACTGAAGGAGGGACTGATGTCATCAAAATAACCACTAGATATTACAAGCTTCCCAGGAGCCTTGTGCTTGATTTCTTTATAATGTCTCATAGTCAGAGAGGAGTTGTTGTTATGGATTAATGATATCCAACTAAAAGCTTGTTTTCTTATCGAAGGCGTCTGTATGCACACTTTATCTTCCTCACACATTACTGTTGGCCATGACAAGATGACAATGTCAGGAATTTCAGGTTCAGTGAAGATGTGAAAGGGTGCTGTGCAGTAGATAATTCTAGTGATATGGGGAGCCACGAGTCCTTTTCTCTTGTGCATGGGCACAGCTAAGTCACACTTACACTGAAGAAGGCACTGCACTCCTGTTGCATGGTTGGATAGATCAAAATAAATCCAAATCATTCCCAATTGAGGTGAAATAGTTCAATGGAAAAAGATGTCCAAGAACCATAAAAGTATACACGGCTTCTGTTTGGCATCAATTAAATGGAATGTTTTAATCTTTTCTTTGATATATGGAAAGATGAAATGTAGCTAAACTTAATTGCAAAGCATAAACAAACTTGTGTGTTTTAGGAATTAATTAAAGAAACAGTTGCTGTCCATACATGTTATGAATTATTTCAGCGTGTGTATCTTATAAATTGAATAAAACACAATTAATTTTCATAAAACTTAGAAACATTGAAAATATTTGCAAGTGCAGAAACTTATTCATAATGTCTAAATGTAATTAAAAGAGTACTTAAAAAAATTTTGCAGCTGGCAAAACAAAAGTCACAGTACTTTGTAGAAAGCTCCTGGTGAATTGGTCAGTAAACAGGCATAAATAAGATGCAGTTTGCTTGCTTTCAGAGAACTTAATGAGTAATAATGATATGTCTTCAAGAGTATTAGTATTAAATCTCTGCCTTGAATGGGCCATTAATTTACACTAAGCTCTGTGGTCAAGAACAATTTGTTTTCACTTTTCTCCATCCTCCTGTGCTCTCACTTCAGTAAATTAGATATTATCAGGACTGGTAAGAGACAGTCACCTGAAATGCAATCTTATAAAGTTATTTGTTGCTCTTCTCCTGAAGGAAACACAATTGTAGGGAGGCCTTCAGGTGCAGCTGAAAAAAGCAAGGCTGAAATGGAAACATCATATGTTTCATTTCTGATGAAAAAATCCTCAAAACACTATTTTCAAACAGTGCCTCCCAATAGGGCTTGAAGGCACTAATTCTATCACACCCAAATCTGTAATTCAGATGCATAAATAAAGCATGTAGGTTAATCTCTGAAGGTATCCAAGTTTTAAGGTATTTCAAACCCTTAAAACTTGATGCTGTCTTATTTTTATTAGATGTAAGTTAGTATCATGTAAAAGGTGACAATTAAAATTGAGAACTCTGACTTTTGTTTCCCTTGGAAAAATAAACCTGGTGTTCAAATAATCACTTCTGTTGATTTTTGAAAATCAAAATAAATGTGTATACTAGTGGACACAGACAAGGCTTCCTCAAAGAGAAGCTGATGAAGGATGGGCTGGATGAGCAGATAGGAGGTTGAAAGCTGTTGGACCCAGAGGGTGCTGTCCAGTGGTACAACATCCAGGTGGACGCTCGTGATTAGCAGCTCCTGGTCAGCCTCTTCACTGGTGATCTGGGACAGAACATACCCTCACCACGTATACCAATAGCACAGGAGGACTGACTTACATCCCAGAGGGTTGTGCTGTGGTCCAGAGTGATCTTGTCTAGCTGGAGAATTGGGCTAATGGGAACTTCATAAAATTCAACAAAGCGTGGTGCAACACCCTGAACTGGGTAAAACATAAGCATCAATAGATAGGGGCTGACCAAGAGGAAAGCAACTTGATCCCAAGAGGCCACTTCTAACCTCAGCCCTTCTCTGATTCTATGTTTCTGTAATGGCACTTCTTTAAACTCATTATTAGGAAAAAAAAAATAAATAGAGGAACCTGAGAAAATTAATGATACATGTTTTTATTCCTCCTTTTAAACAAAGTGAATCCAGTTTTACAAATTTGTCTTAAATATTTCTAATGTCCTGGTTCACAAAATATAATAAAAGACAATAATATTGTTCATTCCTTCTTGAATTATTTATTGTTGGGAGAAAAAATTGTCTTTTGCTAGTTATTTGTGTACATATTACTTACCCTCAATAAATAGAGACTTCAAATTAATTCCAAAAGGAGCAAAACCCTGTATTTGTTGCATTCTTCTAGTGTGACAACCTGTGGGAGTAACACACATAAGCAAAATTGGAGAACTAGATAGAAAATGTTATATCAGATTAATTTTTATTTATTGCTGGTTTTGGTCCTGAATACACATGGAACATTGGTTCCCAATATTGTGTTTCTACAAGCAGGGAAAAACTGCTATATATCTAAAAGTGAGTACATTTAAACAGACAAAAGCAATTAAGACAATGCAGAGGTTAATGCTTTCCACTGCTTGGATTGAATCCCAAAACATGAATGTATGCACCATTTTTTTTCTCCACTGTTTTATCACCAATTTAGTGGATATATACATTTAGTAGAGTAAATTAGACCAAAATTTCATAGTAGGAAAAAGATTAAGGTGAAAAGAGATGCAAGGAAAGAGAAGGCACATAGAGATGAGCAGTGCATAGTGGCTGCAGACAAACTCCAAAGCAATGGAGACAGTGAGTTTCATGTTCTTTGGTACAGGCAGAAAAGGGAGCACAACAGTCATGACAGCAGAATGAGGCTTCAGGGTGGTTTTCAAGGTATTCTGAGCAGCAAGAGATGATACTTTCTTTTCAGAGTTCAGGTTCCAAGGTTTTGAGTCTTTGAACACAGTGTTTTGAGTCTTTGAACACAATGTTTTGAGTTGCACTGTCAGATCAGAGGAGTTGTATGCAGACCTCAGAGCAGATGATCTGTGCCTGCAGGATTTTGTACTAGTCTAAATTTGGAGAAATGCACTCTAAAACTGTAATTTTAAAGTGATCTAAAGTTGAAACCTTCTACAGTTCAGTTTGTAATGTGTAAGAACAGGTGAAACTGGAAAACCCTGCACTGGAAAAAATAATGAAGCTTTCTGTGAATTTGGAGGTTTTGAAAATCAACACCGGTCGCCACTGGTGTTTGTGAATCTAGTTTAGCTATGGATTTGACTGAAACCTGACTCAGGGAATTACTTTAGTTGCATAAGTGGAAGCATTCTGGTTTAAAACTATTAGAGTTAATTCCACTTTTGTACATCTAGACTTTTGGATGATCAATTAAACAGAAAAAAATCTGACTTGAAGAAAGGTGTGCGTAGCTAAGTACTCTTGAATTTTGATAACTGTATAGACTTGAACCTCTCAGTTTTCTCTTTGTCTTGTCTTTGACACTAAAATGAAGAGGTGATGAAATGAAACCCAGTGAAATATTTCTGTACACAGGTCCTTGGACAAATTAATTATGCCAAGTCCTCATATTTGTATTGCCAAAAAGCACATCTGTTCCTTACCCACACATCTGCAATAAACAATCAAGATTTGTGTAATTGCATTTTTTGAGGAGATCCCAGAGAAAATGATTCCTTTGAAGACTGCAGTAACTTGTTTTATTTTCTGGAGTACAAAGCCTGTAGACTACTGAACTGCAGCCATTGTTTTCATTCATTGTGTCAAATGCAAGTTACAAGAAGGAAAACATCTTCCCTTGCTTTCTTTGTTTTCCCCCTACCAAATAAAAGTGTATTTTCTTTACTGAGATAACTGCAATGCATAAGTGGATATAATTTACAAAGAAAAGAATATAAAAATATTGAAAACATAGTTAAGAAAAAGAAAACCTCCATGAATACAATCTTCATATCTTGATGGCATTTCTAGACCTCCTCTTCATAAGACATAGAATACTCCCTGGCAATTTTGTGTGTAATAACTACAGTGACATTTACTGAATATTTGGACTCAATGATTTAGAAAATTATAGTGTAGTCATCTTCTTGAGGCTGGATTATTCAGTGTGTCTGTCCGGCTCTTTGTTAGTTCATCATTGTTTCATACTGTGCATCACAGAGTACCTGGTTTTGGTGAGGATATTTTTTTGTTTTGTTACTGTTGTTAGCTCATGTGTATCAGTGACATCAATAAATAATCCAAAGCATTGGATTGGAAGTCTGCCTCATAGGACTTTTCTCATTTTGGTTGAGCTGACATCGTGTCTGTCTTTAAATGCACAATCATCTTTCTATCTTTCTTTTCCTTAATTTTTGCTGCAGACTGGTACCTTATCAGTGGGGTTAATTTCCTCTTGGCCTGGTTGAGATGCTTCCATTTTGTTACAGTTCACTTTCCCTTTTAATTTTATAAATATTCTGATATTACATTCTTTAGCCTGAATGTCTCTTAGAGATACGTGTCTGTATTTTAACATTTAGCCTTCATCTTGTTTATCTCAGTTGTTTAAATTTAAAATGTTTTGTATTTTATACATGAGCAATTAAGCATGTAAGACAAATAAGTTGTTGTCTTTTATAGCATTTTGTATTAATTCACAGGTTCTACTTGTCCCAGTTACATAGTTCATGAATTTGGAAAGATTAATTCTTTTGGGAAGAATTTTTGCTTCATGGGTTGTCATCAATGTCACTGGTATAGAATATATTTGACTATATAATTTCTATCACTTTACTCATTATTTTGCTAAAGTTGAATTGAAAGTGAAATGATTCTGTAGCAAATGCTCTTCCCTTGTGTATGATACATTTGAGTGTATGGTGAGGATAAGGAGAAAACAACTGTTCTGTGTCAGGATGATTTAATGATGGATATTAAGATGACGTTGCACAAAATGGCAGAACAAGGATTCATTGCTAAGAATTAGTATAAAGCAAAGTACTACACCTAACATAGAAAAGAAGGATTTGAGTGAATACAAACTGTCTTTGACTAAACAGCACAATGCTAAGCCATTCACAAGAGGTGTCGTTCTGGGATATGCTAATGCAAGTTTTGTATTGAGGGCCTGGCAACTATTCATTCTGACAAGTTGGCAGGCAGTAGTAAGGTTTCAGCTGGAGTTTCATCACCATACTGGGTATTTCATGCTAAAGCAGATGCTGAAAATTTGCAGAGAGAGGGCTAAGAGAGTAATAAAAATAATCAGAAGTTTAAAGTATAAAATTTAGGATGAAAGGCTGAACATCTGAGTTGTTTTATTCTAGAAGAGAAATAATGGAGATTAAAAGTGGTCACAAAAGGAAACTAGAGAGTGACCTTCACATGTCCATTGTGTGGAAGAATTTAACTTCCTTACTTTTCTCTAAGGGAGAGTTGAGACTGGGGGCAATTTCCAGTTATGAGGATTCCTCAGGAGCAAGCTACCAAGGCATGAGGTGGGATTCCCATTAATGAAAGTTTCTGAGAACAAATCAGAGTGACATCTCTTAAGAACGGTCTAAATATTTTTTTCTCATCTTGGAGTGAAGGATTAGAACTGATGATCTAGAATTTTATGCCTAAGGAATCTAAGCTGCTATTGATTATGTTTTCCTTTACATAAGTGACAGAGTACAGGCTAGATGGGGATGTGGCTTGCAAATGGCCTGGCTGCTTGAACAGCCTTGCTCCAAGTGCTCTGGTCAGTGGCCTGAAGTACAGGTGGAGGCCAGTTACTAGTTCTGGAGGCCGATATAAGGACCAATAGAGTTTAAAACCTTCAGTGCTGACCTGAATGATAGGACAGAGTGCACCCTTGGGGACTTTGTGGAGGTCCAAATGGCTGTGCTGCCATTCAGAAAAATGTTGACAGCCTGGACAAATAGACAAATGCAAATTTAATGAAGTACAAAGTAGGCGTATGGCAAGTCCTGTACCTAAGGACAAATACCGTATTCCAGAGTGGTATACTCTACTAGGCTGATCAGCTAGGAAGGAACTTTGTAGAAAAAGACTTACAGGTCCTGGTGGCCAAAAAAATTGAACTTGAGTCAGCAATAAACCTTTGAGGCAGGGAAAGACAGCAGCCTCTCCAGGGCTATATTGAGACACTCCAACCACTCTCAATCGCTCTCTCAAGCACTCTCAATCATCTACCCACAGCCCTGATTTAGTGGAGAAGTTCCAGCTGATTGGAAATTAGTGAATGTTATGCCCACTTAGAAGAAGGGCCAGAAGGATGATCCAGGGAACTGCAGGCCTGCCAGTCTGATCTCAGTTCCAGGCAAAGTTATGGAAGAGATCATCCTGAGTGCCATTACATGGCACATGCTGGACTGCTAGGGGATCCAGCCCACATGACATGGATTTACAACAGCTTGATCAACCTGGTCTTCTTCTGTGGCAAACTGACCTGATTAGTAGATGAAGGAACAGCTGTGGATGTGGTCTCTCTAGACTTCAGTAAAGTGTTCAGCACTGTCTCCCACACCATCCTCCTGGAAAAACCGTCTCATCACAGCTTGGATGGGTTGACTCTTTGATGGGTAAAAAACTGGCTGGATGGCCGGGCTCAGAGAATTGTGGCAAATGGAGTTAAATCCAGTTGGCTGCTGGTGGTCTTCCCCTGGGTTTAGTTTTAGGGCTGGTCCTGTCTACCACCTTTATTGATGATCTGGACGTGGAGATTGAGTGCAGCCTTGTAAATCTGCACATGTCACTGGGTTGTGTAGAAGTGTTGGGACTTGGGGATCCTGATTTATAGCCAGCTGAACCTGGGGCAGTGCATGCCCAGGTGGCCAAAAAGGCCAATGGTATCTTGGCCTGTAGCAAAAATAGTGTGGCCAGCAGCACCGGGGCAGTGATTGTCCCCCTGTGCTCAGCACTGGTGAGGCTGCACCTCAAGTATTGTATTCAGTTGTGAGGTAGAGCTTGGTCTCTCCTGCCATGCCTGCAGTAACAGGGCATGAGGAAATGGCCTTACGATGAGATGGGCGGTTCAGATTAAATATTCAAAAATTTTTTTCATTGTAAAACTGTTGTACTACCTAAACTCTTTATGTCAATATATAAAGCTATACAGCAGCAATTTAAATTTTCCAATGATAAAAAATTGTTCTTAAATTGGGAATGATAACAAATCTATCATGTTGTGTAAACAGAAATGCTAATAGTTAAGATAGTGGGGGGAGTATTTTCTAACAGAAACTATACCAAGGTTAATGCTGCTCTAACACTCATTGTTTGAATTAACGGACTAATGCCCTGAGATGGAGCTGGGGCATATGTGCATGCTTGCTTCTGCTACTGTGAAAGGGAGCACAGTGAATATTAAAGTGCATTTTGGGAGATAATAATTTCTAGTAGCTAATTTTTCTGCTTTATAGAGTAATCAATAAATGTAGATACATGTATTAATTTCTTAATTTTTCAAAGCTTACCTCCCCTCATCCACACAATTTTCTCTTACAGTATTCCTTTATATAAATAATTTCTATTAAAACCAGCCAGTGCAATTGCTTCATGTGGGATATATTCACCTGGAGACACATATATTTTCTATATTCAGGAGTCTGTAAAAATGTAAAATTTTTCTCTTTCATACAATTTACTTAGTCTTGTTTTAAGGTTTATGTGCAGATACAGGAGTGTGGCAAACCAACTACACTGTAGGCACATTTTTTTATATATTCTGTGTGAATGTCCTCAAAATAATAGATTTTTTAAAAGCGGGAAAAAATAATTCCAGGGACTCAGCTGGTGCTCAAAGGCTTTTACTCCTGCAGTCAGCTTTTGCTGCCATGGGTCCTCTGGGCATTTGGAGTGACCCAGAGGGACTTGCTGTATTGGTGGCTGACAGAAGCAACATGTCTGCATTCCATTGGTACCATTCCATATAGGCTGTAAAACAGAATTTCAATTCAATGATAAGCAGCAATTCATTGCTTGGTGGGCCTATTCTGACATGCTCCTGAGTAATTCAAGAATTCTTCTGGAATTATGTTTTGAAGGGAAAGCAACATTATAAAGTCATGTATAAATATTAAAATTCAAAGTAATGTGTGCAAGTTCTTTTGAGTATCCTTTCCTAATAACATACTGTTGGAGAGTTTTTCAGGAATGGCTTAAAGAAAGAGGCCATGAGACATACAATTGAGAGAAAAGTAGAAGAGAAAAGTAAACCAGTTTCTAACAGTTCTCAGCCTTCTGATTTGTGTAAACAATCAGACTCTCTCAGGCATCATTCTATAAACAATAAAGTTCTCAGGCTGTCTTCCCATGGCAAGCAGAGCACCGTCCTTGGGAAGGCCTGCCATCCTGAGAACAGATGTAGAAGTTTTGGGAACACTGGTTTCTGTTTTAGTTTCTGGTTTCTGTTTTAGTTTCTGTTTTTAATAAACAATTGTAGGTATTCTAAAACAAGAGGAGTGGTTAGAAATTTCTCTGTTAGCCTATCATGACATTGGATTACAGAATATGCATGAAGTTCGTTAGTACTGTTATATAAGGTGATTGATTGATCAATAAAGTTGGAGTTCGATGCATTACCAGGATGGTCGTTCTCCCCTTCACTTCAATATATGGTGACCTCCGACCGTGATAGCGAACACCACGGGGAAGCAAACGCCACGCGAAGTGAAGACAGGTTCGGGTTCCGTAAGATCGAAACTGCAGCCGGAACGGCGGAGAAGCGCGGTAGACAAAGCGGAGGGTAACCCGCCGGCCCGCGCCGCGCTGCGAGCGACTATACAGATAGGCTCGTCCGAGACATGCGGCCGCGACCTTGATTTGAAGAGCTGCAACGTGCGCACATAGGTATGGAAAGGCAAGCCGCATATGAACTTTTTATTACCCTTTTGCAAAAACGGCAAATTAAGGGAATAGATTTACAGAAAGAATTACCGGGTCTTTTAATTTATGGCCTAGAAAGGGGGATCTTTATAAATCCTCACACAGTTCACGAATTGTTGGAGTGGCGTAGATTTGGTGATTTATTGTGGCAGGCTACGTTAGATGATGATAAAACTGCTAAGAAGTGGGGTAAATTATGGCGGGTCGTTAATACTGAGCTTTTGCAAATTCAAGCTGAAAAAAGGGCTGCTTATCAAGCCACTGCTGCCCACGATCGTAATAAACACTACGATCAAGATAGGGAATTTGATAAGAACGCGGGAACTCCTCTTGGCCCCGCGACGCGGACAGTTTTATTACCTGCTTCGCCGCCTCCCTCGGAAAGCCAGGCTATGAGTCATACTATGAGCCAGGCGCAGACCGCCTCGCTGCCCGCCGCGCAGCCCCCCTTAACGGGCCAGGCTACAAGCCCGGCTACGAGCCAGCCTACAAACCAGGCTACGCAGACTGCTTTAGTACCCGCTTCGCAGCCCCCCCTAACCAGCCAAGCTCCGCGGGGTGCCTTGTTGTCTGCTTTGCCGCAGGCTACACAGAGCACCTTTGACTCTCCCGTACCTGCTGCGTCTCAGCAGCTGGGGCCAGATACGTGTACTCCATTCCCGACAAGCAATCAGCCGGTCCCTGGGTCGGAAATCGGCTTGGCGGCGGCGATTGCGAGGGAAAGACGGGACGCGTGGGCTGCCCTGGCCAAAGATGCAATTGACAGGGGAGATCAAGAGCTGATAAGTTCGGCTCGAGAACTGGCTTGTCCGGTTGTCTTTAACCCCCAGCCTGGAGGAGGTTTTCAAGCCACAATTAGCGCTCTTGACTGGAAGCTGTTATCTCAATTGCGAGCTACTGTTAGTCAGTTTGGCTTTAAGAGTGAACCAGCTAAGCAAATGCTCGATTATATTTTTAACACCAGTATCCTCCTCGTTAATGATTGTCTTGGCATAGTTAAATTAATCTTTACCTACCATCAACAATTGCTGTTTAATGATCATTGGCGGATACTTGTTAGTGAGTGTGTGGTAGTTCAGAGACAGCGGGGTGACCCCCTGCATGGTATCACTGTTGATGAACTTATGGGTCTGGGACGTTTCCTTCGTACTGATGCACAAGCTTTAATAGGTCCAGAAAAGTGCCGGGAGGCAATGCGGTTAGTCAGACTCGCGATAGATATGGTAAAGGAACCAGGAGGGATACCAGTGTATATGGGAATTAAGCAAGGCAAAGATGAGACATTTGAAGCTTTTGTGGTAGATGCATTTAAACAGATAGGAATAGGTTTGCAAGAACAGGCAAAGTCCTCTCAGACTCAGGTGTTAGCCGCTCTTGCACCTCTTCAAGTGTCAGCTGCGTTTGCAACATCTAATAAAGAGGGCCGCACGAAATGCTGCCGATGGGAAGGCACAGGCCACTTGCGCCGGGAATGCCAAGCACCATCAGAAGTCATCGCTGCATCATCGGTACCTTTTCCTGCCTTCAACCTGACACCACAGGGAGTCACTGCGGGCGAAGCAGAACCGCCGCGAAGGGAGTGACCCGCAGCGCAGAGCAGAGATGAATTAGTAGAAGGATTTAACAGGACTTTGGACTTATAGTTACGGTAAAGGGATTTTCCATATGGTTTACGGATTAACGGAAATGTGTGAATTCGGTGATTTATGGTAGAATCGCAGTGCTGTGCTACTCCGAACTCGGTACGGGCGCGCCGGAGGCAGCGGCGGGAAAATCAAAAGCCGCCGCCGCAGGAGCCGCCGCGCGGGAGCGGCCGCGCCGCCCCGAGAACGGAGCCGCCGCCGCAGAAACCAAGCCGCGCCGCGCCGGAAGTGAACAAAGAGCGCCGCGGGGGGAGCGACCGGAGCCGCATTGCCCTCATGTGTGAACTGGGGGCCAGATGTCCACGGGCGGCCAGTTGCTGCTTGGGAACAGTGACTGGACATCAGAGAGCAGGTGATGGAGGAGCAATCATGCTGTGCATTGATAGTTTTCGTCCTGCACACTCCTTGGCGGATTCCGACTTCAGAGGGCTTTTTCGAGCGGGAGCGCTTCTCCCTCCGCCCCGTAGCCGGCAGGAGCTACAGTTTGAGATCTAACAGCCGTAATAACTGTGACTCTTGTCAACAAAAGAAAAGATTCCTATTGCAATTAAAAGATTAGTGAAACTAAACAAGCGACACCAAGGACTATTGCTGTCAGGATGTTTTTCACCTAAGTTAGTAAAGATCTTTTGTTCTCCCCAGCACAGACTGTAAAGCAGAAATCAGCGTAAATGAATGCGAGAGTCAAATTTCGGCCGATTTGGCTCGGCATTGGTTATGCTGTCTTGGAAACATCTGTATTACCAGAGACTTTGAACATCAGAAGCCCGGATGGCTGGGCCGGTGGAACATTAGACTTTAAAGCTGTGTTTTGAAAAATTTAAAAATGTTAAGATGTGTTGGAATGATTGTATGAGTGAGATGTAATGAGTGTGTTTTTTGTATTCTTTAAGCTTTGTTTAGATGTGATAGATGTAAAAGCAAACACTGAATTCAAAAGAATTTTTTCACAGGTGCACCTTAAATGAATTGTGTTTAAGTGTATTTAAGTATAAAAATGCTATAGCAAACACGTGAAGAAAGTTATTTTAGCTTAATATTTTAGAATCAGGACTGTAAGTAAGTTATAGTAAATGCTATATATTATTCCTATAGTAAGTTTTATTTGCTATTAAGTAGTTTAAGTTAAGTTATCAATTAAGTGCCATTAAATGTTAAGGTTAAAATTGTTGAGCTTGTTTTCGGTTGGGTTCGAGGTCTGCTAAGTTTAAATTATATATAGGTTTGAGTTGTGTGAGATTTAAAGAAAATTAAATTTTGTTAAGTATTATTAAGTAAGTTAAGTTAGATTCTGTTAAGTTTGAATTAGATTTAAGTGATTTTACATGATCTGCAAATAAGTCTGTTAAGTTAAATATTTTAAGTGCCTTAAATGCATACTATCTTTTCACCACTCCAAATTAACAAAGGACTGAGAATCTCCCAGTTGATGCCATTTGAGCCAAATGACTAAAGGATTACAAACTGAAAACTGACTTTGAACATTTCTGGGAAGCTCATGAAAAAAGGTGGATGTGATAACTTCAAGGACAGAAAGAATCATTCTCAGGCTTGTTTACGTCTCTCCAGGTTGCATGAATGAAAACAGTTAACAGCTTTCTTTTCTTAGTCCAATTACCACCTGTTGTGCAATGCCCGATAAGGCCTTAACACGCCGTTGCCGGACGACCAGAGAACTGATTGACATTATTGAATCATTATCATCTTTACATATACGAGGACTGGCAAAAGAGGACTGTCTTGAATGTCACAGCCCAAATTGTGCTGCTTGGGTTGCACTGTGTTGTGGGGGTTGTGATCAGTTGTTACTTTTTCATTTATGGTGCCACACCTGTAATTATAGGCACATCTGGGAACATAATTGGAAGCAGGCACTACGGAATGAGACAGGGCTAAACACTGCTTCAGCTTCAGACCTTTATAAATCTCATGAGCAAAAATCTTAGCTTATTATCAGTGGGAGGTACAGTGTATTTTGAAAAGGGGTTAAAGCTCAAAGTACATCATATATAGCCTCAGTAAGGTGCAGGAAACTGGTGCCTTTAACATCACATTCTGTTATAGGTCCTATAAGAGGAGATCCCAATCAAGCATTAGATAATTGTATCAGAAAAATACAAAAGTGTGGTCTTCAGGGGTCAGGAACAGTAAGGTTAAAAACTGAAAAGAAAAAGAAGGTTAACATCAAAACAGAAAAATGAGGTTCATTTTTATTACCTTGCTTAGTATAGTAGTAGCTGAAGAGTTAAGGGTAGCACATTTTAATCAACCTAGAAATAATGTATGGATAACACTTGCTAGACAGATTAATCAGTCATCGCTTTGTCTTAGCCTAGGAGGAGTCACTAACCCATTTCGAACATGTTTGGTAGGGCTTCCAGTGTGGTCTCCTCAAGAATTCTGCAGTTTTATTAATAATCGTGCCTTATGCATGCGCAGCATGGTGAATATCCAGTTACCAGCACAAAAAGGGTATACTGCTAGTCAGAGTGATGGCTACCGTCAATGTCTGCTAATTCAATCACTCAGTACTCCTTTGCAGTCTCCACCTGAGGAATTAGATCTTTTCGGAAGTGCAAATGCTAGCATGACCAGTACTTCTAACGGTGGGTGGTTCAGTTTTGACTATTCTAATCTTCAAAAGGTGAATCAACATAAACAAACATGGGCTACTCTAGATTCATCTTTAAAACCAGAAATAGTATCCAAACAGCTTTATAAGCAGTGTAAAGGTTCTACTATTATGACACCTAAGAAATTACCCACAGGAATATTTTTAATCTGTGGAGATAGAGCCTGGAATGGAATACCAGCCCAGCCGCAGGGTGGACCTTGTTATTTAAGCAAGTTATCATTATTCCACCTCTGAGCACTGGTTCTGATCCTTCTCCGCAGGATCACATTTCTGACACTGAGTGTCCTGTTTATCCTCAGGCCTTTGGTGCAGCTGAGCCCTGGCAGAGCGGGGTCTGCACTTCTCTTGACATCTGGTAATGCCTCCTCCACAAGAGTTTCTATGAGGAAAAACTTCACCATTATCTTACCTTGTTGCATTCAAAAAGATGGTTGGTAGAATGATAGGGAAGACCTGGCAAACTAACCTCTTTTCTCTCAAAGAAAAAAAAACCAGGGGAAATGTTGGAGAGTTTTTCAGGAATGGCTTAAAGAAAGAGGCCATGAGACATACAATTGAGAGAAAAGTAGAAGAGAAAAGTAAACCAGTTTCTAACAGTTCTCAGCCTTCTGATTTGTGTAAACAATCAGACTCTCTCAGGCATCATTCTATAAACAATAAAGTTCTCAGGCTGTCTTCCCATGGCAAGCGGAGCACCGTCCTTGGGAAGGCCTGCCATCCTGAGAACAGATGTAGAAGTTTTGGGAACACTGGTTTCTGTTTTAGTTTCTGGTTTCTGTTTTAGTTTCTGCTTTTAATAAACAATTGTAGGTATTCTAAAACAAGAGGAGTGGTTAGAAATTTCTCTGTTAGCCTATCATGACATTGGATTACAGAATATGCATGAAGTTCGTTAGTACTGTTATATAAGGTGATTGATTGATCAATAAAGTTGGAGTTCGATGCATTACCAGGATGGTCGTTCTCCCCTTCACTTCAATAACATACCAGTTAGATACAGACAGCTATTCCTTGTGCTCTCCTACTGTATTTTGAATAGCTCAGAAATGCTTGACTAACTTGCCTAAAGTTTTCTGTCATATGTAGTTTCTCTTAATTAATTTACTTAGAAAATATATGTATAATTCAGTTGCAAACGTCTTCATGATCTTAAGAATTCCAGAGTGGTGGGCTGTCCTCAGTGCCCAGAACTGAGAAAGAACTTTTGGTGGTGAGGAGCTGAGATGGAGAGCAATATGAATTTCCTGACCAAGTCAGTATATATTTCACCAAAAGCTTCTCTCCAGCAGTCTCTCAAGGCTGTGGTTGTGAAACAGATGTTAAACCTGCTTTCTACAACTGTTTCAACTTTGCACTTTCTTTTGCTAGAGGCTGGAGTTATAGGTCCTGTGCAATGTCTTTTGAGCTCTTATTTAAAAATCTCTTCATTATTTACAAGGATTTGGGTTTTTCAAATTATATTGAGGCAGTGACATATTATTACATCTAAGAATTGGACTCCTCTGGTTTATCAGTTTCAAGTACTTTTAGTTTTCAGTATACGTTCATTTTTTGAATATGATTGTGCCTGTGAAGTTCTCCAGGTTTGAATTATTTGGTTTTGGGTCTGCTACAGCTTATTGAAGACTTGCTGATTTTATATTAATATAGAAGATGATGAATGTTCCTAATAATTACAAATATTCACAGTTTTCCTATTGTGATTTAGGCTTTCACCAACAGTGGTAGCTTTGCTGGTTTAGCAGGCTAGGACATACATAAAACATACTCATTTTTCAAACTCACTGCACCTTTTAACTTAACACTAGTGATAATAACTTAAATTGATACTCTGGCTTCTAAATATACAGCCAGTGAACTGTACTGGTTAATAAGTAGATACTTCAGATGAATATGCCACAAAGGCTTTCTTATGAGTCCTCAAAAACATAATATCATTCTTGTTTTAAAAAATTCCCCTTAGAAATAATTCTCTATTGATAACCACATATCTTTATTATAAGTATCAACTGGGTAATGTAGTGCAACCTGCAAGATTTTAAAAGCCTATGGATCAGTAAGAAGCAAAAATGAACTAAACAGTTGGTGCGGGTGCTTTGTGGTAACATGAAATGTGATGTCCAACAATTCATAAACATTGGACTAACTGGGATATTTTATTGGTTTTAGGTCATTAGTCTAATGTGTTTGTTTCAGTGGGTGGTTACAATAAAAATTTCCATCAATATTTTTTATTTCAACTGAAGAACTGTGACTGTAGAGAAATCATAATATGCAGTCATATTCTGCCAGCTCATCAGCTTAGAAGGTTTCTTTCCCATACATATTGAGAAACTAGTTCTTTACATCTAGATTGTTTTTTTCTTTCAATGCCATGCCTCCTTTTTTTCTGGGTTTGTGTGCCTGAAGAATTTTTTTTGTTCTTTCAAAAGCATCTCTTCCTTGCTCACCCCTGGGACCATTTGCAGACTCTTTATGGACTAGTGTCCCTAACAAAACAAACTCCTGAGGCTATTCCTCATCTCAGCTCCTTTGTTTCCTTTCCTTGCATGCATCCTTGGACTGCCCAAACCTGTCCTCACAAACCTGCCCTCACATATTCTCCCATCCCAGAAGCTGGCCACTTCTTCTGGCACTTCTCCATCATGAGGTGGTGGAACTCTGGGTCCTGCATGGAGGAAGCAAAGCATTAAGCTGGACTTTTGGATGGACCACCAAAAAGTGTTTGTGCCCCTTCATGCAATGGACCTGTGGCAGCCAAGTGTTAGTGGGTGCTGGGTTTTGCAGCCAGAAGGTTCTTTCCTTTAATTGTGTGGATAGGAGCACAAGATGCCAGGCTTCAGGAAGCAAGTGCTGAGCAATTAATTTGGGTTATGATATGTTTTCTGCCTGCATCTGAAGGACACAGAGAAAAGATCTGGTAAGTTGGTAGGTTGCAAACAGAATGAGTCATTCAGGCAATATTGTAGATGTAGGCCATAAACCATAGGTAATCTACCTCAATCTTAAAACATTGTAGCAGAAAAAATTTAATGAACCAAAATGTCACAAAAAACCCCAAAGACTTTTACTATTATTAAATGTCTTTCAGCATTTCCTCTGTGTGGGAAATATCTACACATTCCTTGATCAGATTCAGGATGAAGTTTATATCTTTTATTATCTAATTTCTGGTGGACTTTGTTTCTCTATGGTGGAGACCCTAGTTCTTGATAATCTCTTGCAATGGAATCAGCAGCCTGGAAATTGACAGAAAAACCTTTGCTGATGGGATTTTGTTCTCTTGATCTAAAATGAAATTCTTGATGACAGCTAACAGCAAATGCTCATATGGTTTTCTTTGTGTGTTTTAGTGCATGGAGGAGCAAATCAGATAACTTTCCCCCTCTCCAATGGGTGACATTTAGAAACATCATAGCAGACTTCATAACAGTGAGTGCAAAAGCACACAATACTCCTTGTTTCAGAGGGGAGAAGGCAATATTTTCATTCCTCTTTTAGCAGCAGTAGTGGTGCAGTGTGTCTCCCAAGACCTTTGCTACACCTGATTTAAGGGAACTTCTCCCGTTACATAAATAATCTCTTCCATAGATGAAGCAGAGATATTTCCCCCTCAAAATATATGCTGTTTCAACAGGAAGGAGACTCTTGCTTCTCAGAATTTGGTTCTCTTACACTACCACAAGAGAGTTCTGCTTCCTTTTTTTTAAAAAAGGGCTCCTATTTAGTGACATTTTCTCAGAGATTGACTCTAATGTGGTGGCCTGTAGAACATTCAAACTGATGATTGTTCCTTGTCTTAGAATTAGGCTATAGCCTATTATGGACAGGCCCATCATTTTCATGGTTTTTATAGTGCCTTCTGAGATGGAGTTCTGATCCATGATTGGATCTACTGGATCCCACGATAGCAATATTAGTAATAAGAAGCTTTTATTCCCACTGGCTGCAGTTCTGTTTAATAAAATGGGGAACTGAGAAATATCCTGATAACTCTCAGAGCAGTTGCAGAGTGGTGGTGAAGGCTTTGACACCCTTAATTGCCATTTATGAAAGCTTGTGGCTTTCTGATGCCTGCAGCCAGGGCAGCATCAAATGTGACTTAACATGGCAGCTAATTAAATGCCATATTTCAGCATGCTCTCATTACCTCTTAACTCAGGTCTTGAATAATACTTGCTAAATGTGGACACATACAAAAAGAACCACAATGTCATTTTCATATTGTTACTGTTCTTGCATTGAGTATTTGATGGGAGCAATTTTTAGTATCTCTAAAGGGCCGCCAGATGTCAGTATGACCTTCTGCAATTTACTGTGGTATAATTAACTCACTTTTTATCAAACAGAATCAGGAGTTTTTAATCTATTTTTAAAAGAAAAGTTCTATTTTCTGTGATTGAAAGAAATAAAGTCAATTATTAAATACTTTCTCAAAATTGCAGTGAGCCTTTCATTTATTACAAAGAAAGGGCAAAAATAAATGCTGGAGAAATTCAGTGCATTTTACGGTGGACTTATGCAGTAAATTCAGACTGGATGGTAGAATGGTAAGAAGCATAAACATGTTGCTGTCACAAAGCAGAAAGCTGAATGCAATTTTCTGAGCAGAAAATGGTTCATGTTCCTTCATCTACCCAACTTAGTTATGCTACGCCACAGTGGAGCTGGGATAGGGGAAGGTGACCTCCTCTTTTTAGCCTGTACTAAAATCACTGCTGGGCAGAACCAAATCAAAATATTGGCAGGACTCAAAAAAGACTTGAGTTGATTAAATAATAATTTTTGTTTCTTAATAATTCTCCTATTATCATTTTCCAAGCCAGATGTCTGTGCTTCTATGACTACACCTACATTATTTGGCCTTGGAGACCTTCCTAGGTCTGTGTTGGAGTATTTATCTGACCATTATCTATTGGGAGATATAAGAACTGGGCATGTATCCCTTTCACCTTTGTCTGTGCTACTTCTCATGTCAAGGAAACCTTACAACTTAGAACTGGTACCAATGGCAGTGCAATCCCAAAGTCCTCTGATTTGGTGGATTTGAGGAGCAGGAACACAGGGAATGCCTTGACACCTTTAGGAGGCCAGTGAGGAAACTAGTCTCTTTGGAAACAAAAATTGTGGCCTTTTTTTTTTTCCATATGAAACCGAAATCAGAAAATGTCTCATTTGTTTGTCTTCAGTTTAGACACCTTGGCTGTGTTTTGAAGTCAAAGAAAAGAACAAAGGTGCCTCATGATAAAATTATGAGAGTTCACAAATCTGCTGAAGTTCTAATATCGAAGTAGATGCAAGATGATTATATTTCCTTGCTCTTCTGTTGTTTCAGTCAGCCTATTTTCAAATACTAACTTGTCCATTGGATGTTTCCATCTTGAATTCTTTAATCAGGTGTTCTAAGCATCTTGCATAGAGGAGACATAAATGCTAAATTCCTTTTAGTGTACTGGAAAAAGGTGTTTTTACAGTGAGAAGCTTTAATTTTAACCAACTCACTGATTTTTGCAATCTAGAACAATGGATTAACAATTTATTGAAACCTGTACAACTGATGATTTATTGTTATATGAAACAGGGTGTATACAGTTCTTTAATAATGGATAACTGCAGTAGTCACATAAAAGAGGTATAAATGAGGACGAACCATTTCAAAGTTAAGGAGAAATTTTTGTAAAATGCTAAAGTGATAAAGATAACTTTATCAAAAACAACCACCTCTATGTCAATATAAATGTTCAGTAACCTGAATTTCTCTTCTGTTTTTTTCAAAGATTTTAAATTATTTTTGTCTCAGGTGACTATAATGTCTTTCCTATGATTTCCCTGCCTTCCCTTTACATATTCTGAGTGCACATAGTTTGCTGTACATTCAGTTACCTAAAAGTGGATTTGAAGATACTCTAAAGCTTTAGCTAATGTTTGTATAGCTTACAAAGCACAGCATGCATGGTTTTGTGCCAGCTGAAAAGCCAATGATTGCAACTATCTGTATGATGGACATTCTATTTTCAAAAGATGTCAAAATTTGTCAAAGTTTCTAAGGTGAAATATACTCCAAAATGTCAAAATTTTTCATAAAGGAAAAAGCAAAAAAAAGAAATCCCACTTCAATGTTTTAAAATTCATACTGAACATTTAATTTCAATAAAGTAGAAATGTTTCTCTTCATCTTTGAATTTTTAAATATTTTATGTTACAATGTAGGGTAAAAAAAACCAGAATAAATCTATTTCAAAATGAATTATCAAAATTTTTACATTGTGTTCTCTTTGTAGAGAGTATCTAGTTTGTGGAAATAGCTTATTCCAGGGGAGTTGAATTCCATCTAAAGCTTCACCACTCCATTCTGCTCTCTAAAGTTACTGTTAAATAAATCTTTCAATATTAACCTTGCTTTAATCCATTACAAAATTGCCTTAGATTGAAAGTTGCCAGATTTATTCTGAAGAGAAAGATTAAAGGTTTCCAAATTGATTTTAAGTAAAAAGTCATTCTCAAATTTTAGTTTCCAGTTTTGTCTTCTGTGTGTTACTCCTTTATCTTCTTTTAGGTTAAATGAGCTTGTCTTCCTAGACTGAAAGAACCCTTAACACTTCTATTTAAAGTGCTCTTACTATTCCTTAAATTAGGGGAATGTGACGTGGTGAAGTAAGTAATGACCTTTGTTTTGGATAATTTTGTCTTGCTTCTGTGAGGGAAGTTCCTTACTTTCAGCTTGAAAAGAATCAGAGAGGGAAACCTGAAAACTCATTATTAATGACATAGTCCAGATGAGAATACGTGTTTGGGAACCAACACTTCCTGTCCAAAACTACCTGTTAACACATCTGTGGTGACTTAAATGCTAATTGGGTGCAGGAAGTGGGTGTGACAGATGTTCCAAAAACTGGTGTCCTGTGGCATCATGACTGTATTCCTCCTTGAGAATTCCCAAAGCTTTTTCAAAACTCTTATATACTGTGTCCAGCTGAATGACACTGTAAATTAAGGAGCTGTAAGAACTTTCATGTTGTTCTCAGCTGTTTGCTTATAATTCTGGATTCTGTTTACCCAGTCACCATTACAAAGTGGCTGCATGAAAGATCAAAAAAAGGCAGATGGGTGAGGGTGACTGTGGAGAGCAGGACAGAAATGGAAAGAGACAATTTTTAATTCAGTGCATACTGCAGGCAGGGAAGGGTAGTGACAGAAGTGTGCATCTGGGTTGGAAGTCATCCGTAGCCCACAGAGCAGGAGCTCAGTGGGATCTTTTGGTGATTCTGACTTCCTGCTGGTGTCCAAGGCAGCTGTTCCCCATTTCCCTCTGTCCCTTCCAGTATGATGCGCAGCATGAAAGAAGACAGCACACTAGAGAATTTCATTCTGCTTTTCAAGCAGTGAAAATAACTAAAGCGTGTCATTTATGAAGTTGCCTTCATTACCAGACTTCTTAGTTTCTTCTAAAGGACGTATTTTCTTAATTCCCTACTGACTATATCACCTAATTGCAGTTGAAGACTTTGATCTAACTGTAGTTGTAGACTTTGATAATGACTAGGAAGTTCCAAGGGATGCAAATTTCTATTATTTCTTGCATAAAATATGGAAACAATTGGATTTGTAAGCAGAAATCACATTTTCTACCTGAGAAGGGAGCTGGAAGGAAAGCTGCACAAACCCATTCACAGAGAGGCTGAAGGATGCAGCTGGTTTCTGTGATTCTCACCCAAAAAGTGAAGTAATGAAATAAAAATGAATCAGTTATGGAATTATCATGGAGCTTGCAGCCATACTCTGTTGTATTCTCATGAAAGGCATATTCCTCTCCTTCCATCCATTCTTGTTTATTGATTGAGTTTGGCAGGTATTTGAACAAGGATCATTTCTCATCTTCAATACCAGTGTTCCGTAATCTCGTAATTTTTGGCTCTTAGCTTGTAATAAGAGTACGACAAGGAGTAATGATAATACATAGATTAAATAATTTTAATGTCCTAAATTGTTTTAAAATTAATTTTTAAATTATATTTAAAGTAAAATTTTAACTTTTAACTTGTCCCTTAAGAAGGTTGACACTAAATCTGATAAATCTGAGTGAGCGCTCTAAAGAAACTTTCAAAATGAAGAGTTAAAGTAGTTGTAATATACCACAGGATAAATGGGATTTAATATTTGTTCTCAAGTTCACTGTTATGTTTCTAGGTATGATATTGTCTGCAATGCACCAAACTGAATTTCTAGAGCAGAATATATGTTGAAAAAATCTTTTTACAGTTGAGCATATATGAAAAAAATGCAGTCTCAGCACAAATCTGGAAATCTGAGCCTCCTTCCCACTATGCATCACCTCGTGTTTCTATCAGGTGCTCAGCAGTCTTTCCATGGCTCTCCCGTGATATTATTTACACATCTGAAACAGCAATAGAGATTCATATGCACCTTTGCAAAGAGTGCGGACATTTATTTCAGGTGACAGAGTAAAAGACATGAGAAGAATATCCTTAAAATGGATGAATCATATCCATTTCTTTAGTATGTATTCCCACTGCTCAGATAAGAAAGTGTTGGTATTGAAAGGAACTATTCTCTGGAATAATCAGAATTTAAATGTTAGTGAGCTAATTTTATTGAAAGTATCAATTTAAGTCAAAATATAGATGTGGAATGGTTCTTAAAAACTGCAAGAATGGAATGTCTTCTTTATTTTTTTTGCATACATAAAAAAAGAAAGATAGAATTGTGTTTCTAGTGGGTCTAAAAATGCATTTGTAGTTTCAATTTTAAGAACAATGAAACATGCTAAACAATTTCACAGCAATTCTGCCTGGTCAGATTGCACAATGCTCAAGTGTTTTAGTGTTCTGATTTCCCATCAGTCACATTTATTCAATCATGAAATAATCACTAGGCCTCTGGACACTGTTGAGACTATTCATGAGAGACTGCTGTGTTTAAGAAAAATTGTTGAATGATGAAAGCAATTGCTGAAAAAGTATTTGCTTGGTCCTAACTTCATTCATTTTTAAATGTGCACTTTTGTTTCTCTGGAGAAAAAAAAAGGCAAGAGGCATAACTAGGAGTTCCAGCATAATGTAGGCTGTTCTGGCAGGCTCTTCTGCTTCTCTGACTGTAGGGCTGTCTGATGTGTTTATTAAAGTTTTGATTTCATCAGAATTAGTGAGTTTTGTTTGTTTGTCTTGCAGTGATATTAACTTGTAGGTAATTTACTTGTTTCAGACACTGTAGGAATAAGTTGAGAGACATTTATTCTCCTCCTCAAAGATTTTGCTACTGACTAAAACTCTAGACAGAAAATGAAGACTTTTTGCTGGTTTTTGTTGTCTTTTCTTGTTTGTTTGTTGTATTTTAGGAAAGTGAATGAAAACCAAAGTATGATAGTATACGACTTGATTTCCTATACTATCATACTTTGAAACCTGAAAACTATTACAGTGACTTGACGAGGGTCTCCTCAGGGGTGAGAGAGATGGACGAGAATCTTGGTTCATGATCAGAAGGCTGGATTTATTGATATATGATATATAATACATTATAACTATACTAAAAGGAATAAAGAGAGAAGTTGCAGAGGCTTGCTAAGCTAAGAATAGCATAGAATCTAAAAACGAGAGAGTTCTCTGTCACTGTGTTCCAGAGAGCTTGCCCTGTGATTGGCCCTTAACTGTACACATGGAACATGAGCCAATCACTATGGCACTAGGTGCACCCTATTGCATTCCACAGCAGCTGATAATCATTGTTTACATTCTCTTTCTGGGGCCTCAGCTTCCCAGAAGATTAACAAATCCCAAAGAAAGGATTTCTATGAGAAAATGTCTGTGACAGAAAACCATCTGTCTGTTGTCTCCCCTGTGTTAGGACAAAAACTGGATAATCCTTCTCTGACAAAACTGCCCTCTCTATGGTGGCTTTTATATGCTTTTGGTGCTGCTTCCCGATGTTTATAGGGAACAACTTCTCCAAATTTTGCTTGGATAAACAAGAACACAAGACTACAACCATAGCTGCAGACTAACATTTTCTTATGTTGTTTGGAGATGAAATCCTGTGCTCTCAGTTTTCCTGGATCTTTTTTGAGGGAGTTATTTTTCTTAATATAATCTAGTTATTCTTTGAAATAGATCTGTAGAAGACTAATGTAACTATTTCAGTTCTTTCCCTTTTCTTGATGATTCTCTAAGTTCACAATCTTCTTGGGCTGTCTATACACCATGTCCTTTAAGAGACCTCCTAGGCAGGTACAATTTTTCCAAAGCTGCAAATTGCAAGCAAGGAAAACCACTCATGTCCACTTACCAACTGTATGCTTTCTCCTTTGCCTTGAAATGGTGACAGGGATTGTCACAACGTTCATATTGACTTCCAACATTTTATCAGTTGTGTGCTACTGCTATTTTGCCAAGTATCAGATCTCCAGCAGTGTTCCATTGGATAAATATGTAAATGGGAACCAAGTAAACTTTTCAGAAATGCCTTGATATTTAATTCAACTGAATTTACAGGCAGTACAACACCATGCTTTATGGAAGAATGGTGTGTTATATGCTGGGCTTCTCTCTGTTAAAATTCTTCATGGCTTTTCTCAGCTTGGCTTTCACAATCTGCTCTTTCCAATATTCTCTTCAACTCACATCTTCATTTGAATCTTCATTTGATCTTTCTGCTCTCTCACAGCTATCTTGTATCTTTAAAAACACAATAGAGAACTTTTTGCCTTCTGATATATGAATTACTCCTTCTACTTAAATCACTTCTTTAAAAATTCCTTTTCTAGTTAATCCCTAACCGATTGGGTCTACAAAGCACTTTTTACCTCAGGTAAGAAAGATAATGTAAACAAGTAAATTGTATTGTCTCTATAATTGTATTTATTTCTTGTGTAGTTTGCTGCACAGTTGAACAACAGTACTGGGCTTTACAGATAGGTCTAGTACTTTAGGTAGATTAGCAGCAAGCTATCAGGCTGGTTGTATATCTGAAATTTAAGAATACTGCTAGTAGGATACTAATTCAGCACATGATTAGAAGACAGCTCTGGAGCTGAGACAGAAAAATATATTAAAAGTGGAGTTTTCTCTTTTCTTTACTTTGTGAGCACTTACTCCCTTGGGGTTATTTTACTGGATTTAACTAGAATGAACTTTTCTCCACTCTTCTAAATCAATAATAATTTAATTGACATATTCTGTCGTACAACCCTATAGCCCAAACTAGTCTAACTAACATTTTTGATTTTAAATGACATTACCCCATCTAACTGGGATATTTTTCAAAAGTTCTAAGTAGAAGCTCCCAAAAAATAAGAAAAAAAAAAAAAGCTGTTTTCAGGCTCTGAGAAATAGAACTTACAGGTACAAAGCAATGCTCATTTAGAAAACAACAGTACATGAGAAATTCACCTCAACACAGGGAAATGACCCTACTATTTCTCTATTAAGTATGAGATTTTTCTCGATTATATATGACTGATCTTCAAGTATATTTGCTTGAGGAGTGGTTCTTATGACTGTAAGATGTTGATTTTCTCAGTGTCTGTTTCTAAATGCTGAAACAAAAGAACATAGTTAGCATTTTTGGTCACATTATTTTATGGTATTAGCCTTGAATGGACAGAGGCTGGTTGTCTTCTTGGGCTACAGCAGACCTAAGGGCTGGATTTTTTTGCAACTGAAGTCCCTTTCATAATGTAAAATTGAGATTAGAGAATTTTAATTATATAAAGAGCAAATGAACTACTTTAGAGGGCACGATGCTAACACAGACTTTTCCATAGAGATGATAGTAGCAGTATTTGAGGTTATTCTTTTCTGATTTAGTGAAGGAGATCCAATCTCTGTCTGGTGTCTTCCTCCTGCTCTCTTTTTCTTCAATGACACTTCATCAAGAAGCTAAGTTCTTACAGATTCTACAATGTCCTTGAAAAAAATAGCCCTGACTTGCTAGGAGTTTGGGAAAAAAGCTTAAGGAGTTTTGACATAACTGAAAATTTTTGTATGCACTCCCTGTCCTCCTTTCTGTGCAGTCATCCTCTCTTGGGTACTTCCTCCAATCATGGACTGGCTGTAATACTTGGCATTGTCCCTCCTGGAGAGAACTGGAAGATTCATCTTCTTGGCATAGATTTGTCACAGTTCAAAACATTTTAAAATTAGTAACTTCACCTGTCTCTGCTCTATTACAGAAAGGATGAAGAATCTCAGAGTTAACTCTAACCATATCAAGGGGTGGGACTGCACCTCCCCACTGTGTGCCGCTCTCCTGGCAAGGGGAATAGGGTAAGTAGGATAACAATCTTTTCCACTGGGCTTTGGAATAGTTCCTAAGTAGTTTGTACAGTCAGTGGGAGATTTGGATATGTCAGGGTGGCCAAGTCTCGGAGAGATCCCAAAGCAAAGGCATTCTGCTTAGAAAGAGGTATACACAGCAGCATATGGCCTACTAATTAAAATCAGTATTTTCCAAAGCTTGGAAAATGGGGCTTGGGTGCCAAAGTTGCAAATGCTTTTCTAATCTCATCTCAAAATTTTACAGGTCATATATAAATGAATACTTTGTTAATCGTCAGTTTTGCTAAGAGATGTTTTGTCAATTTTGCCTTTCTTGTTTTTTTAAACATAGCTTCTAAAGAAGTGCCTATGTATGCTAAAAACTGTTGGAGGCAATATTATAGTAATGAAAAAAAATGAAAGCATTTCTACCAAAAGAGAAATTATTTTAGGTAATGTAAAAACCTTAAAATTAGGAAACCTCTACTCATTATATACTTGGAAATGTAAAATCAAGTCCTTCCCTTTCTTTTCTCCCCTAGAATACTGAATAATTTCTACTCAATTCACAGTGGTAAAGACACACAACTGCAGTGAATGCATCAGCTGCAGACTTATGGATAAGTAAAATTTTCTCAGACTTTGTGCTTTTTAAGAAGTACGATTCACAGGTTTAAAAAACAAACATATGACAAAGTTTGTGATTCATACTGGGTGAATGCTAGACTTCTTGCCACTTCAAGCTTTCATTAGAGACAGAACTTGTAGTGCAGACTCAGCACTGACTGTGACTGTCCCAGGTGGTGCTGTCTTCCTGGGAACTATCTTCACCTGCAGAACCTGCTGTCTCTACCTTTTCAAAGTAAATTGAGGGATGTCCTTAATGGGCTTCTCAAATACTAGCTGCAATTCATCTCAAGAGTGTTTGGCAGCTGTGAGTATCCCCAGTCAACCAATTCTCCTTTCCCGTGTGCTGCTATTCCTTTGACTGTATGCAACAGGAACAAAATTTTATAAGTCAGTGTGCAATAGTTTAATTTTTCTTACAAGTAGGATCAAATTCAGGAAGAAGATGTGGTAAGTGCAATATTATTTAGATTTCTCCTTAGCCTTACTTCTGGCTTTTTTCTCTGGCCTTCTAATACTGGCATTTTACCTAGTTCAGAGGCATGTTGCCATCTGAACAGATGGGTATGAGTGTAGGTGGCTAGGAGGACATGTTTGCTCATCAAATGTGTTTGTCGAAAGCAGTATTACCAGCCAGATATATTGGATCAGCTGTTCAGCCTGGGCTTTTAAATCTGTGTTTAAAACTGCCACTCTGATAAAAAAATGAATTAAATCATAAAATAATTAAATGTTTACAACCCTTTGAAAGTGGCTTTTTAGTTTGGGAGAGAGTCAGCATTTTTATTTCTTAAATGCCTGGGTTGCAATGGAGACATTATAAGCAAGTTTCAGCTACAAAGTTTTAAAAAATCCTCAAACCACAGAGCTGTACCTGTTGGGAGACATCTAGATGGTACTGAAAAGGCCTCTTGTAACATTTCATGGGAGAAGAGACCATTAGGTGTATAAAGCACATCATTAAATCCTATTACATTTTTACTTTTGTACGTTAGCCTCAATTACTTAGTACTAGTAGTAGAGTAATTTGTGGAACTATATGTAGTGAAATCTGCCTTAATTAATGAGGTATCATAAGATGGGCATTAATCAGTGTTTTTAAACTGATTTTACCCTTTCTGTTGCAGAAAAATGTGTCAGAGAAGAGCTGTGTAGTTTTTTTTAGACTGCACATACTTAATAATTAGCACTAATGTTATGATTTTCTCCTGTGAGATACTTCATCTGAATTTTTAGTATGCTGCACTGCATTAGAAGATATTAAACAGGGCAGTTGGCTAAGTGAATTAAATCTGTGTTGAAAGGTGTGGCTGCCTCATGGTTTCTGTCTCAGCTGTCTTTTCTAGTGCAGCTTTCCTAGTGCTTCAAGATAAACCAGTGGCTCACAGAACTGGAAACCTACTAGAAGCACACAGTTAAAAACATGAGGTAGCAGCATTCATGCATATCATGTAGTACCTAGCATCCTCTCCTCTTCAGGTTTTGTAATTTTTCCTGCTGTCTTTTCAAGTAAGAGCTGAAATACTGGAAAGATGTGTAGGGGATAAGAGATTGCTGTCCTGAGCTGAACACTTTGCTTTTAGATTTAGATTCTGTGATCAGTCTGTGAATGAAATACAGTGATTTTTACAGTTTTCTACAACTCTTATGTTGTTAGTGTAGCAGTAATCAGAATGTGGCCCCCAGATGTGCTATATCCATGCAACAAAAAGCATGCAATGACAGAGCTTGCAATAAGGGCCTTTTAACTTGAGGAAAGTTATTACAGAAATATTCCCTGCACAACTGACTCTGTGATCTAATTTAGAGATAAACTTTTAACTGAGTCTTAGAAAATGTAGTTTTATTTTATTTTTTTTTTTTACAGATTATAAAGGTAAGTTGAATGGTAAACTGAGGTCTACCCAACACAATAAAATGTGATATACAGTGCTGCAAATCACTGGCAGTTCCTGAAAACCAAATTAGTCCTATTTTTTTTAACTTCAAGACCACGTCCTCAGAAGTGTGCAGCCTCTTGGCTTCCACTGTTTGGACAAGCCCTATATTCCCTTCTCAGTGTGACACTTATTCTTCTTGAAGTCTCTTTGAGTGCACATGGCTAGGCACATGCTGAAACAGCTTTGATGGATTGTGATTATGATTTTTCCTTACAAGTCAATTACCTGAAGTGTAAAGCTTGGATAAAAATTGAAATATGTGAAGCACCTGGATACCTCTTGCAGCTCTGGGACATTATAATTGCCTAGGTCAGTACTTCAGAGGAAATAGGAACTGCACCCTTCCTCTAAAACAGAAGATGAATTAATGAACATAAATGAAACTTTTCTTTTGAAACTGATTCAAATATGGCTTGAGCAAGCACAAATATTTATTTTCTGGAGACATGCATAAGTAGATTTGTTACAGATATTGTCTACTTCTTTAAAGGAAAATTGAATATTTGTCATTATTCCTGACCTGCATTATTTTTCTTCTGTACTGGAGTCTGAACTTTGATTTTCTGCAGTTAGAAGTTCTGGCAAACATTTCTAGAATTTCCTTTCAAAATGGAGCAAAGGGTGAATAGCAAATGGGCAGACAAACTCTGTTCTTGTAAGCCAAGGGGTTTATAAGTTTTGTGTCTGTTGGAAAAAGTCAAGGAGCTACACCAGAAAGTGCTTTGAAGCCTCTTTCTCCTTTGGCATGTACCTTGAAATAAGTGTTCTTTTTCACCTTTTAAGTTGCCTTCGACATGAAAAAAACCCCTACACCTCTGAATCACTAGGGATTGTTTGGATCTCTGTTTCTTACTTTAAATACAATGTCTTAAAAATCCAGTGTGCTCTGCAGGCATCTATGTTGCAGTTGGTAGGACCATAAATCTCTGCTATTGAAGATCTATTTTAACAGTTGTGAACCACTGATTATCTTCTGCATGATCATATGCCATGCAGATCATGTTAGGAAAAGGTGAGAGAAGAACTATTGCTGGAACCACCCTCTTTTATAAAATGTTTAATTGCCTGTGTCCTAAAGCTCTGAGGTCCAGCTCTGGTTTGTCTCTCTGCACAACCTCGCTCACACTGCTGAGGAAGACTGAAGAGAAATTCTGTTGAAAGGTAAGAAGGATAAAATTATAGCCAGCAGTAGGAGAGTCGAGACCAGATTACCAAGTAGCTCACAGATTCAAGAGCATAAAAAGCAATATAGAAAGACAAAACCCAAAAAAGAAGTGGTCAAGGAGGAAAGGACGCTAGTGAAGATCATTTGGTAAGTGGTTCAAGTCCTTGGTGTGGATGGGGCAGCTGGATAATGGGAGCTTGGCACTGCAGAAGAGCCAATCCCAGGGCTTTGCAGGCTGACCTGACCTCACTGGACCAGTGCCCATCTGGTCAGCAAAGACCTTGAGGGCCCCCACTGGGCTGGGACCCAACTAATGGCTGCCCTTATAGCTCACCAGTCCCTTCTGTGTGACTGAGCCAACAGGCCACCACTGCTTGCTGCTTCAACACTGTATATCCTGCTCTCAGAGTCTTTGCATCTGCTGCTGTGTGAGTTGACACAGGCTGGCAAGCACAAAACCACAGCTGAAATGCAAAGGGTAAATTTATTTTATTGCCTCACTAACCTTTATTTTATTACCTCACTATCCTTGCTAGGATCCTTAAGCAATACCTGAGTGGAGACAAAAGTGGCAATGCTGGCACTGTCAGGCTTATCCATCCTGGTGATTGGGGAGCTGCTGTTTGCACCCATTTGTCAACGGCCCATGCATCTCATGCTGTGATCTCCCCTGTGCCCCTTTATGATCTCTGAGCTTGATATTCTCTCTCCCAAGACTGGGAGCTCAAGCAGGTCAGTGAGAGTGCCTCCAAGCCTCTGTAAACACATATGTTACCTCTACACAGAGATCCTACTCCTCAAAACAGTGAGGGGATGAACAGCAAAAGGCACAATCTGTGTGGTTTTCCACACTGTTATCTCCAGGCCTTGGCATTCCCAGCTGCAAGGTTACTTGAATGATTCTACTAGCCTCTTTGCCATTCTTCTGCTTTTAATGCTTTCCTCCCAACAGCCACTGAAGGTGCCCAGACATGCCAGCCCAGAAGGACTGGGAAAAAGAACCTTCTTATTTAACCCATGGAAACAAGAAATTAAAGAGGGTGCTGAGCTGGTGTCAGTGTACCTGGGGAGCTGTCAGTGTGTTCCTGACAGTTGTGATGGTACACTTCTTTTCCTGGTGTTTGTTGTCTGAGAAAGGACCGAGGAAGCCTAAGTGCCACTTTCTGAGAGGGTATTCAGGTCCATGTTCTGATTAAAGCAGATGTGTCCTGCCTGTTGGAGAGAGGGACTCCAGCTCTGCTGAGAGACAAGTGACTGAGGCACATGCTCTTCTTCCCTGTGATGCCTGTGATGTCAGGGCATGTACAGGCTGGGGGTACTGGTGTCCTCAACTTCATTCAGTGAGTCTGAACTTCTGGGGACCACTGGTATCACTTCTTGTGCACTTCAGGGGCATACCCATGCTCTCTCCATCATTTTCACTCTCTGAAGAATTAATAATTTCTTTTCCTACTGTAAAGTAAAAACTCCTAGTTTTTAAGCACAGATTTTTCCACACAAATTTGGTCACTTACAGTGGAAAAACCCTTTATTCACATTTTCTCTCAAAAAAGGTGACATCTGAAGTAAAAAAATACCACACTGTGTGTTGTAGACTCTGAGATAAAAAAATTTGTATAAGAAAGCTGAAAAACCCATAAGTATTGTTTTGGTTCCACTAACCTCTCAAAAACATTTGGCCTTAATAGCGATGTAATCTGCAATTTAAAAAGATAACGAAAGTGATAAAGTACAGGGAGGGTCATAACCTTGTATTAGTATTTCTTATGAAAAAATTATCAGTTGTATTGACTTTGTACTGACTTCTGACTTTATCTGTAGCCAGTGCATTCTTTCATTTTATGTATTTTCATTATGATTGCAGAGTGGAAACTAACCTCCAGAATTCAGGGGGAAATGACTGCTCAAATGCTTTGGTGAATCATTCTAAGCCTCATTCAAACAGGGATGCAGCTAAATGAATGTAGATATTCAAAGCCTGTTTAGAAATCCCTGACATACTGGTAAATGAAAATGACTGTCTCATTCTCTTTCGTGAATGAAATTATTCAGAATGGCTGAGGGGAAATGTCATTATGTGAATCAATTCAACACTTATTGATTAATCCTGCCTCTGGTGTTAGAAGTTTTCCCCTTTCATGTTAGAATACATGAAAATCTCAATAAATGCAAAGATGTTCTTATGCTGGTAGGGTTTGAATCAGTCTCTAAGTGTTTGGAACACAGGGACACATTTGTGCTTAAGACAGGATTTTGGTAGTCACCTTGTAAAAGTGATTGCTGTGTCTCAATGCAGCAAAATGTAATTTCCTAGAATAAGAAAGACCAACCTGTAGCCAGCTCTGACATCTGCTGTCTCACGATAGCTTTGGCTTTCATCAGCCATGCTTTCGCATCACCACTTGATTTCTCCCTCAGTCTTGGCCAATCAGGTGATGGACGTGTATGCCAGTTTCAGTGCAGAGTATCAACAGGCATGAGGACACCTCACCTTTCTCCCAGCTTAGTGCTTTTTTCAGTCTATAAACTATGAAGCAACTGATGTTCCTTCAAAATATCATCTTTGCACTTGGACATAAGGGAAAGACAACTTTAAGCCTTCCCCTGAGATGGAAAGAAGGAACTTTAAATCAATAGTGGACATATCTAGCCTGCAAAGCAATCCTTTCTGCCAGTTATCCACCATATACTTTGGGGACAATATCCTCTCTCCTTATTCATGGAACATTTGAGAGGGCAGGAGGGGACAGCATTTGCCCTTAAGAAAAAAAACCAGTTTTTGTCTGATGCTGGCATTTCATCACCTCCTGCAAATGCAATTGAGAGTATCAGCACTTATCAATTATCCTCACCATTGCAAATATGTGCACCCCATTGCAGCTGAGATGATGCCAGAATGAAACTTGCCTTTCCTTCTCTGCAGTAGGACTGTCAGGGCATATTTAACCTTGCCTTTTCTTTGGAAAATGTTGATGTAAGGCAAGACTTGGACTCTGCACCAAAATAATTCCAAAGCTTTGGTGAATATTAGAGTTAATTTCGGAGCTGTATCCTGTCCCTATAGATAGCATAAAAGCCAAACACCCTCAGGCTTTGAAACACTTAGTTCTGTTCAATAAGCTATTCTGAACAGATAATGCATTTAGCAGAAGACTTAGCTTCAGATCGATACCAAGCATTTACATCTGATTCTGGAATTTTACCAATAGTTTCAGGACCTTTTCCTCCCTTTGTTGCTCTATGTTCAACACTCACAAATAACCTCACAACACCAAAACTGTATTTTTTCAGCATTTTTGTTTTGCATATTGAGGGGATTATTTTGAATTAAGAAATAAAATCTTAAAGTAGACTTCTTGTGAATAGGAACTAATTTTACTTCAGTTTTTTATAGTGGATGTTACTTTATTGCTGAAATTTTTGGATTGGGTTATTGATGAAAGTTTCCACAATACTGGCTTAAATTTAATATGAATCTAAATCATATAATTTCATGTTTCAGTAGTTTGGAATATATTTTACTTTCTGTTTGTTACACAGCACATTACTACGAAGTTTTTGCCTAACAGTAGATTAATAAAAATCTGCCTGTTGAAAGAACATTAGAGTGTTTGTTAGATCACAAGCAGTTTTTTTCCTGTCTACTTTATTCCTTGCCTCTCCCTAGTAATGATCAAGTACTGAGTAGTAGTTTAAAGTAGTAAGAGTAGGAGATAAAAAACCCTAAAAAAACGCCCCAAACAACCCCCAAAAAAATCTCCAAATAAATAAATACCCTCTTAGCATTTTGAAGAACATAAGTTATTTTCCTGAGGGTAATGTGTTGTTCTCTGGTACTCACCAGAAGTACAATGAACAGCAGCAGAAGTGCCTCTGGGTTTATTAGTTGGTCTGGCAGCTCCTGTAAAACTACCAAAGAATTGGTGAAGAAACCTACCATGCTCTCCATGATCTTTGCACAGTAAAGCTGAAGAAATGGGAGTTAATCCTATTGACCCCAAGGTTCTCCTCCTTGCATTTGGAAATGGTCCAGGTTCTCTAATAGTTAATTTGGTTCAAGAGCAGATTACAAATGTTTTTTACTATTACTGCCATATTGAATAAAAATGAAGGTGATTCCATTAGTGTATTTGACATCGGTCGGAAAACTTTCCGGAACTTGTTCTTAAGCCTTGATTTTTAGATTAGAGGGGATCTTGTTTCAGCAAAGACGTTTGAATGCTTGTTTCTTTCCTAAATCTGAGGAGGTGATGCTGTCTTGTTTGCCATACCATCTCAACTCAGAAATTTTCTAGTTTTTCAGTATATGTCTAGAGTTAGTTAATACTCGGCAGTTTGCAAGATTTGTTATGGTGTCAAGTTTTGCGTGTTTTCTCTCTTTAAAATATCAAAATGAAATATTTATTTTCCACTTTAATTTGATTTTCTGGGTGGTTTTTTTTTTTCAACCTGTTAAAAAAGCATACAGAATGCAGTAATTATCTAGTCATTATTCTCGAGGGGCTGGTAGGTACTTGTAATTTTAGCATCTTGTTTCACATTTTGTATTCTGTCAAACTTCTGCAATATAATGCTGAATCTTTCTATGAAAAATGTCTGTATCCAACTGGATTTCCCTTCTGGATGCTTCAGCCAAGACAACAAAGCTATTTCCAAGAACAACATTAAGAGAAAATACCAGGGACCTTTCCTCAGATGCTGTAGATTCCCTGTGGTATTAGATTGGGCAATAGATATTTGGTTTGAAGCTAGCCTTCGGGTTAGCCATGTGAAAATCCTCCCAAATGGGGCTAAGACACAAGCTTTCAGATCTTTGAGGACTAATATGAAGCAGAATAAAGTAAATTTGAGAAACACTAGTCATTATCTGCCAGATTGTTTTCCCTCTCTGAGCTCTGAAATTAGGCACTCCACTCCTCATGCTCTCTATCTGTGTCTCGCATGACTGAGGTATGTTTTTTGGAATGAATGATGTTGGTTGATATTCTTTGATCTATGGTTTGGATAGGTTCTCCCCTTCTCCCTTTCTTTCTTTCCTGTTTAGACTTATGAATTATTGTTGGTTTTGAGGCTGACAGATAAAGCACAGTCTCCATCCTTTCATCCTTCCTTTACCCCCTTGCAGGGACAACCTGCAGAGTGTCCACCTGGAGGAAACATTCTGTTGATATCTGGTTGATGGACAGGGAAAAAAATTTCATGGAGTGTGCACTTCAAATACTGTGCATCAAAAGACATCTGAAAGACAGGCTGAATATTCAAGATCTTTCTTCAGCAGATGTCTTCTAGCAGGGAAAAGACACCTTTTTCATTATGGAAGAGGTCACAAAAACATGCTGTCCAAAGGTATCCAGAGAAGTTCATTTTCTCTTGTCCAAAACCTGTGAAGCAGTAACTATATTATCCAAAGAAAAGTAAAAAGTTCCCAATTTCCAAAGAAAGAAAGAAAAAAAGCTAATAAAAAAAACCTCCTCAAACTCCAAAAATGTTAGCTTAAAAAAAAAGGCATAACCATACCATACCATACCATACCATACCATACCATACCATACCATACCATACCATACCTTACCAATTTAATGTGCCCTGGGTAGCTGAGAAAAGGTGAAGAATAGTTTGGTCTGTCCAAAAGAGATAGAAATGTATCATATTGTCAGTTATTTGGCAACCTAGAATTATGTAGTTTAACCCAGGGTTGCCAAGGCCAATCGAGGACATTAAATGCAATCTGATAAGAATTGTTCTTTTGAAATTTGAGCCTTTATAGGTTGTTTCTTAAAGGGTCTTCTCAGTATGAAATATGTCTATGATTTCTCTCCTGTAAATGAGTCCAAACTCCACCTATAACTTTAGCTCTCTACCTGTTTTGTGTCTCAAGACAAAGTTGTTTTGTCAATTACATCAAGCACATGCTTGTTCCCATCTGCCTCAAAGGTCTCTTTCAATTAGGCTGTAGCATCAGTTTTGACATCCCCTGGTTGCAGAACCATAACCATCATCCTATCTCTAGGCTTTGTTTAGAAGTATATTAACCCTGTGAGACCTAACTTCAACCTAAATCAAACCAATACATATCTTAATGTCAGTTCTGAATACCTGTTAAAAGGTAACTTGCTACTGTGGTTTTTTGATTTTTTTGAAGCCACCCTAAAGCCTAAATGAAAACATGATTCAAATGAATTCAGGAAATCCATCAAAGACTGCTGTCTTATCCTTGTCTGAAGTTCATTTGTAAACCAAATTGGAAAATAAACACCCCCCCCCCCCCCCCGCCCCAACCAAAACAACCCCCCCCCCCAGAATTTTCTGTCTGTTTAACTTTTAAGTGTAAATAACTCTTTAACTGAAGTTCTGTAGTCTGGCAGAGTTTAGGGCTATTGAAATTCCATTTAAAAGATAAGGTAATGAAATGTGCTTTTAACCCTGTGCTTAATACGACATCTGTTTTCAGCTCAGCCTAAAGGTGTCTTCTCAATGAAATTGAAGACTTTCTACCTTCTATGCCCATGAGAATTGCTCAAGCTGTACCTGCTTAAGCTTTATCCTGAAGTATTATTTTTGTTGAAAATGCAATTTAAGAAGATTATTGATAATTCTGAATCCTAATGCTAAGCTTTACTATAAAGCAAGATCTGTTTTACGTGAGGATCCAGACTAGTCATCAGTTCTACTGCTAACAGAATGGTTCAGTTCACTGTGCTCTCACCTCTACCCGAAGGGCTGCTCTTTACAAAATTTTGAGGGTTAACCCCAGCAGGCACAGCTATTACACAGCTATTTACGCTCCCTCCTTCTCCCACAAAGGGATGTAGGAGAAAATCTGAAGGATAAAACTGAGGAAACCCATGGGTTGAGACAAAGGCAGTTTAATAGGTACAGCAAAAGCTACTAATGCAACCAAAGCAAGGAATTAATTCTCCACTCTCCATAGGCAGGCAGGAGTTCAGCCATCCTGAGGAAAGCAGGGTTCTGTTTGTCATAACAGTGACTGGGGAAGACAAATGCCTTAACTTCAAACTTTTATCTTCCTCCTTCCTGCAGTTTTTATTGTTCAGCATGATGGGATATACCTCTGATGACCTGGGGTCAGCTATCCCAGCTGTGCTCTCTCCCAACTGCTTGTGCACTCCCAGCCTTCTCACTAGTGGGCAGAGAGACAGAAAAGGACTTGACATTTAAGTGCTGCTCAGCAGTATCTAAAGCATCGATGTGTTAGCAACCCTGTTTTCATCATGAAATCCAAAACAAAGGCCTATATATATTATGAAGACAATGAATTCCAGCTCAGCCAAAACCAGCAGACAAGGTTAATATTAGTCTCCATGTGCATTTATGTGACTGAAGCCTAATTAACATCAGTCAGCCTTTTTTTTTGGCAGTAAAATTTTATCACCTCTGTTCAAATTGGCTCTTTCAAAACAAGCTGGACTGAGGAAACTCCAATAAACACTTTGTTTGTCCAGACTTAGCCTGAAGCTAGCCTGAATGGTGGCCTGATTTACCAGCCATGTGTCTCCTCACTAGCTAGATCTTCTAGTAGGGTTTAGCTTCTGATTTTCTTCAGTAACTTGTTTAGTTCCACAGGACTTCTGGGATTAATCAGAAGAATAAAACCCCTACATTCAGCCTGTTTTTCTGTCACTAAGACCAATGCTCTCATTGATCCAAACCGTAAACCAAGATTTAATACAATGCAGTCTTTCCCCCTGTAAAAATGGCAAAAATTTCAGGTAGACACAGACATAATTTTTCTTTCTGAAATATTCCATGATAATCTTCACTCTTCACAGATCTAAGTTACTGATCAAGCAATCAGACCCATGTCTGAAAGAGCAATAGGTTTCTTATTATCTTCCCTTATAATGCAATAAAAGACCTTTGAAAATCAATCAATAAACACAAATCTCTCAGCTTCTGCTTTGTCAACTTGTAATCTCAGCACAGTGCTGAATTTTTTTCAAAGGCCATGTAACTGCACCTGGTTTGGAAAATAAATTCTCTTTCTATCAGCCAGCATTATATCTGTAAACTTTAATGGACCCACCACTAAATTCAAATAAGTAGAGCTGAATTAGGAAAACAGTCTAGCTCTGGTTTAAAATTTAGACCAAAATTAGGGTTAATCCACTAAATTTAAATTAATACTAGCAGTAGTGCATCAGCTCCTGCTGTCACCATTCCTCATCTCTCTCTTCCAGTTTTTATAGAATAATCAGAAATTCCAAGCAGTCAAACTGAAAGATGTGCCTTCCTACCTGAGGCAGTCCTCATTTCACCCTGGAACCATCTGCAGAACTAATTAGCCAGCAGAGCCCAGGAGCCTTCACCCCAGGATTCTGACTTGGGACCTTGACGCTTATATTAATTATAGTTAAGATAACTACACACACAGCAGGACAAGTAAATGCATGTTATTGTTAGCTCTTTTTAAAATTACAATAAGATTCCTAGAATAGATCATAAAACTAATTATTCAATCTAAATTTTCCCAAGTTCTAACCTTATTTCTAAGACTAACCAGGATATAAAACATAAAATAGCGTATCATAAGAAACATTATTCACCTTCTGTAAGTTCATCACTTATAACATAATTTCTTTAAGTAGTCCTAATCTGATTGCAATTCTAAACTGAATTTTAGTTTATAACACCAGCAGAAACAGTAACAAGAGTTCAGTTCTCCTTTGACCTGACTAGGCTAGCATTTATCCTTGTTTCATCCCTTTCCAAGATTCATGAAAAGTTTCAGACCATCATAATGAAGACTTAACCCAAATTTTAGTTTTAGCAGTGGTCTTAGTCATTCATCAGATTTGTTTGCTTAGTCATGCAATCCTTTTTTTCTTAATTGCTGTATGTAGGCAACTTTTGCAGTGTGCAGAGACAGAAGCAGGAAACATCTTTGAGAAATTATTGGCTGGATAATGTACACAATAGATACCTAACATGAGTCAGCTACTAATGGTAAGCTCATGATCCTGGTATTTCCCAAGCCTTTGCTGACCAGCGCAAATTCTGGCACCCCTCAGTTGGCTGATCCTCACTCTTTTTGAGTTTGTGTCTTTGGATTCTCTTTTTTATTTTCTTTAAGGTTTTATACCTTTTGGGCCAGTAGTTTTATTTTCCCTCCTGAACTCCTGATCTGTCAACTATTACCATTTGAGCAATTATATTTGTCCTTTTTTCCTTACCTTGCTGGACTTCATTGCATACTTTCTCACTTTACAAGACTTTTGTCAGTAAAACTGAGCCAAGGTCACACTGCCCTGATGTTCCCAGATAGACATTGGATCTCAGACATTGAAGTCGTGCTGCAGCAGGAGGTCAGCAAGATCTCTGAGTGTGCCATGAGGGGCCAGTGCTCTTGTGGGAGCCCTGTTGAACGTGTCAGTACATATAACTCCTTGATGTGACTGCTAAACAGTAATTCTAAACCTAAAATGAGACCAAGAGCATCTCAGACAAAAGAATCAGAGAACTTGTTGACATCTGTCCTTATTGAAAGCTGACAACATTTCAGGCTTTACGAACAGAGTAACTCATACTATGCTTTCTTATATATTACTGACAGCTCTAAACATAAAATTCTTTCCACTTTTATACCAACATTATATCATTTGTTCTGTTCACATTATTTTAAATCTTAAATACGTATTAGCTATAAGTTAAAAAGATCTTCCTTTTCTTTCAAAATGGAAAAGTCTGCATTTTCTCCAATTTTAATGTTAATCCTGGCCATCAGAGAACAGACTGACCTTCAGGATAAGCTACTTGAACCAGCTGGGACCAGGTTTTGACTTGCTCTTTGAATCCAAACTTGATTTTTTACTCTTAAAGTTTGTTAATTTATCTGAGTACTAATTCTAACCCACACTGACCCCTAATCTGGGAGTGTATCAGGTTATTTCATTTGACAGTTATTAGTACTGGCATATCAAGGTTTGGTCCTTTAGACATCAGCTGTAAAAACAGTAGTTCAGCCCATTTTGCAAATCCTAACTCTTACCATAAGTGTAATCTTAACTCAATTTGCATTTCAGAGCATGTTTTGAAATTAGACATAAAGGTAAAACATATGCTGTGAGAGTTTATAAAACATGTGGTTCACACAAGGATTTGACCAAGTAATGATGGAGCACATGTGAATGTGGAAGGTGCTGATGACCTCCAGAGGTCCCTACCAACCCTAACAATTCTCTGATTCTGTATTATGGGTGTCACAAAAATCAAAGTGGGCAATGCTGGTGTGTGTGATAATGGAGCTCTGTCACCATTGACCTTTTCTGTTACCAGATGATGCTACCTGATTAGACGACTATTTAATCCAGTTTAATCTAGTAGAGAGGTTTTTAAAAAATCCTACAGTTCTCTTGTCTATATAAAAACTTCATTATGCAAATTTGGCTTTCTAAATTTGGTAACTGATAGTAGTCGGAGTACTGAAGCCTTGTTTTTTGGATTTTTTTTGTACTATTTTTGTTGTTGTTATTTTAATATTTAAAAGACAAGAAAAGTCTTGGCTATTTATAAGAATAGAATCAATATAAAGTAAAATGGAAAAAAATTATAAATAATTTCCTAAGTCCTGAATAAGAGACTTGACATAAAGAACACTTGGAGAATATTGTTTCCTAACCTCTGATTTTCATCAATTCTATGGACTGTGATCAGTATGGACTGCTAAAAAGTATTTCTGTCCAAGATACATTTCTGGGACATGTGACTGTCTCATGACTGCTAAATTTAATGCAGCATTTTTTTTTGTTCAAAGGAAAGTCAAAGCTTTTTTCTTTCCTCCAAACTAAATATTCTGAAATATTTTTGTTTTGTAGTCAGTATTTCGACTTCATGTCTTTACTAATATATAGTTGTACCAATATTGACTAAACTAATAGCAAGCATTATCAGCAAAATGGCCAATAAACAAGGAATTGACAGGTTATTTCTTCAAGAAGCTAAACTGATGAGAGTCAAGTATAATTGTGGTACAATCTTATTCACATACAAGGAAGGAGATGAATTTCTATCTCCTGAGCCAAGAAGTAACAAATAATGCAAGCTAGTTTTCTTGTTCAGAAATACAGATATGGCTTGTAGCAATCTCTGCTGCTTTCTTTTTGCTTTCTTTCTCTCAGACTACTGATATCCATCGATAGTGTGGAAGGTCTGAGTAAGAAAAACAGCTCTTGTCTCCCTTCCTTGAGAGAGCACAAGTACTCCTAACACAGCATAATTTATCTGGTGAATCAGTTGTGAAATAAGGGCTGGTAGATCCCTGCACCAAAGTTCTCTCAAAACCAGCTTTAAACTTGGAATCTTGCACCAGAGTGCTGCCTTGCTATGCTATAGATTACAAATATACAAATTAAAAAAAATATATCATCAGTAATGTTCTTAAATAATTGTTGTAGAACAGGATGAGTAAATAGGAAAAAGCAAGACTGGAAAATTGGGAAGGGTGCAATATAGTCATCAGCTGAGGAAGACCCTTGTACTAAATGACAAATTTGTAGGTTCTGCCAGTGACTTTCTGTGAGTTGGGAGATGTTTATATATTGTGTAAATAATTGTGCTATGTAAACTGGGATATTTGCTCAGATTTATTTTTGATATTGTTCTTTTTTATGGTTGAATGAAACCTAAAAATAAATAATAAACACAGCCCATGGACATTGACCTAGCTACCTTGTTCATCATCAGCCACCAAGATCTCACTTTTTTCCTGTCTACGTACATATCAAACTTGTAATTTCTTGAGCAACTTGCATTGTAACAGAAATAAAGGTAAGAAGAAAGTTCAGTGAAATTAGGTGTTTATTGGGAAGTTCCAATTGGGCTGTATGAAACTTAGCACCCCAGAGGCCTATTTAAAGTTTTGTAGGCCTTCACATATGGTGTGTTTATATATATATATGTATATATATATATAACTAAAAATACCTATTGGATTGGTAAGTCATTGCCTCTGAATATGAAGAAGTTGTTCATTTACTATTTTCCTGGTTTTATATTTAACCAGCAGTAGCAAGTGATTAAGCAAGTGGTTAGTCATCTGTACAGCATAATGTGAGCTTTTTGTAGCATTATCTTGTGTATAGCCAGAAGAAAACTGGCATGTCTGTGAAAAAATAAGAATTTTTCATCTTCCCAGTTAATGATCTGGGGTTTTTTTGTAGCTAGATATTGATATAGAACATTTAAACATATGTTCTTAGAAAAAAAATTCACCAAAAATCCAAACTGACCAGGAGAAACAACTTTTTGCTATTTATGTCTATAAAGTGGCATTAGCATTCAGTTCTCAAGTGCAACAATGATGTAGACACAGAAATATAATATAGAACAATGGCTTATTTGAAAAGGTCAAATTTACCTCAGCAAAAAATAATAGCCTAAAGAAATAGCCTAAATAAATCCATGTATGATTTTTTTCAAATTTCTTCATTTTGGGATTGAGGCATTGTGAATTCAGAGGTAGTCAACTGAATCCTAAAACTGGGATCCTTAAGCTGCCAAGCTTGGTATTCACTGAATAACTCAAATTCCCACCAGTGTAAAAGAAGTTATCTTTATGTTAAGTCTGGCACAATAAACAAAATAGTAATAAATTGAAGATGGCAACTTCTTTCAGATTAACTGAAAGCAGACTATAAGATAACTTCCACTTCTTCCTATTACAGACTAGGGTAATAAATATTCCTTGTTGACTCTTTATTTTTTACCAGTTCCTATTCAAGATTTGTAATTACTGAAATGATATTATAGAGAGTATAGATAAGATTATATATTTTTCAGCTTTCTATGTAGAGCTGGGTGAGTATTTTTTATGATTTTTTTAAAGTGCCTTCAAGCAAGGTTATCTATATCACAGTAATGAGGAGAGGTTGTCAGAACATGCAGGGTTTCTGGGAGACCACAGGCTCATAAGGTGAATTGGAAAGAAAATGAGAAAAGGTTCAGTGGTGTGTCTGTGTGTGTGTTTGTTACTTTTGTTTATTTGTTATTTTTGTTTTTTATTTTTTAAAGTTGAATTTGCACTAATATTTTCTTGTCTGGAACTTTCTAACTTTGAGAATTGGCATTTCTGTGAATAACCTGGAAAAAGACAAGTTGTAGCTGAAAGTGCTTTTGAAGAGAGATATTTGTTGATTTTCCTCAGGCTTGATCCCTAGCACATTTTATTTTTCCTCACATCAGAGATGTCCATCATAAATGTTTTTCTTTGTGGTATATGATATATCAAGCTTGATGTTGTAAGTAATACAGAGTTGTATGGAATTTACTAGTAGACTGTAATATTTACTCCATTCACTTAAACAGCAGTTGTACACAGATATACTGCCTTGTTTATCTGTACATTTTTTTTACCACTAGGATATATCCAGAAAGTATATAGCTGTAGCAATTGTTGTCATATATTTCTAGAGATAAGTTTTCAAACATTCAAACATGGCTATCATCTGAGACAAGTACACACAAATTACCTTGATTTAGTGTGTACTTCTACATAATCACATTTTTCAAGGTCTCTGAGCTTTTAAGCTGTCTGCCTCTTTCAAGCATTTCACATTTACATATTTTTATAATGTAGACCTCCCTGTCTTAGCATACCAATGTAAATCCAAAGTAACTTCATTAAAATCAGTGGTGGTAGATGAGAAGAAAATTATTGTGAGAGATTACTCTGCTGTATACCTACACTCTTTTTTATATATGGGAGGTATAAGACATGTCAGCACTACCCTAAATTGATGTCTGTATTTTATATTCATATGTCATTACTGCTGCTGAGAATAAACTTCTCTGCCCTCTTCCATGCTGCATCATGCCCCATGAATGCAAACTAATTGCAGTAGTGGTGATGGGCTGTAGAAATATATATAAAATATATGTTTTATATATATAAAAATATATATATATATATAAAATGTGTATTGTGGGATGGGAATGCATTCCCAAAATTTAAGATTGGAGGAAGCTCATGTACTTGAACCAGGACTTTGGCAAACCTCAGAGTGAGTTTTTGGTATTGTTTGTGAGACACCCTTCACTCTTAATAATGCTAAGCATGTGTGCTTTATGGCACTATAGCTGGGTCACGGTGGGATCATGAAGTAGTCACTCCCTGCAGCAACAGAAAGAAAACTGAGGAGGGAAAAGAATCAGATGCCATTAAACTATTTTATTAATTAATTTTGGGGTAGTATAGCCTTCCTTAGGACTTCCGTTTCAAGACATACTAATGACCTAAAAGTGGATTCTTAAAATGGGTCTGTGCTTCTTGCTGAAAATCATTCCATTGGCAAAAAAAACCAAAAAACCCCAAAAAACCCACAAAAGGCAATCACATATTTCTAGCCTGCTGTGCAAGATGTGCAATACTAAAGTGGAAATCTGATAACAGTCATGGGCTGACTAAGATGGCAGAGTTTAAAGGAGTGAAATTTCAACTTGTCTACTTCTAATGTATTTTTTTTTTTAATTAGCAGGAACATATATGAATAATATATACTCGGTGATGAATAATCTAGTAAGGGAATGGGAGGGAATACCTGAAAAAGGATATGGTAGTATGATAACTGACATAGTGATATAACTACTAGCTGCATTTCCACTTGCATCAGGAGAATTTTCTAAAGTTTGTGAAGTTTGAAGATCTTTAAGTGTAGATACATGTCACTCTCACATGCATCTCAGGCCAGGGAGATTAATTTCCCTGTGTGATCCTGTGCTGGTTTAAGACAGTTTCAGGGGAGGATGGTATAAAATGAGTCATCTCCCCTTTTAGTCTTAATCACTCCTTTTTCACCAATGAGGAGAGACAAATGTGAGTAGATATAAGTGAAAAAAGTCACAGTTTACTTAGAAATGAAACAGGCAACAGCCAAAAAGTAATGGTGATCATCACTAGCTGTAAAGTTGCTGTATCTCCCTGACTCCCTGGATGTTTGAGTTACATAAAGACAGGGTTGACTGAGGAGGCATTTTAAAGATAGTTTATTGCAAAATCTGTCTCATGGAAGAGTGAGACTATAACGTTGTTACATCCAAAACCATCACATTAGAAGCCTTGCATCAGAAACCATTATAATTCTTGTTAAAAATATCTTTTATAAATTTCTTATCCAATCAGCTACTTCCACTTGCTAGCACCTTCATTATCAATTGCTAATTGGTATGTTTTACATGATTTACTGCAAGATGTATTTTTCTATCCAATCATATAACTGTACAGAAACTTATTGTATCTTCTACCTTTTATAAACTCTATAACAAGTTCTATTGTCAAACTTTAAAATCTTCTACTATCTTGCTTAGCATATTTGTTCACTTATATGAGGCCTATATCTACTTGTTTAGAACATATTTCTGAATAAACTACAAATCTTTATTCTTCTTTTGTTTCCGTTTCACTATTCTATTATAAAGGTTCAAGCCTTCTCCAAGGTCTTAGGTCGAACACTGTATCCATCTCTATCTCTGAGCTTACATGCTGGAGGCCTCTGTGCTTGCATTTCCCACACCTGGGAATCACCTCTCCCCCATGGTGGTGTGCTCCATAGATGTCCTGCAGGAGACAAAGGTGCAACAGGGACAAACCCTTGATGGCGCACTGTGCAGACAGCTGCATGGCCCAAGAGACAAAGGCAAAGGTGGCAGACAAATCCTGCTGGGCTCAGCACTCTCCCGGGAACAGAAACCCTGGCAGGACAGAGCTTACGAGCAGTTCTGGTGCCAGATGGGGGATGCTGGCACTGCCTGGGAGCTCCAGCCTCGCCATGTCAGCCTCCGCAGTTCTTGTTGGTGGCCGTGGCTGGGTGTGTGTGTGTGTGTGTGTGTGTGTGTGTGTGTGTGTGTGTGAGGGCAGTGCTGCTGCTCGCTGCCTCCTCCTGCTGCCCGCTGAGCTCTTCAGGTGCTGGTGCTCAGGTCACTGCCTCAGTGCAGGGAGGAAGAAAATCCACCAGCCAAGCACCATGGAATGGTGGCCTGGCCCTGACCAGCTCCATGCTGGAGACAGGTTGTAGGAAAGGCATTTTGTGCTGTTCTTGTGAGCCAGCGAAGGCTTTGTGAAGATAAGGAAAGCCCGGTATCTCTCTCGAGGAAGACACCATGGCTATCCCCATGACAACGTGATGGAAGAGAGAAAGTTAAAAGATACAGACTCTAGCTGGCTCACAGAATGACGTGGCTCCTTGTTCATCTGTTGAGAACTTTGTTTCTTTTTATGACCAATGGGCAGTGAATATGTCTGTTAAGTAGATGTAAATATCTTGAAAAACTATGCAGGCAACATGTTGCTATAATAGATCTCGCTTATACACCTTTCTGATGGAGTCTTGGTGCTTTGCGCCCTGTCACGCTCCCTAGCGACAACAGGTGCTGTAAATTGACTCTGAAACAGTTTTGGATTGCAAAATGCAGCCTCTCATGAAGCAACCTCCCCCAGAGCCCAGAGAGAAACAAAAGAAGGCTTCTGCCTTGGACTGTCCCATCTTCCCTGTGAGAACAAAAGAGAAATGCAAGAGGCTTCTGCCTGAGTGGCCCTGACCTTAAGAACATGTGCTGGCAACCCCCTGACCTCCTCAGTCTGTTTCTGGCTGTTGGTCTTTAAGAGACAATAACAGTTTTGGGCATATGACAATAGCACAAATAGCTATGGAATACAATAACATTTTGGGTTACCCAGGACAGGTCCCTAATTTTTAGATTTGAGAATGAGAGAATTCCAACAAGTATAGGAAGGTAACTGCAGTGCTTCACATACCTTATATAGAAAGAGAATTTCTTTCCCAGCCAGGATGAGTGGAAATATGCAGGCTTGGCTGAAGGAGTCATGAAAATTTTAAAATTTTGGTCATCACAGATTTATAAATACACTTATATGAACTTTTAATAGGAAAAGAAATATCTTAAAAAGAAAGATATAGTAGCAATAGAGAGGTAAAAAGAATAAAAATCTTCATAAATAAGAGCAATGTCTCCTTTTAAAATTGTGGTCTTTATATAAAGTGTATAGAAAGGATCTGGTTCTGGAAAAGTGATTTCTGGAAAGCCATGCATAAATGCATGTGACGTGCTAAGGAACTCGTATGTGACGTACTTACAGCATTATACACATTGCCCTGCACAAAACTGTGGCCTTAATCTTTGCTAAAAGCACATACCATCTGCCTGTAACTACTGCTTAAATGAATGAACCTGCATACAGTCAGCAATGCATCAACCAAGCCAGTGTGACTAGACTCTGTGGTGGATGGAATGTGAATAAATCAGTACTGCACAAAAATTAATGAATTCAGGCATATGTAGGTTTATGATGGTTGCAGTATATTAACCATTCATCACTGTCTTTTCACTTGGATTGTCACAGTCACTTGTGTCTTGCTTAAAAGATGTGGTAATGCCTTTAGGAGAGGGCCTGTCTTCCTGTATGAGCAGTCCAGAGGGACTTTGGCGCTGCTTGTACGTCCCACTGAGTTACACAGAGCTGGTAACATTAACACTGCTGAAATGACTGAATGGCAAGAGCTGTATGTAGGGGTTTGCTCAGCTCCTTGCAAAATCAATGTACAGTTGTTGTCAGCCCTACCTCTTTGATGTCTGGCTCTTTGACCTGTGGTTACTGCACAGCTGGCCACAGAGAGGCAGCAAAAATTGGTAAATGGTAAAATTCTGGGGTTGTGAGTTAGAAGTACAGCTGCATCTGATGAGAGAATGTACATCTGCAGAGACTGTCCTAGTAAATAAACTTCCTTCCCCAGTGATATTACTTTACCCAGTGCTCTTACTCAGGGATATATTAATATTCTTTCTGAAATATAAAAAGGAATAGTAGTAGAAGGATAAGAAAACAAAAAGCACTGATCCTCAGGATCTCTAGTGTCTTCCACTGAATTATACACCAATAATATTTATTGCATGAAAAAATCCTCAAAAGACTATGGTGAAATTATTGTCTTGGCTATAACAGTGCAATCTAGGAGGAGAAAAAAGCCCTTCAGTTCTCCCAGAGCAACAGACACCATGATGCAATGTTTAATACTGTTTTTTAGAGTTATATTTCTCCTTATGGCAAGACATATACGTTATCATGCCAACCTCACCCCATAGGAGTCCATCAGGGCTCATATAAATTTTGGATCCTGATCTGCCAGCTGCAGCTGCTAGAATCATAATTCAGTTATGATCCCTGTGAGCTTGCTGGTGATGGAAATGGACTAAGACTGCATGATCTGAATCTGTTCCTTTTTCTAGCCAAGATAAAAATGGGCTAGTCTTGGCCTTTTAATTTACAGAAGCATTCTGGAAAGAAAAACATTAAAAATCCCAATGAACTAAGAGTGAATAAATGCTCTCATAGGTTAGCTGTAAGCTGGAGAGGAGCATTTCTAGAGCTTTCTAATTTGTAAGACAAAGGGGAAAGGAACAGCCTGGCACTGAAAATTGGACAAAGATGTGAGAAAAAAGACAAAGGAAGACTAATACTAGAGAACACGTGGAGATGACACAGATAGAACTGGTGGAAAAGGAGGGTGAATAAAAAGGAACAAGGAAGAAAAAGTTAAAAACTATGTGAACAGAATGAAAAAATAGAAGAAGAGAAATGCAGGCAAGGAGTTGAGATGCATTGTACAGATGAGAATACAGGAGGGAAGAAATAGACTAAGGGAAGGAAAGCTGAACAAGACCACAAGTCCTAAGGGTCACATACATTTTGTTTCTACAGAATGATGCTGCATCAGTACTGGTAAGACTACTGATGGAGGCAGAGACATCTCAAAGGTCTGTACATTCATGGGCTACAAGAGCAGCAAATAAACTCCTTGTGACCCCTGAGGTGAAATAAGGAAGGAAAAATGCAGAATGTTTGTCCAAACTTATGACTTTTGAAGGATGCACACAGATGACTACAAAAATAATAAATATGACCAAAAAAAAAATTGAAAGAGCAACTAAACTGGCCTGTTTACTGTTTTAATTCTTTAGTTCATGTTTATGCAAGATTGAAAACTTGGCCAAGGAAATTTCCAATTAGCTAACTGAAAAAATATTCTGAAAAATATAAATTACTGACAATTTTTATTATGTAAGAATGATGTATTTTAGTCAGCAGGGCTTAGATAATAGTTTCTGACCTTCTGCCTTTATCCCGAATGGCTGTCACCATCTTGACTTGAATGTTTCCTTTAACTTCCAGAGTGATCTTTGCTGTGGAAGAGTTTACAGACAAGAGAAGAGACCGACAACACTCTCAGAAATCCATCCAAGCCCTGAACTTTAGTGATTGTTTGAACCATAAACCTTCTTTTGGCATGCACAAAGTGTTACTTGTCAGTTTGGCTGTGCTTATGACCTGTTAAAGGTCCACTGTCAGAATCTTTTTCAATTCTTCTGCCATTCCTTGTAGCTAGGTTTTATTCCTCTGTGAAGAAGAAATCTTCATGAAGAGACAGCAGAGAAAGAACCTTAACAGTAACCTTTGATGCCATTTACATACTGTGAAATGCTTGCCAGGTCATTTTGCAAGTAAAGTCTGTTGAGGCCCAGTGTTGCAAAGTGCTTGCATGGAGCACATACTAAAAAGATAATAATTTAAAATTGTTCATGGTTCCAGCAGATGCTATTTTTATTTTTCTATGTGTTATTGCAAATATGGCATAGAAATGTTAGGAAATTGCTTAAGAAATAAATAACTACATGAATGAAAGATAAAATGGACAGTTTGAGAGGAAAGAGTGAGTCCACCAGTGCAAAGAATGTCACCAGTAAGAATAATTTTGAAAGACGGCAGCTGCAGTAAAAAGAAACCTTTTCTGAGGCAGTACTCCAATTTTGGCTCAGAAGGAAGTGTGTTACTTACTGAATTATGAGCAACATTCTGTTCAACATCCTGTTTAAAGATGGTATTTTCTCTTTGCACTGCAAAGGAAGGGAACAGAAGCCTTCCAGTGAACAGATGTATTTTATTCCACTGAATTGCCATTGGTAGACTGTGATAAAATGTTTTAAGGCATATATTTCTTTAAAGCTAATGTAATAGATTTTTAAATTTTACAATATATATATGAAATTACTGTGGAATTTGAGTTGATGTTGATCAAACAATGAATATGAGATATAGAAGTCATCTTAGAAAAACGAAAGGCAAAAGAAAGGGTGTAGATGTGATGGAGAGCTTTGGAGAGGAGAGGTTAAGTAGATTAACTTGGGGCCTTTGCCATCACACAAGGAAAAAGTGGTCAGAAGTAGTTTGGTTTGTCCCATTTCATCCTCTGCTGTCTGCATCCTGATCTACTGAGAACAATAGAATAGGGACATGTGGTACTCTAAAATATTAATCTGTCACTTAAAGTAACAAACCTAACTTTAAATGGTGATCCATTCTAGCATAGAAAACATGCTCACAAATCTACATTCTAATGCATTCTGACTCTGTGGAAAAATATATGTAAATACTGCTTAAAGATGAACTAGTAAATGACAATCTAGTAGCCACTTCACATATGTAAACTAGAAAACTTTGTATATACTGCTTGAGAACAAAACCCATTTTTTGCTTGGTTGGGATAGAAAACAAGAGAAGTCACTGGATCAGGATTAACCTGGGAAAACAGTAGCTGGAACCAGAGTGTCCCTGCTGTGAAACAGGGAAGAGGAAAGCTTGATAAGTCATTGCAATAGAGCTCAAAACTGAGTGAGGTACTTCAATAGTCTTCCAGAAATGCTTGGCAATGGATTTATGTCTGTTGGTGCTATTCAACATTGGCCCTGGCAATATGTTACTTTCTCTATTTTTCTACTTTAAAACCAATGCAGTCTGTGTTAGTTCTATTTTATTCTAATGGAGACATAAATCTTTGTCCTAGCACACCATAGTAAAATGAAGTCTGTGTAACTAAACCTGCTGGGGAAGAACGTTCTACATTTCTATAAAGAGTTCATTCAATTTTCAACAAGCAACATATTTTTTCTGTCAGATTTGACACATGCAAATTTATTTTCAGTGTTTATACATTGTCTGTTCTTTTGGCAAGTATCAGACAGTGTACAGTAAGCTATTCTATTGCATTGTAAAAAATTTGCCAACTACATATTTAAAGACACAAACATATTTGGATTAATTAGCTGGTATTTTGTATTTGACAAGAAATTCTCAGAATGGAGCTGTGAGGCCTTCATTTCCATGGGAATTAAAGTGGTCTGAATTTTCTGTTTTATGAGATAGTCAACAGCTGTTCTTTGTAGAACAAGTGCAGCAGGTTAATAAGTGGCTCAGTGTTCCATTCATGTCACTGTTTCCTTTCTAAGGGAAAGGATTGGGTAGAAAAAATGGCTGTAAAGGACAAAACTTGTGGGTTTGTCTTTGCTATTTTACAATGAGTCTTCAGCAGATATGTTTAATATTTTCTAATTGACATGCCTGCAGATTTCCCTAAAGTTATGTATTTCTCAATTATTATAAACTGTAATAACAGTTCTATTGATCAGTAAATGCCTTCAAGGCATAGTCTCATGGATGTCAAATTATGAAACAATAGAGATGGTTGAATCATGTTTCTGCAACATAAAATGCAAATTCTTTTGGAGATCCATAACGATTTAGAATCTAATTCACTTCCTCATTGCTATGTTTTCACTTCAAAGTCCAATAGTAGCAAACTTAGCTTTTGCCTGGAGCATGCAGGTATAACATGGAGGATGTAGAGGATGTAGAGGAGAATGTAGATCTGAGGCAGAAGTGCTATTTTCAAACAGTTTCAATAGAAGTGCTGCAGTTTAATGTATGTACCCACATGTGACTGGCTGTTTGATATCATGATTTTGTTCAGACACTGTAAGTTTCAAAGTCTGGTTTGTTCTCACAATATACAAGAATTTTTTTTTCACAGTGCGTTTGCTAACCTGTGTTCATCTGCATGGTCTCAGGTTTATTGAAAAGTGCAGGCTCTTTGAAATTGATATTTTATTCTTACCTCTTAATAGTCTTAACATTTCTTCAAAAATACTATAGTATCACAGATATCCTTTGACCAAAATCTGTTTTTTGATGTCAGCGCAGTTCAATATCTAGACCCTAGGCCATTGTGGAGCTGCAAAAGAAGTGGCCTATATTTTTCTGTCTAGCAAAATTTTAACAAAAGTGAAGGTGTGAAAGAGACAAAGTCTCCTATATAAAGTGAAGGAAATCACTTTAAAGCATAGGGATCTTGGAAAAGGACAGAGAAGGAAAAATACTAAGGGAGGAAACAGTTGATACACAGCAAGATCTTGTTGAAGACAATAAATGAAATGTCAAAAAACAAATGTAGGTTCCAGCTGTTTCAGAAGAGAAGATTAAGACAGAAGAGGAGTCTGTCTCTCAAGTTTTCTACTTAGGGAAAACAATCCATATGGTGCATATTCATCCATTCTGCTGCAGTTTACAGCCTGTTGGGGTGTTACTTTTGGTGAGAATGGCCTTTGGAGTGAACTGTTGAGAATCATGGAAAAATTCTATAATTAATAAAGAAAGATTATGTGTCTTCCTGGGGCCCAGGTAAGAGACATCACCAAGAAACTTCCCAGAGTGATATGGCCCACTGATTATTACAGAGTTTGTGACTCTGTATTTAGGGCATAAGTGCATGTGTTATGAAAAGCCTATGAAAAGGAAGGAGCATGTGTGCCAAAGCTCCCTATGCTTCTCGTTCACAGGAGCACACATCAGAAGAAGCAAAATTACAGTAGTGATATTTTGCAAGTACAGAAACCAGTAACTTGAAGCTCTAAAGCAAATGTCTATAAATAAAGGTTTTTTTCAGTAGCTGTTTGATTTTACTCACCTTGACCTTCACCATACGCACACATTCTAGCTTTTCCACATTGTAAGCTTGGAAGACCACCACTAATAAGGAAATACACTTAATTTCCTGCTTTATGATTTCATTATGATATGGCTGATAGAATTTTTTCCCCAGTCTCTTATGAAAAAAGCTAAGCAATTTTGTAATTTTTAGCCTATTCTAACTCTTACCATTGTGTACTGGTCTGTACAGTCAATGAGTAATCTATTTTGGTGAGTTCAGCTAGCAATCTATTTGTGCTATCTCAGAATTGCAGAATATGCTGAGTTGGAAGGGTCCCACAACGATCCTCCAGTCCAGCTCCTGTGTTCCCTGCACAGAACATCCCCAAGGGTCACACCATGTCCCTGAGAATATTGTCCAAACACTTCTTCAACTCCAGCAGGCTGGTGCTGTGACCACTTCCCTGGGGAGCCTGTTCCAGTGACCAACCACTCTCTGGGTGAAGAACCTTTATCTAACATCCAATCTAAACCTCCCTGAGACAACTTCAGGCCATTCCCTAACATCCTGCTGCTGATCATCACAAAGAGATCAGTGCCTGTCCCTCCTCTTTCCCTCATAAGGAAGTTGTAACTGCAATGAGGTTTCCGCTCAGTCTCCTCTTCTCTAGGCTATACAGATTTTACTTGCAAGTACTGGTATTTTTTTCCTCTTTACAGAATGTAGTGTGCATGTTTTCAGCATGCTTTTCCCCTCGTGCATATGGAAGATATCATTACATTCCAGTGAAGCATTTAATTTTTAATTGTTAGAGTCCATAAATATGAAAGAAAAAAAAAAAAAAAGAGAAACTTGTACTTTCCTGATCTACTTAAAAGGGAAAGTCTCCTTAAGCAGCCACCTTGAATTCTAGTACCCATTTCAAACATAATATTTAAAAAGGACAGTATGGATGCTAAAAGAAATATTTCTGCTAAAAAGTTAATTTCTGCTGTTGCTTTTTATTATTATTTTAGGTTGCAATTTTTATTTAATGGAATAATTATTTCATACCTCAAGTCTTATTCTAAAAATCTTTCTTATTGGAAGTTCATTAACTGGACAATGCAGAAAATCTGATCAAGTCTTCTGTGTTTGATACACACTTAACTAGAACATACTGATTTGGAAGGAGTGGAGGCATAAAGTAAATAAGATCCATCTGCGACTGTAAAAAATTGGGCTCTCTTCTCATTACAATATGAAGCATGAGACACAGTTGTATCACAACATCATATTCTGGAGTTGGTCATGACAACAATTTCAGAATTATTACAAATTATTACAAATCATTACAAATTATGCCAGCAAACATGTAAGCTGAAAATGCTTAAGTTTGTAAGAAACTGAGCTGTTGATTTTATTAGTTGTGTTTGTTACTAGGAGAGAAGCTTTTAAAGCTGCATGCAGTGTTAATTGCACATTTCTTTCCTGTCTTGCAGAGAACGACATAAAACCACTGATGTGTTTGCTTTAGTTTCCAAAAGCTAATGTAAAGGAATAAAATTTACTTAGCATGAAGTCAATCTTGCTACTGTAAAACACTTAATGTTAAAACATTATGACACATTTCTTCTGCATAATTACAAAAATGTAAGGGGAAGCACAGAAGAAAACCATTCCTATTTAAATCCTATGATTTAAAAAGAAACAAAATTCATATTTTTTTATCAAATAGTAGCCCACAGTAAGCAAAGAGGAAACACTAATTTTGAGCTAACTCTTAGTACAAAATATCCAGTGCTCCGCTGGATAAACACTTTATGTGATGGGTGAGCAACTGGCTCATGAGTCAGGCACAAAGGGTTACAGTGAATGGGGTGACATCAGACTGGTGACCTGTCACTAGTGGGGTTCCACAGGGCTCCATCCTTGGCCCTGTGCCCTTCAACATCCTCATACATGACTTGGACATTGTATAGGAGGGGGTATTGAGCAAGCTCACAGACAATACAAAACTGGGAGGAGCTGTTGACTCCTTCAAGGGCAGGGAGGCCCTGCAGAGAGGCCCTGACAACACAGAGAGCAGGGCAATCACCAACCAAATGAAGTTCAACATTGGAAAGTGCCAGATTCTGCACCTGGGATGGGACAGCTCTGGATGTATGGACAGACTGGAGAATGAGAGACTGGAAAGCAGTGCTGCAGAAAGGGACGTGGGAGTCCGGGTCAATGGCAAGTTTAACTGAGTCAGCAGTGCCCTGGCCTATCCAGCCAGGAGGGCCGGCCCAGTCCTGGGGTGCATCAGGCACAGCATCATCAACTGGGCAAAGGAGGGGATTGTCCTGCTCTGCTCTGCACTCCTGCAGCCTCACTTGGAATATTCTGGCCTGTTTTGGGTGCCTTAGTATAAGAAAGACATAAAGTTATCTGAGAGAGGCCAAAGGAGGGCAATGAAGATGGTGAAGGGCCTTGAGGGGAAGCCGTGTGAGGAGAGGCTGAGGTCACTTGGTCTGTTCAGCCTGGAGAAGACTGAGGGGAGACCTCATTGCAGTCTGCAACTTCCTCATGAGGGGAAGAAGAGCAGGCACTGATCTCTTTGTGGTGATCAGCAGCAGGATGTGAGGGAATAGCCTGAAATTGTGTCAGGGGAGGTTTAGGCTGGATATTATGGAAAGGGTCTTCACCCAGAGGGTGGTTTGGTACTGGAACAGGTTCCCCAAGGAAGTGGTCACAGCACCAGCCTGACAGAGTTCAAGAAGTGTTTGAACAGAGCTTCAGGAGCGTGGTGTGACCCTTCTGTGCAGGGCCAGGAGCTGGACTGGATGATCATTGTGGGACCTTTCCAACTCAGCATATTCTGTGATTCTGTGATTCCATGATTTATTAGCAGTTGTGGTTACAAGAGGGATTGAAAGGAGGATCTGAGGAGCTAGAAGGTTTTCAGCCTGATCTCAGTGCTGGCTAGGGTCATGTGACAGATCATCTTGAGTGCCATATTGCAGTATGTGCAGAACAACCAGGGGATCGACTCAGCTAGTATGGATGTAGGAAAGGCAGGTCCTGATTGACTAGCATCATCACCTTCATTGACAAGGTGACTGGCTAGTGGGTGAGCAAAAATCTGTGCATGTTTTCTACTTGGACTTTATCAAAACTTTTGACACTGTTTCCCATAGCATTCTGTTGGAGAAACTGGCAGCTCATGCCTTTGACAGGTGCATTCTTTGCTGGATTAAAAACTGGCTGGATGCTGAGGCCCAGAGAGTGGTGGTGAATGGAGTTACATTCAATTGGTGGCTGGTCTCCTGTGGTGCTTCCCAGGGCTTGGTGCTGTGGTCAGCCCTGATTTATTATCTGTATTGTGACCTAGACAAGGGGTCAAGGGTTGCTCAGTAATTTTGCAAATGAATCTAAATTAGGCGGGATTGTTGAGCTGCTGGAGGGCAGGAAGGCTCTCCAGAGGGATCTGGATAGGCTGGATTAATGTTCTGAGGCAACTGGATGAGGTCTAACAAGGAGAAGTGCCAGGTCCTACCCTTGGGTCACAACAATTCCATGCAACACTACGGGCTTGGTACAGAATGACTGGAAAGCTGTATGGCAGAAAAGGATGTGGGGATGCTCCCTGGCATGCATGAGCCAATGTGCATGTCCAGGTGGCCAGGAAGGCCAATGGCATCCTGGCTTGGATCAGAAACAGAATGGCCAAGGAACTAGGGCAGTGATTGTCTCCCTGTACCTGTCACTGGTACCACACTTCAAGCTCTGTGTCCAGTATTGGCCCCTCACTACAAGAAAGGCATTGAGGTGCTGGAGTGTGTCCAGAGAAGGGCAACAAAGCCAGATGAGGGTTTGAAGCACAAGTACTTATGAGGAACAGTTGAAGGAGCTGAGATTATTGCTAAATACTTCACAGTCAGATTAGCAATCTTCAAAGGTGAGTGGTGGTTCCACTTTAAGAAATTATTCTTTATATTCCATGTATCTATCAGTTGATATTATGCTTGCTTGTGTCTTTGTGACTTTCTTCATAAGATAGATTGGTTTTACAATTTTAGTGGCATGTTAAGCAAGAAACTTGGGCCTCTGAGGGAAAATGCACAAAATTGTCCTCAGTTTATAAAAAGGATGTAATGTGGATTTGGGCTTTAAGCTGAGCAATATTCTGTTGCTTGTTGTGGTTTTGATACCTTGTTTTACATTATGCTCTCATTCATCATATATGAACAACTTCACAGCTGTTATTTCCTTTCAGCTTAAGCAAATAATGCCTGTGGTAGCCAAGGGCAAAATTAGATCAGTGGAAAGAAGAAGTTATTTTTAAATGGAAAATTATTTCTTTTGCTAGATAAAAAAATCTTTGCCTGAAACCAGTGTATTTTTGACATACCTTCAGAAACAAATTTCTCTAAAATGTTATTACCTCTGCGAGTATTTCAAGCTAACACTTTATTGCTATGCTGTTAGTCTGAAATACTCAAAGTAAAATTTTGTGTGGGAGCATTTATATTGTTCTATATTGTTTTGTTCTGTCAGGATTTTTTATTAAGTTGTTCAGATGGATTTTTATGTACTTCTGTTGCTGTAATATATGGGTTTTTTGTCAGTCCTGAAGACAAAATGTATAAAATCTCCAAACTTATCATGAATATGATATGATTTATGTAAATTGATGTGTTAAACACTACAAGAGATCACTTTTTAGTAACTCATTATAAGGGTATATTTTTGTAATACCCTTCATCGGGGGTCTCAAATGACTTTACAAATGGAAATCAGTTAAACTTTTTGGTTCCAGAAGGTAAACCACAGTCTTGAAATATTTAGCATTAGGGAATATGTCAATACTGTATCATCCCCCAGGGATCATTTTTGGGCCCAGTTGTGTTTAATATATCTTTATTGATGATCTGGATGAGGGGATTGAGCCTACTTCCTTTGCAAATTTGCAGATGACGCCAATTTGGGTACAAGTGTTGGTGTACTAGAGGGTAGGAGAGCTCTGCAGAGGTACCTGGACAGGCTGGAAAGATGGACTGAATCTAGTGATATGAGGTTTAGCAGGACCAAGTGCCAGGTCCTACACTTTGGTCACAATAACCCCATCCAGTGCTACAGGCTGGGGACAGAGTGGCCGGACAGTGGCCAGGCAGAAAAGACCCTGGGGGCACTGAATGACAGCAGATTAAACGTGAGCCAGTGCCCAGGTGGCCAAGAAGGCCAATGGCATCCTGGCCTGGATCCGCAGTAGGGTGGCCAGCAGGAGCAGGGTGGTGACTCCTTCCCCTGTGCTTGGCACTGGTGAAGCCACACCGTGAGTGCTGTGTCCAGCTCTGGGCCCCCCAATTGAGGAGGGATGTTGAGATGGTGAAGAACATTCAGAGAAGGGCAACGAGGCTGGTGAAGGGTCTGGAACACAAGTTCTGTGAGGGAGCTGGGGTTGTTTAGCCTGGAGAAGAGGAGGCTCAGGGGAGACCTTATCATTCTACAACCACCTGAAAGCAGGCTGAGCCAGGGGGGGGTTGGCCTTTTCTCCCAGGGAACCAGAGACAGGACAAGAGGACACAGTCTTAATCTGGGCCAGGAGAGGTTTAGGCTGGACATTAGGAAAGAGTTCTTCACAGATAGGGTGACTCAGCATTGGAGTGGGCTGCCCAGGAATGTGGTGGAGTTGCTGTCCCTGGAGGTGTTTAAGAAAAAACTGAATGTAGTACTCAGTGCCATAGTCTAGTTGAAAAGATGGCGTTAGGTCATAATTTGGACTCAATAATCTCAAAGGTCACTTCCAACCTAATTGATTTGTGATTTTGTGATTACACAATGAAAATTTCACTGAAGAAGAAAATAGGGAAAATTAGAGTGTTTGAAGAGCAATGGAATATTTAAAGAGAAAAAAATAACATCTATGATTTTCTTTCTGTAAAGATCATGGGCTCTTACTTTATTTATGGCTTTATGTATTTCAGATACAGCAGAAACTGGAAGCCCTCTGCATTATCTCTTTAGAGATCTGTAAATGACAGCATCAACACTTTAAATCATACTCATTAAAAGAGAGCATAACAACATCTAGGAAAGGACACCTCTATCTTTGTGTTTGTGATTGTTAGAAATTGCATTTCCATATTTATTTTTTCCTAACTGTTTACAATTTGTGTTAAGTCTGAAATATGAATATTCCCATATATGAAGCAAGCCATAGAAAAAGCCTTTGCTACAAGATTGTCCAAAAATCCTGCTGGTGCCTTTGCCTTTGTGCTTCCACAATCTTTCTCAATAAAGACTGTGGTTTTATCAGTCTTTAAGGTAACCACTGGAGGAGTCTTTCTTTTAAGTGATGAGAATAGTCCATGCCATGGTTCCTATACTATATCCAACCCACTGGATCTGCACCTAAAATGTTGCAGGATGTGTAGCTGGCTGATAGCAGGACATGATATTTAGTAAAAAGTATTTGAGAATATTCCCACTATACCATTGAGTATAGTAAATCCTGGAGGATTAAATGAAGTTCAGTTCATAAATGTGTTGCAACAACTTTTTCCTGTCATAGTTAACGCCATCAACTCACTGCCTTTTGCTCCACAGACTTCATCCCATAAAACTTTGTCTGCAGCAACCTGAATCCTCTGATGTGAAAACACTGATCTGACACAGTGCCTGCTCCCATGAATGATTTATGTTGCTATGTCCAGAGAAAAAGTATTTTCTTAAAAAGTATTAATAAATAGTTAACATATTGTGTCTGACTTACCATGAAAACACGTCAATATTTATTTCACTTTTTTCTGCTTTTCCAATGCTACTAACTAGAAAGAGTAGAGCCAAGTGAACAGGGAGGTATTAGCTTGTATCCAAGGATGAATTTGAAAATAATTATTTCTGCCATAACTCTTGCAATCCATATGGATAAAGTACAATACTGGCACTAGTATCTACAGGTCCATCTGCACAGAGCCTCATTTTACTGCATAAGGTAAAGCTTTGTAAACCTAACCATCTGTTTCAAGTTTATTCCCCAGAACCTCTAAGTAAGACTGGGAAATAAAGATTGTAAAAAAATAGAAAAGGAAATTATTTAAAATAATTTTTGAGAATTTTATATGATAATTTATGTTTCTAAAATTATTTAAAATAATAAAGACATTGTTTGACTATGGTAGTGGCATCTGCTAAATACTATATAGTCATAAAGACCTAATCCTCCTTCACCTGGCAGTAGAAGGCAACTTCAACAAAGGCAACAGAGTGACAGCACTACACAATCAGACTCTATATTTTTTTCCATGATAGTAATGAGTGGATATTTTGTTTTGACTCTTCCAGTGATTTCCTTTTGGTTTTAGGAGGACCTATGGATGTTTTAAAAAGTATTATCTCTCCCTCCTTTGTTGGTGAACACGAGACTCTAAACACATTTGGTAGTACCTACTTAATAGCTTGAGTACTTTTGATTAGTCCCAGATATGTGTGTATATATATATATATATATATATATATATATATACACACAAAAATTACATTTTGAGTTGATTCATAGATCAATAAGAGATTTGGTGCAGTCCCTATATCCAGTACACTAATGCTGTGACACTGCAAGGTGCTGAAAAATGCTGGAAACTACTTCTGCTTTGTCTAGCTTGTGGTGAAGGGTTCAAAGATGATTTAATTTTCCATGTGAAGTAGTAATAATATAATCACAGAATTTAATCACAAAAATTAGAGTATCACATCTTGATAACTCCTATTAAAAATAGAAACCTACATAATGAACCGCACCTTCTGAGGACAAAAGTATCAGAAGCGTCAGAAGCATCTGTATTGTTTGAAGAAATAAAAAGGAAGCCATATTCATCCAGCTCTGAGCATTCAGTTCTGTTATTGATCCTGGAGAACTTGAAAAATTTAATCTGAAGAAGCAAGGCTTCAAGGAACTTTGAAAATAACTGAGAAAATATGAGAATCTACTATAATTTTTTTTTTGTTTTGGTTTTGATTTGCACCTGTTCTCCATATTAAATCAGATCAAATACTGAAGAAAAAGAAGCAGGAAAATTCTAACTTGGAGAGACATGAGACTTGTTGACTGAAATATAGCAAGTAATATGTTACTGGAGAATGGATAATATGTCCTAAACTTTTTTTTTGGTGACTCAGATTTTCCCTAAAGTTTCATTTCCTGTTTTCTACGTGGCTGCTAGTGATCACTAGGCAATCTGTTTGGACAAAAAATTGTGTTGTTTATTTCATATATTCAGCCTCTTAGCGGTCTTTTCCAATCTGAATGATTCCATTATTCTTTATGGTGTTGTTGGAATGATGATCTTCCTTTAAGGCAGGTGATCTTTAAGATCCCTTCTAAACCAAACCGTTCCATGATTCTATGACTCTAGGTTAAGAGAATAGCTTAAGAGAATAAACACACTGTTTTCATGCAAACACCCAAACAACTGGCAGCATAAATCCATTTTCATCTGTCATTGTTTAATCCCAGCTGACAATTAAGGCCCACCCAGCCGCTCCCTCGTGGGATGGGGAACAGAATTGGAAGAGGTAAAGTGAGAAAACTCGTGGGTTGAGATACAGACAGTTTAATAGGGAGCAAATTAAAGCAAATGCTGAGTGCCCAAGTAAAGAAAAACAAAGACTTATACACTGCTTCCATGGGTAGGCAGGTGTTCAACCACTCCCAGGAGAGCAGAGTCCCAAGCCCATCCCCAGTGGTGACTTGGGAACAGAAATGCCATCACTCTGAATGTCTGCCCTCTTCCTTCTTTTTCCTCCACCTTTTTCTGCTGAGCATGACACCGTATGGTATAGCATATTCCTTTGGTCAGTTGTGGTCAGCTGTCCTGGCTGTGTCCCATTGCAACTCCTTGTGCACCTCCTTGATGGTTCTTTGTAAGCCCCGCTCAGTATTAGCAATGTCTCTGAATTATTGACATTGTTTTCAGTAGCCCCATACCAGCTACTCTGAAGAAAACTAACTCTAGCCCAGTCAAACCCAGTACACTATAATTTTTAATTAAATAAACAAATATTCATAATAATTGTCTGCCAATGGGTGTTTTAGGCATGGTAAGGTACTAGTAAAACATTTAAACTTACAAGGATCAATTCTGATACCCTGAACAGATGTGTTTTAATGTGTGTCCTGAATTATTTTAACTTAAATTGCTATGAGTACCAGACTGATGGAGGGTCTTTAATTTCACTATTTTGTGTGTATTTCTCTTGATAAATCTCTGTAAACAGTTTGCATCTTGATTTAGTATGTGAACAATTCTTTTGACTTCTACTTTGCACTGGTGTTTGTTAAAGGTGACTAATTTGTTTATCTAATATCAGCACATACCTCTATTCATATGTCTTAATCCTTAGCAGTGTGTTCATGGTACCCTGGAAGGGATGCTTAGCTTCTCCAGCTAGCTCACCAAACATGAAGCAAAACCTACATCTATGTAAAATGAATAACCTTTTTTGAAAATGGGCGATGAAAGGATCTTCAAATAGAACTAATTAGGAAAGCCTCTTGACATATGGCAGGGTAATTAGGGATCATTCTGAAGCTACAGATGTCACAAGGAAATATGTGCTAAATACCTGAAAAACTTTGTTCCCCAATTTGAAGCAAAAGTGACTATTGAAGATTCAGTTTTAAAACAACTCTTATGTCAATAAAAAGGACAAAATTTCCCCCAGGGGTGTAGACAATTTAGAAATAGAATTGTAATGAATACTGTGAGCTGAAAATGAAAAGAAACTTCTCTTTTGGCCAATTTTATAGAAAATAGCATACCAGAATCAAAGTGACTGCAATTAGCACTGATTCTGTCAGCAAGTTAATGACAGCAAAGTAGTATCTCCTAGAATGTTATCTACAGACAGTGCCATTTTGTTTTTAAACTCTAATATTCCGTGCCCACTACAAGAATACATTTTAAATCAACATTAATAAAATAATAACAAATTTATCAAATTCTTTGAATCAGAGAAATCATACTATGCAGATGATTTGGGAGCATAAAGAAGAAAGGAGAATGTGGGTGGTGTTTGGAAACACTTAGAGGTCCTAATGGGATTTCTTCAGAGCTCAGGATCTGTCCTGTCAGTTATATGTATATCAAGTATTTGAATGTTTTTTCAGACTAGCTCAGAAAAAATATAAACATTTGTACCAGACAAAGTGTTAAAAGCTTGTATCTGATTGACTTATCTTATGTTTATATTTTGGGGAAAGCTGAACCCACTATCCAAAGTAGACTGATTGTGGTGACCTGCGCTCCATTGACTACACCTCAGTTCCCACCTTGCTCTGCACTTGTGATATTAGTAAGGAGACGAATGGAATTTAACTGTCCTCCAAACTTGCAGCAAAGTGTGCATCCTTTTGGAATACCTATCCTGCTTGAATCCATGGTAGTACAGATCTGAGACTACACTCCTTAACCCAAACACTTGCAGAAAAGAAAAATATTGAGTGCAGTTATTTTTACTTTCTGCATGGAAGAGTTGAAAAAAGTTTAACCTAATCTATTGTGAATTACTGTAATGGTGAGATAGTCTGCTTTTATGGTATATTAATAAATTAAATTACTACAATACTGATATTTACTTTGAATCAACATGAAATGGTTCCATTTGATGCAATGAGAACCAATTATATAATTTATGATTCTCAAACATTCAATATCAATAGGGAAACATAATTTAAGGCTATTTTATTTAACCTCTATCATTTTAATAATATATGTAAAGTATAGGTAGCAATGCACCAGAAGCAATTTTATACAGGTTATGCAGAAAGCAAAACGATAATGATAAGCTATGTATTGAAAAACTTCTAAGAAGTTGTGAAAAAGTTAAAAATTAGATTTTTGTTCTTGAAAATCATCATTTACAAGAAAAGTACAGGAAAATAATTCACCTCCTTAATAATCTGTTTTGTTGGGAATTCTGTTGTAAAGAAAAAAATTGTGGTTCTGTGCGCTTGTTTATAATCCCCAAATTAACTTTGAGCTGTGTAATCATATTTATTGCTGTCATACTTTGGAAAGAGAGGATTTTAACTCATCAAAAATATGCAACCCCTCCTTGCATTAGTTTATTTGCTACGACAGGTCCAGTTGATATAGACAGATTTTATATCTACATAGCTATTTGAAATTAATAGCTATAAATATAAATTGAAATATCTCAGTGGTGCACTAAGCTTCAAATTTTTATTGCAATAGCTAGTTACAGAGACAGTTCTCATTAAAACCAAACATCAGTATCAAACAAAAACCAGACTATAAAGCTTTCATACTTCAGTTGGGTTGCAAGCTGGACTCACTTCAGGAAGCTCTGAATAAAATTCCTTGTTCTTTGTTATATAATGAATTAAGCAAGTAAGTCTTTGCTTCCAAAGTAGAACTTCAACAGCAACAGTTCACTTTTTTTGCTAAATGCTTATTTTTTTCTTTTCTTTTTTTTTTTAAATAGCTACTTTTATTTGTTTATAACATAATTTTAAAAATCTTTATCTTCTAAGCAGAAATAATATCTTTACAGCATGAGGTGAGTTTTCCACATTCTGAAAGAACCAAAGAGCAACAAAACCGGTATCTGATAACCTTTTATTAATAACTATGGATGCTGAGATCTAACAACGATCCTGAGGTATACACCTAAACTCAAGGGTGCACGAGAATGCATTTTTAATTCCTAAATTTGGCCTGTTATTTGTGTTGTGGGGGCAGTTCCCTAGCTCACTTGGGATGCCTTTCAAATGTAAGAGAACCATGAGGACAAAATGAGGGCAGGAAGATAAAAGTCTGACAACTTTCTACGGCAAATAAATTAACAGTGTTGGAGTGAGGAGAGAAGACAGGGACTTTTCAAGTTTCCCTTTGAAGAATTACTTTGGTTCTAGAAACATCTCAGCCAATAAAAAGACAACTTTCCTCAACCAGGGTGCTTTCTGTGAGAGCACAGGATCTGACAAATTGATTCAATAAAAATCTTTGCTTCAGTCTCTGAGCTCTTGAAGGATAAAATTTGTCCGCCTTCATGAGTGCAAGAGAGAAGAAGCCTCCTGGGGAGAGGGGCAGCAGTGACTGGGCAGGCAGTGAGGTGGCACACACAGGCACAGGTGTGAGCTGTGTACAAAAAAAGAAAAGTAAAAAAAAAAAAGAAAAAAATATGTGTAAAATAAAAGATTACTATTAATTTCTTTAAAATAATTATAGTGAGATTACATCATTGTATCAGCTTTGTAATTCAAGGAATTTATTGTTATACTGGCCTAGGTTTCCTTTTGTACCTTTTCCCCTATTAATCAAAATTAAAATTCTAATCTTCATCCCTTAGAATGGTTCAGTGAAATATGTGACTCAGATATAATATTCAAAAGCTTGCCACTCCAGGCTACTAAAAAAGATTTCTAATCAATGGGAACTTTTGAATTATTCTACAGTCCAGCACTTCACAATCTAAAATGCAAGTTCCTGTAAGACGCTTTAGCAGTGAATGTCAGTAAAAATTAAAACAAAGAACAGGCATTTCATCAGTGCTTTATTCTGTTGAGACCGGTGGCACAACTATTCATACATCTGAATTGATCATGGTAATGCCTCTGTGCGCTGACAATTGATACAAATGAGATAAAAAGGAACATTTAGTCATCAGATGATAACATCTCTATTTAAAATTCTATCCTAAGTTAAATGGGACAATGACTGTCAGGAATTAATACTGAAGAGGAGTAAATCTGAAGCTGCCACTATGTGTTAAAAATACTCTGTCATTGACATTTTCATTATACATGTCAATTAAACTCACAATTAGTGTTAGCTTAGACAAATGATCTATGTGAATGGGGCACAGAATCAGGAAACACACAGAAATGAAGAATAAGCTTCATAATGTGAATATAAAATTGAATCAAATTTACAAGAATATAATTAGAAATATAACAAAATGTATGGTATGGAGATAAGTACAAAGCTTTCTGCTAAACTCTAACTCTACCACAATCTGAAGACAATATTCTCATCTCTGACTACCACCAAGTAGTCACACTTTGCTTTGGCTGCATATAGAAATCTCTGGAGAGTATTTGTTGCACAGGGAAATACATCAATATAATGTGGGAGAAATGTGTTCTGAACAAATACTTGCATGTAATATGGAAATTTCTTGGGTTTTGAGGGCATAATGCAATTCAATTATTTTTAATTATGAACTGAATTATTAATTTAGTGAATATGTGAAGATTATTGATTGTCGTATGAGACACAACATTATTAATGTTCAGTGGCATGTTTTTACAGACATGTCCTCTGTAAAATTTACACTGGGATTCATTGAGGTTTTTAATCTGATACTGAAAGAACTGGATTAGCACTCTATGAGTGTTGGTGCTTGTTCCTACTTTTTTCTACAGCGCATTAGTGCTGATTGGTATCCATTTAGCTGGACAGAGAACAAGATCAGGAACAGATCCAGGTTAAAACAAACCCAGCAAAAAAAAAGGTAGTGGTGGTGGTGGAAAGCTTAAGTTAACTCAGTCTGTCTGTTGCATGGTTCCTTAAGTGCTATTGCTGGTTTAAGGAAGAGGGAGCAAGGCACTGCTGAGGAATGGTGAGGGTAAGTTTAGAGACTATACAAGTTTATGCAAGTTTGAAGTGTTCACAGAGCCATTCATAGTGTTCACCTTGGAAACCTCTTGTGGCTCCATCACTGCTATGCAATTTCAGAACGAAAAATGCTCTTAAAGCTCCAGACTTTAATTAGAAAATTGTTAGAAGGAAATAAAGCATAGAATGAATCACCCTGTGACAATGAAGTTTTGTCTACTATTGTGTGCATTTTTAAAATCCAGCTGCTTTAGCTTACATTAGCTAACTACATATTCCTCTCCTTAGAAGAAATAGTTGTGTGCAAATCATCTCAGGTAAAAAGGCAGTCATTGGTAAGAAACAATTTATTTTTCTAATGCAAATGCTGGTTTGTTATAAGAGCTATAGAGTTTAGCTCATTATGTATAATGTAGTCCTTAGAAATAAAATAGTGCCATTAATTTTGAGAGACTGTTCACATATAATTTAAAACATAAATTATTGGGTAATACTGATAGAAAAATCAAAACCAAAATACTGCTCCTACTATTTCAGGCTCTATTCATGTTGAAGGGGAGATGAGGAATTTTTTTTTTCCTACATAGAAATAGAAGTGTGTTTTTAAAAACAGAAAAGGAAAAAAACCATGGATGTGTGAGAGACCTCTTTGATCCTAATCCAAGTGCCTTGTTACAAGAGGCAGCATCATCATATAATCCTATCTGAAATGGTATTAGGTTTCCACATCAACTTCCTGCTTTTGTGACTGAAAGTCTTCAAAATCTCACTTATTTAATATTCTAAAACCTGCAAAATTTTCAGCTCAAGTTTTCAAGTCAAGTGAGCAATTAACTTACATGTCTAGAGAATCCAAGTTTCTTTGACCAAGTCTGGTTTACTTAGGCTCTTGGCAATCTGATTTTATCCTTTCTACCTTCTCCAAGACATATTCTCAATAAAAAAAAGGTGATACAACAATTATAGCATTAATTGCTAATTCTGACTTTCCAAAACCAAGCTTTTCTTGGCAAAATGACTGAAGGTTCTCTTTCTTTCACACAGTGTGATGGGATATTCATAATTCAGGGAGAAGAGCAGGAGTTTGCTTTTGTGCTCCCAGTGAAAGCACCTGCCCTTGTCTCTGACAGTAGACTTCTTGCTTTGTGGTTTGGGTACAAGTGGCAGGTGGGTGCTGACATAAAGATATTACACACCTTTGAATTTTTTTGAGTCTTTTGAATAAGAAATGTTTACCAGGGTGCATTCCCAAAGTCAGTGAAGATGGGGCCATGTTGTTTTGGCAGAGGTGAGACTAGAGCCACGAGGATATGAACCATGGTGTGCTCCTTGCCCTCAGGGCCAGCTGACAGCCATGGTCCATTTTAGTGCCAGCTATTAATGGTCATGGTCAAAAGGATTGATTGGACTGTAAATTCTGCCTTTAGTCCCAAACTGCTGAAATAACTCACTTAGTGTTTTTGTTTTCTAGACCATGCACACAATTTCTCTTTATCTTGGTTAGGAAGGAAATCATGTTACACAGTAGCAATACCTGTCACCACTCGAGGAGTGTGCTTGGTGAAAATAAACATCTCTTCTAGCTATGACATCACAGCTGTATTTTCTCAAACAGCACACAATAGTTCATTAATTCTTTCCTTGTAAAATGTCATGAAAAGATCACAGTTTTTTTAGAAGAGTGAGTCACTCAAAAGAAATATGATTTTAAAAACAAATATATATTTCTGTATTTTGTTAGGTTTCCTGGTAGCTTTTTTTATTTGTTGGCTATTAGTATGATAAACCAACTAGAATGATTTCTATCACTTGAATGGAAAAAATATTTAAAACTCTGTAGTCTAATATTCAAGATTCTGTACTCTAAAGATTTACAAAATCGCATACTTTATATTTATCAGCATGAAAGTTAAAACCTCCCTTTCTGTGAACACTTCTGACAAACAGTACTGTTCCAATGTTCACAAAGACAGACAAAATTTTGAGTGTAATGTGAGTCTATTTTACATATAAAATTTATCCTCTGTTTTCAAAATAATCCTTGAATAAAAAATATGCTGCTCTCAAGATCAACTTACATTTCAGGGCAGCCATATCTTTATTTTCTTATTCAATGTTCTTATTTTTGTATTTCTGTGTAACACTAATCTAGTAGAAACATACTACCTACATCTGCTAAAGCATTTCATGTAGGTTTACTCTTCTTATAAAAAGCAGCATTTTGTACATTTGAAATACTGTTCTTTGAACTAGAATAAATGCTCCTTGCTGTGCAAGCAGCACCATCATTATGAGGTGATAAAACACTTCCTTTATCTTCTTTATTTAAATCAGAAGTAGAATTAACAGCAGTAATAGCAGCAAGCCTACTCAGGATATGGGGAATTTGATTGAATTTTGTTGTAGAAAATGAGTGTATAGCTGAGTTTAGCCAGCTGATACTGACTCACTCACTTACTCATACTTCAGCACTTTTTGTCACTTCTGAGATGGATTTATTTAATTTTAAATTGGTCTGAACTGTTCAATCAGAAAAAATCAGAAATTTTCAAGTAAAATTGTTCCAGCAAAGACTTTATATTGTAGAATTCAGCAAGAAATGAAAGAAGTTTGCAACTGCTACTCTACTCTTTTGCTTGAAGCCCCAAATTTAGAAAGCAGAAGCAGAAATATCCTCCATTTAACTAATATATAGAAAACATATGAACTGCATATACATTGCCATTGACTTCATCTTTCTGATCACAGACTGCTGCTGACGGAAGGGGACTCACAGAAGTGGTGAACTCAAGCTCTTGTTGGAGGAGGTGAGTGCTGCAGCCACAAGTTGAATCTTGGGAGATTCAGGAGGCAGGTTAGGAAAAAAGTCTTCACTATAAGTACATTTCCACTTTGGAAAAGTTCCTGGAGAGACACAGGGAGTCTTCTTCCATTCTTGAGGTGTTCAAGACTGCGTTACACAATGCCATGACTGAACCAGTCTAGTTCTCTCGATAGTCCTGCTCCATGCAGGAGAAACAGATGAACTTTTGCTTGATTATTGCTCAAACTAGGCCATGTACAGATATAACTTTCAACTAGTGTTTCTATGATTTTACAAAATAGATGAAATCCCATAGCACAACATGGAATACATATAGGATTTGTTTAATCCTATCAAATTCCCATTCTAATCTTTCAAACCCAGTTCACTTAAAGGCAGATTTTGAAATTAAAAAAATATTGGTATGGATAAGGCAGTCACATCTTTGTTCTGGATTATTGTTTTATCTAACCATGTGTAAAATCTATTTTAGGAAATATGTTAGCAAACATTTTAGATATTCCAGAGGGGCACACACAGAAGATAATTTATTGTACTGAGGAGAGAATGGTTGGATAATAATTTTCACCTAGTTTTAGACTTACAGGAGTTAGACTTTCATGTCTAACACAGCTAGAGACGTATGTTAATCAATTATCAAGAAAAACTAACACTTTTTAAGGGTATGCTGGTTTTCCTGACAGTTGTTTAAGACAGAGCACATGAATCACCTTCTGAAAGTGCTGGTTTATCTGCATTAGGGAGTTTCCAAGATGATGCAGGCACAAAGATTTTAAATGCCTAAACTAGGGCACATGAATACAGGGCTTGACACTGTATGACTGAAAATATTTTTATTTAATACAAAAAGAGTGAAAGGAAAACAACTAAGCTTACAGTTAGCCATTCTAATTCAAACCTTCATAACCTCAATATTATGTTTTGGGGTATCTGGTGCCAGTACCTTTAAACTTTTAGAGAAAGAGGCTTTAAATTATTACTGTGTTTGGAGGTAAAAACACTTCAAATAATTTCAGCTGCTTTGATCGTGTTTTTATTTTCCCTATGACATATATAACAGAAAGTCTAAAGAAAAAAAAAAGGAAAACTTAATAGTTTAAACTGTCATTATACCATGTAAGCACATATTGTATAATAATAGCAACACTGAAAAAGAGTAATGCTGACAACAACTCTGTTTCGTGACAAAGCATCTTGCATGGTCCTTTGGATAAATCCAAGTTAAACTTTCCCTTGATCAATTATTCAACAGATTTCATGAAAGGAAAAAGTCTTTATGTATTTTTATTCAGCTGTAATATAAGGCACCTTCATCTTCATAGCTGTATTTTGGTGACTTGGTCAGAGGCATGACAATGGTTTAATCTTCAGATTTTTATTGTTACACCTGTCAGACCTCTGAGATACAAAGGATGACATGATAATATCTAGGCTGAAGCATGCATCATGAAGGCAATGTTGAGTAAGATGAGAAACAATAAATATTTGATCTTCATAAAGACAACAACTTGACAGGTCAAGAAAAATTGTGAAAATGAGAGTCACCTGGCCATTTATGCTGTGCTCTAATAAATCCATTCACTGCACTGGAATCAATCACTCTCTTTAAATCATTGATGTGCATCTTAGTACTCAAGTAATGCATATCTATTATACAACTATAGAATAGTCAGTTTTGGTCTAGATATTTTTACCTGGCAACTGAGAAACTGATTTCTGTATTCACTTATTTCTGTGTCATTAAAGATAATCTTCCCATGGTAGTAAGGACATAACTGAAGCCAAAATAAATTTTGAAGTATTCTTTGTCAGTATCAAAATGAGTTGTTAAAATTATATAGGATCCAGCTCTACTTATTTTTTTTATGTATATTATACCAGTCTATTGGAAATTTTCAGGGATCTTCATAATTATAAATCTAAACCTGAAGTGAAGAAAGTATATATAGGCCCTGCTGCCTAATGATATCTGTTTTCAGAATGTAAGCACAGGTTTTGTACCCATTAATAAAATTTTATTGTAGATCTCAGTGTATTGTACTGGCATATCTCATATGTGTTAGATAGGCATTTGGCATACACATGCAAGTGTTGCAAAGTAGGCAGCTGACAGAGCAAAAGCACCAGAAGGCAGCAGTTTGTTTTTTGATGTGCTGTATCTCAGCCATCTGGGGAGCGAGGTACTACTAACAGAAGAAATACAACTAAGGCTATTTAAAGAATCTCACAGCAACTAGTGTAAAAGTATAAACTTGAAAGGCACAGCTATTACTGTTTATTGATTTCTTACAGAAAGATTTATTCACAGTGCTCCTGAATTGAATTTCTGATTAATAAATTCCTTGGTCACATTTGCTGAACATTTTCTTACTTCCCTTTAAAGAGTTTGGCTCTCACGGCTTTGGCATTTAGGTCCATAATCATAGATTTGGGTAAAATTAATTTAATATTACATGGATTATATTACATGTGACTGTTATGGCATATATTTATATTATGGAATCAGTCTTAATAAGCATTATTGTTGTATGCAGAATCCTGATGGGGTGAGCAGCTTGTTCTCATAGGGACAGTAGGGGATGCTCATAAGCAAAAGACAAATCCCAGTGGAATTACATTGCCATAGAAAAATCAGGAGCCAGAACTTTTTTTACCAATTCATTCAGAAACATAACAGATGTTTTTTGGTGAAAAAAAAAAGAAGAAAAAAGAGCAGGAGGATAAAAATACACTTAAGGTGTCTGCTCTTGTAATAAAGGCTCCTGTTGAAGTCTACAGTGTTTTTCATATGGGGTTATCACCTCAGAACAGCTCATTAAACTGTTCTAAGATTTAGAGTGAGATAAAATAAGAGGAAAACTAGTCAAAAGACTAAGAACTTAAAAGAGGTGTCAACTGGCTACAGTGCTCTTTGGAATGGGACTAATGCACAGAAAACAGGCCTAGTAGCTTTTTTAATGAAATAACCTGTGAGTCTAAAGGATGGAACAGACAGGGCACAAGAAATCAAATTTCACTAAAAAAACTCTTTCATTTTACAAATTTCACTAAACAACCTTTTATTTTACAAGGAGGAGACTTGTTTCATGAGAAAATGTTTCTAAACATTTTCTCATGAAAACAAAAAGAAGAAGGTGCTGCAAAGAAGAAATTCACTATGGCGTCATGAAATAAAACTAGCTCATTCCCCATGGCAAAAACAAGAACAGTGACAAAATCCTAAATAAAGAAAGCAAGGTTAATGTATCTTTATTTCTTCGGTTCAATTATACAAACACAGAATTCAACATGAATGTTATATTTTTTTTCTCATTCTCTGTCTCCTGCCCAAATAAAAAACTGACACGTGTCTCATTTACGGGCCTTGTTAATATATTTATCTGCTCCAGTTATAAGGCACAGATGAGAAAGGTTAATGCACAGATTTTAAGCAAGTGTGAGAATTCTCTCTTCCTGCCTTGCAGCTAGCACAAAGATTTCCTCTGAAAAACTTATTTAGCCTCTAAGGTTGTTGCTGTGGAGTTGCAATCTATTTTCAGTGATTTTAACACATACTCTAAAATAAAAATAGCAAGGATTTTCATTCAAAAATGTCTAGTGAGGGTTACTTGCAAGCACTATTTTTGCCTCATCTTACTACTTAGTATTATTTTAGCAAACAGCTGGTGCAAACAGGAGGGAAAATAGATGTGCTTTAATGGCCTGTCTGGCTGACTGACTGGTAAGTGCTGCTGAAACGTGCTGTGTTAACTTCATGAGAGAATTGAGCAAATGCAAATTGTCAAGTCAGTTAACATTTCCTGTGGCTGTAGCTCTGACTTCCAGCCATGACAAACACTGTCACTGTGCTGCCTGAGCTTTACCTTCACCTTTCCAATGAATAAGCATTACATGTGTTATTACTCAGCCACTGTGCTGTGTCCCTGGTACGTGAGATAAGTGTTGTTGGTGTCTCAATAACCCTTGTATCTCTGAGGTACCATGTAAGTCTCAATTTTAATTAAACTCCTAACTAAAACTAGAAGTTGCTGTCCAGTGAATGAGAGTGTGAAGAACCTGTGAATCTCCTGCTGCATTCAGCACACTCTTGTCACACAGGCAACTCATTGCTCTCAGAAAAAGGCCTTTTTGTAGAGCAAGGCTGGACACCAGGTATTTCTTCTTTAGAGTTAGCTTCACTTGTCCCTGAAGGGAGAGTTTTAAGTTCCAGAGTGTTCAAAGTTATTGTACTATACTGTCAGTATTGAGCTCTTTGATCATCAGTATTTGAAAATATTTTTGATCAGAAATATCTATGTCCTGAAAACATACATGAAAAAGAGTCAAATCAGAATGTAGAGAAAATTTTACTATGCTTTATAGTTACATTAGGATTAGTGTTACTGTTTTATGTCAATCTATTTTAATATTAAAAAGCTGTTTATCCTTTTCCAGATAAGTAATTTAATTTTATTGAACATGTTTGCTTTTAGAGAGAAGCTTTGGAAGAGTTCCCTTGATGAAACTAATAATCAACCTAGAGTGAAAACCAAGACTCATCTTTAAAAAAGAGAGCTTGAACAATAAATAGAGAAAAATAATAGAATATAGATTTCACAGTTAAAGGGTTATCTCTTTAATTATGAAGACTTAGCACTGTTAGATAATGGCTGGCAAAGAGAAAGTGAGCAAACCACATATTACTCAGAAGTAGCCTATAAATCTGTACAGACAAGCTGTTTGGCTGATTAATTTCTTCCCCAGCACTCTGTGTAACACTAAATAACACATAGACTTCCTGCAAGCTACAGGCTTTCTTGGAATGATGCCTTGAGAGGATATCTAGAACAGAGGCTAGGCAGTGTTAAAGGAATAAAGTAGGTGTTTATTAAAAGGCCTTCAAAGGATACACCTTGGGCAGTACAAGAGCCTGGCCGAGGCTACACCCAAGATGGATGCTGGGTCACAACTTTTCCCACTTTTGGTCCATTTACATATTGGGTTAATTGTCCAATTACAGCTTCAGGTTATGCAGTCCCATCCTCCCAGACTGCTCTTCTCAATGTGTTGTTGTTTACACTTTTTGGGCCTGAGACTGCAATGGTGTCCTTGGTTCTTAGGCTGGAAAAGGATTGTTTTGTCTGACTAAACTGTGAGGAGAACTTGCTGACACTTTATATGGTTCACAGTTATACACTAATGCAGTACAGAATCTGGAAAATATGAAAGCTAAAACTTTAGGCATCAGGAAACTTGTTTTACTACTATTCCATGTTTTGAATTTTGTCTTCTCAGATATCCTTTAAAATTTGACTGTGCAACCTAGTGTAACCTGTGCACTGTAGGTAACACCAGAAAAGTGAGAGTAATTAAATAAATCTTTTTCAGACATTCTCTATTGGAATACAGTTATGTCACCAAAACCCCACCTTTTTTGTCTGAAGTTGTTTGTAAATTTGGCTCATTTCAGTATAGCTACATTGTGCCATTCATATGGCTAAAATGGACAATATCTTATTAAATATGTGAGTGAATGTACAATTTATAGCATGTATTTGAACATTTCAGTAAAGCAAATATGCTGTCATAGATGACATAATCTATGTCATCCAAATGCTCAGTGAAAACAAAAAAGAAAAGTCTAAGGATAGTACCACATTTAAATTCATCTTCATTTTGAATGAATAATCTTGCTACATATCCTCTATGCTTCAAAAATTAATCACATCAACACATGCAAGAGCTGTTCACATGGGCAGTGGTTCCAGTCACAAGTGATGCATCGCTCCATTGTGCTCCTTTGTTTTTGCATGTTAACCCTTTTTGCCTGTAATAATCTTGTTAAATAACCTGAATAATGCACAGCATTGTGGTTTAATAATTACCAGGGACACATGGCTAACTCAGTCCTCCTCAGTACTCTGGCACATTTTCTGTGTTAGACATGCTGCTCTTTGACAGTCATGGCTCAAGTGGAAACCACTCTGACTGAATAAGTGTATGCTAATGCACAATTTGCATGTGGTATCAGAAACAAATCTAGACATATTAAAAAAAATCTCTAAAACACAATGGTTTTTCTTGTCATGTACTCTAGAGTCTTCACCAGATGATGTCATATGTAACTTAACTTTATTTCTTTATTAAGGTCTTTTTTAAAATTAAATATCTCTCTAAGAGGTTTTTAATATGATGTGCATAGATAATAACAATGGGAAGTGGAAATAAAAAACTGTTTCATTTTTGGGACAACATTCAGATTCCTAAAGCTCCTCTGCATTGTTCTGGAGTAGATAAAAGAGACTTAAAAATTTATAATATACACAAATTTGTATATGAAGAACTTAATTGCTCTTTATGTGTAATTCTACCCTGCTATTTTCTACAAGTTCAAAAGACTGATGAGAGGCTGCTCTTTCTCAGTCCTGAACAGAAATATAGGTAGCAGATCTACAAGCGAAAGTGAACATATTTACTTGGGGTAGACTGAACAAACTTCATAATCTCTGGTAGACTTAAAAAAAATCCTTAGAAGAAATTATTCATTATGCATTTTAAAGCGCTGTGGTTAATATACATGAGTTAATAGAGCCTCTCACCTCAGTGCTAAAAAAACGAAGCTTGAAAAAAAACTGAGCTCACCAAACAAAAAATTAGGTCAATGTAGTTTTGGGATCAAAGGGCAAAGCTGTAAATGCAGTGTAATTGCATGATTTTGCATTTAACTGCAATAGCAACAGAATACAGACACTGTGAAGGAGAGGGCACATCTGTTTTGGGCACTGAGTCTGTGGGTATTGTTAGGTGGCAGAATCACTCTGAAACACTATATACATCAAACTGCACTGTACATCATTTATTTATTGCTAACTTTGGAGATAACAGACTTAGTAGCTGAACAACCTTGTACCTTAGGTCTCATAAAGAGAGATACATTTACAGGGGTCACTAAGTTTAAAAGTACAGTACACTCAGTACTCAGTGGGTGATGATCACAGAGGGGAAGCATGAAGAGGACAGGTCATTTACACTCTTTTGGCATCATTAATTTTAATTTGAAACTTGGCTTTGAAAGGCAAATTGAAAAGAGCACATATGACTTTGCAAAAAGTTCCCTTGAAGTCTGAACAATGAACAGGGTTGAAATGCTGAATATTAAATAACTTGGAGATTTGAGCTGATACAACCCTCTGTCATTCAGCTGTATCCTGGTCTGCCCCTCTCATTAAGCGCTTGGAAACACTATTGCTTGGCATGGCACTCCAGGAGAAATGAAAGGCATTGTATGCCATATGAGTGGGAAACTCTGGGGCCAGGAGTGTCACTGCTCTCTTTTAGAAGCACTGCATGAGAGTATTGGAACACATTCGTGTGTGAATTCAATTACTGGCCTTTACAGGTGTAGCCCCTGAAGATGATAAAGCACTGCCTGTGTGTTCCTGACCAGTTGCTTCCTGCCTTCAACACCTACTTGTTGCACATTGCTGGCATGGATAGAAACAAAGTGTTTGAACAGTGTAGGAACAAAGGAATAGGACAGGGAATAACAATGTAGAATAGCACCTAGATTCAAGTGAATGAAATATCTAGTTAACAGCTTATGTGGACAGTAAGGATCAAATAATTTATTCAGCCTTATAATAATCCATGGGAATAGTTTAGTGTATCTAGATATTACCAGATGCATTACCTCAAATGCTAACATATGACACTAAGGTAATTTATATACCAGCACTTTTAAAACAAGAACTTAGGACTTCTAGTAATTAATTTTCCTGCCCTGTGAAAGAAGAAAGACGGATCTCGGCAGTTTTAACTGATGAGTCAAATAACTGCAATGAATCAAAGTATATTTCTAGCTGCCACATATAATGCGTTTACTATAATGTTACTGAAAAAAGATATTTTGGTAAAATACCAGCAAAAGAAGGAACTGGAACCACTCTTTACCTCTTTGGAGTCATCATCACTGTCCTGATTTCAGCTAGGCTTGAGCGAATTGCTTCTCAGTAATTAACAGTACTGTGTTTTGAATAGGAATTAGAATGGAGTTGACAACATTTTCTAAGTGGTGCTTATCTTAAGTAAAGGACTTATTTTTTCTTGTCTCATGCTCTGTCAGTAAGGTGGTATGCAAAAAAACAAACTGGGAAGGAACAAAACTGTTATAGGTGACCGGAACTGACCAGAGGGATGTTCCACACCACAGAATTTCATGCCCAGTATATAAACTGGGGAGAGTTACCCCCAGAAGTGGGCGTTAGTCTGGTTTTGGGAAGGGGGGTCTGGCATCAGTCAGCAGGTGGTAAAACCTCGTGTTAAGCATCACTTGTTTTTTTACCTTTATTATTATTATTATTATTATTTAGAATTATTACTGTATTTTACTTTACTATTAAACTGTTCTTATCTCAACATAAACATTTTACTTTGATGCTTGCCATCATGCCATTAGTCAATGCATCTGAGTGTGTCTTCTAGGAAGCCTTTGGCTTCTCTGTCACACTGCAGCACAAGTTTCCTGTGTCAGTCTATGAGTGTATCAAGACAGACAGCTGTTTTCTTGTGCATGGAATCACAGCTTGGGAGAAAGGCTCTAGCTCTGCCTTAGTATGGTGAAAAGCCCCTATACAGTTGACTGATTGCTGTTTTTCTGTTGCTGTTTGTTACTGTGGATTATACTTCAGCTCTATATTTCTCTTAGCACTTAATGTGCAGAATTATTTAATTTTCAAAAGACTAAATCAAAATAACTGATGATCCTAGCCCTTTTTCATTTATCATGTCTGTTTACAATCTTTTTTTTATTTTTTTGAGGAAATGTGTGTACACACATCAGATGGTTTTTTGAAACAAAAAGCTTTCCTCAGTTCATATCTTGCATAGATTTAATACACTCACCACCAGCAGCTGTTGATTATTGCCCTGCACAATTACAACAGCCTAATTAGTTTCACGTAGATTGCAGTAGTTTTATGCCAAATTAAAAGTACAGGTCGAAGGACTAATGTGAGATCAGCCTTTAGAAATTTGAAGCACACCTGGATCCAGCAATTTATAAACATACAAAGCCACTTCATACACTATCCAAAAGCAAAAATTCACAATGGATATAATTAGGAGTGTTGTTCTGTCTTAGCAATTAGGCTATGGCTGATATGTACATTATTATGAAAATGAGAAATTTGCATTATATTATTTGCATGCTATTGACATACTTAATGCTTATTACTGTGGTCATGGAAAATGTTAAACAATTGAAACAACTAACACTTTTAAAAATATTACTTACTGGATAATAATCCTGTTTTGAAGGATACTGAAAACAAGGAGTTCTTTCCATTATGGGGAATATTTTATTGGCCATGTTCAGTGTCTAGTTTTGGGTAGGATAATACAAAAAGGCACTCTCACTGTGGTCATATTTTTATGAAATAAGATGGGTCCTTCCTATACCCAGAATATGTGAAGTGTGGCATCAGGTGCTGATGAGTCCCTCTTAGGAGAATAAAGAGGGTGATGAGAAATGGAGAGGCTCTTGTCTGAGCAGGTTAAAAGATCTTGGCCTGTTTAGCCTTGTGAAGTCTGCCAGAGGACATTATTCTTCTTTACAGGTAAAAAAATAGAAATCAAGTAGGTGGCCACTTGTGATTCTTGTTGAGGTCTCCTTTCACACGAGTTGTGCCATGGGGAGGTGGAGGGAGAAGATATGAGCAGAAGTGATAAGCCCCATCTCCTCTGTCCTTTGAATGAGAGCATTCCCTGCACATAAGAACCACAACCTCTTCCTGGCTTGTAAACCTGGTACATGGAATAAGGGAGATGAGAAGCAGCTTCCTGGAGAGAGGAGCTACTGGAAAGCTGAAATTCCCGGAGTCTTCTCTGATAAATGATCACCTGGGTAAACATCAAAAAGGCAGGACATCTGCTCATGAAAAAGAAAAATATTATCTGGAAAATGTACGAGAACTGATGAGAAATAGAATAAGGTTGCTAGTAAGCTGAGAAATAAGTTTTCTGAACACTTTGTTGTTAATACAGTTTTGTGTTGAACTGGTTTAAGGAGGGTACTCAAAGAAGTTATGAAAATGACAAAAAGACTTGGCTACAGGGAACTGGTTTAAATTGCTCTGCTGTTCTTTCCAAAATGTCAACCCATTTCTAAATACATTTCCTTTTGATAATTGAAAACTTTGAGTTTTCAAAATTATACATTAATTAATGTAACTACACAAGATTTTTTTGCATAGATCTTTACAGATTTCTTTTCAGGTTTATAAACTCTTGTCTTTGTCTTATTTTCTCAGACTGAGTGTCTTTTCCTTTCTCATTTATATGTAGAGTTTTCTCTTGCATGCACATACCTACCATCAAAAGGCTTAAAAGAAGCTGTTTTCCTAGTGACTGCCTACTACTGGAAAACTCTCTACAGATATGAAAGGCTTAAGGACATTCAAATTATTAAATAATTGAAATGAACTTATTTTATTTTATCAATACTTTTAATACAATGGTATTTTTTTCTGTTTGCAGACAATAGCAGGTTTTCAAGAGATTCAAGATCTCTGTATAGTTGAGTGTCTCAGAATGCATTTCCTTCCTATGATTTTGATGCACTTAAATTATTTTTTTACCATTTGAAATCCACATATAAATAATCTGCTTCACCAAACAACTAAAATGGGAGAACACAAGTAAGTAATTTAAATTTTAATTTGGGCAGATATATGCAGACCTACTTTACCATCAAAGAGCATTAATGGAAACAAAGGCAAATTTGCATCAGCCTCCTGATGAATAAATTGTAAACAATAGTTGCAAAGTATTTAATTAGCAGGTTCATAATAAAAGGTTTTAATGGACACTACATTTCTGAAGCTATGTGAAATAGAAAGTACTTACCAGAGGTAATAACTAGTTTAATTTCCTTCCATAAGTATATCAGCCATTCTTTTCAAATTATTGTGCTTATGAGCTGTGAAGTGAGACCATTGAGAGGAAGTCTCACTTCAGTTTGGAAAGCACATATATGAAAATGTAATTCTGTCCCAGCGTGACCCCAAGTCACTGAGATTAACAAGGATTCCCCATTGACTTTGGTTGCATTGGTGCTCTCTGATAATATATGTACTGTTTAAATATATTAGAGATATAGCACAGTCTTAAAAACTGGTAATAATGCTCATCACCATCACTGTAAAATAGTAAAGTACTGAAATAAAGCAGTATAAGAGTCCATAAAAGAATCTAAGGGTCCAACATTTCAATAATGTTATCATATTCATACACATAATCAGTCCTCTTCTGCAGCAATGCATGACGAGTTTCCACAGTGTAGTAAGACAGAAACATATAATTTTCCCTTGCTGGAGGGCATGATTCCATAGGTGTTAAGAGCTTTAACAGAGTTACTCAATTTTACTTGAGGCTATTATTCATAGACTTATTAAGGCTGGAAAAGATTTCTGACTGACAAGTCCAACCATTATTCCACCACTGCCAAGTTCACCATTTAACCATGCCTTAAGTGTGCCCAAAGTGCCCCATCTGCACATTATCTGAAAACTTCAGGGACTGTTACTCTGCCACTTTGCTTGGCAGTCTGTTTAAATGCTTGACCACCCTCTCAGTGAAGAAGTTTTACTTCATGTCTAATTCAAACCCCCCCTGGCTCAGCCTGAGGCCATTTCCTCTTATCCTGTCACTTGTTACCTGGGAGAAGAGTCTCCACCTGGCTACAATCACGTTTCAAGTAATTGCAAAGAGCAAAAAGGTTTCCCTTAAACCTCCTTTTCTCCAGGCTAAACAAACCCAGCTCCCTCAGTCACTCATCATCAGGCTCATGCTCCAGCTCCTCCCCAGCTTCATTGCCCTTCTCTGTGTGTGGTCCAGCACCTCAAAGTCCTCTTGTAGTGAGGGGCCCAAAACTGAACACAGGATTTGAGGTGTGGCCTCACCAGTGCTGAAAACAAGAGGATGATCACTACTCCAGTCCTGCTGGCCAGGCTATTATTGATATACAGCACCCATCTGGCCTTAAAATTATAAGTAAAAAAGTAAATGAAAAGCAAAATGCATTGCAAAAGGTCTCTTGCTAAGAAATCCTGAAATATTAAGATATTTGTAGTGTAATGAGAGGGCAAATAACACCTGGGAACAGACACATGAGATTTTGCTCTGATGGAGAGAGTTTAGCAAAAAAGAATTTGGACTTTAAACACCTCTAAATATGACATTGTAATGAGCAAAAGGTGTGATTCATGTATTTGTATCCAAAATTTCCTTTCTCAAGTGTTAGATTACTAGTTTAACTGTCTTAGCATCTAGACTACATGAAATATCAGAGTAATGGATTTAGCAGCTTTGATTTACTTCTATGATGATTTACTTCTATGTTCCAGGAAATTATAATTGTAATCAAAAGGGTACAAGAACTTTCAGTGGTAGACTTGAGACAAAAATACCCATTTCAGGTAATATTAGAAAACCAAAAAATGTGTCAGGTGCTGAAAGAGTGGGGCAGCCCTTAACAGGAGGGAAAAGACTGAAGGAAGAAACCCTGCAGGTTCATTTTAGCTAAGTCATGCTGCTGCCCCTCTGTCATGTGCTTAAAATGCCCACCACATCTCTCCTGTTTCGTTGTGCCCTCAGGACCTCCTCTTTCTGGGCAAGGGTACAAGGTACAGATATCAATTTCTGTGACTGCAGGTTACAATTGCCTAGATCAGGACTTCTCATTTTTAATAATGCCCAAAGAAACAGAAACCCTGAGATACCATGGTAAGGAATTCAATATAAGGACATAGATAAGAGAAAGCTTCAGGAAATAATATGTCAATGTGGAGATGAACTAAAAATAGCCCATGGACCTCTAAACATCCTTCACTCATCACACTTTCCCATATCTCATTCAGCTGAGTGCTAGAATATTTCCTTCACTGTAAATTATTTGAGAAGCTGAGCTGGTAAATTTGTTGTTGATAAGCAGCTTGAATATTCAGAAGCAAGAGGCCAGAGAGAGCTGAAACTTCCTGTCCAACAGAACAGACTAGTTGGGATGCAGCAGAAGGGCTAGCACTAGTGACAGCTATCTTCACAATGAATTTCGAATTCCTTTAGTGCTGTTAATGAACTGTTCACTAGTCCTGAGAACAGAATATTCCATTCCATCAGAGTATTAAAAAATTATGCAAATGAGATATGGAGACCTAATTAGAGTGCAGGAATTGCATGGTTCAAGGGAAAGTTCACTTATGTATCAGTAATTACACAACAGCCCTTTTTTCTAACAGGCTAAACCAATTCCGTTTCATCATAATAAGTACTATAATTAAAACAGCTTTTCAAACTAATAATACATGAAAAAACATAATAAAAAATGTAAAGTCCAGACATTCGCAGGATTTGTTTAAAGACCTGGGAAGCATGCAAAATAGGAAGAGAATTATTTTGATGCATATAGTATATTATTTTTGGCAACAGAATGTTAATGGCAAGTCCAAAATATACAGTATCAAGAAAGATCCATACTTGGAAAGGTTCCTGTCAGGATTAGACCCTGAAGTTATCACACATTTTTTGTCTTTTCTTTTTTATTTTTTTTCTTTCAAAGTTGCTACTGTTGACTAGTACACTATTACTGATAAGCTCAAAGGTGTTTGGTTGGACTGGTTTTTCAGAGAGAAGAATGCCCTCTGATTAAAAAAAATACTGAAGAAAAACAAAACTAAGAAAATGCATATAGATGTCCTTTTTCTCCTGCTGTTACATGCTGCAGAAGAAAACTGAGAAAACAGTTAAAAGTGCAAGATACCAGGCATCTGGGAGAAATATTTTTTGGTTTGTTTCTTTGGTTGTTTTGTTTCATTTTTATTTGCAACAACACAAAAACTTTTTCCGGCTTCCTTGGAGATTGTACAGCAAATCTAGCAAGTTTAGTCTGTCTGTATAACACAAAGAGGAGACCTTTAGGAAAAACATGTCATTAGACTTCAAGATAAAGCATGATGCTAATAACACCAAGGTTGTGGTTTCAATCCCTATATGGGCAATTCACTGAAGAGTTGGACTAAACAATCCTTGTGGGTCTCTTCTGACTCAGAATATTCTGTGATTCTGTAAATAATGCGCCTAACACATCATCTTGATACTTTACTACCTCTGAGATATCTTTAACTGTGCTGAGCAATTACTGAAATTATAATTCTGCAATTATTTCTAGGTCTAGGATTATGTAGATGGTTTAAAAGAGGAAAATGGCCTATTTTCTTTTCCCCTAACACAAATTTAGTTGTGTTAATATCGAAAATATGCACCAACTGAATTATATTTGCTATGAGGAGATGAAAGAAACTTGTAACCCAAACTACTTAGGGACTGATGAGGTCAAATAATACTATAGCTAATTTAGGTTTTTTTTCTCTAAGCTGTTTATCATGGGAACTGAATATTAATGTTATATATTGCATTCCTTTCCATTTTATTCCTCTTTTAAACAAATTTGTACTTTGAACTTCCAAGAAACTGCTAGCTTTGTAATGAGACGCATCCATCTGCTGTAGTTGAGTGCCATCACATCTTCACAGCACGTAAATAAGAAAACCTAATCAATTTTTCCTTATAAAATTAGTGCTTTTTGGATACTGTATGATGATAATTCCTCCTCCTAAAATGACAGAGAACTGGAGGATTAGGATAGCAGATGACAGCATTTATTTCCATAATTTACTGGTGCCATGAGTAATGTTTGAGATCGTGCCATTTCCCTAACACTTCAGAAATAAAAAGTCATTTTTGCTGCAAGAGTGTTATAAAATTTGGCATAACAGAGTTTGTTTTTTTCCAAGAACTATTAACTCCCCAGCTACCAGATTTGGAAGAAGGAGAAAAGAAGACTCTATTACACATTTTGCACAGAGCTTATTTATACCTCAGCTACCAAAATATAGCTTCAAAGTACCATTTGGAATATTTTCAAAGAAAATGTTTGACAATAAATATAGATAATTTCAATGGAAAATAAAAATAAATGCAAATGTTTTTAAGAAATATGTATTTCTATACACACTAATAACCAATGCCCATTTAAAGAAGTGTTCATCTAGGACTCTTCCTGAAAACTCAACAGAGATGTATGACTGGCATTGAAGAATTTAATCTACGCTTTTGTTAGAGCTCTCTGTAATTTTTATCTGTATATGTGAAAGTTTCAGGTGCAAGTAACTTAGACTGCTTCCTCAAAGTAAGTTATAATTTTGCAGAAAAAAGTGGTCCATGTCATGGCTCTGTTTCTCAGATAGTGATTCTTGGTTACTACTCATGAGCTTTTGAGCCAATTTAGCCTATTGACATTAGTGGAATTTCTTGTTATTTGACTGCATCAACTCCTTGGAGTTCATTGTTGATTGCATATTTTTAATGATATTTATGTAAACAAAGGGACAAAGTTCTTTTTTGACTAAGCATCTGAAGACACAGGAGCTGTTGCTTAGTGGATATGCTAGGTCATCAATAGACATGGTTTCTGTTCCTGAAATAATGGCAAACCTCCAGCTATTTTGCTGTATCAGGTCAAGTGGACAGTTTCATATTTTAGATCTTGTAGCCACTCGTATGAACATTTGTGCTTCACAGCTTCATTTCCACCTCCCACAAACTGTGAAATTTAGTGAAATTAATCTTCATATTTTCTTTTATGAGAGGAGCATTTTCAGATGCCTCCCCAGCTCAAGTGTTTTCATTCTCAACCCAATATATTTCTTTGATGGATTTGTTATCTTTGGCTTTTACCTTTTCATTTTATTTTCCTGTATAACTCTTATCAAGAAGTCTGAAATCTCACACATCTGTCATCTTTCCTCATCTTTATCCCAATTCTGTCTTTTCTCAACTTCTCCTTCCCACATTCTAACATCTTATCTTTAGCAGATGAATATTAGAGATTAAAATTTCTTAATTAAAAAGAACTTTTATTTAAAAGTCTCATTCTAGAGTGCATCCTTTGACTTTTAAAGTTCTTACATGATTATTTGATTGTATCACGTTTTTAAATCTTGTTTCTTCACTCATGGTCATCAGTCTTATACAAAAACAGCACTGCCTATGTATTTCTCAGATGTACCTCCATAAATGGAGAGGGATTTTTTTCCTTGGGTATCAAAGCACACTTCACTATTCTCTTCAATTATTTACTTTTACAACTTATCTAGACCCATAGTCTGTGTGAGATATGTGCAGGAAATAAAGGTAAATCACAGTTAATTTTAGCCCTATGGAAAAGGTACTTGTCAAATACAGCAGAGGTTTTTCCTAGTCTGTTCAACCATAGGAATATATTTTAAAATGGTAAATAGAGCAAAGGGAAAAAAAATTGAGTAAGAAGTTACTATTTCCTTTGTATTCTTCTGAATCGATGTTTGCAGTGATTTTCTTCAAATCTTTCGGTGAGACTGTAACCTAAAGCCTGGCATGATGAAGGCATAATACTTTGGACTATTTTGTTTTCAAGATTTTTGCATGGGCATGTGGGGTTGTTTAGTAAACAGCTTAGTCTATGAATGACGTTCCAAACATCCTTTCACAAGAAATCCTTTAAAACCCTATGGCTGTCCTCTGGAGACAATTAGGAGGGTTTCCAGCATCACTCCAGTTTGGAAACCATCTGTCCCCAGATGATTACATACCATTGTCACATTTAACCTCAGAGTTCCTGGAAAGGGATGGAGTGCCTCATTCTGGAGGCCATCTCTATCCATAAGGATGAGAAGAGGGTGTTCAGGAGCAGTCAGCATGGATTTACAAAATATAAATCATGCTTAACCAACCTATTTGCCTTCTATGATGTAACAGCTACCTGGATGGAGGATGGGAGCACAATGGAGATTGTCTTTCTTGATTTCTTCAAGTGTTTCAACCCTATCTCTCACTACATCCTCATAGACAAACTCGGGAATTGTGGACTGGATGAGTGGATAATGAGGTTCATTGAGAACTGGTTGAATGGGAGATCCCAGAAGATCTTTATCACTGGCACAGGGTCTAGCTGGAGGCCTGTCACAAGTGATGTCCCCAAGGTTCAATACTGGGCTCAGTGTAGTTTAACTTATTCATCAATGACTTGCATGAAGGGGCAGATACCTTCCAGCAAGTTCCGACTACTTGTCCATGAGCCAGCAGTGCCCTTGTGGCTAAGAAGGCCAATGGTATCCTGGGGTGCATTGGGAACAGCTAGAAGTTTGAGGAAGGTGATCCTGCCCCTCTACTTTGCCCTGGTTTGGCATGTCTGGGGTGTTGTGTCCAGTTCTGGACTCAGTGCAGGAGAGACATGGAGCTCATAGAGTGGGTCCAGTGGAAGACAACAAAGGTGATGAGGGTATTGGATCACCTGCCTTACAAGAAAAGGCTGAAAGAGCTGGGCCTGCTCAACCTCAAGAAGAGACAAGTGAGAGGAAACCCCAATGTCTGAAGGAAGGGTGTCAAGAGGATGAAGCCAGGCTCTTCTTGGTGGGGCTAAGCAATAGGACAAGTGGGCAGAGGCTGTTGCACAGGAAATTTAACCTGAATATGAGCAGGAACTTCTTTAATGTTTGGGTGACTGAGCACTGGAACATGTTGCCCAAGGCTATGTGTATTCTCCCTCACCAGAGATGTTCAAGAACTGTGTGGACCCAATCCTGCGCCATGAGTTCTAGGATCATCCTGCTAGAGGAGGAGAGTTGGACCAGATGACCTGCTGTGGACCCTTTCCTTTCACATTCTGTAATTTTGTGATTCTGTTTGTGTACACGTGTGTGTTTTTAGTGGGACAAAGTGAGAAAGCATATGTGTGTATTTGGATACAAGAGAAGTGAGAGAGCAAGTAAGAAACATCTTTTCCTAAAATATTGCCTAGTTCTTCTAGGGCTGTTTTCTGCTCTGGAAAGTGCCAGTAACCATTCAGCTTAATGTCAAATTTCTGCTTCTGTCCCACTCATGTTGGTCACTGAGATGAAAAGAACTCTGTGGAAAGCAAAACAGAATAAATCTGTGCAGGGTACTTTAGCAGGCTAAGCAGCTGCTACTTAAAATACAGAGCTGAACTCCTTCTTTTGGGAGAGTACCCAGCGATGGTTTTCCAGAAGCACAAGCAATCTGTTTACTAATCTCTCCTGGCTAGCAGCAGTATGTTGGGTTTCCATAAGCCTGGAGGCCAGGAGTCCTGTGAGAACCTACAGTTACAGAAATTCAAGCATAATAATTTTGACTTCAAATGACACAGTAATTCCTCAGCTTTTGTACAGTTCCAGCTGCACTCTTCAGCTCTACAAGGAATACAAAAGAAGTGACATCATCAGTACCTACATAATATTTTTAACTTGTGCTAGAATCTAATACTGTTAAGAGGCTAAAATAAGAAGCGAAGTTCTAAATTCTTCAGAGTTGCAGTCATGAGGCAATTACATCTGCAGTGTCCCATTAACTTATGCTGTATTTCCATGAAATTTCAGAGGGCATTTGTGTATCTGGCAGTTTTTTAACATCTATTGACTATAAAGAGTACAAACACCAGAAAAAAACTTAAAGTGCATGAATGACAGGATTTTTCATCTCCTTTTCTCTTTTTCTGGTAGTTTTTTTTACAAGTGCCATTTGACTTTATTTGATTTAGACTGCTGCATTTCTGTGAACACAAACACAAAATGCATCAATATGTATTGCATATATTCATAAATTCACACACACACTTTCCCCAATACACTAAGATATGACTATTATTTCTGAAATGGCACAGGGTGCTGTGACAATATAACAGTGGGGGCTGCAGATTCTAGCTATGAAATTTGTGTTGAATTTTTTTGGTCTTTACACCTACATGCCTCCTCTTGGATTTTATCCTAAATTTTGGGGATTTTTTTCCCCCTCACAGCCTAGTTACATTATCTTTTTCACCTGACGTGCATCTGCTTTTAAGTTCCTTCTCTCCTGAGAGATACAATGCAGAAGAGAGAGTTATTATGATGACTGATTGTCATGAGTGTTCGTTAATATTTCTTGGATCTATTAGTTTCTTTTTGGAATCATTTAGTATCAGAAATGACAGGTTTTTTCTTGGACTCTTGTTGGTTAGGAAAATCAAGATGTCTTTGTCTCGCTAAGAGGTTATGGAATATTTTGCTGTTATACTCATTTAGATACAGATGTTTCAGGTTGGATTTTTAAAGAGCTTCATATTTTCTTCATGATTTTTAGGTAATCAAAGACTGTTGGAAAAAGCAACATGTTATAGTGAAATATGATGATAGCAACCACCAAGTGTCCAGCTGTTCAATCAAATGTCCTACTAAAGAATGGAACACCTATTAAAATTTGGTTTAACTTGGAAAGTATGTATCTGAAGCTATTGGACTGGGAAATGCGTTTGGAGGTCTTACTGTGTTGTCCTTCTAAACACAGTATGTCATTTCACTTTCAGCCTGCAGTTTCAAGTAGCTCATTACTGCTGGGTATTAACTGAATGTAAAATCAGTGAAGAGTGGATTTTAATGATGTGAGACTATGAAAGTTTGCTGTAGGTGGGGACCTTATTATCATTAACTTGACTTTCAGGTCAGGGCTTGTGCAGACTTAAAGAATGTGCTTGCATGTCTCAAAACACTGTCCCCATCAGATAAGCAACCACAACAGAACTTCAGATAAGCACAAACAGCACAGCAGGAAGGATCTAATTCCAGACTTTTACCTCCAACAGAAGAAAAAATTTGGAATTAGCACACCAGGAAAAATTGAATTCTACAGACTGTAGGAAAGAAACCCACTGCTTAAACCTATGCCAGCCCAAGTTGTGGGAATTTCAGTGACCACCCTGGGAATATCCAGGACCTGGCCCATATAAAAGTGGCATCTCCAGAAGGATAATTCAGGGACTCCCACCCCAGAGAAGGCCAGGGTAAAGAAGGACCAGCAGAACACTGCAGGAATCAACATAGTGGTGACACCTTTTGCTTAACCTCTTTCTCTCTCTCTCTCTCTTTCTCTCTCTTCACCTACCATTCCTATTTCTTCCTGTCTCTCTACCTCCCATTTACTGTTAAATAAAATCTGTAATATTGCTCTTGGCATATGGTCTCATTTGTAACTTAATTCAGGCAGAGGCACCTATTATAATCGGATCATAGTAGGGCTGAACTCATGCTTTTCTGAAGATATATCAGTGGGAATAATTTTGAAAAAGAGAAGGTGTTACATATTTACCTATGGAAGAGAAGTTAAAGCTAGATAATCTTTAAGGGGCCGTCTAACCCTAGACATTTTATGATCCCATGATTCTATGACTATAGCAACTTATATATGGAACAGCTTATCTCCATAAAAGAAAACGTCATTTTTAGCTGTAGCTTTTGTTTATTGATTGAGCATTTCATGTGTGTTCAAAGTACAACATTCAACATCCTGAGTTACCTGCAGTTCATATTTCAAGACTGCCATATTTCTGATGAGGCCTAAGGTTGGCTCAATTCAAAGGAGAAATCAAGCTTTAATGCAGAAATTTGCTAGATTCTGGGACCAGACACTGTACAGATCAGTTTAATTAAACTTTTTGAAAGATGATTAGATTCATTTATAAAGGTGTCAAGAATGACAGAAATGACTAAGAGCTGAAATGCTAAGCAGGATTATGCTTTTCAAGTCAATATATATAACTGGTTGCTCTATTACGAATGTGGGTTGAACCGCTGAATTGTATTGCATTATGTATGTCATGTATTGTATTATGTACAGCTCTGTCTGAAAAGGATCTGCAATTTTCCCTTAATTATGTATGTACCTGAATACATAAAAATGAGCAAATAATTATATGTTATCTATGTTCCTTTATTAGCGTGTGTCTTTCAGCAGTTCAAAGAACTTCATCAGTCATGATTTGCTTGCACTTAAGTGGCCTAATTCAGCATCACTGGTGTGGCTGATTGAATACTTACTTTAAAATTTTTAAAATGCTGGTTTGCTCTGAGAGATAGCAACTGGCTCTTCATTTTAAAGTCAAGAAGTTGACATTGTCTTATCTGCAGACTTAACAATGAATCCAATTTCATGAATGATTATTTATTACAAACATATTTGTATTAAGTTCTGCTAAGTGAATTGAAGCTATACTAAAGATACTAGCCCATGAGTCCTGGATTGCAAAATATCATATACACACCAGGGCTGGCAGCAGTTCATGTACCTCCTGTTATGATCCAATTATAATAGGTGCCTCTGCCTGAATTAAGGTGCAAATGAGACCATATGCCAAGAGCAATATTACAGATTTTATTTAACAGTAAATGGGAGGTAGAGAGACAGGAAGAAATAGGAATGGTAGGTGGAGAGAGAGAAAGAGAGAGAGAGAGAGAGAGAGAGAAAGAGGTTAAGCAAAAGGTGTCACCACTATGTTGATTCCTGCAATGTTCTGCTGGTCCTTCTTTACCCTGGTCATCTCTGGGGTAGGAGTCCCTGAGTTATCCTTCTGGAGATGCCACTTTTATATGGGCCAGGTCCTGGATATTCCCAGGGTGGTCACTGAAGTTCCCACAACTTGAGCTGGCATAGGTTTAAGCAGTGGGTTTCTTTCCTACAATCTGTAGAGTTCAATTTTTCCTGGTGTGCTAATTCCAAATTTTTTCTTCTGTTGGAGGTAAAAGTCTGGAATTAGATCCTTTCTGCTGTGCTGTTTGTGCTTATCTGAAGTTCTGCTATGGTGGCTTATCTGATGGGGACAGTGTTTTGAGGTGTGCAACTGTATTCTTTAAGTCCTCACAACTTTATCCTGCATTTTAGTGCAAATTTGAAAAATTAGGGTTTAAGATTTATAATAGAAGTGCTTCATGCAAAGATGTACACAAAAGAAACCTCAGGCACTGTGCAGAAGTATCCTACAAAGACCAAAGCTGTGCTATGCACTTTTGTGCTATCTGCTTCACCTCATCTATCTACTAACACCAAACATAAATACAAATTCAGCTTTATGGAATGCTGTATATCATGGGAGTCTGAGGGAGTGCTTGGACTTTCTGCTGGAACTGCAGCAGAGATGATATTAAAAGGAAAATTCTGATGCTTGAAACTGTACAATTAACTGAACAGAAAGCATAAGTTATTACCATGCCAAAATTATTGCTGTTTTTATTATTGTCAACTCCATGACTAGCTATGTTTTCATGGAATGACTTTAAATAGAAGGTGGGGTTAGAATGTGAATAAGAAAAATTATTTTCTTCCATTCCTCTGTAAGTATGTACATGGAAAGATAGTATGAGTTGCCAAAAAACCTTATGGCAAAGCTAGGAGAAAAGTCTCTATTTTGAGTAAAGCATTTTAATAGCAAGACTAGATTTTCATTCTGACCCTAGAGAGAAAATTCTCACTACTGTTTTGCTGATGCCCTAAATATTTCAGTCTCCCTGAACATTACATATTTGGAACACACTCCAGAAAATATATTCTGAAAAATATGTGTTTTCTGAGGGTGATAAACACTCACATAACCTCGTATACAGCTGGAAAAGCATTCCAAAATAAGAAATTGAAAACATGAAGCAATGGAGCTATACAAACCAGTAGGAACCAAGCAATGAGTTCTGCTTCCTGATTATGAAAGCTGGCTTAGTGGCCAGTCGTCACTGAAGAGTATCTATGAACTGCATCATGGCAATCAGATTAATGATGATCCTCCCAGTTACATTTAGTCATGAAGGAACAGGATTCTTCCCTGATTTCCCAGGATTCTTCTGTGGCTTGTGTCATATAGTAATTTCAGGCCAATTGAATGCAAATGTATTTTTCGAGTAGTATTCCAGTAAGATAGGTAAATTGGCTTAGCAGAGGTGTGAAGGGCTACCCATGCTGAAAGGAAGGATAATGAAACTAAAATCCACACTATCACTGAGCCGAGGGGAAAGCACAGCTCAGCATGCAGAAGGGGCTTTCATGGGTCCTTGGCACATCTGTACAGAGGAACTCCTGTAAGGCAAACCAGACCAGCTCACAAACTGCCCTCCCCTGTGCCAGCTGCCCCTGCATGTAAGCAAACACCAGAGAATCTGGAGATCATCAGGGTGCAAGAGAAATTTAAATTGCTTGTCGTATTCTGATTTCTGTGGTTTTTAACCAAGAACCAATTTCAAGCAAGTGTACAGAGATTTAGAACATAATGGCTTTCTACAGGCATGGTGAAAACCACACATTGATTAGAAGATATAGATGGGAGAACTGAAAAATCCCCAACAGAAAGGTGGCAATGTGAGTGCTCATTCAGGCCACCCCAACAAATTCCAGCTGCTCTTCACCCAGACATGCAGAACCTCATGGGCTGGTCATCAGGCTTGTGTGCTGGCATCACTCCCACTGAGCTGCAAGGCCAGGACACCCAGGGAAGAGAGCTCCGGCTGCAGTGGTTAGAGGGTGTGTGAGAGGGAGCAACAGACACTGAAGAAGAGTGATGTGAATTTACTGAGGATGCAGATTGCAGAACTCACATGTAGCACAGTGTATAGGATGGAAATCCATAGGAAAGCAGTCTTCGTTAATCCCCTGTTCACAATACAAGATATTTTCTACTTGACCAAACAACTCTCTAATCAATAAACATTTTGTTCTATTATAAACTGAACACAGAGGACTCATTTGGGTAAAGCTTACTCAGAAGCTGGTTTCTAGTGGTAAAGTTTGACTGGATGTGTTTAAGCATTATTTCCTTTTGCTTTCCCTGCTGATAAATATTTTTCTGAATTATGTTTTGGAAAAATATTTAAAGCCAAAACCAGAGTCTTCATGATATCTCAGATACACCATAAACTAACATTTGGAACTGTAAAAATGCCACTTTTAACACCCATGTATTCTATATATTTTCAATATTAATGTGAAAACCAACTTGCCGCTAGTCAGAAATCTGAAAAGACACAAGTGATCTTTACAATTTGGTGAAGGTGTGCTTCAGAAGAGAATACAACTTCCTTGAGCAAAATTAGTGATAGCTTTCCAAGTTACTGTTTTCACTGGTGTGTTTTACTTTATTAGTTCTGATTTTGATAAATACTCAGTTTGACTTTATTTGAGGGCAAATAAGAATTTTTCTTACTTCCAAAAATGAGACTCTCCAGCCTGTAGCCCTTAGGGGTGGAGAAGTTCTCTGATTCCAGGAAGAGCTTTATTACAGAAATCTCCAAAGTGAATGGAAAGCAGCCCACACAGTATATAATAACTGCTTGTGAGTTTTCTCTGTGGGTTATTAAGATTAAAATGATTAGGTTACTGACTGTGTAGAGGAACAATTGTTCGTTCAACGGTGCATAAATAGTTTTTAAGGTGTGAATAGGTCTTGTTGTTGAATCAAACATTTTGCATAAAAATGTCATTAGAAAGACGCCCTGGTGTGGTTTTATGGGATAATAATTTCAGTAATAGAAATGTGAACTCCGTTATATACATTATAAAAGCTTGTTACTCTGTAGAGTCCCTGGAAAGTGAGACTGCCACAACTCCCTTTAATATTATTGCTCCTTTATTGATGGAAAAAATCTGTAGCTAGAGGTAAGTGCTAAATCATCCTGCTAGCTCTGCCCCATTATATTGTACACTTCATGTTGGAACTGAAAATATCTTGAAATATAAATTTATACACTAGTATTAAAAACCTTCAAATTCAATGCACTTCTTCAAGGATGAACTAACTGTTCGCATGTATTTTATATTTAATAGTCTGCAAAATATACTAAAAAGCCAGAGAAGTGAAGTATATATGGTTTATAGTTTCTGTATTTGAAATGAAAGTTATTAGAACAGATGAAAAAAGTTTTGTTAAATGCACTGTATTTTATGAGCTAATACTTTACAAGCTGTATTGATCAAAACCATCCTGGCAGCAGAAACGAAACAAAAGAGTAATAGCCAAGATCAAGCTTCATGCAACCAAATAATAACATGGAGTAGTAAATGGAAAGCAAGACAAAAAGGACCAGAGAGATCACATAAAATGGGGTATTGCAGAATATTAAATCCACTGCAGATAATCAGTGGCATACACATAACATTAAAATAGACAGTCAGAAGCTGCAAGCTGGGAAACATAAATTTTTATCTCACTAATGTTTCCCTAATGGACAGTTCTGATGCTTGATGGGGATTTGTTTTTAAATGACGTTATTTCACTGCTAACTGACCTTACTGTCCAGTTCAATTTACATAAGGAATTGAGATGCTTAGAAGGTATGATTTTTTAAGAAAAGAGAATTTTTGCAAAGTCATTCTGAAGGCAGAATGAGAACAAGGCATGTTTTGTTTTGACTTCAAGAAGTATTATGATAAACAAAATTCTTAAAATAGAAGCACAGAAAACTAATTTTATTTTAATGTAATTCTGAGACCAGTACTACATCCCCAAGCTTGCAGTGAGCTGTATTTCCTCTGAGTCTTGTGCTCCTTTGAAGCTGTAGAGGCTTTAATAGGGCTTTGGGCAAATGCAGGCATCTGCCCACACTGAGCTTATTTAAAGTCAGAGGCCTAACAGCAGATTAACTATATTGGTCCATAAATAATGCACCTGTCACTTGCACAAAGTAGACCATCTGTTATTTGCACAAAGTCCCAGAGTTTCTCACAGTAAGTTGTGGGGCAATGTGCTAATAATGCCGAATCTTTGGGCAGTAGTAAGGATAGACCTTGACCTTTCTCAGGTGCAGGTAATAATTACATTGCAAGTAATTAATGATGTAACTATTATTTCCTGCTTGCTTTACAGCAGCTCTTGCTTCCTGCAGATGTAGTGCAGGATCTTCTTGTCTTAAAGAAAGCATGTTTATGAGACTACAGCATGTCATCACCATGTGTGATTGAACAAACTGCTAATTATGCCTTGTCCTGGTTATTGTGGTTAGTACTTCATAACATAAAAGCCCATCCATGGATCTGATATTTTAACAGGCATGAAGTCAGTCTGCATAAGCTATACAGTATTTATATTAGAAAATTTACCAGTGTGAGGTAACACTCATTGTACCAGTTAATTTGTCTACATTGCTGAGTTATTACTACAATTAGTACAGTTTGTTTTTTTTTAATTTTGGCCTGAGCACACTAGATGTCTCCTAAATATTTCCTGGGTACACTTTAGGCAGAATCACAGTCCAATGACTATTTCCAGTAGTAATTTTGGATTTTCTCAATGTCTTCTGTATAGAAGGTTTGTTTTACAGTATGGTTACCAGCCTTTCTAGGTTCACTGGCTGCAGTACTGGAGAAAGGTCAGAAGCATATTTTATTTATTATCATTGAAATTGCTTCACAGACTAGCAGTACATTACAACTGTAACTTAGCAAGCAGCAGCTCTGAGGCTGGGGAAAGAAGCTTCTGAGAAAGTATTTGAGTTGCAAATGACCATGTGAACAGATATTATTCTTTAAGGCTGAGTTTAAACCAAATATACAGAAATTGTACAGTTTTGGCTTTTCACTTTGCATTGCAATAGCCTGGAATGTATCCTTATAGTCTGTAAGAGATGAGAGGTATGTGTGTAGCTGCTGTGATTCTCCTTGCTGTTGTTAGTTGACCTGTTCAGGGATAACTTTTAGCTCCTTGATTTCATCTTAGAGGCTTGGATGTCAATTCCCATAGCATAAAGCACAAACTTTACACAGCAATTTACTTGTCCTCCACTCTGGGCTTTACATCAGAATTCTTGTTCTGTGGACAAAGTGCACAGATAATGACTGCATGGCAATTCTAAGTAGACAGTTTTGAACTTTTGGTTCTGGTAAACCCAAGGTAGAAGGACATGAAATTTTAAAAAACGACACATGTACAAAATATGGTGACTTCTATCCTAAAGGACGGAGAGAATGAGATTTTTCACCTTGAGAAAAATGTGATAATGGCCTCCACTGGGGCTTCAGGAAAGGGAAGGCTCAAACGTCTCCATGACTCCTCTGGTTCTCCCCTGTTGCCTTGCTGCCAGTCTGTGTCCTCTGGCACAGAGAACAAACTTCTTCTGACATGGGCTCTGGCCTGGAGGGCTGAGGGAGAGCCAAGCTGGGAGACCACAGCAAGGCTGGGGAAAGGATGACCCAAGTCTTCCCTAGTAAATCCATGCTTGAGCTGTCATTCCTGTCTCCTAATCCCATGTAGAAGTTCTGATACTGTCCTTCCTTTATTTGGGCAATTATGGAGTCTACTTATTTTAGGGGATGATCAGGAAAATCCCAAAATTTAATAAAAAAAAAAAAAAAAAACCAGTAGACAGGACTTCGTGTCTGAGGGAATTTTTTGCTCAGATGCATGTCCCTTTTTATATGACTCTTGTATCTCACTACAAAATTGCTATTAAATAAGGCAATGGCTTCTTTCTCCATTAAACAAGAACAAATAGGAAAATATTTTCACAAGAGTGACCTACTGATTACCAACCTGAAATGTAGGTTCCAAGTCTATTTTCTAGATTTATTATTTTCTGCCAAAATTGATTTGGACAAAACCCATAGTAATTACCTAATATGTGGTTAGCAATTTTCCATCTCATTACACAACCCCTGTATCTTATTACCCATTTAAATGAATACCTGTTAAGTGATCAGACCTGTACAACTCAAACAATTTTTCGATCCATCAAGCCAAAACAAATAGAGGACTTCAATAAAGTCTTTACAACAGAATACCAGAATATAAGATACAATAAAAATGGGATTTATCAGTGTAATGCATCAGCTGTATGAATATAAAACTTTATACCAGAATCAAAATTACTTTTTGGGATGTCACATGATTATACCATAACCTTAATCTTTCAAAATCCTAAGGAGCTCTGAGAAGGCATTTTGTATCATCCACATAAGAGCTGTGCATCTCTGGGTTGCATCAAAATCAAACACACCTAATGCTTATACAGACCTAATACACAATAAGCACTACTAAAAGTGCATGAAAACTTGTTATTTTCAACTTGTAATTTTTACACTGTTTTTGTGTAAACAGAGCTACATATTGAAAATAGAATAACTGTATTCATCCCAGATTATGTGTTGTCTTTTAAACAGTTGCTTCTCAAGGCACATGTGATGTTTGGTATTGAAAAAGCAAAAAGAGCATTGTAACATGATTTGAATTTAAAATTAACAATTAGGATTCAGGATTAGGATCAAGTCAAATTCAATTTTGCTACAGTTCAGCGTACTGGAACCTGTTTCTACCCATCTAGAGTTTTAAAGCAGAGTAACAGGGTACATAAATTGGCAGTTTGGGCAGTATATCCACAGAATGTAGCTCTGTAGCCTTGCCTATTCTTTTGCTGCTTTATTATTGCTTCATTCATAAATCAGTAATTTACAGAGTATTACAATCAGTACATATTTTACATATAATTAGAGAAGATATTAAACACAAAACACTTCAGAAAAAAAATCAAGCGACCAGAAATGGATTACGGGTGAGGTAATATTCAGGAAAAAAAATCTTTCCACAAAATAAAGTGTCCTTATCATTTGTAAACAACAGGAAATGAGCAGCATTCTGTTGTGAAAACTACCTAATTTTATAATTTTTGCTAAATTTCTAGACATTTCAAGTTGTCAAACTCTGATTCAAGAGTCTGGAAAGTACTGTAAATATTATATTCTTCCCTAGAAGGAAGACTGCTTTTATTCTGCAAGGAAACATAATATTTATTGAAGCTGATGTTACTCACTTCATTAAGAATTGTACATCTACAGTAATGACTAGAAATTGTCATTAGAAAATAAACTTTTTATACAGTTTTTTTTTATGATACTGTACACAGTTTAGCATTCATATCATGTACACAGTCTTCCTCTTTAGAAAAATAGATCTTCATGTATAAATATGTGCGTATCTGTTGAAAATAGCATCTCAAAGCAGTCTAGAGGTCTGCTGTCTGCAGAATAATTCCTATCTTTCCTTGGAAGGGTTCTAGGCTCAGCTACCTCTCCCAAGTGGTTTCAATGGAATTGGAGCGGAGAAGTTAGCTACGTCAGAAAACCTAATCCATCAATTTCATGTGATTAATTTCTGCACTTCATCTAATCTCCTTTGCTTTCCATTATGCTGTTTCTCATTGTAATCATAGTGTAGCAGATACAGAACCATGAACTCCTGCTGTTTTCCAATGATGAAAAAGACCAAATGAGAGTCAATAGAGAGGTGGAAAATGTAAATTCATGTCTTGGCTGCAGTGAGCTCTTAACTGAGTATAGAGTGTAGCATAATTCAAAGTGAAAAGCCCAAAGATATTGTTAAGGTCGGATTATTGAGAGATGCCTCTACACAAATTAAGGTGCAAATTAGACCATATGTAGAAGTCAATAATGTGAATTTTATTTAACAGTAAATGTGAGGTAGAGAGATAGAAAGAAATAGGAAAGAAAAAAAAGAGACAGAGAGAATGAGATCAAGCAGAAATCACCACACATGGATCCAGAAGTATCCCATTGGTATATGGGATAAATTTTTCAGTATCTTTCACCTTGGCTTCTTGGTGGTGGGGGGTCCCAAGGTAGTTCAAAACTTTTCAGTATTTATACATTTTAGCAAACAAAGTAAATCATGCTTATTGGCTCCAGAGTTCTCTTATTTTACTGGTTAAATGATTCCCTCACTTCTAATGCTAAATAGTCCCATGCTCAATGTTTTGCGTTGGTGGGTTGTGATGTCCCCCTGTCACAGCCTGAGCTGATTTCAGTACAGCTGTTGAGTTAGCTTTCCTTGTGGCCATAAATTCTACATTCTTTATGGCCGTTATCAGTGAAACATTCCTCTCCCCCTTTGTCTGAGACAACCCTTAGGCAATAAACCCACTTCTATCATATCCCAAGTTCCCATCATGTGGCTTAACTTACAGTCCAAGCTCCACAAAGCTCCATTCGGGGGAAGCTTGGGTGGGCACAGATGCCATCTCTCCCATAACTTGAGCTGATTCTTGTTTGACCAGTGAGATGTGTCAGAGCAGTTGCTTCTTTACACAGTTTACCACAGTGGGAATTTTTGTCTGGATGTGTTACCCAGGATGTGCCAATCAGGGCTTGCCTCTGCCAGGCCTGGAATAGTGCCATCCTGACACTCCATTTTGTGCTTATCTCATGGCAAAGTCCTTCTGTGGCCTTGACAGTGTTTGAGATAATGTGATCTTTAAGTTCTTACAGACTGTCATCTCAAAACAGACAATTTTTCATAATAACAGTTTCCTTCAGTGATATATGGGCATCATAGATTCATAGTCCATTTAAAGTTCCCAGATAGGACTTGATACTGTCTCTGTCATGTGAAATAGCTATTCATCTATTTGAACACTCTGCAAAGTTTGATTGTTCTCAGAATCATGCTGCTGTAGAATAGGAATAATTTTAAAAGAGCACATTCTTCTTGAGCTGTATTTGTTTAAGCTCTGCAGACTCTTAATTCTTGACTTTTCTAGTAGCCCTTTTTTTGACACACAACTGTAGTACTGCATGTTAAAATGTTGGAGAAAACAGAGACATAGGTCACAGTTCATATTAACTTTATTTGAAGAAAAAAAGGTCACTTTTATAACAAGACAAAAAATATATCCAACCTAGAGAAATAAGGAGAGTATCTGGATTTAAAGGAAAACCCAAAATATGACCCTGTGCAACCAGTAGAATTATGTATTATCGGTGGCAGAAGATCTTTTAAAGTGCATTTTCCCTTGGAATTATCTAGGCATTTATGTCCTTTTTTATTAATTAATGGTCTGAAAAATTGTTATTAGAAAGACAAAAACAATACAGCCTTTGTGGGAAGCTTTTTCTTACTTTCTATTTTCTCTTTTTTATTTCCTTAGAATTTTATGCTGAAATTGAACTTTTTTTTTTTTTTTTTTTGTTCCAATTGAAATAAAGCATGTTAAAGCACAGAAGTCTTGTTTTCAAAGTTAGCTGAATTTTTACTGCCTTCTGATAAATCTCAAGAAGCCAGGAACAGTTATGGAAACACTGAGATGTTCCTGGCTACGTAATACAGTTTCTAGGCGCTGGACTCTGCATGCATGCACACAACTACTTTAAAATAAATGTAGTCAAGCAGAATAAAATTTTCTGAGAGAAAAAGTTGTGCTAAGCTTTTTAATAAAAAAAATTGGCTTGATTAAGGAATCAGATCACCCACTGCTGGAAGAGAAATTCTGCTGCAATATATGCTGCATCTTTGGTATCCACAGGCTGATATGAAACATTGCAACATGGAACTTTACTGACTGGGTAATGAAAAAAATATATGCATTGACACAATGAAATAAAGTTAAAAGATATTTATTCATTAATGAACTTGCATTCTTCAAAACCAAAATTTAAATCTTCCTGTTCAGAAGTCTTCAATATGTTCCCATTAAGTGTTTGAGTTACAAAGCTGCTTTCATACATGATTAACTCAACCCTTATTTATTAAAGCAATCTAGTCATATGCATAACATTTAGAAATGCTTAAAAGCCTTACTGAGTTGTGGCCCACCTATCTGATGTGAAGTTCTTTCTCATCACTATATTTCTATCAACTGGAAAAAGCTCTGTGTTTGTGCAGAGGTAATGCCTAGATAGAACATCACAACATGCCCCTAAATAACTATCACACCTTAAAATTAAGATGAAAATTAGCATTCAGCTTCACAAATTGCATTGCTTTGATTTTGTCAGCAGTTTTCCTTTCCCTTTGGTACTATTACCATTGCTGTATGTCAAGCATAATTTCAGATGAAATTTAGGTAGTTTTCTCACAGAATGCTGAAGTATTTTATTTGACTTCAGTATACCAGTTTGTTTGCATGGAGAAGGGCAATTTATTTGATTAAAGAATTGTACCATTAATGTTACATGAAACCAGCACACTTAGAAAAATATTTCTTTTTTCCCGGAAAAGAGAGATGTGTTTGTATTGTATCAGTTGCAAAACCTCACTCATTTGTGACATGGTGTGATGTCCTCTGTGGGCTGCAGGTGTCCATATGTCTCTGCTCCACCAGACCTCATGGGCTGCAGGGACACAGCTGCCTCATGATGATCTTCATCACAGGCTGCAGGGGAATCTCTGCTCTGACACCTGAAGCATCTCCTTTCCCTCCTTGTTCGCTGACCTGGGTCTCTGAAGAGCTGTCCCCCTCACATATTCCCTGTTCTCTCTTCTCTGGCTGCAATTTTCTCCTGCACAATAACCTTTTCTCCATCTCAAATTGTTATCCCAGAGGTTGATGGGATCACATCCACCCTTGCTGATGGACTTGGCTTTGTCCAGTGTCAGGTCCATCTTGTCTGATTCTGGCTCTATCAAACATAGCCTTCTCACAGACGCCACCACTCTAACCCCTTTGCTACCAAAACCTTACCACAGAAAAATCTTATCCAGCACCAAAGAGCCTAGAGGAACACCATGCATTATGCAGACAATATCCTTTTGCCATGAAAATTACTTAGAGCAGCAGCAAAGTCTATTGCTGAAACAGCTGATTTATTGTTGCTGTAGAAGTGTCCAGGGAAGAAACCTGGCTGCCCACCAAAACAGGCAAATTATCCTCCTTCCTGGCTGTATAGCAGCGGTTTTCTGTTTTACTTCCAAAGCTCTTTTCAACTCATCTCCATCACTCTCAGATTCTCCTCTTCATGATTATAAACTAGATCCTCAGGTCCACACTTCTTACTTTGTAAGCTTCCTCCATAGGACAGTCTTTGGAAGCAGCACTGTGGGAACAGCTCATATGCATACACAGGAAACACCTGTAATTGTCTAATTAATTACTGCAACAAAGCTCCCTTTTGAAGCATACACATGAAATAACTCCAATCACACTTTATTAGGTAAGTGAGTTTTTACCTCTCCTTTGTTGCTGGACAAATACTTCAGAGCATTTGATATGTGATAGCCTGATATAGGGAAGTGTTGGATTAGCTATACCTCTGGGACTACTTAAAAGCATAGGGTTTCAAGCATTCATTTAGATTACTTGTGCCTGAGGCTCTCACCCACACAGAAAAATTATCTATACCAACCATATCATCTCCATCTTATTAAAAGAGTTACTAGTGTAGCTGTCAATCAAAGACAACATCATGCCTCTGGCTGATTTACCAGTACAAGTTCTTTTGCTTTAAACTAGCCAAAGTTTTAAAAGACGAAATGGCATAGCAGTGTTCACTAGGGACACAATTAAAATAGAATTAATTTTTAATTATGTGCTTTTTTGGAACAGAAGAAATACAAGTATTTTCAAGTAAAAAATGTATAGCTTCGCTAACTGGCAAAGTTAATTAGAGTAAATTTTATGTTACTTCTTCAGGCCATTTTTAAATTAGCAACAACAATTATTTTCTGAACCCCTCTTCCAGTCCTGAGAGGAGTATATTTAATCATCAAGTGTCACATCTTCTGTCTTTATTTTTTCTTTCTGTTTGATAAATTTCCTAATTAGAAATTCAGTTTCATATTTACAGAACATAATTCTTACACAAGAAAGCCCATTGAAACCTTTCAAATTGCGTACAAAACAAACTGTGTCATCCATAGCATCATGGACCTGAATGCAAAGCAAAGGTTTAGTGTTTTAATAGGATAGAGAATATTCCTTGTGCTTGTGACATTTAATTCATACATTAAGCACTTGCAGTAAATTGACAGCAAATATTCAAAACCTTGAAAAAAGAATTTATCTTTTTTAGATAAATTAAGAGTGATTAATTTATCTAAATTAATCTCTCTTAAGAGAAAGATGTTAAGAGAGCATATCCTTCATTTGTCAAACTCTGATGTAACTATAACTTCTACCTGTTGTCCCCACATAATCTTTTGTGCTCCCAGATATACTTCCAGGTACCTTGTCTTCTTGAATTTTTTTATTTTATGTATTGATCATAGTATAGCAAGGCCTGTGGAAGTCAGAGAAGAGCTTTGATGTCTAGAGAGGAATTTCTATTCCTATCCAACATGACACAACATTTAGAAATTTCTATAAGTAAACATAGAATAATAGAATGCCTTGGGTTGGAAGATACCTTAAAGATAATTTAATTCTAACCCTCTGGCACTTACACCTTTCACTAGACCAGATGTTGCTCAGAGCCCCATCCAACCTGCACTTGAGTATTTTGGGGATGGGGCATCCACAAGTTCTCTGGGCAAATTGTCCAGTGCCTCACCACCCTCACAGTAATGAATTTTTGTCTAAATGCTTAATCCAAAGTACTACTCACTTTCAATTTAAAGCCATTGCCCTTTGTCCTGTCACTACATCTCTTGTAAATGGATTCTCTCTATCCTTCCTGTAGGCTCCTGTCAGGTACTGGGAGGCCACAGTTAGGTCACTCCAAAGCTTTCTCTCTTCCAGGCTGAAAAATCCCAATTCTCCCAGACTTTCCCCATTAGAGAGGTGCTCCAACTCTCTAACCACTGTGGTGGCCTCCCTTGGACTCATTCTAAAGTGGTCGATGTCCTTCCTGTGACTGGGCCCCAGAGCTGCATGCAGCACTCCAGGTGTCATCTGCAAATGTGCCAAGTGTGCACTCGTGCCCTTTGTCTGTGTCATTAATGAAGACATTAAAAAACACTGGTCCCAATGCTGACCCCTGAGGGACACCACTTGTCACTGATGGCCATGAGGACTCTGAGCCATTGACCTCTATCCTCTGGATGTGCTGTTCCAAACAACTTCTTATCCATCCAACAGCCCACCCATCAAATCCATCTCTCTCCAGTTTAGAGACAGGGATGTTGTGGAGGACCAATGTTGATCAAATGGTATTTCCATGCTGTGTGAGGCTAAATAAATTGGATGAAAATAAGAATTATTGCTTTACAGGAATTTAGGATGAGAATTTTCTGTATTCTGACTCTTCTATCTATAGTAAGACTATCTTAGTAAAGTAATTTAATTCAAAATAATATCTTCTAGTCCTTGAAATGAGAAATTATTTCTTCTGAAAAAATATATCTTTTTTTCAACAGTTTATATTAAAATGGACAAGGCTATCACAAAGAAATGACGTATCATATTAAGGTTCTCATAGAACAATAGAATTAAAGCAAAAAAAATTAGGAAAACATCCTTTAAAATTACTTGAAGAAAATTATTTTGCTCTTGTCCTAAAGTACTAGTGGGTTCCACAAGGGCCAAAAGCAAAGCAAACTGAATCCAGTGTAAGATTTTTCAATGCATTTAATGGTTTTTAAATTTAACTTTTCTGCAGAAACTCTTTTAGAGAATATCTAGGGGTTCTCCTTTATGGTAATACTGTCAGGAAAAAAATTCCCACTTCTCTCCATGAAAAAAGAAGCAAGAGTGATAATAGCAAATTGACCTACCAATTTTCAAGCAGCATTCATCCTTGTGCCATGTATGGAGCCTGAAAAGTTACAAATCAAAGTTCAATTTTGCAGTACAAAATTGAAAGTATAACATATTAAAATTCAGTATGATCATCACTTAAGAAGATATTTCCTTATTTAAGAAGACCTTTGCTTAAACTAGAGTGATTTTATTATTCTCTCTGTGCAAATAACACTACTCTTTCTATCATATATATGGTAGTTTTTAGATGATATACTTATGAAGGTAACAATAAATAAAGGACAGTCCCTGAACTACAGAAATCTTATAGCTTATAAGACAAATATATACAGTGCATATACAACATATTGCTGAATAATGAAACTCTTATTCATATTTAATACCAGCTTGATTTCAGTAGGGATCAGTAGGAGGTATTTTTTATCACAGACTGAATTAGTTGAGTGAAAGGAGTAGGAAGGAGGTGAAGAAGAAAAAGATACAGTTAGAGGTGAGTGTTTTTATTTATGCTGTTATTATATCTTATTTCACTTAAGTAATTAGGGAAAAATGCAAGGTGAGAATCCTTTTGCCTAATTTTGTTTGAAATTTTTATCATGGCTTCCCTCAGACGGTTAAGTAGCAGTGCTAGCTGCATGTTCCTCTGTTGGTCTTCACCTAATAACTTTTCAATCTATCAGTTCATTCAGCCAAATACTCCAAGGAGTGTTTTGGAAGGGTGGGACGGTTTCAGAGATGACCACATGCCCACCAGTTCTATGAATAAGTAACGCCTGAATGTCCCTTTAAGTGTCAAGAACCTAAGGCTACAGCACGAGTTCAATTCCTTGGAGATATGGTGGTATCCACTTTGCTGAGAAACCCTATAAACAACCCAGCTTTGGAGCAGGGGAAAATTGAGTTGAAACTCATCCTTCCTTGGCCATCAAAGTCAGCTCATCATAAATCATAGAGCGTGGAATTTATTGCCTATCTGTAAATGTCTACAGTGTAGACATGTACCTCCGAGCTAGTCATGCTTTTTATAGTCAGTGGGGAGTAAAAGGCACTGCAAAGGGACAATTCGTCTGACCTGCTTTAGACAGCTATTTTAAGATGAGATAAAGTGTGCCCCAGAAATGCCAGCCTCTCTCCATTGACTGCAAAGACAGTCTAAGGCAACTTACTCAAATATAGATGGTTTAAATCCCAAGGTTCTTATTCCTCAGCTACTTATCGAATTTCAACTCTGAAAATGTGCCTGACTATTTTTTGATGCAGTAAAGTTTCTGGAAAAAATAAGTCAATAGTGCATTCCTCACATAGGAACAAGCATGCTGATTTCCACTGCCTGTTGAGATGGTGCTGCATGTATGCATATGCACAAGCATGGGCAGTGTACAATTTTCTCTCTTGTGCCTTGGTTGTGTGACTGTGTCAGGAAGAATCTCAGCCTGCAGCATGTGCCAGCTACTGGAGCTAAAGTGAGGACTTAAAGGCCACAGCTCAAACTTGCAGGTAGGAGTTATTGCCTTTGATTTAGACTGCAAAGCCAGAAACCTTGCCAGGAGAGTAGAGTCCCCCAACAGCAGCAAAACTCTGGCAACTGTTCCCATATGGGGAGCTTGAGTCTAACCCGAGATGAAAGGGTTTGTGGCCAGATGCCTGCAGTCAGGCAACAGAAAGGAAGAATGCTCTGGCTCTGCATTGAAAGTGCGGGAGCTAAAGCTCTTGTTTCAGGGGGTGTAAGGGAGTTCTCAATGTCAGTGCACAGGAGTGATCTTTCAAATCCAGAAACACTGAAAGTATGTGCAGTATCTATTTGTTATATACAAATGTATTGTTCAATTCCATTTTGCATAAATATCTACACAATAAATTATCAGATATATTATAGTAATATTACCCAGAATCAGAGCTGGAAAATAATCTTAGTAGTTAGTACTATTTTTTTTCAAAAGCAGTATTAAAAAAAAAGTTAGTCTAATATGATTGCCTTACTTCAGTAAATAATATCTTGTTTGCTGTTGTTTGCCTGCATGAAGTCACAAAAAGAAAGTAATGAAATATCTGAAGAAATCTTTCTAAGTATTCTCTTAGTCTGTTCTAACACATAAAAGAATAGAAGTAAGTTGGCTTGGAAATCTATAATAAAAAAATATAATGCATATATAAATGCATATGTAAAATGATTGCAATTTAAAAATTTCTGCAATTCTGAATTGATTTCTCCATCCACTTTTCTTGATCTTCACGTTGGCTTTTATTTTACCCCAGTTACCTATTCATCCCTGCTTTATTAACTTTGCACCGTTTCTCTTCACTTCATCCTGCTTAGCTTCTCCCAGAATTCATGGGGATTATTTTTCCAAGGATCACAGACTTCAAGCTTCAAATTCTGAAGAGTTGTGATGTGACTGCTCTCATCCTATGTTTTTATTCCTGACAAGTGCCTTCCTCATTTAGATTAGAGAAAACACATACTATTTTGGGCTCTAACAGTGCCTTCTGCAGTTGAATGAGTGAATGTCTTTTTGGGGGGAGAGAAGCCCTTAGACACTGAAGTAATAGGTTTGACTGATAATGCCAATGGTATTAAAAACATTTACATCCAAGACTAAGCTGGAAGCTCATGTTCTTCAGCAAAATAAAAGTAATTAAAATGATTCTACGTACTTTGCCTGAGAAATATGTTTTTCACTGTTTGTCTTTATGCACATAAGACTCCACACTTGATAATTAATGATATGGTCTTGTTTCTAGCTGTAGTTAGAACTATAGCATAGAAATATAGCATTTTAACACCAGAATAGAAGAGTTTGAAACAGACACTTGAAAATTTTAATTGCGTTAAATCTCTGAGGACTATTTAGGAAGCTTCCACAACCTTTTAAAAGTTTCTTCTGTACATCCGAGTCAATTGTTTTTGAATATTCTCAATTTCTATATTCTCCCACCAAAATAATGTTGGGATTTCCAGCATGGCAAGAAGAGATAAAACTTCGAAAAGTTGGAAAAACATTCTCTGAAGGGCACATTTGGCTACTTCAAGAAATTATAGATGTACCAAATGTCACAAGATGGTGGAGTTTGCTACTTCACTGTTTCACATTATACATGAGAAAGGCTCCTGATATCTAAACCTAAACCTAATGACCTAATGGACAGTTTAAAGGAATTAAAATATTCTGTTTAATCCACGGTGATTTTTTATTTTAACATTTAAAATTGTAGTATTAGATAAATATCAAAACAATTGAAATTTGCCAATAATATTGGAAAAAAATTTGTTATGTCTGGAGCATTACTTCCCATAATCACTTAGAATGAAAGGTACTTTTTCAAGCTTTTTTTTTTCATGTAAGAGAGAGGAAGGAAAAGAAGCAGTACAAATATGTCATTATTAAAATTAGTTTCTAAACAATGCGTAGGTATTTTATTTACTGTAATAGGCAAGAAACAGCCTGTTCACAACAGGTGGTTGACTCTCTTTTACACATAAACACAGCTTCTCCAGCTACTTTGCTGTACTTCAGAAAAAAATGAAAAGATGAATATAGCCTCTATTAGGCAGAAACTCCAGGAAAATGGTAGTTACAGATCCAGAACTAGACTGGTGGAGTGTTAATGATTAGTTACTTTTTAGTGTGTATTACTTTGACAAAAAAAAATTTTATCCAGGATTAGTGGTTAAGGTAAGCAGCTGCTTTTTTTTTCTTTTGAAATGTTATTATAAACCAAATTTTATGTTATATAAAACCAAAGTCCAGAAGAACTGCAAATTAAGTAGGTTTTTGCTGTTGTAATTATATATTGCATTTCTCTAGCAAATGCTTGTGATAATAGATGCACTTGTAATTTTACAGGTGTTTAAGTTGAAATATAGAGTGCTGTAGCTGAAGAAGGTATAACAAAAGATATGAGCAATAAATGTGTTTGCTTCCAACATGCAAATGGTAACACTTTTTCCAATCACTATGTTCATTCAGCAGTTTTTCTGTGGACAAAAGACATTTTTACACAGACAAAAGAATAGCCATTGATCTGTTAGACAAAGAGTCTGTGGTTATGTGCTATCATGACCTTTATCTCCCATAGAATAGACGTGTTCCTCTCATGTAGGAAAAAGGAGGTTTTCTTTTCTTTTTTTTTTTTTGTACAATATATGCTGTAGTTTTTAAATCTCCGGTTCAGTGCCAGATTCCTGTTTGGGGAATGAGGGATGGCTTGCCATTTCTGCAGCTCTAACTTGCTTCCTCAGCAGATTTGGAAGCATCCACCAGCAGGATCATATTACCAGAGGTCACTGAAGAGGCTGCTCCTGACAGTATGTATTATAACAGAGAGTCATCACTGTTGCAGCTGTAATTTTTATTAACATTACTCACAACCTGTAAATGCCAAGAGTAATTCAGGTTCAAAACCTTTTCTCACTACCCTCCCCACAACTGTTTCCCTCATTTTCCTGCCAGCTTGCTTATCTCCAGGGTTTCTTTGAAATACTGACCTACTAAATTAGAACAACAAACACAAGTAGATTTATTTAACTTTGAAAGCCTTGTTGGCAGAGTCCTTTCATTTTGTTGTGAAGTAACTACTTCTGCATTTAAAGAGTACCTTAATATAATTATGTTCTGTTCATCCCTGTTTATCACAAGTAAAATTTTCTTTTTTATAAAATTCAGAGCTTTATTTCATTAATTCAGCTTTATTTTCATTACTCTACAGCATAATGAATGTTGTCTTAAGAGTTCAGTGTGTTTTTCTTCCCAGTGCTCAAAATGTATTCCTGTAAGCACTAAAATAAAGAAAAAAGGTTTTTTATATGTTCATATTTTCTTCCAAATTGCATGAAAAACTCTTGCTTTGCTAAGTGTATTTTCACTGGTCAGGAATGGCAAGGGGAAGTAGTATTCCTCAGGCACTTTGATCCTTGTCAGCTGCTAGTTCTGGCACCCTACTCCCAGTTTAACACTGTGTGATACTCCCAGTTGTCACTGGGTACATCCACATGGGTGCATCCCCCTCCAGAGCATCTCTGTCCTTCTGGGAAAAAAGGGCAGCAGACAGGATGGCAGAGAAGAGCAGGGCTATGAAGAACATAACACATTTGTTTGCACAGGTTAAGAAAGGACAAACACAAGGTACTGTATGCACTATGAATTTGATGAAGAAAATTTGGGAAGACATGTAGGTGCACTAATGCAGACCCAAACAACAGACTGATACCCTTCTAAAGAATTCAGCGACTTCACTGTGGTACTGTGAGAATGTTAATAAGCTGGCTAGTTTTTGGCAGATCAATGCATGGGAAAGAACAACTATACACATCATTTCCTGCTGCCTATGTGGAAATACTGAATGACATTAGTGAACTTTAAATCAATGACAGATTAAAGATAAACCTCACAGGTGAGACAGCAAACTATTCAGGATTAGTGGGCACTCAATGCCTCTCACCAATGGTGAATGACCAAATCCTAATTCAAAACAGAAAGTGCAAATAGCTAATTCAAGTTAAAGGAAAAAGGTGCTGTCTCTTAGATAACAAAGTATTTTTACTGATAATCTCTTAATTTTACATGACATTGTGTGAATTTAAGTATTTCTCTCATGATAGTAGATTTGCATTAGAGGAATATTACAGCACTAGAAAACCCAAATCTTGAGAAAAAAAGCAGACTGCTGGACTCAGTTCTAATAGCTGATTGCTAACTGAGAGCTTCTACTGTGAATGCTTTTTATTTTAAAATTATGGGATTTTTCCTAATTACTACTACTGCCACAGACACTTAATGTCTTTTTTTTGAGCACAAATGATTCCAGCCTTCATGATGGCACAACTTCTGTCTTTATCAAGTAAAATTAAGCTTTTCATGGCAGGTTTTAAAAATTACAACATAATATCAATTTTGACCAGGAAGTAATTAAAGTCTGATCTTTTGACTGCAATATAGCATTAAATTTCCTATAGCACAAAAATATTTATGGAAGGCATAAAAGGCAGGGGTAAACATGCAGCCTTTTGTCATTATTATTTAACTACTCTAGTTACTGAACCTGTCTGGTTCAATATCTGTAAATACTACACCATATGACCTACCTTGACCAATGCATTTTACAAGCTGGAGTCATCCATTAAACTTGTGAAATGACTTTGCCAATACAGCTTGTACAAAAAGCCAATAAGTAAAAGAAGGCTTCTCTCATGGGCTGTCTTAGCATTTCTTGCCATGATTAATAAAAGCAGTTTTTCCAGTTTGAATCTTCAAGAATCTGTCAACTAAACAGAAATAATGATGCTAATTGAAGGCAAAGATAAACTTGTATTTTATGTTTTCTGGAATTTATATGCAAAATATGTTCAATATGTGCCAGGGCGAGTCTGTTACTAAAAGACATGGGAAGATGACGATGGGAATACAGATATTATTGAAACTTAAGTAAAAATGCAAATATAGAATATTGTGGAAATATAGAATCTCTGTATGTTATAGCAGTAATGAATTTTCTTTGCCAAATAGGAAAAATAATGGTAGCCTCATCTTTTTAGTTTTCTATTCCAGCAGCTATGCCTCTATAAATGAGAAGTAGCTCAGACTAATAAAAAACTAGTGTGTCTTCAGAATTAATTTAACCAATATAATAGTCACTAATTATAAATAACAAATCAATTGAATACCACCAACTTGATTGCCTAAAATTGCCCAAGCAATTGGATTTTGTGTTACTCTCCATTTTGAAAAGTCTCCCATTAGTCTTTGGCAGCCTCAAAACTTTTTGAAAAGAGACATTTCATTAGTATTCAGTAGATGCAGCATTTGTAGGATGCTGTGGCCAGGATCTAGCTTCATTTAGACCTGTTGTAAGAAGAAGATTGGTCCTTTTTAAAAAATTGAGAATCATGCATGAGTAAAGAAGTTTAATAATTAGAACAGTCTCCAGAGGAATTATCCCTTCTAACCCAAAACATCCTATTTTTCTATGATCATACTTACTCTCTGCTAAAAATATTCCTTCTATTATTAATTATAAACTATTATATCCTAATCTAGAATTAAATTCTGCAATGTTTCCATTATTTATAATTTTCTGTGTCATCAGCTGCTCACCAGATTAAGAAGACTTCTTTTCTTTCTGGTAGTAATTATAATGTGAGAGCTTTTGTATTCATCAGACTTTTAAATGAGGTTATTAATACTGATATATCATTACATCTGTTAAATTATAATTTAATTTTTAGTTACTACACACATTTCTGCATTTTATACAATTGTATATGTACATGCTGATTACTGGAATTGTTTATATGACAGAGGCTAAGAATAATTCATTTTAGACAAGTAAACAGTTATTTTGCCATTCCTTTCAGTAGAATTAATACAGAGAGACTCTGAACTTTTTTGCTGTTGATGAGAGAACTCTTTCATTGCTGTTCCCTAGATTTAATATTTTAGAATTCAGTTCAAAACCTGTTGAAATCAATGGAGAAACTCCCACTGATCTCAAAGACTGTTATAGCAGGTCCTTTACAAATGGTATTACTATGTCTCTGTGTTTCTTAAGAAAAATAAAGCAGTTTTTTAGCACTATGGATATGAATGGTATGAAGGATAAAAAGCGACAGTCAATGGTAAGAAAGATGAACAGCTGATTCAAGTGAAATAGTCTGAGAAGATGCAGAATTTGGTTTTGGTGAGGAGAAAATAAATACAATTTTTTTTTACCCAAACATAAAAGCCCATTCAGCAAGGCTGGGACAAGGACAAAGAAGACATCAAGAAGCCTGGAGAAGGCTTTGACCATGATCCACCAAAGCACTTGCACAAGTGCTTGCCTTAAAACACCTGAATACTCCAATCTGAACCAATGGACTACTTCAGTTGAGATGTTTGGCTGTTTTCTGCCTGGGGGGATGAAGGAGGTAAGAATTTCGTGGTGTTCAGGATTATAGTCATGACTATGGCCAACCTCTGGTAACAGGTACAGCCTAAAAATTTCTAGATAATAATTTAGAAATCCTACACTTTTACTCTCTAAACCTGAATATTTAATCTGACATTTCACTTCATACAACACTGTGTTGAACTACTGAAATACCAAAACTGTATGTTCTGAAGAGGTGACTTTAGACAGGATTGATTTTCACTAACATAAGCCCTCTGACATCTAGTCTAGGTTAGTAGTAAAAGAGAAGCTTTATCGGAGAATTCATACCACCTATAATTATATTTTTAATGGAATTAATTATCCTTTCAGATTTAGTAAATGTTTTATAAAGGGGACTTACAGAAATAGCTTACTATTGTTTTTTCAGTCTGAAATTGGTGCACATGATGTAGCTGAACATACATTTACACCTTTAACAGTGGTTCCACTACCCCAGCTGATCCTGTAGTGAACTAAAAGTACTTTAAGCAATGAATTACCTTCTATGAGTATTTAATGAATCCCATTCATCCTTATTTACATGCATATAAACCCAAATGACTGTTTAATTAAGCGCCTTTATCTGCATGACATGTACAGAATTCCTCTGTCTTCTCATCATTAGATCCACAAATCAATTAATTCATATATATCCAATGAATCTCTGAGCGAGAATGGTATTCTGCTCATGTGTAAATTGATACTATTTTAAAAACATAGAGCTAGATAATAAATCAATTATTTAATTGCAAGGAAAAGAAAATTAAGTTGATGATTATAGGCCTGTGATAACAGAAATGTTCATGAATGAACAGAGCCTGAAGGCAGAAAAAATCTCTTTTTGGGATCAGTGCCATGAGAAAACATGATGAACAAAAACAATAAATGAGATAAATTAGGATCAAAATTCACCAATTGTAAATGTTAGGTAAGTTACTTGATAAACAATGGAATTATGCAATCATAATGCCTCTATTCAAAATATTTAGCTTACATAACATTCAAGATACTAAACTCAAATAATAATTATTTGTAGTAATTTAATTAAAATACTATAAATTACTAAATTTTCTTTATATAAACAGTTCCCTTGTTTTAAATAAGGTAATACATCTGTTTTTAAGGTTATGTTCTCTTACTCTGGTTTGTGTCATTGATGAAATGATCAACAACGAGTCAGCTGTTCTACTGTGCTCCTTCCCAAGCTCTTGCCCACCCACAGCCTACTCTCAGGTGGAACAAAGTGAGAAACAAGAAAAACACTGATGTCATGCAAGCACTGTTCAGTCGCAGATAGAATGCTGTTCTGTTGTCAACAGCATTTCAGTCACACATTCAAAACACTGTATGGGCTGCTGAGAAGAAAATTAACTCCTCCCACGCCAGACCTAGGATAGTGGGCACCCCTAAATAAAGTTGCTCTTGACAGGTAGGTGTCCTGTTTTTGCTCTGTTCTCTTGGTTGGTGTTATTGAAAAAGAAAAAAAAAAAGCAAAATAGTAGCCAGGTAAGATTATCTCATCTCCTAGGGAATTTCTAAAATTACAGTATAGTAGGTTAGCTGTGTGAGAAGACAAACTCATAGAATCATAGACTCATAGAATGGTTTGGGTTGGAAGGCACCTTAAAGATCATTTGGTTCCAAGCCCTCTGTCGTGGGCAGGGACACCTTCCACTAGACCAAGTTTCTCAGAGCTTCATCCAGCCTGGCCTTGAACGCCTCGGGATGGAGAATCCACAACCTTAATCAAGACTTAGAACAGTACAGAAATGAGAAATTAAGTAAAAGGAAGGTCTATGAATGAGAAATATCGAAAAAGAACAGTGAAAATATTTTAATTAGAGAAATTGTGACCAGAAAAGAAGTATTTTGATCAGTTATACAATGCTACGTAATTAATATCAGCTCAGGTTAGACAGTCTCCTAGGCAATTTACTCTAAAGTAAAATGTTGTCTTATAGGTATTGCAAAACAAAGTCACAAATAATTAATTGGCTATTGTTGTAACTAGTAACTAGGTCAAATAATTTCCAGTTAAGCTTTTAAAAAATAACATACTTAACATGATTGATGTGGTTTTTAAATTATAACTTTATAAAAAATAAAATGAAATTAACAAGCAGAGTAAAATTCACAAGCAATCTCATAAGCAGAAGGCAGTGAGGTTCCAGCCCTCAACCCTTGAATATATTTAATGCTAATCAAACCTTAATGATCCAAAGTTGCTTATTTATTTAAGTTATCTAGAAGCTCCAAAACTCTCATAGCATTTACTAGGAATAATGGTTCTTCAATCCTGTAATTTCTCTAAACATTTCTGCCTTTTCCAGCTGCATGATAAAATTAAACTTGCCAGTTATAATTCTGCAATTGGCTTAGCACTACTTGCTTATGTGAATGCCTGTTTGGGTGATATGTTTTTAAGAGAAGGTTGGTGGCTTCTTCAATATTTTAGTATGGAGACAAAACATGAATTGACAAGAATAATGAGGATATTGGAGTTTTCACCTTTTGTAGTTGTGGAATAAAGGTGATCTTGCAAATCCCATTCAAGTATAGTCTCATTTATTCTCACCAAACTGTCTTGTTAGAGAGCTTCTCTGTATGTTTTCTGACACACAAATAAAAGTTCAGTCAATGTGAGCTATGTATTTTTTCAATTAATTGACATGGAGACTTTTTTTACCTGCAAGAAAATACAGAGCTTTTTATCTTCATATGGGAAAAAAAATACAGTGTCTCTACTAGTCAATCTAACAAGAGACAAGGATTGAGAAACCTTGTTGAGTCTGTCTGCATGGGCTTTTGCAAACACCTGATGTGACCCTCATTTTTCACTCACTAGCACCAGAGTGTATAGTATTACTGTTGCTGAGCCTGAAACAATATGTTGAAACGCAATGGGTATTACTTAAAAATTATATTATGTATAGTTATTTCACATTTGTTTAAAAACAGTGAAGATAGCTTAAGACTTTGAGGGTTAAGATCTCACATTTTTGCTAAGAGAATTGGTTGATTGCACGTATTTTCCCTAAATATGAGTGATCCTTTAGTGGTGTGCAGCCCTATGGAAAAACTTGTATTCCATTCTCAAAGAGAGTATTTCCCAGTACAGAACACATAGTAATAAAAAGATTGGCTTACAACTACTTTTTTAAGAGAATTAAGTATAAATTTAAATTTCTTTTTCATTTGTTATTAACATACTGGTTTTTGCTTGCAATATCATTCAAGAGGTAGGGAAAAAACCCCACCAAAAATACTGAAGAAAAATGACAAGCAATGCTTTCTGGCCAGAATAGCTTCTTTTCCCCTGTTAGCACTTTTAAATTAATTTAAAGATAAAATAGGTGGAGAAAATCGTGTGACTCTTATTTAGACATATTTACAAAGAATTTTAGAATTTGTCCAGCTGGTGGTTTTGTCTGTGACTGTATGTAAAGATCTCCTGTCTTTTCTGCATTGTATTCTACAATGTTTACGAACAAAAAACTTCATTTCTAAAGTAAAGAAGTTGTAACATGAAATTCAAGTGATTGGATCACAAACTCTGTGAAGCAACTGTGATGAAAAGTTGCTGTGTCTTTTTTTTTTCCCCCAAATAGGAGGTAATTAAAAGGACCCTTCTTGCTTTAGAGTGCATCTTTTTTTTCTTACTAGGCTGTGAAATTGTTCAAGTATTATCCCCATAATGGCTGGCTGTGTCTTTTTGTTTTATTTTTCAAATTTGTCCAAAAAGGCTCAATTTTTAATTATCCTCTGGCTCACCTTAGATTAGCTGCCTTTCTCCATCAACTCAGACCAATACTCTAGCTTCTAGAGAAAAGAACATTGCTGGGGAGAGAAGAATCATTTATTCTGTGAGATATGGGGAAGTAAGTAACATTTTTTTCAGTGACTTTTATTGTTCATTCCTATAGTAATAGCAACGGTGGGGATTTGGTAAGTGCATTAAATTAGAATTGTTTGGCATTGGGATACTGCAGTAAAAAAGTTACCATTAAAGGAATTTCAAAAATTGGTTGACATATTTTGTACTTAACCATGAGTCTGGGTTTTATTACTATAGGTTATTAGAAGAGCAGCAACTGATATCCTGGTGTTTTACTGCTCACAGTCCCCTAAATGTAGCAAGCTTTCAAATATCAAATTTTTATTTGTAAGGAGGCTTGTTTCCAGCTCCTGGTCTCACTTTTCTGATTCATCATTTAGGTTAAGAAAGCAGAAAAAGATTTTTTTGAGTTGGCTGTCCTTAGAAGTGGAAGAAACTCCTGCAGGAAATGAGGTGTGCCCCTCACTGTCTAATACCATAAATGTGTTAAACAGACTTATGCTAAGGGATCTTTTCTCCTTGCTTCAGTTTTTACTTATGAGACTGTTGTATCACCCACCATCATGTAGTGTAATACTTTTGTTTCTATTTCTGTGTCCTCTCATCTCACTTCCAGAGAGAAGTGCTGAAATTCCTGTAGTAATTTGTTTTAGAGGTCAGCTCCTTTGATGGTAAGGATTACACTTTTTACCATGTGTGTATACAGTGCTTAGCTTAATGGAGTCTTAAAATAAACAGATGCACACAAACATTACAGCATCAAAAGTAATAACAGCCCATTGGGTTTCCACTAAGCTACATTCTCAGTAAGATATTTGAATCTATGGAAGATGAAGTCTTATTGCACCTGTTTCTGCTGATGTCCTTAGAAGAGTAATAAATGCGTTCCTTTTATTCAACAGTTGAGGAGATCACACTTGTTTTTGTTTTACTTTTGGACAGCTGATAGAGTACAGAATTTTCAGAAATGAATTCTGTATTATACTGAATGAATAGTGGAATCATTAAGATTGTAAAAGGCCTCAAAATCATTGAGTTCAACCTTTGATTAAATACCAACATGTCAACTAAACCATAGCATTTAGTGGCACGTCCAGTCATTTCTTGAATACCTCCAGGGTTGTTGACTCCACTGCCTCCCTGGGCAGCCCATTCCAATGCCTCACCACCCTTTAAGTGAAAAATGTTCCTGATGTCCAACCTGAACCTCCCCTGGTGCAGTTTGAGAACATTTCCTCTTGTCCTGTCACTGGTTGCCCAGGAGAAAAGGCCAACTCCCACTAAGCCACGGCCTCATTTCAGGTGATTGTGGAGAGTCCCCTGAGCCTCCTTTTCTACAGACTGAATGATGGCAACTCCCTCAACCACTTCTCATATGTCCCTCTAGACTTTTCCCCAGCTTTGTTGCCCTTCTCCAGACTTATTCCAGCACCTCAACGCCTTTCTTGCAGCGAGGGGCCAAATCTGGACGCAACACTTGAGGTGTGGCATCACCAGTGCCAAGCACAGAGTGAGCATTGCCATCCCCACACCAACTCAGTTACATCTGATTTAGACCAGAAATACAGATCTTCCCATCATGGCACATTAAAGTGGGTAGGCACATATATAATAATTACAGAACATTACTGTTGATTACTTTGAAAACTTCATGGTATAACTTATGCTCTCTTTGATAGTACGTGACTTACTTTTAAAAGAAAGTGGTAACCAACTTTCACACAGAGAGAAGCAATTTAAAAATCATTGCTTGTAGTGTATTAAAGAATGGCTTTTATTAACCCTAGAGAATACTTAGGTATTTATTCACAGAGCTGTATTTCCAGCTAATATTTAGTTGGTAGTCAGTAATGCAGCAATAAAATGAATTAGTTTTTCAAGTAAAAGAGCAGAATAGATGTTCACATTCTCCAGCAAAGCTATAATGCATCTTTATTTTCTGAGAAGAAAGCTTAAGGATATCACATAGGATTATACAAAGGATAGCTATTATGACTTACTAAATCAGTCCCCTAGACACATTAAAGATTTCCAGCAAAATACAATCTATTTGTTTTAAGTGAGAGAAAGCAATTACTGCTCCTTTGTGTGGGCAGTTTCAAGGCTGAAACTTTGGTCTTTTTTTAGTGCATTCCAAGTAAAACAAGATGAATTTAGTACAAATACACTGCTTGACATTTGGGTGTCCTGTGGCAAATGATGACCTCCAAGTTCAGACCTGCTGTCACTCCTGCCATGGGATGGACACTGAAGCAATGTATTCCAGCTCAGATGGGACTACTCTGAGACCAGATGCAGTTCTGTCGGGCTGAGTTGTCATGTTTGGTGTAACTTTGAAGCTTGAAGATTTTGAAAGGTCATTTTTAGTAGTACATTGATGTTCTGAAAGGTATTTCTGGTTTATGTTATCAATAACCTCAGAAAAGCTTGCAGTCCTGAAATAGCTATTTGCATACATGTGTCCAGCATTGATTCTACTAAGTGTCAGAAAGAAAAAAGTCAAGGCCATATATTAGTTCAGATGTTCTGCACTGGGAAAAATGTACTTAACTGCACTCTGTGGGAGACATCTTTTTGCAGAGTTTACTTCTTTGTCCTCCTTTCTCCACATTAAATTCTCCTTCTGTAAAAATATTGATTTTGAAATTTCACTTTAGTTGGAAATCACACTTTGGTTATAAAGGTTTTTTTTTTGGTTGTTTTTTAAGGAATGATTTTTGTAGACAGCAGACTACCAGTTGGTTCTTTAAAGGACACTAAAGGTTTTTAATTCCTCCCCTGATTGCAACTATTAGTATTGTTTTTAATAAAACACTGCAAAGCTAGTTGCTGCAATTATTTTTGCTTCCTTCATATGAGGTAATTTATGGATTATCTATGAAATCACATGGCCAGTGGCCAGGTGAGACTACATTAAAAGGGTGAAGGAGGGGGAAATGCACCAAGAAAACATTTCTTCCAGAATGGCAGATGTGATGCTTCCTGAATGATGAAAAATTACTGTAAAATATAGTGCCAGTTAAAAGCCCAAAATTGATTTAAAATCAAAATCACCTTGATTTACAGCTTGGGGAACCACAGTACTTGAGAAGGTTTCTGATAAGATTGTCAAATATTGAACATTTTCATTTTAAACTAAATGTCTCAAGTACAAAAGACCTTGATAGAAAATACAGAAATGTATTTGTCTAAGCAGGAAAATCTGTCTGTCAATGAAATGAGAAATGAAAATTGTCAGGAAACATAAACTTGACAACTTCTTTTTTGACCTGTCTTTTTGGTGACAGCCAAAAAATGCTGTCTGGACTCAGCTGACAGAAATAAGACGAAAGTATATCCATGAGAAAGTCAAGAGATATCCTGAACTTAATGTGAATCATAGTGTAATTGTGAGAATGATTATTCTCTTTGGCGGCAAGAACTTCTATATGTCCATGGATTACTTACATGTCTCTTCAATTATTTGATAAGGGAAATTTTACTTGAAACAAAAAATACTAATTCCTTACAGCACCCAAAAGCAACTATTTTATGCTAATACATAGTGTCTACTGATTTTTTGCTTTATATCCACTTCCTACATTGTAAGTATTCTTAGAGTAACACCCTGTTGAGATGCTTTTGCACTTCGTGAAGAGGAACCTCTATATATCCCTTGAAGAAATTCCGAGAGTTATTCAAAGTAAGCCTACCTTTAGTTTACCAAAATTCTCTCATTGATTTAATTATTCTGCTGTGCAAATTCCTGATTAAGAATTTCTTGTGAATGGAAAAAAGGATTTGAATATAAATTGGAAATAGATAAATGAAATTGGAATATATATGTGTGCAGCAATACATTTTTTCCAGTCTCCTGAGGAAATGATGGGTTAAGCTTACTGGAGATATTTGAAAATCTAAAATAGTTAGCTTTACCGACTAACAGAAATGAAAGTTCTAGAGGGTAAAATGCAAATGTTTGATGAAGGATAGCAATTAGCTCTACTGTGTATGAATATTGTTTAGCATGGAGAGTTCAAAGAAAATCATTGAACATTCCATATTTGGCCTATCACATGGAAAAGATTCAACACAGGATTGAGGGCTGTATTATGACAGGAATTCATGGCATGGCATGGCATGGCATGGCATGGCATGGTATGGTATGGTGTGGTATGGTGTGGTATGGTGTGGTGTGGTGTGGTGTGGTTGGTATGGTATGGTATGGTATGGTATGGTATAGTGTGGTGTGGTGTGGTGTGGTGTGGTGTGGTTGGCATGGTATGGTGTGGTGTGGTGTGGTGTGGTTGGTATGGTATGGTGTGGTATGACATAATAGGTAGGTATGAAAAATTGACCCCAATTTTCTAAGAAGCCTTCTCCACCTAAGGAACTGCATTACAGTTTAAAAGTGCAATATTAAAGAACCACTATGAAGCTGAAAATTTAAGTATTAGAAAAAGTATAAATCTATTAAAAATGTGGAGCTAGAAAAAGAAACTTTTACCATATTTTTGTTGTTGTTCTAAAACTGAAACTAAGGCCTATGCAATATAATTTATAATGTAGGCTTGATTTTGCTGGTATGGGCAGTATCAGACCACACCTGTGCTCTTTCAGTCATTTAGTCTATTCTCCTTAAAAGCCATGAAAATAGTGTAGATAAGATCTTACCTACAAATATTTCTGGTATTTTATGCTAATTACTTTATTCCCATAGACAACCTCTTCACTGGCAATCCATAAATAAGAAACATACAATATTAAAGTGGGTGGTTTTCTTTAATTAAAAAAATTCTCTTGAGTTAGGGTATTAAAAGAGAAGAACTGCTTTTAGGTAGCTTGAAGCTATAAAGGGCTCTGAACATCTGATAATTTTCTTTAACGGGAAAGCTATGGCAGATACATAATAGGGTGACAGAAAACCACCTTTACCATGGTGAGAGGGAGTTAATAGTAGCTTAGAGTCTGATGATTCTATGATTTGTTCTGGAGCTTCCTTGTCAGTATGCAATACAACATGAAAAATCAAAAAGGCGCTCAATATAAACCAAAGAGAGGAGTCTGATAGAATTGTTTTACAATAAAATATTAACAATATTTCTAATCTTGGCACATTGCTGAGTCAGCGTGACACAGGTCTAGTAATTTGAATTTCTTCTTACTCTAAAGCCAAATATTCTAAAGCAAATATTCATATTTCATATGTATATAAGAACCTCCCTATTCTATGCAAATAGCAAGACATAATTTACAGCACGATTGAAGACAATTTATCAGTATTACATAGAATGCTTTAAACCTACTGATATTTCTGTTAGATTTAGAAGGTATTTTGGCTCTTTGCTTTTCTTCCATAAAATAAATATTATTCTTCTGGTATTTTCTCTTAGTTTTTTGTATCCTGACACTCTTGTTTTCTTCTTCTTTTAATCTTCAGCCTAATTAAATTAAATATTACCATGCTTGAATTATTATCAGGACATGGAAAACGTAATTTAGAACCACAGTTAGAGGTGTTGATAAACAATGGGGATTTTAACTTTAATAAGAAATACTTATTTAGGAGCAGTAACCTTTTCATACTAGTGAAGACTTCCAAAGAAATTATTTTCACTCATGCTCAAACCTTATTCTGCTGAACATATACAGCTTTGTAACTCCAAAACATTCTGAATAGCCAAATTTTTCTTTTCAAGCCCACACATTTCACATGCTTAATGATTCATTTGTTCCTACGTTATTTGTTTTGGTAGTGGACCTGCCATCTGATTCAGCCTGGTAGGTCTTGGCTGCCAAATCATTCCACATTTGATTGTTGACTTGTTGCACGTCAGGTCCTATGCTCTTTCTTGTTCTCCCACCTAGGATTTCTCCAGACTATTGCATCTTTCCTGCATGATTTCCTGCTGTGAGGAAGTGTGCTAGGCTCTAGCTGGGGGTATGCTTTGGTGACTATTTGCTACAAAACTGTGTGGAATTAGAATTCTCATATGAAGGAAACTGGACTCTGCCAAACTCTTGGGTTATGACAATCTGCCAAAGAGGGGAAACATCACCACTGAATTTGCGAGAAGTGAAAAGCATATCCACTTTCACATGAAAATTTTTTTGAAAATTATGTATGTTAAAATGAAGAGATGTCAAAATATATGTGTGAGGAGCTGTGTTCATTTTTATTCTTTTGAAACAATTTTGATGGTTTATTTCATTTTTTATTTTGGATTTTTAAGAAAGACCTGCCCTTGCAAGTTACCTATGGCAGCAGATTCCTGACCTCATGGAGACACAACATCAGCAGAAGTCTGCCCAGTCAATTTACTGCAGAAAGGCTCATCATCATCATAAAATCTTCAAGCCAAGATTTGTGCTTTTTACTTTCTTTAATAAAGAACTAAGCATATAAATTGTTCAGAATAAATAATAATGTCAATAACTGCAGAAAACTTTCATGAACAAATCCTGCCTTTCTGTTTTTAGAAGTGTCATAGCTGGCACAATGTTATAGGTAGTAAAGTTTTCATTGAACATGCTAATCTGAGCAGACCATGTTCAGAAGGAATAGATTGTCTTTAAATATTGACAATACTTTGTCTAGTATTGTCTTTACCATACATTAAGCAAGCATTCTCTTTTCCTCCTTATCTCTTTAATATCACACAGATTGCTGAAATAAATGCCAAATGTGCTTCTATTACATCTCATTTACATCTATTCTTGACAGATTTCTTCTCACTGTTTTCAGAATGATAATGTAATGTAATGAAAATTGCATGAGTCATGAGAAACTGGGAGAGAAGATAAAGGCAAAATGATAAAGTAAAGAAAAATGGAAAAAAGTAGGGAGGGGAAGTGGGGTTTTGGTTAGAGATATTAAAAGATACATAAAAGTTCAAAATTTATCCAAATAAGATACAATAAAGTAGATGACCTAAAGCCATGAAGAGGGTTATTTATTTTTGTTCATCTGTTTATCTGTACATGGAGTTGATAGTTAAACAAATCCTCAGCAAGCAGAGATGAATGTCTGCTCTTTGATGGCAGGTGTCTGTGCTGCTCTGTTCAGAAAAGACACGGCTGCACACTTGTTAGTATTTGACTGTGCTGGCATACAGCAAGCAGCAGGAATAACAGCAAAACAGTTTGTTCACATCTGGGATTAATTTAAACTATTGAGGGAGTAATCAAAATCAGTGCAGATATTCAGAAAGATACTTCACCATCTTTTTCTCATATAGAACTAAAAAAAAAAAACCTCATAAAATTCAAAAGGTGTACAAAGTGGATGAATAAATTTAATTTTTTTTCAGGACAAAAAAAAAATTCATTTTTTTGTCTTGGGTGCTGCTCTGGTTTGTGGGAACTTTCTTAAAAGCAATGACAAAATACTCCACAGCCAAAAGTATCTATTTTCTCTTATGCTAAGTATCTTTCAAGTGCCATGCCAACAGCCTCAGTGGAACTGCAGTTGCCTCTGGTGTCAAACTAAGGTAAGATTGGCCAGACCTGAACAATCCAGAAGGCTTGCAACTTGCCTTTGATGGGGACTGACAGCAGATAACTTGCAAAGAATGAGTACAGAGAACAGAAAACGTGTCTTGGGGCTTTACTGAACACCAGAAATGCTGAGTTGTTTTTCCACAAATTAATCTGTGCTACCATTAGGTGCTACCATTGGGCTGGAGTCTGATTCAAACTATGTTGGGAGATTTCTTGATAAGCCACAACCAGAGTACTAAGCAGTTTTGTATCTTGGTCCATTAAAAAAAAAAAAAAAAAAAAAAAAAAGCAGATACAACAGTGTTGTATTTTTCCCAGATTGCATGGATGTGGAAATCTTATCTCCGTTTAGTCTTCTGAAAAATGTTAATTTTTCAGAATTCTTCTTTCCACAGATCTCTTAGTAATTTAAGTTTATCTACCCCTTACTATTAACTGAATATCACACTAAGTACTGTGATTCACATATGGCAAAAAAACTGGTTTGGTGTTCCTCAGGTCCATTTTATTTCTATTTATTCAAAGGCCATTGGGCTTTTCTTTAAAACCCTAATTTCAGTATTTCGTAAATCTTTCTTTTTACTGAGAGATCTTAAAATTTTCATGAAAATAAACTCCAAGCCATTTCTTTCTGGGGACCATTGGTATTTTAAAGAAGTAATTTGTGTCTTTAACCTCATCCTGTGAAATCTAATCCAACAGAGCAGTGAAATCCTTAACTAGAAATCCAGAGAGCTGGATGCTATCCAAACAAGTCAAAATCTAGAGCACATCAATATTTTTTCTATTGAATGCTTTCTGCAAATCAAGGGAATCAAGGGAATATATTTAGGTTTTGGGGTGTAATTGCATTTGACTTACTGGGTTATTATTACATCTTAATAGCTTAGTTACTTGCCAAAAAATTTTTTATAAACAGTTGCAGAATTCAGGGATATATGCAGATCTGATGTTTTTAAGTATAGGCTTCCAAGATCATCTACCACAGTGAATCATCTTTATTAATGGCTGCATTTCTTGTCTGCCTCCTTTGCAAATCAGATGAATCCTACTGAGAGTGCCAAATGTGTATGTTAAATTGCATTCTTTCTTCTCCATATGTGCCCAGCACTGATGCTGCTGCATGGGATCCTTGATCAGTAGGAATGACTATCTGTAGATAAGCCATGCTGCTGAAGTATGAAAAATATCTAGTGCAGTTTTGCTAGGATTATTTCCAGAATGACATCACTTCTGACATTGACCATGTAAATCCTGATGGTTGAGTTTATACTGTTGTTGACTTGTTTGCAGACACTATAATAATAATTTAAAAAATCAAGTTAAACCTAGCAAAAGTTACAAGACCAGATTAATATTCTTTTTGCAGTATCATGACATAGGAAAGAAAAAAATAGATATTCAGTTATGGTCTGAAGATACTGGAGTTACTAGAAATTGTGTTTTAGCAGTATTTCATTAATAAGGCACCAAACAGTTCAATGATACAGATGATAGAACAGTCTCCCATTCTAATTTTAGCCTTAAAATATTATAGTCATAAAACCTGTCATAGTTAATTCCAAAGCTGAATCACAGATAGCAAAGACAAAAAGGAGTTCAGAAGAATGGAATCTTCTGGTTTTCTCTTGATGACTATTGTGGGTACTGCATTTATGAGGATAGTTTCACTTTTTTTCCCCTCAAGAATGACAGGTTTTCCTTTCTCTGATCTGATGTTTTCTCTTATTTCTAATTACTGTGTCCCAGATTAAAATGAATTTGGTCCCAAGTGAACAAAGTGAACTTGGATCAAATGGTATAAATATTTGATCCAGAACTGCAACTCTCCCCATACTTTTTGCTGACATATAACTGGAACTAAACAGGAACATTTTCAGTCACAGATGATGTTAGAACTAAAGAGATATTATTCTAGTTTAACTTGTTCAGTATTTTTCTGACAACTAGTGCTCAAGTTTATTTACGTGAACACAGTTTATACAAGATAAGTAAATGACAAAGCTACAGCCAAAGCTGTAAAACAAGTTACTGGGAAGTCACATGTTGTGAGTTCAAAGTCATGTGTTGTGGGTTCATAACACATCAGCAATGACACATGATTTACAGGGTTTTGCAGCAGAGAAACACTGAGGTAGTTTGATATCAAGCAGGTAAGTTGCTTCATGCTCATTGTAGTGCTGGGTCATGGGCCTAGCACGGCTATTTTGTGGGATGGCATCCTCAGAAACACCACTCTGAGCGCTGCTGTGGCACAGCTGACAGCACTAGCTCACAGTACAGCTCCCCTGAGAGCTGTCTGTTGCCTGCTTCCTCAAGCACCATTCCAACAGCTCAACAGCTTCTTGATAGTAACATGGAAAAGCTAGGGAAATGCCTCTCTGGAATGAAAGCCATTAAGGCATTTTGCTTTCTAAAGTTCTATTTTGTTTTTCTTCTCCTATGGTAAATTCAATATCTAACACAGTGTCATTGAGTGTTGGATGCTGTCTTACAGAAAAGAATCCAGCCCCTCAAACCCTAGGGCAGTAAACTGAGAGAGGATGTTTCTTAGGAAGGGGGACTGTCATCTTTAAAGAGAGATGTTTATTGCCTGTGTTGCTAAGTAACCTGAAATCATTACATCTTCTTAGTACTACCTTGAGTAGAGGATAAAGAAAACTGTTTTCTTAGCAAAGTTCTGTATGAGACAAGGACATCCTGATAAAATCCATGGTTGGGTGGAAAGGATAATACTGACTGTGATAGGAGATTTTAATTTTAAAAGCAGCTCTATGGATGATGGTGGTAACTACTTTCCTGTGACTTATAGTAAAAGCAGAAACATCAATCACTTGATGAAATAACTCCCTGTACTTTCATTTTCCTATTTATTCAGTAGTATTTTGCAGTTATAATACATCAACAAATCAAAACAGCCTTTGTGGTTGCCACTGCAATTTGGGGAGGGTCTACAAAAACCCAAATTTTCTTATGATGTTCTAATTTATACTGTCTTTACTGAAGAATTTATTTACAAGAAATTTATGACCAGAATAACTCCTAAGTAGTACAGGTTACTATGATTATGTGTAAATTAACAGGAACAACGAAGATGTTTCATCAGTCTCGGCTTCATCAAAGAAAGAATTCCTGGAAATAAGAAAAATAAGTAGAAGAATTTTAAGCAGCCTTTCATGTTAGTACAGAAACAGATAATTTGAAGGTGGTTTCATGTTTCATAATATCCTTTAAAACAACTGATTTTTCAAAATAATTTTTGCTTGCTCACATTTCTCTACTTGACTTTAAATTGGATTTTTGTTACTTAAATGTGAACAGTGATGCACTCTAGTTAAAAATGAAACTTCTCGGTTACATATTTTTAACAACAGAATACAAATAAATCCAATATTCTAGAGTTTTGTCACTGCAGGATTTTGATAAATGTTGAACCATACCAGGAACAAAACCTTAGACTGGAAATTAACATTTTGGGGGGAAGATTTGAACCAGGCCTTTATGATTGTCGGTGCTCAGCAAATTCTAACAAGCATAAGACAAAGCCACCATCCATTTTAAAAAAAGCACAACCTGAAGCTCCTGGGAAAAGGTGAGAGGATCTGATCTGACCAAGGTCACGAAGGTGAATTCAGAAAAAGGAGTAATGAGCTGAGGAAAAGCCAGACAGTGCTTTTCAAGAGACACCTAGCAATGAAGGAGAACTGAAGACCCCATTCATCCCATCATGTATGAGTTTAAACAACCTTCACTTACTCTAAGGGAGAAATTAAAAGAGTTGTGACTACAAGTATTATATTACAACATCCTTGGGTTTGGTCACTTTAGAAAAAGAAAATAAAAGATGACAAGAGAAACCATTCACTTACATTTTAGTCAAGACAATGTATGTGAATATATGAAAATATATTTATTTACCTCAGTGGGGAAAATATTGTGGGACATTTTTGATGCCAAATAATTTTTATGCTTTATTAATGAGTAATGTCTGATAGAGAGCCCTAGACAAATTTATACCTTTATAACCATACTTCAAGAGTTTTCCTTAAACCACCACCTTAGCTGTGCTTACTTTGTCAGTAAACGTACAACTGGTTTGCATAAATTAGCTTTTATGTAAAGCATGACCAGAAAACCATGAGAAGTAGAATGAACCATGATTGTTTGGTTAAAGATTAACTACTATAGCTAGTATCCACAGAATGACAATGGTGTAGCTGGAACAGGAGACAAGTTAAGTTGTTCAAGTGCATTTCCCTCACATGCATGGCAGTGACTTAACAGGCAAGAAAGGGAAAAAAATATTTGTCAGTGAGGAGAATAAAAAAATTACATTTGTACTCAATGTAAGTAATGAACTATGGTTAAAGCACATATCTACAATGATGTACAGTTTGTGTAAGGGCTAAGGTAAGTAACTAAAAATAAGGACTGAGAACCTGAAGTTGGTACTTTTGGACATCCAACTCCTGAAGCAGGAAAATAGTAAACACAAAAATTAGGCTGTCCTCAGATGCTTTAAAGGCAGATATTGGATTTTTTTTTTCAAATAGCACAAACAAACGTCTTATATTTGATAACATAAGCTAAGTATCAGTATGGTCCCACATAGAAAGAAACTTCAAAAGTAATATGTGGATATAAAAAGATTCTTTCTTGAAATATGTTGAAATGCACTGCACAGTAGTTATAGCTACCAAAAGGAAGTTGGAGTATCCTCTTTCCCATGAATACAAATTTTATTTCTCTGTATAACTTATGATTTGTTATACATATTTCCAGATATTTTCAGGTATTAATTTCAGTGCACTTTGCTGATTGCAGCTGCTGACTGAAATATTTATCAAATTTTAATAGAGTACAGGGCAGAGCTAGGCAATCAATGTATTGATCTGATTTTTTAAAAGACTACTTCTAGGTAAAATGTGGACTATATTAGCCAGAGTAGAAGTGTCAGAGGGCATGAAGGATTTTAAACCACAACAGAGAAAGTGTATTTCCAGACTCTCTCCCCGCCAGCTAGGGAGCTTTCCAAGGTAGATATTTGTTTACAAGTAGGATAAAAATTCAGAAAATGTGATAGAAGACACATCACCTCTGTTTGGACCTGAAAAATGTGAGAGTAGGGTAACTTGCAGACTAGATTTATTTGAATTAGCTCTGGCCTACCTACTAGCAATATCTGTCTGGAGGGTTTAATTCAGGATGTGTGAATTTAAGTGACTTGCATTAAAGATTAGTTTCATGGCAACAATCAGAGACTGGATAAGGGTTCACATTTGATACAAGCATCACTAATGAATTAAAGGCATTAATCTTTTTTGTATGGCTGAGTAGCATGTGACTGGGAGACTAGTAAGTTTTATATTAAATGTATGATTTTATGTACTTAAACTATGACTTATTTGAACACAGTCCTCCCAGGAAGAAGATAATGGTTTTTCCTCACAGAAAGCTAATCACTGGAGAATAGTTTAGTTAAGGACTAAGTCAGTCAATAGGTGAAGACAGCCAGATCCCCAATTTTGCATTGTCAGAACAAATGATTTTAACTTCTTCCAGAAGTAGTTCTTGTGTTTCAAGGGAAAACAGGGGTCAAAGCAACAGTGCAAGCCATGCCAGAGGTCAACTGGATATATTTTGTCAGTCTACTAAGGACCTGTGTTTCAGTACCTGGAGAAATATTTCACAGAAATGTAGCAGGAAAGGTATAACAAACTTTGCTTGGGGAAGGATGTCTGTCACCAACAATCTCAGTTTTAGGAAGAAAAGTGCTGGAGCAAGGACGTGAGAAGATCAAGGCTCTTTAGGCAGCTGAAGTCTGAGCTGAGTTCTCAGTGGGAAAGTCTTAGCCAAACATTCTGAACACAATATTTGTTACCTCATTAGCTTCAAAAATCTTTTTGTTTAACTTCCCCTAGTAAGTGAAATTTTATTTTGGTTTTATTATCAATATTATTCCTATGGAGAATCCCTAGGGGAATTATATCTTCTATATTATTTCACTAGTACTCCTAAATGGATAATATTCCTTTATATATTTCCCCCTCCACTGTACTTACAAGTTTTCTTAGTTAATTATTACCTGCTAACAGTGATTAGTATGCTGTCTTTTCTCCTCTTTGAGCATAAGCATAGAATCATTGAATCAGAATGGACCTATTACAAATTTCAGAGGTACACGAGAGCTCATCTAAAACAGTGTTCTTTCATTTAAAATTACCTTACATCAACTGTCTTTGAACCACTACTCATATTACAGTATAATTTTTTGGTGTTTTAGTGGTTTTGGTTCATCAATCTGAGTTTCCTGGCCAATGAACTAATTAAATGTAGTAGGTCTAATGCTAGTCAAATCCCAGTGCACCTACTAGAACTATTTACTTATTTTCTGCTGCGAGATTAAGAATTAGGAGGAGAGCAAAGCAGGCTCAAACTTCAAAGGCTATACAGAAAAATTTATTCACAGAATTAAAAGAAAAATAATAAGAAATCAGAAGAAACTTTCAGAACACTTCTCCTCCCCCCACGCCCTCTTTTCTTTCCCACTGACAATGTAAACAGACAAAACCTGGGACTTTCAGTCATTTTACCACCTCTAAAAGAGTCTTTCTTCAGTTCACCTGGGGAGTGGAGTCTCTCTTGCCATGCCATGGAGACTTCTCCACAAGAAACAGTTCTCTCACGGCTTCAATGTCACAGCAAATCACCCACCCAGGAAAAGAAAATCTGTTCAGTGTAAAAGTCCCTCCCATGCCTTTCAGCCTTCCCATAGCTGCTTTCATGTGCCATATCAACTTATGGGGTACTATTTTAAGGATGAGCTGTTTAAAAGCAAAGGTTCTCTTTATCTATCTCTGTGATCATCTTCATCTCTGGGAACAGAGGTTTTCTTCTTCTTCCCTAGAGCAAAGGGTATTCATCACATCTGTCTCTGTTCAAGCTTCTCATTTGGATCACAGTTTCTTCAACATCTGATTACTGCAGCATCAGTGCCTTTGCTCATGTCTACAGTTTGAATGCTCCACCCCCCATGCTTTCCATGAATTACAGAGATATTCTAGTGTACCATTGTCCATCACCATGGCCTTACAATAGAATTTCAGCCCAGGACTAAGGCATCTCATTCTCCTCCCATCTGGGATTTCACTCCTTCTTTACTGACCTTGATGTCTTCATGTTGCTTCTCTATAGGTCTTCACCTTTTCCTTTTCTCTCACTTGAGAGAGGATTGATGTCTGCAAGTTTCATCTGTGCAGTAAAAGAGTTAATATCTCACCTGGGCCTTCAGATGGCCGTGTGATCTCTGTCGGGCACTGGCCAGAGCTGTTTATGGTGGAGGATTCTCCAGCAGCTGCGCTGGGGGAGGTGGGGAGCGGCGAAGACCTCAGCAGCCGGGTTAGGGCTGAGCAGCAGCACGCTGTGGGCCGATGGCTTCCTTTCCCTTCCCCCTGACTGGCAGCTGCAGGCAAAACTCGGCAGGAGCAGAATTTCAGCCATGTTGCACCCAGCCCGGGGCTTAGGGGAGCCGGCCTGCCCCAAGCAGCGCTGCAGCAGAGCAGGGCCTGGCCCTGCCCGGCCTCACTGGGCTGCGGGGCATGGCCTGGCCAGCCCGGTTACCTATTGCAAAGCTGGAAGCAAGAGGGGTTTTCCTGGGCTTTTTCATTTTAAAATGTGAATGTCACAGAGGTGTGTTCAGCTCTTTAATTGGCTTATCAGCATGCCTGTTCTCAGAGCGAGCCAGCAATTGGTTTTCCCAGACATGGAGGAAGCTCTTAGCAGCTTCTCTCAAAAAATCACTTTCATGGCTGGCTCCTTCACTCCCCACCAAAAATCAAATAAAGCAAAACCAGCACATAAGGGAGCCATGTTGTAGCAATTCTGTGTTCCCCTTGGCATGCCTTTTGTAGCTCCAGACTCCCTGGAGCTCTGGGTTTTGTGGTTTTCTGAAGCCTCACCCTAGGTGCAACCCCAACCCAGAGGTAACTGCCCTTGTTAAGGAATTACAAAGTCTTTCTCCTTCTCTAATCAGTATTTTCCTATTGATTAAATATACTGAATAAATATAAATAAATAAATAATATTTATAAATAAATAAATTCATTTATTTATATTTATTCAATAAATAAATTTATTGATTAAATATAAAGAAACAATATAAATATATTAAATAAATTCTATTGATTATATATAAATATGCTATTATAAAATTAAATTATATTATTGTAAAATTATAAATTAAAATTTATTAGACATAAATATAAAAATCTCACTGCAAATTCCACTACATCCTAGTTTTACCACATCAAATGCTTCTGTGATATTTGACTATGTGTTTTAAGCCAAAGGCATTTTTCCAGCATCTGTCACTTATTTTCTTGTGGTGTTCAATTTATGTTCATCAATGTAAGCTGTGAGTACTTTTACCTTTAGGTGAGTGTAATGCAAATCAAGGTTGCTCACCTAGTTGAAACTGATGTTTTTAACTGATGTTAAAAACTCTGTTTTGTTATTTTGAAGTTTATGTTTGTCCATACAAACTTTGTAGAATAGTATATATGTAGTATATATGGTGCATGTATAGTGCATCCTTCCCCTTCAAACCCTCTGAAGGCCACAAGGCCATGCTTAAATCCTGGTAAAAGCACTATCAAAACTTCTGTCATAATGGTATGAAGCAAACACAAATAATTCAAGTCTAAGTGATGCAATTATTTGCTTCCAGCTATAAGGTTCCAGTTCTATAAGTCTTCCTACGATGTTGAAATCAAAGGTTTTAACTGTGGTTAGAAAATCTGTTAGACCAAGCATGTCTCTACTCATTTATTTGTATACACACTTGCTATTCACATAATATGGCTGCCAACCACACAAATAAATATAGATATATTTTACTTATTTTCAAAGAAAACAAATATGAAATGTTTCTTTATTTTAAAAAAAAGTTTGTTTTTCCATTACCGAATTGATTTTGTATTTACTACTTGTAACGAGCATTTTTATTTGTTTGTCATCTCTGGATATTGTAACAGTGGTGCATTTCCAAATGTGTATTTGATACCACTCTTCCATTAACTTTATAGCTGATGATAAGAAACTTTGATGTTTCAGCATGTGGAAGCAAAGCCAGGGGATGCTAGCAGCAGTGAAGAATATGTTCAGAGGCTCTATACTGCCTAAGTTACCATAGCAAGGAGAGAATGGTAGAAAACATCAGTGTGTTCCTGATGTTTGTTTCATGAAATTGAAGAGGTGGCAGACTGTTCAAAGGGGAAGTTTCTGTCATTCTGAAGCATGCAGGCATCCCACATAGTAAGACTGACTAGTGTTCATGAAGATTCCATGGTGATGGATGAGATCTTGCAGCATTATGGAATAAAATTCTCTCTGACTAATATTCCTAAACCCTATACAGTGAACTACACTTTGATATGTGCATCAGAAGCACATTTGGGCAGGTCATTCTTCCTGAAGACCACTGTGCTTTGCAAGACTTGCAAGGGGCAGCCATTTTGTGGGAACCTGACTGCATGGAAATTTGTACATAGTGCATTATAAAGGATTTGCATATGCTGAAATATGGCATTGTGGTGTTCAGTCTGAAGCAGCTAGACTTCATCTATTTCTGTACCCAGAAATGCTTGAGATGCCATCTCTTTGTGTTTCAAGAAAAATTTGCACCGAACCACAGATATGACCTGTTGTGTTTGATAGTCAGGATTGTTCCACCAGGAAGATCATAAAGGGAGCACAAGAGAGCCTTGGTACAGTGATTCTGAGAGTGATTACAGACTATAGGACCTTTTTAGTTTTTTTCATGGGGCAAGCAGGGGCTAGTGAGAAGGGGTCCCAGGGTAGTTGCTGTGGCAACATTGTCCGCAGTATGAAAACTGAATGAAGTCTTCATTCAGTCATCACTGACCACAAAACAGCAGGTGCATTTTTTACTCCGCAGATATTTGTTCCCACCCTGTTCTTTTTTCACTTCCTGTGGAGAAAGCTAATTCCTATTTTCATAGTTTAGATACTACTGCTGAAATACAATATTTACCAATGTTACTGCCAGACTCAATGTAGAAAATGTGCCTGTGTATTAGTGGACATAACTTGCCTTTCTTTGAAAGTATAAGTCACATATACAGTGCATTTACACTGAATTTGTCTAGTGTATAGTCACTCTACAAACCCTAAACCTAAGCACTTGTTCCATACTTGTATTCTCTCAGAGAAGCAATTGGACCCTGAGTTCAGGTGTGTTTTTAATAGAAGAACTTAATGAAAAAAATATTTCTTAAGAGTATTACAGTCATTTGTCTAAATGTCACAGATGTTCCAGAGATTGTATAGTCAGCTTCTTCAGGGAAGAAAAAGAAGATTGCCTTTTCGGATTATCATTTTGCCCTTTCTCTAAGATGCTCACATTAAGGCGAATTAAATGATTGCCTAAGAAAGCCCTTTGAAGCTTGGTGGAAGCAAGCATCTTCTAAGTAGTTCTTCAATTCATAATTTCTCTCCTTCCATACTGTAACTTTAATTAGTCATGTTACAATATTCAACGGTAATGGATTTAATTAGATAACTGGATGACCATGTCTTGCAAATAATTATGAATGTTTTCATAATTATGAAGACATTATGACAACCAGTGTGCTGACTTTTTAAAAGTGAATGAAAAGCTGTCTAGAGGATTAATTCTCGTGCATAAACTCTTGCCCTAAAATCTTCAATCTGCAATATTTATTTGGAATGTTCACACATTAAGAACTACCTCAACTGTTTCCCTATCACTCTTCAGATCCTTTTCTTCTGGTACCTTATTTCAAACTCTATTTTTGTAAATGCTCTGCAACATACAGTGCCTGTGCTAGTAAATGTACTATAAGCTATCAGTGAGTAAATGACTTTGGAAATTAGTTGGAGGTTAATTCTTTGCCTCATTGGCCCCCCCAAAGTAGCCAAACTATAATTGATTTTGATGGCATTCACAAAGTGCCTTGGCCTGTTGAATAATGAAGGAACACTTACAAAGACAGCCACTGAATATAGCAACAGTTATGTGGAGTATCAATGAGACATCATTAAAAGTTAAATGCTTCTGCACTTAATCAACTTTGCCCTACCTTTAACAGCTTTGTTGCTTTAGGAAATCTGCAAAGTTTCAAGTGTCAGTGTGTTGTATATGTTTTACATCCATCAATTCAGAGAAATGTTCGCTCAGGGTAAGCATGTCTTGTCCTGACATATTTAAGGAGCTGTTAAAGCATAAAAGAAAAATGATAGACAATTACTGGTGCTGGGAAAATGTCAGGCCCTGCATATGTGTGCTGAATGGACCATTTGTCACTCACATGGTCATAGTGCCCTAAGGACAGCATCATCTTACTCTATTTTTTGATTACTCACAGGTAGCAAAAGAAATGTCAGATTTTTTTTTTTAGTTATAACAGATTCAGCCAATCAGCTATCAAGTAATTAGTCTTCAGGATTTTTAGCTGGTTTATGCAAATTTTTTTATGATTGAAAGTGGTGATTATAGCTGTGTCTTAACAATAATTTATTAAATTTTTTATGTATATAGTAGAAGTTGTGAGGAGTTTAAGAAGCTAATGAACCTATGCTATGCAGTCATGGTTTTTACACTTGCTACCCACCTCAGTCAATGTCTGAAGAAAAAAGATGCCTAATTTATTTACCTTGCATGCATCAGTCTACTGAGCAGTAATGAATGGACACAGGACACTAAGGCAACACTGGTATTTAAAAATACCATATAGTGTAGGATGAGGAGGATTTTTGAAAGCATGCACAATATAATTTCTCTAAAGAGAACTTGCTATAGATAATTAAAGTTTTAGGATAGTAGCCCTGTGTCTGAATCCTGAACCATTGGTCCCACTTACTTCAAAAACCATAGCAATATCAACCCTTGCAGTAAAAAATGGGCTAGAGGTCATGTTTTCTGACATTAGCATGGGATGTGGGACCTCTGTGGTTTAAGCAAGGTGTAATCTTTGTCAGACTAGGTCTGGATAGCTTTCTTCAGTGTTTCTTCTATACATCCTGCTGAAAGGATGTATAGTGCAGGCCTTACCCGCACTTTCTGACACACTCAAAAAGTACAGATCTTGGCACTTACCACTTAGAAGTTACTCCAAGAACTGCCTCAAGGAAAAGTACTTGATCAAGCTTTATCTCTGCATGCCTTGTAAAGTCATTATCCTTTTCCAGCATAATCCCTTAAAAAAAAATCTTCAGATCCTATAAAAACACAGAATATACCTCTTCTACTAATAAAGAAGGAGACCAAGCTGGATCCTGAAATCAAGCAACATGACATGACCTAAAATACTTCGATCTAGTATCTACTACAGCAAATGTGTCTTGGTGAGAGCTAGGTGGAATGTGTAGAGTACCAAGGAATGGATTAACGCATAAGCCTTGTGAACTATTGAGTGTGGATTCTTGAATTCAATTTCTGAATGTTCTCCTCAGAGTCTTTAATAATTCTTAGCCTATAAACTTGTCAAAGGCTTCTTGAAAATCCAGATATACTACGTATGTAGTTCCTCTTAGTTCACATTCTGTGACACTTTTGAAGAACTCCAGTAGATCAGTGAGGCAGGATTTCTTTCTGTTAACTCAGCTGTGATGCCCCTTTTCCCAGACACTATTTTATTAATGCATTCTGCTGCCATAATGTTTATAATAGACTATGTAATCTAACCAGAGACAGAAGTCAGACTTACCAGGATGCAGTGTTTAAGATTTCCTCTACAGTACTTTCTGTGCTTGGGAATTATACTGGCAGCTCACCAACACGCTGACACAGTTGCTGCTCATGATGACAGGTTACATTCTTGGCCAACTGCTCTGCAATTTCACATATGAGCACCGTCTTGGTGAATATTATACAATCCCACTGATTTTCTAAGATCTCACAGAAAAATCTGTTAGGTCTCATAATTTCTGCAAATTTATTTCACTAATCTGTCTCCTCTGACCTGTTACGAAAAAAGGGCATCAGGTGTGGAATTCTCCCCAGATTGCTTCACTAGTTGCTGAGCTGCCTTTTTTTTTTTTTTTTTTTTTGTGATATTATCATCTCTGACAACAGCCTGAGGTTGTTCTTGATTATTCCCTATGTGAGTCAGTCCATGGCAATGGGTCTTTTATCTAACAACCTGAAGAATTTAAGTCATCAATTAATGATCTTTTCTTATATTTACTTTATCAACCACTTATTAACAGCCTACTATAATTTTATTTCAGAAATATCTCTGTGAGCACCTCCCTCTGCTGTGGAAGGCTGACAATTTGCTCATCCTCTTTCTTATAAAAGACTGGATATATTTGATATAAAAAATGTTAGCACGTTGTCAGTATTTGATGCTATAGGATATTGTTTTTGTTTTGTAACTCATGTCTTACCTTAAGATTATTGCAGTGGACCATTTATTTCTAAGTTTTTCTAGCAGGTCAATTTCTTTATTCCACAAGTTTAGTGGAGTGTAATTTTTCATATATTGCTGTCTTCATCTCTAAATTATCTTTTAAAAAATTTTTTTCTGCACTTTTTTCAAGTAAAATATTTTCCAATTATTGCTCAGTGTTAAAGCTGAACATTTGGAATGTTTAACAATATTTTACGTAGATCAAATAAAAAGCTATTTTTTCTGTCATAGAACAGAAAGTGGCAGGGACATAAATCAATAGACCACCAGTGATTGTCTGTTCTTTTTTTCTCATATAATTCTCATATAATTTAGTAGAGCAATAGTGTCACAACATAATCTGCATTGTTTTTTTTCTGATATCTTCTATAGCAGTTTTACTAGTAATGCATGTACTTAATTAAGGAGTTAAGGAGTTTTAATTTGAGTTATTAATGAGATCTGCCATGATTACATTCCAAAATACCGAGCAGCAGGTCTACTTACAAAACTGTGAATGTTGAAAACAATACCTTCTCTTGCCTTAGAGGTCAGATCTTTTATTTCTCGGGTAGAAATACATTCCTGTAATAGTATTGAAGCTGATTAATGACCTATTTAATTGGTGCAAGGAAAAATCAGAAAAGTACTTTGTAAAAGTTAGGATGGCTCTCTGCCAGATAATGGTCTGTCATCAAGTGCTGAAAACTCACTTAAAATTTGCTAACAAATTTGCATTATTTTGGTGCCTCAGCAAGATAGACTGAAGATAAAAAGAAGACTGCATTGAGGCATATTTAGATGCCATGTTCATTTGGAGATGGGATATTCACAAAAGATCTCTGCCTTTACACAGGTAACTTTATTAATCCATAGAACCCGTGTTGCAGAGATTTGGTAGTGGCAATGTCACCCCTGGGAGAATCTGGGGTATTTCTTTTCCCCAAACAATATGATTGTTTATGTGGTTAAGCAAAATGATTGTGTTTGATACAGGTAAGATCAAGGGCCCTTAGTTTTAGTAAGATACTGAAGTCTCTCTCAACCTCAGTATGCAGAAAATTTCTTTCACAAATATGTTTACTTACAAATTGACTTAGAAATATAACAAAAATTAGGCTAAATTATATTTGATTTATATGGCAATCATGACCCAGATACATGTAAGAAAATGAAGGTTCCTCTAGTTCAAGTGTGTACCTCTTAGTAAAGGTATGAATACAGACAGCCTTCTACCTTCTGTGGACTTCAGCCAGGCTAGATTGCTTATATCTCAAGGAGAGAGACTGAGGAATAACCTCACACCTAGTGAAGACTGTGCTAAGTACCTGGTCACTAGGGAAAAAAACTCTTTTGCAATTTTCTTCATACTTTGCTGTTTAATATCTGATATGGGCAGATAAAACGTAGGGCAGAAAAAGATGAGGCTTCTGTCCTCACTAAGACCTGCATCTCTTTCTTTCCACAATGTGTAAAATGGGCCCACCTTTTTAAGGAAATGGGGAAACAGCACTTCAAAATCTACTCATCATCCTCTTTCAATAAGTACCAGTTTGTGCCTCTCATTTGCACATCTCTATTCATTCACTAAGTAATTAACTCCCTTTTCTTCTTTCCCACACTGTGAGGGAATGAATCGACATGGCCTCTTCTTGGTGACATGGTTTGGAACAGACAATGGAAAGAACGTGAAGCTGTGCACTGAGAGGATATTTGCCAAAAAACCCACCTGGTAACACCACAAGGAAATCCTCAATAATGCAGTTTCTTTAAGACAGCCATCTTTAAAGCACTGCATGGCCGGGAGACTCTTGGGAAAACAAGAAGTTTAAAAGAAGCATCCAAGAAACATAAAAAATTCTGACATAAAATTCTGGTTGGAGGGAGACCACCAATCAGATACCACAAGGACGTTGTATCCATCCATCTAGAGGATGAACAGCACAAGGGCAACGTGTAGACACCCACATGTGGGGTGCTCTTATGTGACCTCTTTCTCCATGACCTGCATTAGCTGAGGGAACAGTGCACACATAACAATAAAACACTTGTATCTTAAACACAATTGTTTAAAAAGAGGAATAGGAAGGTGTCCGTGCTTAAAATCCAGGTGTCCAGAGCTGTGGGACAAAGGACATACGGGTACGCAACATTTATAAGACAGTGGTGAGGTTAGAACTTCATGGGAATAGTGGTAGAAGAGTGTTGAGAAAATTTGAGGTGTTTGATAACATTTTAAAGTGTCTATTAGTGCATTTTTTCATTTGTATTGCTGATATTGATCCTGGATGCACAGTTCTCTGGCTATTGTTTAATTATGTGGAGTTACTTCATTTTAATTCTGGTCTGACTTAGACCATATTAATCAAGCATTTTTTCTCTTCAGCACCAAACAGCTTGCAAACTAGTCCTTGTTTTCAAGGATGTGTTTCCAGCAATGGTGATTGATGGTGCTGGACTCTTCCCTTCATAATTTTTCCAACACTGTTTTTCCAAAGGAACTGAGAGCATCCTGGATGAATGCTGAGTGACTAAGATTAGTCAGAAGGAAGGAATAATCCCAGAGAAGGTCAAATTGCACAAAAGAAGTTGGGATGAATGAGCTAGAAGAGATTTGATGACAGGTGGGAATGTGTGTGCTTGTTGAGAAATGAGGGTTCACAGCTTTTTTTTTCTGATAATCTCACACTGAAATATCTTCTATACTCTGCATCTATAATTTCATAGCAGCCCAAACAAGCTAAAGGACTTTAAAGCATTTTAAAAGCCATCTTTTCTTGTAATAATAAAAGTTTCCCAACCTCAGTAACTGCATAGAAGCTATAAATTAAAACTTATCCTGATGATTTTCACTGCTTCACTGGTTACATTTTCCATACAGAAACGTTGTAGTGAAAAATTACTTACAGAGAAGTAACTAACCAGTATAAGATCCTACATAAATCCTGTGTGAGCTGGATGATTTGTTTCCAGTTCTTTGGTCAATAGCTGTATCCAAATTTATAGAGCTACCGTCGTGTCTGATCAACATTATTTTAAATGGAAGTCAGGTTTACATGGCACAGAAATTGTAAAACATTCAGACTCCTGGAGAATTTTTCATAACCAAAATATGATTTTACCTCTCTAATTGGAAAGTAGCTGTATTCAAGACCATAGTTCAATAATGGGAAAAACAGACAAGCTTTAAACTATTTAGCTCACGTACTGAGCACACTCAAGCCAATTTGCTCACACAGGGAGATAGAAAATCAGTCTGTGTAGAAATTCATGCTATCATGGTGATACTGCTTTAATTTAAAGTCAGCTCAGAGATCTCCCCATTCCCATGCTGTTTCTACTGGGCAGGCTTGGTCTAATTGGAGAGAAGACATTTCTATTTTAAGTATGGTAATTATATAAAATCCTAATTTCACATGCTCATTTTGCTCAGTTTGTGTCAAAATTTCCACAAACATTATAGAACAGCTGATACAAGTTGAGATATCACATATGAATAAATAACAACCAGTCTGAAGGTGTACCTGACAACTGAACACTGGAAGTCCACCCAGGGCAGGCCAATTGCCTTGTAATATTGGCTTCAACACTCATATTTTAGATTTGAAGTCTGTGTTTTCTGACTTGAACCTTTCTATGCTTGTTGTTTGTCTCAGAACTGAAACTGCAGAAAACAAGAATTAAAAGAAACTGAATTTTATCAAACAAAGCATGCTTTCCTTCTTCACTGTAACACTTATACACAGAACACCAGCAGCTGAAGAGGAACAATTTGGGAACAACTAATTTTGCAGATGAACAACCCTCCTACAAGAATTCCCCATCCCAGAGTCAGACTGGTAGAAGTCTCCCCAGTGCTTTTGAGTTGGAAATTAGCATTCTCAGTATTACATTTTGAGAAACTGATATAAGATGGTAATATAGCTCCTCTGGTACTGCTTGCAATCTATGTTGGGTTTGTTGAACTGTTCATAAAAAACATTTTATTATTTGTTCATAGGCACATATGATATTTTATACAAATATAATAGCAATAAACTTCTCACAACCCAGTTACAATGTTTCTAGGGCAGCCTTGAATTATTTTTATTAATTCTACGAAAAATGCAACATTTAGTTCAGGTAATAATACTTCAGCATTGTGTGATATCTTCTTAAAATCCACTAATAAGTGGTACCTATGTAAAATTATTCATTTTTTCAATAATTTTAATTAACTTTTTAGCATCACATTTGATAGACTGTTATACTGCAACTATTATATAACACATTCATATACTGTCATGAATTGATGTACATAATCTGAGTGATATTGTGCAACACTTTATAATCACTGGTCAAGACAGGCTACCTTATTAACTGCACTTTCAAAATGATTTTCAATTGGACATAAGAGCTCTTGTATTCTAAGATAAAAGAGTTTAGATGGTTTCAAGTAACACTGTGAAATAATTCAGAAAGTCAGATATGAGTTTTTAAGACAGTGCTGTAAATGTAGGTCCTCCAATCTCTAAAAAAACTCATAAATATAAATTCTGTTGATATGATCCAGCATTTAAAAAAACCCCTTTAGTAATCACTTTGTCCCTATACAGCAAATACATGCACAGGTATATGCATACGCATCTCCATATTCATTATTATTCTAAAATTTAATTTTTATTTTAAAAATATGCAATCAAATATTTTCTAAAGAGTTGTAAAAATGGGCTTAAATATTCTCATTTAGCAGGTCTCCTTTAGTCTCATGACAAGGGGACATATGTATTATATAAAAGACATAAGAGATTAGCCTCTTACCCTGATATACATGCAGATTTCTGTGTGAGACTTTAAATGATCAATGATCCAGTGACAAATAAAAAATGGAGAAAAAAAGTCTATAAAATATTTGTTCATAAAACTTGCATGCAAAGATGAATGAAGTTCTAAACAAACAGGAAGTAAATAGCAGGCTAATTATTTGGTGAACGGGAGAAAATTTCATAAGTGCAATGGAATAAACACCCAGAAACCGAGGATGTGAATCAGCCATGCTGAGAACCAGGAACTCAGCGTTGGAAATTCACGACCCCAAGCACAGTCAATGAAACTATAAGAAACTAAATATGATCTGTCCATTCAGAATATCAGCTGTGTACCAAAGGCCTTCAGTATGCAAATATCTGTAAGAAGATTGATTAAAAAATCTTGCCAGTGTATGGTTTTTGGATAAATCTGATCTGCATAATTGTCCCCTTCTGGTGTCCACATTGCAGACTGTGCTGCAGGTTTAACGTTAGGTGGGAGAAAAGTAAGGCATTTTTCTAACAAAGATGGAATGCAACCAGAAAATCATATGATGAAGATCCTTGTGGAAGAAAGGAGGCATAGGGGAAAATTTCCAAAACCAGAGTTTGAAGACAGAGGCACTGTGTTCTTCTTTATTAGCCAGAGATAGTATAGCAATAAATTAAGTAGACATGAAACTGTTAATGGAGAATAGAAATTTGCCCTTTTCTGGATATGCTCCCACTTTGTCAGTCAGCATGTAGCTCCCTGGGTATATTCAGGATAGAATGTTATGGTACAAATAGTTTTATAGGACTGCTGAGTGCCTCTCTGTTGCCCCAGTGTTTGTTTCTGTATTTTTGCATATCAGTTTTGCTGCAGTTTCTTTCTGTGAAATCCTGGTCAGGATTTCAAAATAAGTTTGGGGGGACAAGGGGTGTTTAGCACTTGATTTGTCTGTACCTGTATTTATGAGTGGTGAGAACAAGAATTATGAATGGTCTAACTTGGAGAGGCTCCAAGCAGAAGGAAGTAGCCATGTTTGATGTCAAGGAAATTAAGGCTGGCTCTGCACAGATTAGAAGTTGCTCATCAACTTTAGTTCTGCAGGACAGGGAATTGCCTTCAGGAGCTGTAATCCCAGAAAAATAAAATCGGTTTATTTAGCAAGAATTGCACAGAATTAAATTATTTTCCTAGCAGCTAAATATTAAATTTTATAAAGCAAATTAGGAGAAGTTTAGGGCTGCATAATAGAATCAGTTGAAAAAATTAGAAAATTTTAGCAGGTTTATTCTATTTTATTTCAAAAGTTTAAGATCAGCTTTTGTTTCATTGAACAATTTTTTTGGAAAAAACTTTATTAAATAAAATTAGAAAAAAAATTAGTTACTTTAAGGTCCCCACATATTCCATCTGTTTTTCTTGCAAAACTGCTGAGATAGAAACTATCTGCTTGGGTTTATTATTGTGCTTCAGACATAAAGTATATTGTGATTTGTTGTTTTTCATAGCTAGATACAATGACTGTGTATTTCAAAATACATGTTATTTACATTTTATTGTTGCCTTCCTTGCTTTACTTTGTCTAATAAATGGGGATTATTTAACAATTACTTAGACTTCTATAAATACATAGCTTTACATTCCCAAAGGTAAAATTTTGTAGACAGAGGTTCTTATGCACATTTATGTCTGGATTTCTATAGAACACGAGGTGCATGCATAGAAATGAATATCACTTTTTTACAGGAGGGCAATAGATTCAGTTTATTAGCCCCCACAAGCTGGAAGAAAGAGAATGATGAAGGTGCTTCAGTCCTGGGGCTGCAGCAGCCACAGCAGCAGCTGTTACATAATGTGCTCTTAGCACAGGTGAAATAGGTCAAGCTGAAGGCTGACTGGTCCTTGCACAGGCTACAAAGTGTAATGCCTCAGCACTTCACCACTCTCATGTGTCAAGAGCACATGCCCTTTTGAATGTTGTGACATGAGTTGCTGTCACCTGTGGCAGAGTTCTTGCCTCATATTGCACCAAATCCTTGTGGAAACATCTCCCTAACCACACAGCAGCCATTTGCTGGTAATTGCTGCACAGCAGGCTCTGGACACACTGACTGGAGGAAACTGCACAACTCACGTATGATGAAGAACTGCTGATGAGACAAGGAAGGGAGAAAACCATTTCAACTGAACAACACTCTCTTTTTCTCCTTTCATCACACTCTGCTGCTCTCAGCCTATTTCCTTTCCCTGGAATCCCATGAGGAATAGAAATGCTTACACTTACCAATTTTTACTGCATAGGAAGGCAGAGTGCATCAAAATGGTGGAAACCAATGCATGGTCTGAGCTAAAGCACTGCCCTCAGTCTCCAGAACTCCATGAATGAAAGCAAAGATAAGGAAGCAGCACAGAAAAAATATGGCAGTTAAAAGTCATACAGGATTAAAGTCATACATGGCTGCAATTCTAGCAGAATGATTGCTTGGTCTTAAGCTTCTGGGATCTTTTATAGAATCCAGGATAAGTTTAGAAAGAAACCTAATTATGAGGCTGTTAACAAGCCTAGATATAAGCTAAGCTCAGCTCTAAACCAAAACAGCTGAAGCGCCTTTGCTGCCATGTCACTAATTGGTCATTTTGACTACTGGGATTACCAGGATTGACACAGTGAAAATGAAAGGCAGTGAAAAGTAAGGCACTGATAAGTAGAGAGGAAGTAATGGCAAAACTGTTTACCACTGTTTCGGCAGGTTCAGAATATGCCAAGCAAAATGCCACACTGAGTTAGCAATTCATTTCTGGTATATGTTTCCACAGAAACTCAGTGCAGAGGACTGCTAAGAAATGTGGTGAACTGACTACAAGGACACTTTGGCTCTCCATGTCAGAGCAAAACAGCAATATTCCATCACATAGAAGAACTTCCATTTCACACTTGACTGAAAGTCAAAATATGAAGTCCCCAAATAGATGCCTTTTTTGGATTATGTCAGTTTGAGTGGCCAGCATGTATTAAAATTGCATGTTCAGAAATGGCTGTGCTGCATATGTTTAGCTGATGCTCATCAAACAACTTTCTAGCCTGCCATTGGGGTATAGCAAAACTGAGAAGAAATCATTATAAAGTGTGAACCTGATAATCTGAGAACATACTGGCCTTATTAGTTATAAGAAGATCCTGCCCACTGAGCAATCTCTGCAAACTGTCAAATATCAGCAGACATGACAGCCCTTGCTTGGCTCTGGGATACTATCCACAATGTAAACTATTTGCCTGGGGTTCTGCAGATAATGGAATTGAAACAAACACTGCAGCAAATGAACCTGTCTGTCTCACAGGATGACATCAGACTAGATTTCCACATAAAGTACAAATATTATTACAGAAAATTCATTTTGACAATTTGAAACAAGAAATGCTTTGAGAATATTTGGAATAAGTTTTCTAAAATTATTTTTCTTGGGTGGGAAAAAAACAAACATACCAATGGAACAGGAAGGATAAAAATGACTGCATATTTGTCTTTAGTCATTAGATAAATGTATTAAAAATCAATGTATAATGAAATGCAAACCCTAGATAACATATCAGGCAACATTTTTGAAAAAAATATAGTGGCATAGTTAGTCTTTATTCACTCTGAAGTGTGCATTAGAAGGTGGGGGTAAATGGGGTATAAATAATACTCAGGGTTATATTCAAATATGGCAACACCATCATTTGCCACAGTCATTGTGCTTCAGTGAAGACCTCTCCTAGAGTTCCCTCAGTTTCTCTTATTTTCATGTAAATATGAGAGCCAAATGTCCTTTTTCCTCATCTCACTAATTCACCTCCCTGGAGGTCTGATGACTGATAGGGCAATTTCTGCCCTGCACACAGGCAATGCCTGTGCACCATCTCTGCATCTGAGTAAAGCTGTCAGCCACACCTTATTCCTATGGGCAAAAAGGTGCTGATTTTCAGGATCAAGGTGCAAGTGACTCTGCTTTACTTCATCACCTGCACATTAATTACCAGCTTGCTTTCACGCACCAAATCAGCCTCTATCAGTTCCTATTATTGCAAGATAAGAGATATTATGAAGCCAAATGTGAGAATTTAGTGGTGCAGAAGATCTGCTGGTGTTGTATTTGAGAGACTGGTCATAAGGGCCTGAAAGCTGAGAGAAGGAAAAAATCGCTTATGGGATGTGATGCAGTTAAACATGTGATGAAGTTAAACATTATTCAGAGGTAATGTAAAGCAATCCTTAAAAAAAAGAATGGAGAAGAAAAGAAAATAGATATGATGTAAAAGAAATGTTTCCATATTGTCTCGGTTTGAAAGACACGTGTCCACTAGGGAAGGCAGGAGCCTCCGTTGGACTGGAAAATGTAAAACCCCTCCTTCCAAATTATTATAATTTTGAAATTAAGGTACTCTCAGGCAAAGATACGAGACTAGGAAGAACAGTTCTTTACTAGTATATATAACAAGGCAAACAAACAACCACAACTACGTCATTAACAGCAACCAGAAGCACAGGCCCAGTCCCAGCCTTCTCCCGGCTGCGGCTCTTTCCCCTCAGTGCAGTTATGGTCACAGCAGCAGCGGCTCTGGGGGCTCCCGGCGATCCTGGTGCCGAGCAGGAGTCCAATGAGCTGGAACGGCAGGAATGAGCAAAAATCCCGAGCTGGTGGATGAGATGTATCAGCTCTGCAGCGGTAACTGGAATTGCAGGATGTCCTGGCAGGGCAGGGAGTGCGGGGCTGCAGCGTAGAGGAACCCAGAGAGCGCCAAAGCAGCAGGAAGGGCAGGGCAGGGGCAGCCTGGCTCTCAGCAGGGCAGGGAGAGGCGAGCTCAGAATCCCCCACACACAAGCAGATGGGGATAGGTCTCCTCTGCTTGTGAGGTAGGTGATAATGAAGTCCTGATTCAGTGGCTCTCTTGCCCCACAGAAGCACAGCAGCTCCAGGCTAGGTTATGGCGGTGGCAGTGAATTCCTTTTCCCAAGCAGTGGTTTTGGCCATCCTCCTCCGAACCCGAGAGCGAGCCAGCAGCTGCCCCAGCCCCATCCCCTACCTGCCCACCTCTGCCCCTCCGAGAGAAACTCTAAAAACAAAAGAGTGCCACCAGATGCCCTCCTCCTCTGAGGCTTGGCTATCTCCCTCTTGTCTCAAGGACCCAGTCATCGGTGCTTCCTAGCAACTCAATGGGAAACAATTCCACAAGTACAGAGGAACCAAAGGAAAGGAACCCAACCCCAACACATATAGTCCAGTTTTAGGGATTATTCCTAATTATATTTTATACATGTTCAAAAAAAAAAAATAAAGTAAATAAAGCAATGAATGTCAAATTAGAAAAAGATTAACCTCAAAAATAGAATAAGTGGATGAATTATGGAAGACTTTTGGTCCTACAGAAAAACAACAGCAGGGAAGCATCACACATTGCTGCAGCACTTGACAGTGTCTAACACTGGCAAAGATATCAAGGGAAATTACTGGCATCTGAACTACATTTGTTTTTATTTTCATTTAAAGAGTGAAAACTGTTGCAAGGAAGACAGTTTCTCAACAAAACATAATTACATTTTTCATTGCAGGAGCTGAGTAAATTGAGGAATGAAGAACCATTTATTTTAGCTCCTATAGACAAAAGAAGGGAAAATTGCTGATTCATACCTTTGGGAAACTGCTGTTTTTCACTAAGTAACAGGAATGTTACTGGAGAAATTCTATTCTTCAGTGGGAACAGGATTGAGGTTTAAAAATGAAGAAGGAAAAGAACTATTTCAGTTACAAATAACTTGTTTCCAGTTTTTGCATACATTACATGTGCAGGATTAATCCTGCACTCACTTTTTACTACAACAGTTGTGCTTTATAGTACTCCTAAAAAAACTAAGTCCAGGACTTGTGTCCACAGAATAGCTTTTGTCTCTGGGCCCAGAGAATTCTTTCAAGCAGAGACATTTCTATTATAGAAACAAAACCCCATGGTTCCTTCCAAAATCAGTCAAAGGATATATGGGTATCCAGAGGGATTCAGATCTCACATGTGCAGTCCTTCTCCCAGTAAGACTGTGTCCTGTCTAGTCATTTTTTAGGCAGTTTAGTGAAACTACCACTTAAATGTTTCAATTACATTTGTGAAGTTCAGTGGTAGGATGAATCAAGGCTAGGGTTCAATGCAATAAAATATAAAGTCTTGAGCTAAGCATCTAGATAACCTGTGAAGAAATTAAGAGACCTCATAAGTTGCCTGATAACTACCAACTATGATTATTGATTAGCACAGTACCTTCAGTAAGCAAAGGAGAATTCAGAGAAAAAAGCCTGAACTTACACTTAAGATCTCTTATTAGTTATCACTGGAAATGTCTCTTTCCACTAAGAATTCACAATCTTAAGTTTTGGAAATAGGTCCTTCTGTCATTCTCTTATTTTAGAAGTCTTAGATGATATTTATATCCCTTCACTTGCTCTACCACTTTTCATCATGGAGAGCTGCTACAATTTGTATTAGAACTGAATACAGTTTTTCTTACTTTAAGGTATTCCAGCTTCAATGTCTTATTTTTCAGGTTAACTTTAGAAACGAGAAACTGAATCATTACACTGGGAGAGACAAATGCCTTGAAATTGTTCCTTTTTCCAGTCCATAAATATTCATTGGGCCAGACAGGGAGAAGAAAAGCATCAAAAGGACTATATCTGTGCCTGTAAGTATAGCTTGCACCCATAAGCTAGACTAAAAGATTAAAAAAGCCCTCCAAACAGAATCACTTCACATATGCTGACTAGAACTATCATTTCCTAGCCCTGCTAACTCCCTGCTGTCTTCTTAACAGAGAATAAGCATTATCAAGGGGAGATAATGCTCCTTTTTAAAGAAATCACCACCTCCCACCAGTAGACAGGCCCCATGTTTTTTGAGCAATAGCCACCTTGGAAGTAAGAAACCACCTCATCCCCTTCTTCCTCTACAGTTCTAATTGAATGCAGAATGCAGGTCTTGCTGACCATGACATTATATAGTAGGAATATCCCTTTGGCTGATTCAATAGTCCCAGCAGTGCTGCTTCTCTCCTTGGAAGGTGAGGATGGGTTAAGTGGGAGAAAGATTTGGACCTGTGCAAGCACAATTGAGCAACAGGCAAAGTATTAGTTTGTTATCAACACCATTTTAGCCACAAATCCAAAACACAGAACTATATAGGTTGCTGTGAAGAAAATTAACAGCATCACAACCAGATCCAGTACAGAGACATATTAGGAAAAGGTAATTCTTGTGGTTCTTGAAAACTAAGTATTCATTTAATTACTTGTGCATTAAAAAAGCAGCACAATTCTCCTTTGTTCCTTCAGCTGAAAGCACCATGCTGGTGGACTAAATACTGGGTTTTTTTCCCTTTTGGCCCACTGACTAGCTATGTATTCTCTGCTAATAAATCAGGCATAATAGTAAGTTATTAATATCATCAAAGCTGCCATAAGTCACCTTAAGTCCTGATTCAAATTAAAAAAACCAGTATGCTTCGGACCAGACCATCAAGAAAGAAAAATGTCATGGAAAAGATTATAAGCAGTTAATTCTTCCCCAAAACATAACTTAGGAACTTTTTACTTTCAGAAATTAATTTCTTTATAAGAAAATAAGACACCAAAGGGGTCAAAATATGTCTAGGGGTGGGCAGGTGTTAAACTCGCCTCCTCAAGTTGTTCCACTTCCATGACCTAGATACATATTCATGGTAGGTGAAAGCAAAAGAAAATAAACAGACTGACATACAGAGCATAGTCAGATGTTGTCCAGCAACTTCGAATTTGCAGTTTTTTACTGTGTGGGATGATAGTGGTAGGGAAAGGAAAGAATTCTCAAACCCAAACAGCAACTTGTGCTCAAACCAGTTTTCCTTATGTCTGCTTAGATCTCAGAATACCCACAAAAGGAAATTAAAATCTTTGCAAATAATACTGACCTTGAAAATGCTTTCCAGTGACTAAATTACATCACAGTGTCACAATTCTTGAATAATCATTTGTTCTGTGCAATAGCATACATGGCATTTTCTATCTAGTGTCTTTAAAATAAGACACACAAACTTTGCTTATTTTAAAAGAAGTATATCAATCACTGTTCCAAGAAAGGTAAATAATGATTGATTTATTGCATCAAAGATGGATTAATACAGAAAACAGGAGCATTAATTATATTTACAAACCTCAATAGGTTCTGTGAAAATCTATACTTAATGCTAAATTTTATTATAATACCATGTGATCATTTGCCCAGCTTCTCCAGAGAGAGCTACTTCAGCTTTACATAATCTTCATTCTTTCACTCCTAAAAAAAATCCCGAGGGACACATTTAAATGAATAAATGAATTAAAATTTATAGACAGAAATGTTCATAAACATGATGGACCTAAGAATAATGAATAAGGGTTAAATAATTTATGGCATTCATTTTGCCACATTGTCAAACTGTGACAAAAACAGATTTGTTTATTTCCATGTAAACGCAAATCAAAATATGACAAGACTGAAACAAACAACCAGCTGCAGCAAGGCACAGGGATCATTCTGCTGGCGGGAATAATTTTAAATACAGTAAAAAATAGCAGATGTAGCCATTCAAATAATAACATTTCATTCATTCCTCATTACTTAATCACTCCTGTTTTTCATTTGCTTTCACCTAGAGTAATAGATTTTAGTGGCCAGAGGGATGCATATTAATGTGGGCTTATCTACTAAACAGCAAAACTCAAGGAACTTCATCCACTTATTCTAGGTAGACATTGATGACATCTGCCTTTTCATTACAGCATTTCCCCAAGAATAGGTATACATGTCGAGTTGGATATGCATTCTTTTATTTTCTCAATATATTAAATGCTAGCCAGTTTTCAACCTGAAACTCAACAGCTACATAATAAACCATTATCTGCTTTTGAGTCACTGATGGAATCTACAATGAATTGGAAGTTAATTCTTCTCACAATTAAAAATATACCTCATCTCTAGTCTGAGTGGGTATGTTTTCAGCTTCAAGCACTGAGTTTTTCTATACCTTTCTCACTAAGTTCATCTTTAAATATCAATTTTTCATCCATCTATGTATGTATATCTATCTATCTATCTATCTATCTATCTATTTATCTATCTCTTAATTTTCCCTTAAGTAGACTAAAAAGGCCAAGTTTCTTCACCATCTCATTTCACCTATCATCAGTTGTCTGGCTATTTCCCCACTGTCCTCAGACAGTGATTCCAGACTCCAACAACCTTTAGACATCTTCTGTGTGCCTTTTCACTGGGAAAAATCTCAGCACAAACATCTTGTCTCATGGTAAAGCTACTCCTTTGTCATGCTTCTGGCAAAAACCTTAGGCTGCTGGTCCTACATTGCTTCCCTATTTCTTTCCCTGAGTCTGTCTGCTGTCTCCTATTCTCAGCAGAGTGAATTAGCCTTTTGTCAGGTCTGTTTTGCCAGATTGCTTTGGGTCATCTCAGCAAAGCTTAATAGGACTATATATGTATTAGGCTGCATTAAAGCAGTATATACTTAATAAGCACTTACAAAGTTATTATAATAGTGGTTTTAATAGAAATACCACCTACTCCATCTAGTCTAAGTAAGCAGTGATTTAAACCTTCAGGACATGTGAAATAAAAACAACAACTTCAATACATATCAAATATGTCAAATATGTATTACACCTGAATTACTATTATTATCCTTGTAGAAGTTTCCTCATGAAACATGTTGTAGTGTGTTCATTAAGTCCATTTAATTCCTCCCCCGTTTCATGTATCTGCTCCCCCCCATTTTGTGTAAAATGGTTCTGCCCTCCTCAGTTTTCCCGCCACAGCCCTGCCAGTTATATTGTCAATCTTCTAGGTTATATAATTTCTCCTCCCCTTTTTCCCTTATATGTATGCTTTTTCTCCTCCCTGGGCCAAGTCAATCACCCCCCCACTCCACCTAGCATTCCAGAAGCTTCTCCTCTTTGGGGGTTGTTGTTGGCTGTGGTCCCGGGGCCCCTCCCATACCTGGTACCTATTGGGCTCTCCACTATGTCATTTGTGTTGAGCTCATCCCCTCTTCTCCCCCTATTGGTCTTCTGTAAACCCCTACCGGATCCACCCCTTCCCTTTATAACCCTGAGGCACCTTTTGTTCTGGGTCATTCGCTGGTACGTCAGGGCATCCCTTCTTGGCTGGCATCATGGGTTTTCCAATAAACCTGTTTAGCCCCCAGCGAGTGTCCAGCTCCTTCCTTCTCGTCGTTTAGCAGCGATCCAGTCTGCAGCCAGCACAGCCTGAGGCCTTACGACGCCGAGGGGTGCTGGCAGGATTGCAGCTGGGTGTCTGCCTTAACCTCAGCTAGCCGGACTCTGACCTTCTCTGCTTTAGAAGGCCAAATACACCTCGCTGCAAAACATAAGAAGTATAGATTTTTTTTTTCTATCTATATTCCTGCTACTTTAAGATTTAAAATAATTTGTCTTTGTCATTCTGTGAGAGCCTGAGTTTTTTTTCCAGGTATGTATATTAAAGCTGAAACACTTTGGAGAAAAATTGTTTTTATCAGTTTTAATCTACATTCACAGTTTATGTCAGCTATGCACAGAGGTTAGCAGACTAAACATTTACATGCTTGAATAAACAGCCTTACTGAAAATATTGTAGAAACCTGTTTTGGAAAAGGGAGTTTGTAAATTTTGTGAACCAGTTCTAGAAATGGTCTGACAAAAGTAAACAACCAACTTAAACACACAGCAATTTTGAACATGCTGGTTAATGATTTAACTACTATTTTTTTCTAGGTCACCTATAAGTCAGCAGCCACATATTTCCCAAGATGATTTGTAGTTCATTGTTCATAAGATATATACTTAGATGCTTTATATATTCTCAGACTAGGAAAGGGTTTCATTAACCAAGAAAAATACTGAAATACTGGTAGCAGGGCTGAATACAGGAAAAACATCTATTAGAGGCAGCAGCATGGTTTTTATGCAGAACAAGAGACTCATACCAGATTTTGATTAATTTGATAAATTGAGAGCATTTCAAGAATATAAAAGTAGACTTAATTAGAAATGCCATTCACTTGTTTATGATCTCAAAGACAAACAGCAAAAAATAATATACTATGTTGGTGTTATGACAGCAGCTAGTACCTTCAACAAATTCAGAATAGTACAAGATTAAGTGAGGCACTCAGGCCGTTGATAAATTACAAGTTTAATTCCAAGAGTTAAGTCATCTCACTACCTTGAAGCTGTTCAGATAAATTAGACTTGGGATAAGAAAAAAATACAATAGCCTAACATACTTAATAACACATAAAACTAAGCTCTTTCATACATACATTATTTATTGTGAAACACAGTAAATTAAGGCTCTCCAAAGATGGTATCAAAACTGGTCTTTCGGAAATCATCAACCCTGAAAAGGAAAAAAGACATTTTAAATTAATATATTACTCTTTAAGTATGGAGGTGTTTAAGCTTGTCTGTTTGGGGAGTAAATGAAGAAGCTTATTGATTTAAGAGTGTCTTGTATACTTTTAAAGACAGACTTGCAAGATTGTGCAGAATGTATAATGATTACTGTCTACTATCAGCAAAATAAAGCTATTCACAGAGTTAATATTTGACATTTGTAAGGTCAGATGAAATTGTGATCAACATTGAATCTGACCCTGTGAACCCCAGCACCCATTGCATTTTGCAAAATATTTCTGCATTGGTGTCATAAAAATGGCTGATATAGAGCTTTAAGAAATCCATTCAAGCCATATAGCAGCATATTGTTTGGTATGTTTACATATACATTTTCATATTCAATGAATACAGCAATGAATATTTAGTATTCTGCGAATGGGAAATTATTTGTTTTCTTGAATTTTTGTTGTTGTGTTGATATTGCTATGCTGATTTAGAACAGAATATTTCAGTTGTATGTGGTCTGTAACAATCATCTAGTCCAGCTGCTTGACTACTTTGGGGCCTACCAAAAGCTGAGGCATGTTATTAAAGGCATTGTCCAAATGGCTCCCAGACACTGGCAGGCATCAATCATCTCTCTAGGAAGCCTGTTCCAGTGTTGAACCACCATCTCAGTAAAGAAATGCTTCCCAATGTCCAGTCTGAACCTCCCCAGTGCAGCTTCAAACCATTCCTGTGTATCCTCTGACTGGATCTCAGGGAGAGAGAGAAACCTCTCACCTTCCCATCCTGGGAAATCTCTACAGAGCAATGAGGTCACCCCTCAGTGTCCTTTTCTCCAGATCTGGTAAGTCCTGAGTCCTTGGCCCCACCCCTCACAGGACAATCATTTGAGCCCTTTCACCAGCTTTGTTACCCTCCTCTTCACATCCTCCTTAAACTGCAGAGCCCAGCACTGCACACAGCACTCCCATTGAGGCTGCTCCAAAGCTGAATAGAGTGGGATAATCGTCCCTTTTGCCCAGCTGGTGCTGATGCTGTGTTTGATCAGCCCAGGGTGGGCTTTGCCCTCTCGGCTGCCTGGGCACACAGAGCTGACTCTCATTGATCCTGCTGGCAGCAGCCCCCTCTGATCCCTCTCCACAGGGCTGCTCTGCAGCCACTCCTCTCCCAGTTTATACTTGTGCCTGGCATTGCTCCATCCCAGGTGCAGAATCTGACATTTGAGCTTGTCAAATTGCATCCAATCAATCATTGACCAATGCTCCAAATTATCTAGATCTCTCCATCCATTAAGAGTCAGTAATTTTCTTATAAATGCATTTACTGTGTATCTATTAGGCAGAAATATGTAGAAATCAATCAGGTTGGTGTGCTTCTGTGTTTTGCAGGTACATAGTTTTTATGCAAAATTGTACAGTATTGTATCTTTTGCTGAAAATAAATCCTAGCATGAACATCAACTTTGTCATTTTTGTAAAGAATTGAAATTACAGTTTCATTATCATGAACACACATGATTTATAGAAAGCAGAGTTATCAAAACATATGCTCTTCTGCAATCCAAACAAGGTATCTATTTCCTAAACTTCTGCTGTTTGCTGGAAATATTGCATGGCAGAAACCATCAGGGGTAGTACTTTAACTTATAATATTTACAGTTTTCTGTAAATATTATATTCTGTAAATATTTTTGTACCATAACAAGGCTTAGGTGGTTTTATGGACCATGCATTCATTAAGGTGGTGCAAATCTCTTTATATTTCTGTGTTTGGGTCCTGGCATATTTACTGGAACAAAATTTATTTTCTGTGTTCAAGTCAGTAGACAAATTCCATTGCTTTCTTTAAGCGCTAGCACCAGCAAGGATGACTTCCTCAGCTTTAAAGTGTTTTCATTTGTAAACCAAATTTCTCAGTCTCCAAATAGCCAAGCCACTTGAGAGCATGCTTTTTGCCATATTTCATTATTATTTTCAAGTGTGATTGTGATCTAATCTACACCAAGGTAAGAAATTTAAGCTAAAAACTAGCATGTTGCAAGACTAAAAATAAAGCTATATAGAGTACTATGAAAATCAATGTCTGAAGTTGGATTCCAGGTCTTTTTAACAAAGGCAGAAATGCTTTGGTAGGACTTACTTCATGTAACTTTAGCAATCTAAAAGTTAGATATTTTCTATAAATTAAAATATTACCTTTTTTGAATCAAACATAGTGGATAACTAAAGAAGATGATTCATCTCATCCTAAAAACACATCTGAGATAGGCAGATAAAATTGGCTTCTGAAGACTCAGACAGTGACCACATATTTCCAGTAGAGGTAGCCTAAACATCTCAATTAAAATGTAAGAATTTTCATTCTGTTTCCTATTAGCTGTCTAAAAGTTGAGATTCTTAATCCAACATAATTTTCCTTGCTTTATTTATATTCATTAGAGACAAAAAAATAGGATAGTGGGGGGTTTTCTGCCTACCTTAATTATTTAAATGGAGATATTGATACAGAATTGTTTAGGTTGGAAAAGATCTCTGAGATCATAAAGTCCAACCATTAATCTAGCACTGCTAAGTCCACTACTAAACCATTTCCTTAACAGGGTGGTATCCTCTTCAATCACAGTTTTAGGAACTAGTAGATTGCAGCATAGCAGAAAATGAAGCAGGAAAGATTATTTATTTGGCTCAGTATTATGTTAATTTTTAAATTGAGAGATTTATGCAAAATTTACAAAGAATTTTACTTTGTTTGGAAGGCAAAGTGTTATAGAAACCCAGAAATTATTTCTAGAAAACATTTTTAAGTCCAGTGGCAAGAAGGCTAAGGAAATATTTCTAATTACATAGCTTGATGGATGTCTTCTGGCAATCTGGAAAGGTTTTTATTTAAATAAAAAATGAACAGTAATTTTTATAGGCAGTTAATTAATACGTGAGAGCATACAGCTCTTTGGAGTCACCTGAATAAATCTTCACAATTAGCCAAATCCAGCATCACTAGGCTCCTCAAAGATACTCCTCTGACCTAAAGAAATGTCCGTGATTTCCAGTAGTAAAGTGCTGATGGTGATCTCAGGTGGCTCACAAAGATGCTTCTGCTGTCTCAGTGCAATTCTGCTTTAATTAGGATAAGTACAAGACCAAAGGTTGTTTCTCTCAGGAAATAAAAATATATCAGAGAATTATTTTTTTTTCTTTTTTGCATGAAAGGTGTTAACAAGATTGTGATGGGAGTTGTTTGGTACAGTCTAGACCAACTCTTGATCAGCCATTTTAGTCTGCTCAAAAAGCACACTCATTCAGATCTGAGTGCTGAAATGGGTTTCTCTGGGAATTCTACTGTACTGAATCCTGTATGTCCAGCAATGTTTATAAAAAATATCAATAGTGACAATGGAAAGATCAATAAGAGATAAAAATAGTGGTGAGTGCAAGATATGTTCAAAGGTATGGGATGAAAATAATCTTCATGAACAAAAGGCGCCTTAAGATTTCCATTACACTGCACTGTCATGCACATTGTTTTCAAAAAGGAAATGACTGCCAAGTGCTGTATAGTTAGTCTGCATAAACCCAGCACAGCTTTTCCTGGGCATTCATTAAAGGTCTCTGCCTATTTTTTCTGATCTGAAGTCAACAAATTAAAGGCAAAGTTGTATACCTGTACTAGCCCTACTGAGCCACTCGAATATCTTTTGCTCTGCAATTTTGAGGCAGAACAGGAACAATATTTTCAAGTTGAAGGATCACTTTTATTTCCATCAGGTGTTCATGAACTGAATTCTTGATTACTTCTTACTATGCCAGTGTAAAGGAAGTACTTCCTTTTTCCTGGGCAAGTAAGTTAATTTGAGTAGTACTGTATTTAGACTAATAATATATTGCAAGGTTAGATATTAGATTACCTTCAAGTTCATTTTCTTCACTTACTTCTCCCACAGTGCACATACACTTCAGTTGATCCCCCAACTGGACAATACTGCTGAGAGGCAAGTAAAATTGCAGTGAGGTGTATATACAGCCCCAACTCCTCCCCTGGAAATCTCATGTGGGAAGCAAGAGTGACATTTGAAGCAATGGATTACCAACTCAGAGAGACACTGAGAAGCCAATGCTGGTGCCAGAAACTATCTGTGAAGAAAAAAAAATAGCATCATCATTAGTATCATCTACAAAACGAATATGCAAGGAACAGAATAAAGGAAAAAACAACCCTCTTTCAAGTACTGGAATTGTAAAATATTTTTCTTTAAAATTTATTACTGTGGGGATAGAATAGTCTATTGGAAATGTAATTTTGTTTTCTCTTGGGAACACTGCCATAAAGGATCTACAGTGATTTGCTGTCATCTGTGCTAGATATGGAAAGACACACTTAACCATCAAAGCATAGTTTCTGAATACACTGAATAATCAGAAGTATTAAATCCTGCATGCAGACTAAAAAGATTAAAGAAAAAAGGCAAAATGCTTCTACATTGTATAAAAATCTTTCCCTATTGTTAAGAATTCAAAAATTCTGCATTTCTAAAACCTGTATTAAATAGCAAATTTGTTTAGAGTGGAAATAAAACCATGGAGAAAAAGATGTGAAGTGTGTTAATTCTTGTGTAGAAGGGCTCTGGAAATAAAGTTAAAGGAAAATTTAAAGATATTATAAATGTAAAAATTATTCTTTTAATTTAATTTAAAATTTAACTTTGTAAAGGTGAGAAAGATTGCAGAAATATTTTGAATGTATAATTTAATCACATCCTGTTTTAACTTTTGTTTCCATAAAGGGATAATTCCAGAGGAGGTGATAATACCTCAAATTCAATGGAAATGCTGCACAGGGAGGATTACTAATCTTTGATCATCTATTCAAATGGAGCAGCCTTGAATGGTAGATCTTCCAAAACAAGGCAGAGTCTTCTATTTTTTATTTTAGGAGGATATAACTAAGAAAGAGATCATCAGATGGAAGACTTTGATCACTAGAGGAGCTTGCTAAGGGAGATATCTGACAAAGTGGAACTCAGTGGAAAGCATTCAGAAAGATAAAGGAAGACGAAGCAGAAAAAGGAACAGCAGAACATGCTTTCATGGTAGAAAAGTGCTTTTGAAAGCAACAAGAGTGGCAAGTATAATGGACTCTCAGGTAGGCTGTTCAGCTTAAAACTGGGGGAAATAATAATCTTTTTCCAGTGGACCTGAAAAATTATGCTTAATTTTTTTTTCACAAAATAATAAGCCAGCAAAAGCCCCAAAACCCAGCCTTATTTTGAATTTCCCAACACTCCTATACATCTTTGTGTTAAACACAAAACTTACTATGTGTATTATTTCTTAAATTTTTTTTTTACCTTTTTACATTTTAGACTGATTTTTAATCTAGTAGTTCACATATCTCCCTGACTTTTTTCTGAATGAAATTCTCCATGGATTTCTATATCTCAATTGTGTATTTTAAGTAAATTTCCTGTTTGCTGAACTAATTTCACCCAGCTATAACCATATATTTCTCTTAACTCTTTCATTTTTACTCTGTATTGATTCTTTACTTTTAATTCCAGCATGTTTAAATCTATTTTCTTCTGAAATTCCTATAATAGCTGGGATTCTTCACTGCCAAAGTACCTTAGTACCAAAGTGCCTCTTTCCAGGTGGGCAGTTAACAAATTATTTGTACCTCTTGTAAAATAAATCTGGTGATTTATTTAAAGTACCTTCCTAAGAAAATGAAACAATTTATTACAACTTGTGTTGGGCATAAAGCACCATCATTGATAAATGTAAAATTTGAAAGCCATTACTCCCATACATCACAAAAAACGCTAGATTACAAATCAGTAATTTTTTTGGCAGACTTGAAGTCATTGTAATATAGAAGCGCACAGTTGGATAGCAGTTTTTAAAGTTCCTAGGAAGGCTGGCAGTGTCACAGAGGGTCAGCGCCTTCCAAGAAAGGGGAAGTCAGCAGAAACTGCAGATAGAAAGCCAAGCCAGGGCAAACCAACTCTTACCTTTGTCTCCCATTCACATCTCAGCTCCAGCTGGATCTGGGAGTCCTGTTCACAGCTGCTCTTGCCTAGAGAGACAAAACAGTGTGTGCTGCAGGGCCTTTTGCTACCACACTGCAATCAAAACAAAAATGCAGTTAAGCAGGTTCCCTTTTGCTCTCTGTTTGGTTCTATTAAATCATCTCTAGCAGATTTGACTCAGCAGGCATAAAATCAAATATTTTGCCTCTGGAAGAGGAAAATTTGCACCAACTCGTGGATATTTTCAGCATAATTTCTTGTGGGGAGCAAAGTCCTCCACCCTCAAGGGCTGGACATTACTCTGATTAGCAAATTATTCTGGGTTTGTTATTTGATAATAACAAGTTATTTTGTTTGAAACTTTCATTAGTTAAAGAAAATAATCTGTCTTAAAAACGCAACACTTACAAGGCAGAACCTCACTTTTGAGAAAATAAAGTGTCCTTAGAGGAAGCAGAAGGAGTCTGCCCAGGATAAAGGTAAATTATTACAGTTTTGCACCTACAGTAAAAAGGTTTTGCATTAACAATCTAAAATAATCAAATTCTGTTGAAACTGATTTTACTTATTAAAATAAAAAATTATGTAGGAAAACAGTTTTCTGTGCCAAGAACTGGTGTAAACATTTTACGTTATACAGTAGTTACACTTGCTTTCTAAGGAAGATAAACTCAGAAATCATCCTGACATTTTTAAGTCTACGACAATGAATTTCAGTTATTTTCATACTTCTTTCCTGATTTTTCCCTGAAGCTTACCATAGAATTGTAGCACTCTCAAATGAGCTGCTCAATAGTTTTGTGTTATTAGTTTCCTGAGAAGCAGGTGTTGGGCAGAGACATAAGTGTGTCAATCTCAGAATAGATCACAATTTTTTAAAAGTGCAATTTTGGGTAGACAAACCCAACATTTCCAAAAATCAAAATTAATACTCTTGTCATGCTGCTTTTTATATTTAACTGTTGGGAAAAAAAATGGAACTAATTCCTCAATTATGTCTTTTGAAAACAAGAGCACCAGGCTCATCACAAAGTAGTAACAAAATCTTTTGCAACCTGCTTGCAGTAACCCTGGGAGGACCAACTCTTGCACAGTCTCCTTTCTACCTCTAATAATCTGACTTTGACTTTGAAGAGTCATACAGAACAGCTCAGCATATTTTCAAGTCATTCACCCAGTCTTGAACAGCAATCCACTTTGCATTACCATAATCTGATCTCAGAACCAGATGGTGATCTCAATGCAGTTTTCTCATGACTATCACTGATTTACAAAAATAAAAATGCACAATATAAAGATGAGATCTTTCCTTTTCACTGTTCCTTATTTTATTTCCCACAGCATATTCCTCAAACGTTTCATTTATGAAGAGTCTTGTATCTCCTAGTTCTGTTACATCTCTGCTTTTCCTCATTTATCATGTAGTTATTTCTCTCCTTATCTCCTCAGCTTCTCAAGACTTCAGTATCACATTAAAACAAAATTGAAGCTGTTAACCTCCCTGTTCTCTGTAGTTTCTCAAGGTCTTTAAAGGACACAACAATGCAATCACATACCTATCAACTCTTTGAAACATGTAATAACTTTTTAGGAATGTTGACTATTTAAAATAGCAGCAGGCAATGCAATTCTTGTCTCATCTCCATCATTATCAGTACCACAACACAAAGTATATTCTAGACTCAGGGACAGAGCTAGAGGAGGCACTTTGAACTCAATACAAATTTGAAAGCAGACTGGGTTTACTTGGCCATTCAGCACAATGCCCAATAAGTCAAGGTTAATTTGAGAACTGTATTTGCATAATACTCATAGAAAAGACTGTGATGTAGATACTGCATTTCCATGGAGAGGATGCTAAGTTGCACCTTTCAGTGAACTGACAGCAAAACTGTGTGTCTGGAAGGGACTAAGACATCCCTTCTCCACCACATTTGTATAGGGCCCATTCTCAGGCTGTCCCTCTGTCAGGATGGACATATTCCTCTGTGCTGGCTTACTGATCAAATTGTAGAGATGCAGATGACCCAGTCCAAAATCAGGCTGGTTTGAAGTATAATGTTTTGAGACTCTTTATTCCAGGACTTCACATGATGAAGTTTTTGTCACCACTTTTTTTCTGAATTCTGCAAAGCTCTGCAAAGTCTGCTCTGAGGTTTGGTTCTTATGTCTCCAGACAGAATTCACTACAGGAAAAAAAAAACATTCAACAGTCACTATGGGAGGAAAAAGCATCAGGCAGAGACCAAATAGGACAAAGAAGAGATTGAGAAATTATCTTCCTAACAAAATGATGAAACAAATACTAGAAATTAAGATCTATGAGAATTCAAAGGTTAAAAACAAAGTCAAGAATAGTAGCCAGTGCAAATGTTTGAAGTATAAAAATGGAAAGTAAATTTAAATTACTCTGAATAAGATTACATTTTCATTTAACAAAGGGAACTAAATGAGATGAGTGTAACTTCAGTTTGGTAGGGCATTTTATAAAATGTGTTACAAAATTAAACTTAAATAATTAAACAAAATTACACCTGTCCTGGTTTAGGGCAAATTTGGGAAGGAACCTCTGAATGGGGTCCTTCCAGAAAGCAAATTCAAGTGGCCTCTCCTCCAACTGGTTCGGGAAAAGATTGCCTTGGAGAAAAGTGGACAAAAACCTGTTTATTTAACAAGCAAAGTATTCACAAGCATAAAAATTGAATAATATTAGACAATAAAACCCCTAGCTGTTCTGCAGAGATAGCAAATTCAGAAAGTCCTTGTCCTGGGTTGTAGCTCAGCTTGCTCGGTTTTTGTCAGTCCCTCTGGCGCTGAAATGCAGCATCCAGGCCCTGGGGAGCCACAGGTGTGAGCTCCTGGTTTCTGGGCTTTCAGTACAGACCAGGTTTGAACAATTCCAGGAAAAAGAGAGACCACAGTACACAGGGAACTTCTCTGCTTCAGCTAGCTACAAAACTAACTAAAAGCAAAAAGAGCTCTTTCCAGCTGTCTGCCTGTGCTGCCAACACAGACCATGAGAAGGAATGCAGGGGAGCAAGTGCAGTTTCTGGAAACAAACTCCACGACTCTTCTCTCCCATTTCGCTCTCAGAATCAGTCTTCAAGGTGTAGAACAGAATATTCAGCATGAACAGAACAAAGGGCTGGGGATACAAGCATCATAAAGTCCCTCCAGAACACCTCCACAATTTTCTGCTTGGCACAAGCCTCAGCCCAAGGCAGCTTTTAATAATCAGCCTAGGGTTAGGGTTTTGAAAGCCGCAAAGCCCAGAGCTCTAAGCACACTGCAGCTGCGAAAGGCATGCCAAGGGGAACACAGAAGTGCCACAACATGGCTCCCTCCACACCTTTCTCCTTGGCACCAGCCTCATCCCCATGCGTCTCCTATTGCTCCTCCTAATCTGAAAGGACTCCCTGATTTTGGGCCTGCTTAAGCATTTTGTACCAAACCTGCGCTGAGTACAAGGCATTGACTCTTTGCCAGGTGAGTGGCTTAATCAGTCATGCACACAGTCAATTTCTTTTTTTTCTGTCTTTGTAATGTTTGAATAATTAGCTTCAGCCTCTTTGGAGTAGAATGGATGTTATCTTTTTCTCTAATGTAGTAGATTAGATGTCTTTTTTTTTCCTTCCTTTTCTTTTTGGAAGTGAGAATTTAGTTTTATATACTTCAAAGACTTTCTCTAAGTGTATGACTCACATGTCTAATTCCAGAAAAGGCTACTGACTAAGAATCCTGGTCTCCAATAAGTTTGCAAATCTACTAGAAGCCAACTTGTAGGAACATGCTGCTCTATTGTCTCTCATCCTACTGAGCTTGCATGTGTTTTTGAGCCCCAGTTCTACATGTCCAGGTTTATCCTTGAATAACATCCAGATCTCAGGGGTTGAGCTTGCAATATCAAACAAATTCTGCTCCTGAAGCTGACTGAATAAAGTTATCTTTGGGAGCAACCAGCTTTGGCACACTCAAGTGCTTTTGTGGAGCTGAGGAAAGGAAAAAGACATTTTATTGCTGTTGCTCCCAGACGTTAGTAAGTGAAAGAAAATCACATGCAACTGTAGACTAAGATTTAGGAAAAAAAATCTGAATTAATGTGGTTTATTTCATGAAACCTTTCCCAAGAGTACCACTGCTCCTTTTTCCTGAAGGCAGAATGGAGGCTTGTTAATTGAACTCAATCTGTTTAGTTTATCTAAGAGAAGGTTAAAAGGTGACTTGATTATGCTATTTAAGTAACTGTACAGGAAAGACATTTCTGGTGGCAGATGCATTTTTAATCTAATAGGAAAAAGTGTAATGAGATCCAGTGGTTAGTAGATGAGGCTAGACAAATTTGAACTAGAAATAAATCAGAAATTTTAATAGTGAGAATAATTGATCACTGGAAAAACTCAGCAAGGGTTGAGGTGGGTTCATCATGTGAAGAAGAAAGATAGGATAACTTTCTTAAAAATATGGTGAAAGTCATACAGAGATTATTAATATAGAAATTGCCCACTGCAACTCCTTGCCCTGCATAATTTAAGAGGTCAGACTAGATCATCATTATGACAGCTTTTATACTTAAAATACATGAATCAATAGATCACAGAAGTTATTTCCTACATCTTTACTTCAGACCTCTTACTCCATACACTCACTATTTACATGTTCTGAAGAGAGCAGCCAGGATAGAAACTACTGCCCAAACTGAAAAGATGATAACTCAGAGCAAGAGGCTTTATGAAAATGCAGATGTAAAGGTTCTAATCCTTGGATCTTCTGATCCATCCACAGGCTTTGACAATATCTTGACAGGTACTTAAAATCTCTGAATCTTCTAATTCAGGTAAAAATATTAAGGTTTACATTGTTTTAAATTTAGGCTGAAATATCTGCCAGCTGCAATCTTTTCCCCCACTGCTAAGAAGACAAAATATACAGAGAATGATGACAACCCATGTGTGGGCTAGAAAAAAGGCAGAGGCTGCCTTATCAGTATGTCTCCAGAAATGCAGAGAATACTCTATCAGCACATCTTCATTTAGGCAATCTACAGTGAGGCTGAAAATATCCTGACCTCTGCACAAGACATAGCCATTGCTGTATTAAACAGAAAAGGATATTACTGACAAAATACATTAGGCAATAATGTATTAGGTGGTGTGACCATTTCTTATTTCATTTGTCCAGAAAAAGCCAGATTAATAATTTCAGCCACTCTTCAAATCTGATAAAAAGAACATATTTAAAATATGTTAATCTTTTTCCACTTCCAGATACTGAGTCCAAGGATTTATGTGAAAAGAAATGTAAGGGGAGAAAGGATAGATGAGTAAAGAGAAACAATAATACTGGAGAAAGACAATATTTATATTAGAAATGTATTTAACATAAGATCCTGCTAGGTGTCTTGGTAAGGGTCTAACCTTATTTATCCTTGTTGTCCATACCTATTAAAGCTGTTCAGTCTGGGATACCGTCTTCCTTTTCCTTTTAGCTCATATTAGTTTTCTAATCTGAGCCATCCCTTAGAGTTATGTTGCTTCAGGAGCAGGAAGAGATGAGAATTGCACATATGCAGCTCTAGCATTTCAGATCTCTTCACCAGTGATGCAATTTTTGTTCATACAGCCCACCCACCTCCATACCATTAATCCCTGCTTGTTGTCTTCTTGCTGCTGGCACTTTCAGAGAGAGAACAGCACAATGTAAGTTGTACAATAGGGAATGAATGTGCTGCTCAGAACAACAGAAAAAAATGTTATCACTTAACACAGCTACAGGTTATGGTGTTACTAAAATGGCAAACGTGACTCTCAGCTCTCTGCTTTTCACCAACATGAGAGCAATTCAGTCAGTTGTCACATCTGGCCATTGGGGGTTCTCATGCTGCTCAGAGCTAATCCCATCATTTGTTCATGAAGATAAGTTATTTGAGAGTTTTTCCAGGCTAAAGAGCTTACAATCTGGTTCATTGTGTTATTTCATTAAAAGAGACAAAGAATTGCAGAACTGTACATTGCAGAGTATCACTCAACAGCTTTACAGTGTTGTGTGGGTAAGAGGGATATTTTAAGTAAGCTGCTCTACTACTACAAGAAAATGATGATATTCTTAATGTCTGTACAGTTCTAAATTGTAATTTCACTTGCTCTGTAGAAGTGTCATATCCACATGATTATGCTTCCCATGTATTCACAGTCTAGGTTTTTACTCTGCTGACAAGCATATAGCTCTGCTGGCTCTTGATAGGAGAATAATGATGATGTGAAATAGATTTCATTCCTTCTTGTGAATTGCCTGTACAACAATTATTTATTAAAATCCATTTAAAGAAGGTATCAGTAGCAAAACACATTTAGAAACTAGCTTGGTTTTTGAACCCTCACATGAGTGACATGACTAATTATTTTACAAGACATACACCTCTTCTGGTTTTCATTTTTATAAGGTTTATTTGTTATGGAGTGTAGGTGCATCAGTGAAACACAAAAATCCCACAGAACCCCACAAAGCTGCTTCAATTGAGGAAGTCTCTAATATAACAAACTGCAGAGACATCAATTTGATTATGTGAAAACTCCCTGCTGCATCTCAAAATTCTGTTTTGAGGGATACCAGGATCTGCAGCCTAGCTTTTATGTCATCAACCACTTTCTACAGCTGAGATGCTTTTCTTGGATAGTGGATGTGCATCAAAAAATGAGTAGACAGCCTAATGTGCCTTGAATTCATCATTGATGATGATGAATTTCTGCTGCATCAGAGGATTAGGGAACTGATTGGACCATTTTTCTGCAACAATCCTTTATACAAGATAATCTGAGAAATTACCTTTTTTTTTGCTTACAGAACTAAAGGTAGCTATTTTGCACCTGGAAATTGAAGAGCTTTTTTTCCATCATCCTTGAATGTTACTGATGAAAATTTTTTTTTGTTGCTAGATGATATTGAATGGATACATTCATCACTCCTATAATTTTACCAGATTTATAATAGAAGAAATAAAGAACAGGATCTAATATTAATTATCCTTTCAATGCTTTCTTGTTGCTTCTCTCTTCTTTTTCAATTAAAGCCAAACACAATTGAAAAGTTTAATTTATTATTTAGTCAAAAAACCACATAGTAATATTTTGAGCACAGAAACACTGGTTTTTGAAATTTTTTAATATGATTAAACAGCTATCACTGCATAACGGTAACAGGACATTAAAATATTTATATAGCTAACAGAAAACATGTTATGGAAAGTAAGAGCTCAGAGCATTTGTACTATAAAAAAGTGACAGCTAATAGATGTATATGATTTATTAAAATAAACTTACAATGTTCAGATTCTCACCTTAAAATGTTCTTTTTTACTTTTAAGACAATCTCTCAGATGTTGGTGTAATTTTATTAGCCATCATTTGGGACCATGGCAGCCATCCAGAGAAGCACTCAATAGTATTTCCTGTTCACCTGACCATTCCCTTGCAAAATGAAGAGCTGATATACATAAAGCTAGAAAATTAATCATTCATAGAATCTGTTTGCTTTGAATTTGCATGTTACTCTATACCTCCAAATGGTAAACAAAAATATCTGCTGCGTTTTGGACACTGTGTATCTGTATCTTTGAAATTGGCAATCTCTCTCTTCTGCCTTTGCAATAATTTCATTTTTAAGACATTAACTTTCCTTCTTAAGGAAATTTACTTCACAACAATCTTCTATTCTTAGAAACACAAAATTCTTACCTTAGTACCATTTAAAAGTACTATTCTTTCAAAAACGTTATTTGTAAAGCCTGGAGTTATATTTGAATTTTAGTAATAACACTGCAAGCACTGACATATAGTGTCTTCTGGATCATTAAAACTACAAAATGATAAATGTTCATTGCTGTGGGTATTTATTAAACTAACATGCATAGTACCAGCTTTAAACAAAACTTGATTTCCTGTGAACATCAGAAATTTTTCAAAGATTTATATCAGTGTCTTTCTGGATTAAACTACTTACTATTTGAAGTAACCATCTCATTTTTCTTCTAGTTTTTATTTTTGTACTTATTAGTGTTTCATATTCAGCTGATAAAAACTTCATTTTTTACACTATCACTGTTTAGCTTCCAAAGGTCTTACTCTAACAACACATTCTAGGAACATCTTTAAGCGACTGTGCTTCATCATTGCAGTGATTTCATACTGACGTGCTCTTCAGGGACTGTCTTGTGTAGGATTCCTGCAGGCCTTGACCTTGACTTTGGCCTTGGCCTTGCAAGGCACTGAATTTCTCAGTTTTCTTTCTGTAAAATTCTTATAGAGTGCTGCTTTTTCTTGGTCTGCTGGAGGTCCTTATGACAACATTTGCATTCACAGTATTTACTGTTGTAAATATCATGCTCAGTATGAGGAGGTTTGTTTTTGACTGGGGTCTCAAAGGTTTTCTGCACTAAATGAACAAGTAGAGCCCTATATGTAGATATATGTAGACAGATAGATTAAAATTACATAGCTACTCAATTGTAAAATGCATTCTGTATGAATCCAGGACATCATTACAGAAAATTTCTACTCATGGGCTTGGGTTCCTGCCTCTTTGCTCTACCTCTTGAAATTCACCATTAGTCATGGTGACTAATAGCAGGGGGAAACAGGTCCATGTAACGCAATATTTACTGCACAAATCCTGTCAGCTCTCCACAGCAGGCTCTGTGCCAAAACCACCATCTACACACGAAATAAAGTGCATGCTTTAGAAGAAAAGAAGAAAAGAAGAAAGGGATAGAATATAGAAGAGAAGGAAACCATCCATCCAGCTGAAAAGAGACATTGGATGGAGAAGATTATCCAGAGATAAGGCACGAGAGAGAGGTCTAAATTAGTTTCTTTTACTGGGAAGTTTTTGAGACTGGTTCTTAATTTTTTGTTTTTCATCAACTCAAGGCATATGGAGAAAGGTAGATTCACACTGCCCTGTATTGAGGAGCAAAGGAGGAGGAACAAACCTTTGTTTGAGACTAGAGTTAAACCTTTCACTTTGTTCTGCAAAATTTCTAATTTAATCTGCTTTAGAGGCAGGCTATGATACCAGTGAGGATTGAATTAAATATATGATTCCTATTTACAGCATGCTCCCTCTGGACATTGGTTTGATAATTTACATCAATGTCAAATTTTGTGCAAGCATTCCAATTCCCAGAATATATAATTCTCTCCCTTGAATAATGATAACATTGCCTGAATATAAGCTGGCTGCTTTAGCTAAAAGTTATCACTACTATAAATAGATCCAGGAGCATTTTTTCAGAAAAAAATACAGGTAAAGGTGTCCATTTACATTTTTTGTATCCCTTATTGTTAATTTATTTTAATTTCAGGTCATTCGTTTATGTAGTAAGGCATGATGTACAGTAATTCATCATGTAATTTTTTGTGATTAAAAAGTTCTATGTATGTTTAGCATGTAATTTTGTATTTTTGTGTGTTTCAACACATGGTACTATTTATGATGGAAATAAATGGAATTTAATGTTTCAAGATCAACTCCCAGTGCTTTTTTTGCCTATCAGGCAAATATACACTTGCCTTTTCTAAGAGAAAGTCTCTGACTATGATTAGTGTTTTATGCTTTTTTGCAAACCTAAAGCCAATTCAAAAGGAAATACTCATATACTTCTATATAAACATAAGTATAGCTGACATTTTAAATACCTACCATAAAGTGTCCCTGTAAGTCATAAAGAAAGCCAAACGAAATGCTATTCTATTTAACATTCTAGGCACTACAGTTCATGAATAAGTTCAAGTTGCTACCTCTTCACAAGAATTGTGCCTTATGAAACTGTACATTTTTATATAAAAGCCTTCTTTAAACAAAAAATTAAAGCTCTTTACCTAGCATTCTGGTAGTCTGAGGGACAAGAAATATTTTGGAGTAAGGCAATGCACTCAGACTGTACATTTAAGATAGTGACAAACTATATGAGCTTATAGCTTCCTGCAGATAGTGTGATTCATGTTCCAGCTCAATCAAAAATTATTCAAAATGGTAGATATATTAACAAGTCTGTAATATATGGTAAGGATAATTCATGCTATTAATGTATGGTATAAAAGATTGTAAAAATCCAAAACTATGTCTCTGACCACCCTGGCCAGGAGCAGCTGTCTAATCAAATTACAGCGAATTCCCGGGCACAAGTTAAGATAATGATCAACACTTTAACGTAAGAATTGAAGCTTCTAGGATGATGATCACCAGTATCCTGAGTCCTCAGGAGCCACCCAAGAGTGATTATCGCCTTGCAGATCGCATCTATCAAGAAACTGATACATCTGAATGCACGGCTTCTCTGGAGCCCATCATTGCTGACTGCACACCTGGAACCAACCTTTGTCCATCTCTGCACATTGAAAGGAACAGCGATGCATGTGAAGAGTTACAAAGGAAATTTGGACATCTTTGCCTCAGGCACAATAAACTGTATGAAACCTCACTGCAAGAAGCAGCATTCGTCAACGGGGGAGACTCTGACACTCGAGGGGTCAGGTCCAGGTTCACCCAGCACCGATCCCAGGCTCGACGCTGTCTCTTTGGCTGTGGTGGTTTCGGAGACCGAAATTCGATCGCACAGATAGATTAATAAATCTTTCCAAAATTTTTGATAATTTGGCTCACGATTGATCATTTATAACAAGTCCAAAGTATTTTTGTTGTTTTCCAGAACAGGAAGAAAAAGGGAAGGGAGAAAAAAGTGTGAGTAAACATTAATCTAACTTAAAAAGCTAAAATCACTTGGATGAAAATTACTTGGGATAACCTTCAGTTCAGCATATAATTAATGTGTCATCAAAGTTCAAGCCTTTCCTCAAGTGACCTTTATAAAAGTAGAACCTGCATCCATACATATAGTTGTCATAGGAGGACCTACAGAGTGAGTAGATATATTAATAAATTACTGTAATATTTTGCTACTTTTTTCATTTTAGTGTACATTTTACTTTTTTCTATTTTAGTGTACCACAAGAGCAGATGTGTCATTATGATGGCATAGATGTATCAATTATGTCTTTATGGCATGTGCCTGCTTCCCCAGAATGCCATCTATCCAATGAGTACCACTGAGCTGTGTGTGAGAAACTGAGGTAATGCACAGTGTATTCTATGCTGGAAAACCCTCTACTTTTAGAAAATAAGGAAGCCATCCAAACAGTTGAATAGATTGAGTGCTGAGGTGGAATATTGAGGAAGATTAGATGTGTTGAGCTTTCTGATTACCTACATTGATACAATTTCCTGTGTGCAAATGTGCTCGTCTACAGTTGTTGGTCTAAAATTTGGTGTCTAGTCTAAGGTGATCCTGCAGAAGATAGGATGTATTTGGTCTTCTATAAATTACACTTATTCCAAGCTCAATTTCATTTTTAGCATGCAATTAAATCCCCTTCAAGTGATTATTTCCATGTGTGTGAAATGGTTGCATATCCCTTGTTTATTTCAGTTTGCATTAGTGCCACTACTGACAAATATTAGGATCTATTTGAGTCCTTGATTTCTTAATTTCTTAAATATGACTTGGAAAGCTCCCCAGAAGTTGATTTTGGGGAAAACTTTTAGTGAAAATATCAGAGCGATGCCCTGGTTATGCGGAGGACAGAGTTGACTTTTCAGTGGTGCGGAGGGGGCATGGGTTGAGGGCCATAGCTCAGAGATGGTTCTATTCCACCTCACATCATTGCCAGGGGCAGGAGTAAGGGGCTCTCACTTCCTGGGTGGAGGGTGTTCCTTTGGGTGGGGAGAAAATGTAGTGGGGAAGAGCCAATAAACTATTGTCAGGCTTGCCAAGTAAATTGTTTCATCTTATACCTTTTGTTATTAATGTATTGCTATTACTGTTCATCTTCTTATCTCTTTGCTGTTTCCAGTAAATTGTTCTTATCTCAACCCATAATCTTTGCCTTTTGCGCTTCCAGTTGGAGGGGAACAGTCGCAGCGTGGTTTTAGTGGGACTACTAAATTGAATTCCATTTGTAAACCATGACAAGCAGATATAGTAACATGCAACCAAAAATCCATAAGAACAAACCTTTTCATTTTTTTAGAGGCAAAGTGAGATTATTCCTAGCCTCCTTGAGTAACTTCCTTATTCATTTACTGACGTACCTGCAAATTATGTTAGATGCCCATTCAAAAGGTTTTTTTATGCAATTCCAATTTAAATGTAGGAGAAGGTTTAATAAATATGAGTGCCAAATAATAAACCATGCAGACCAGGAGGGAGGAGGGAGGTTGTTGTGACAGGAGGTGGCTGTGCGTACATCTGGCAGCTGTTCACGCAGGTTGTTACAGCTGACGTCACTAGATGGCAATGTTACATATGTTACATACATTATGCTTTCCCTTAGAATGCAAATGTTCAGTCTCTGAAGAAATCTCTACATGGTTGCCACTGTTGCTGTGCAATTGTTTTTGAAAAGTACCCAAGTCAACTTTTTGCCCACTTTAATTTCTGTATTTGGTAACGAGAAACAAACATGATTTGTCAGCTCAAATTTCTGGAGAAATGTGCAGTTTTGGCTGCTTTTTAGGGTTGGTTCGTACATTTAGAGGGTATGAGGGATGCACACCCAGGCAAATTTCTGCTTAGCTGGATAAACTGGTTTATGAGAATTCTGCTAGCACATTGCAGGGGACCAGTGAGGGTGTCAGAGGCAAGATACACCTTTGAAATCAACAGCATTACCTATATCCTTATCTCTCAACCTGCCACTTACCTATGAATGAGACCAGATTCCTCCCAGTTGGCTGAGGCATTGCCAGAAGCACTACTACTGCACAGTCATCCCTCCCATTTTCCCTGTGGTAAACAGAAAGTGAAATACCTCCAGAGAGTGAATCACACCATTGATGGGCTCTTCAAGTGCCTTTTTAGCTCTTTGGAAATACAGAGATTTTCTGAAGAGACTGATCCTAACCAAGGCATTTCACAGAGGTGCACAAGGGCAATTCTAGGCTATAATAACTACATTTGTGCAGAAGTGTGTGCATTTAAAAATTATTTAGTTTTCAATTCAATTCTGGTTACCCTACCAGGCTTTTTAGGGATAAACAGAATAAAGATTGGGGGACTATGGAGACAAGAAGGAATGCAACACTACAGAAAAGACAAGATGGAAGATCTGTGAGAAAACAAAAAGCTGAAGTAGCCTGAAGTCTGTGAATAAATAAAAGAAGCAGAAGGCAAACCGCTGCAGTGAGTCTAGCAATGTTCTGTGTTTGAGCTCTTCCTTTGCTCTAAGCAGTAATGATTTCTTTACTTTAGTCTGAATTTTTCAAGAGCCAACAGAAAACAGACAGGAAAAAAACATTAAACAGAAAAAGTATATGCATGGGAGCTTATGGGGAACAATAGATCACTGAAGCACTAGTATCAGAATTACAACATTCTGTATGGATAGAATATCAAGAAGGAATAAATAGAAGTAAATACATTCTATATTAGAATAACTGAACTCAACTCCCTCCCAGAGGAATGATGGATGGCTGTGTCTCTTAGCTGAGCTAACTACAAGTCTTGTGCCGCCAGTACGAATTCAGGGCCATGCTGGACAGGTGTTGGCACCTTTGAGAACACATTTTACATGTATTAGACAGCTGTAGCTTGCAAGCAGGTTTTCTACTTCCTGGGTCCTGTGACAGCAGAAATCAGAGTAGTGCAAAGCCTGAGAGAATTTGAATTCCTTAGAGATGAAAATATAGAGAATATTGTTATCTAGACAGATATAGTATCATGAGCAAAACAAAAAGAACATCTGAATCTCATTCCTTCTTTGGCTATTCGGATGAATAACTTTGTGTGAGTCATTTACCTGCTTCTTTTGTTACATAGTTAGCCTTGACTTAAATTATAAAATTGAAACATTTATCCATTGTCTAGTTCTGCCCAACATTAAGACCTCGTGACATGATGGGCAATATTCAGATCCCATCATCTTGGAAATTCAGGATATCACTGGCCTTACACGATCAAACCTAAAGTTATTCTTCATCTATTGACTGTGTCCACTTAGTGATACATTAAAGAAGTAGATTAGGTATTTCCATAATTGACTGCAAGTCATTCATAAGAAAATTCACATTTGGAACAAGTTAATATTTCCCTTATTTTCTGTAGACCAATGCAGTGACTTCAGTAACACATTATTTTCAAAGTGTGTTTCTGTCATTACAATGGAATGAAGATAGGAAATGAATAGAGATGTTTAAAAGACTGATGTAAGATTGTAGCCTAATGGTATTCCAGTGGCTGGTAATATTCATATCATGTCTTAAACCTTATGTATTTCTATATAGTGTCAGAAAAAGAAGTTTTAAAGAATCCATGTTTCCAAGTGATAGTAAGACAATAAACCCTGTTTAGTTTTTGTCAGATTATGACTAAGTAAAAATGAAGGTAGACAAATTACAAACACTGGAGTCTATGACAGCTTCATAAATAAGTCTAAAGTGTTAATCAAATGACTACTGCATTTTGCCTTCATACAGAAGTACATGAATTTAAGGTATATGATAGGCTGTACATAAGCAACCTTGTAAAAAAAGAGCTCTGCCTGTATACAAAATTAAGAAAACACTGCAGAATTTCTATTTAATAATAAAATTTAGTAAATGCTTGAAATTATTTCAACTGATTTGTGAAAACATGGTTTCATATCTAGAATATTTTAATGGTCTCATAATATAAATTAGCCTCGGAGGATTGCTAAAAACTATTGAATTTTTGTTGCTGCTTTGCATTTTAGATCTCCACTTAATGATTGAAATGCACTTCTTACAGTGTTAAACAAGCAATAAAGTTCAGAATCTGTTTGAACTTCCATTTGTTCTCTGACTGCTGCTGCTCTAGCACTCTGAAAAGGTCACTGTAACAGCTGAAGTTTTCCATGCTTAGCTCTTTTCCCCCTCTGTCATACATTTGGAAGTTTATAGAAAAAATAGTTTAGAATAAGAAGACAGTGAAATTTAAAATTTTAAAAGCTGAAACACACTGAGACAAAAAAAAATGGCAAAGATTCACTGCAAGCATTTCTGTTATTTCAGAAAATCTATGAATGATATCTATGTGTCTGAACATATAGATAATATCAATATATAATTTAATATATGCATGTTATTCTAAAGGTCTACTTTTTACAGATAACAATGATCTTTGTGATTCTGAGTTACTGCTTTGGAATGTCAAGAGCAGCAAACTTGACAGTGGCAGCTACCTAGCTGAGCATGGTAATACCTCTATATATCCACAGCTAATTATATTTCAACTGCAAACTGGTACCGTGATATATTATTTTAGCAGCAGAATCCTACTTTTTAGTTGTTCCATCTGTCCTCTCAGAGACTTTTAGGCTCCAGCCCTGCTGTACAGTCCCACTGCTTTTGTCTGGCTTGCTACCAAACACAGATAGTTCTGACTACAAGAGCAAAAGCTTGAACTACAGGGCTAAATTCTTCTTTGGCTCATCCTGTGTGCAAATACACTTAGCTACATATATTGTCAGCATCTCTCTTTGTCATATGAAAGCAGAGTTTTCCTCAAACATTTTGTGTTTGATTACTCTGTTGGTGCCCCAGGAAAGCACTGAAGAGCCAGTCTGTCAATGTCCTGTTCTGGATACTCTCCATGAGAAATCTGCTGGATTGGAGAGCAGTTTGACTGACTTGTTAAGGGACACAGACCAACAGAGTAAGATACCCCTTTCTGGCTCTCCCCACTTTTATTTGAGTATGATACCTGCTGCCAGCAAGTGCCAGCGCCCTTGAGGGACTCACACTAACAATTTACAGAGTAAATTATTTTTATCAATAAAACTCTTTATTAATAACACTGTGACAGGTTGAGGTTCAAAGATCACTAGTGGCAGTATCTAACTCCAAAACCATATTCAGAACAATACACAGACATACTCTATTAACTAATCATTCATCATACATGAGTATGGGTTTTACCCGATAGGTGTCCCTATGGTGACAGGTTCAGCCTGTCAATCAATCCCAGAAGTTGGGATAAATTCTTCTCTAACTTCTCCCTGTTCTTAACTTATTTTTATACTATTTCTTTGTCTTTAGGAGAAGGTTGAGTGACTGTAGTCATGCATCCTCTTCAGTGAAGGGTAATTGTACCTCGGAGATGGGTAACTTTGGGATGGAGATGTGTATCCATCTTACATCTGAGGAGAGTGATTTTGCCACAGCTGCTGCCGCAACAGCAAGACATCTCCTGTATCCCTTGGTTTAGAGCTGTTATTTTATAGTTATAATTTATATGACAAAAATTTTTACCTATTTTGACATTATGCAAAAAGCCTTTAATAGGTTTATCTGATTTTTTCCCCCATTTTTACCTAATATTTCTCTGCTTCATTTCTTACCAAAAATCAAACACTGGTATATACTGACAGATACTTAGGTCTGCTTAGGTTTACCTATATGTACTACTGTATAAATAATAACAGTCTGAGGTAATTCTTTTTATGCCAAGGAATTGCAATTTGAGAGTGAGAAACGTGGTACTGTATGCTGAAATGTTTTGTGTTCTTTTGTTTTGTTTGTTTTCCTTTTTGACTATTTAATTATAAAATCAGACGGTAAGCTGATTCAGTGCTATGGGAAAGATTTGCTCAGACAAGTCTTGCTTATGGAGGAAACTGTTGACCCCAAAGCATCCTTTTCATGGGAAAACTTTCAGGGGAAAGAAAATTTAATGTTGTTACCCAAGTACGTGTATGTTAGAGGAGGCTTAGTGAGTTAGGTGACATCTGAGCATCTCTAACAGCATTATTGTGTGTAACAGGAGCTTTAGTGAAACAGGATGTGCTCTCCTGATAGCCAATGAAACAAACAAAGTGGAAGCTCAGGATCTGAATGTAGTATGCTAAAATTAATCTTTTTACCCTTTTCTTCATCATTCAGAGAATGGACAGCTTGGACTCTGGCTACAATGAAGTAGCATTTGGTTTCTCTACTTGGCAGATGTCAACTGCACTGCGGTGATGAAGATAGTTGTGAGATCTCATTGAAAGAGATGCATATAACCAACAATGAACTTGAATCAAACTGCATCTATGGGGAAGTAAACAATCTAAATAAAAAAGTAGAATAAAAATGCTACAGAAGATATTACAAAAGAGATATTTTTCTAGGATAAGTGAGAAATTTTATTGATAATTCAAGCTGTCAGACATAACAAAAATTGTGTATGTTTCTGGACAAAGACCACAAACATACTAACTAGTATCTTGTCTTGCATTTAATGAAGTTCACAGGATCAGCCCAAGGAGACACATTTTATTGATGGCTTCCAAGGCACATTTCAATGTTCCTGCAGCTGATAGAAGCTAGTAGTGCTAAAAACAGCGTTATGTCTTACAAATGAATGAAAAACTCTGCCCTGCCCCAAGAAACTGGGGGCCATATGAGCAAGTAAGTAAAGGACAAAGTTCTTCAAGTGAGTGCTTCAGAATTAGAATGAAAAGTTCATTTTATAGAGACATCTATAACTAAATTTCTTTCTCTTCAGGGTATCCTGTTTAAAGCCAAGGTGATGTCTATTGTAACTGTTCCTTCAGCATTTAATTTTTATATTTTTGTGTGAAGCAATTTTCAGGAATATGATCTGTACTAATCATTGCCATCTGATTTGACATCTCTTACAATGTCAGTTAGAGAATGTTATTGTGAAACTTGGCATGGAAATGACTTGGATGACTGGATGCTACATTAAATTCAATTGGAGTTAAATAGGCTATTAATCAACACTTGGTGACTATTCAGCCTGAAGTTCTCCTTAGTGAATAGTTTTGAAAAATATTATGGTGATACAAATAGAGGAGATTTTACTATTAAACTAACCTTGATAATATTGGTATGATTTTGTTATTGCTATTAGTTCAATATTAGTTCAAGGGTTTTTATAAGCAAGTCATATAAGGATTTTTCATTCAGGGTACTGAGACAGATTTTGTCTTTGATTTTCATAAAGGCTCCCACTACAGGTTTATATACCTGTAGTTAATAGAAGAGTGCAGACTTTTATGGATTGTGTGTTTATATTTTTTAATTTATAATGTTCTGTATTGTTGTATCCAGAGACAACCAATACAGAAAACTGCAGCTAGAACATCTATATTGACATGAGCATGTTTAAAGATTATTTTAAAATATTTTTGTTGTCTTCAGAAGCTTTATTCAAAATCAAAGTATTTAATAGATTTGCTTCTCCAACACATCTTCAGTTATACATGTAATCACACAAAAGAATCCCGGAGTGTCTACAGAAGCAATACGACCTCGGTCTGTATAGTTTAGTAAAAGTCAATAGTTCATGACATAGTCTTGCAACACTTAAGTTTTTCATATTTTATAGATTACATTAAATTTACATTTCACTTCTGCAAATAGGTAATTTAAAAGTAGAAGCTAATAAAAAATTAAAATAAATTATCATTGACTTGAATGTTGGCTTCTAAGTGTATAACATGCAGATTATATTTCATGGAGTTGACTTCAGCCTTTTCTTGATGTGCAGACAGCTAATTTCCCAGATTAGCCATTCAGATTCTAGAACACAAACCTCTGGACATTTTGGAAAATGTAGTTCTGAGATTTTAAGAAATGGCAAATTTCTTTGTGTATTAATTTTTATAGAATGACCTCTGTGTTGAGAATTTCCTAAAAATGCTCAGCATTACTAGTGGAAGTAGCTTCCCTGATACCTAGTGAGGTGTTCAACTGAGTGATAGCTGGGGTTTAAAGTATTTCTTACATATCTAACTATATTCAGGAATATGTATCCAAAGACATTGGAAATCTTACCTACATGAGAACTGACAACAAATATTGTTCCTTTCAAAACAAGTTAGGGGATAACTTGTTAAAAAATTCTTATTGCAAATTCACACATACAAATAAATAAGAATCTCAGATATCTTCACAATGCTTGGGAAGACATGCTCTTAGACAACAACTTGTATATTCCAATTTGGGATCTAAGATGTTAGGAAAGTTAAGGTGGGAGGAAACTTATGAATGATAAATTCTTAAAGTCTTGTTCAGCAAATCTCACTAAAATATAGTCAATTCAGAATGCTGTTCTACTGGCTTTAGTAGGAGGTTTGAAAAATCTCATTTATCCTTTAAAAAGTTTCTGCTAGGCTGATATGTATGTACAGAATGACCTTTCCCTGAATATTAAAAGATCTCAAAAGTATTAAACTGTTTGTGGCTATTCTGACTTCTGTAATAAGATATCTTAAGTATGACAAAAAATGTGATTGTACTATTGGCTTTTGGACTCTAAACTTTCTAAGGAGGAAATTTCTCATTATATGCTTTCTCAGTGGGGCCTTAGTTCCTCATTTTAAAGCTCTAGCTGTAAATTAAATAAAAATACTAAATAATATATGTTCCTATACTCTCTTTCCACAGTTTCATAAACAAAACCATGTAATGGTAAAAAAAAAAAAAAAGTCTATTCATCTTGGAATGCTGTGCAACTAAAAGTGCTTTTAAAATTAAAAGTTTTCTATGGTATCATCTATTTAGCGTTTTTTCGTTATTCCCTTACTGTGCTATAAGTTGAGGAGACTAAAAGTCAACTGGAATCACAGAGTTTTTAAAAGCTGCCTGGTGTTTCAACTTTTTATTTCCACCACCACCACCACCTCCTCTGCCCCCAGCAAAGAATACAAAGTAATATGTTCAAAGCCTATTAAATTTATTACCTTCTTACTGAAAACCCATCTTTTAAAGATTTTTTGGTTACAGACTTTTCATTTAGGATATGGAAAATTGTGGTTGGTGCAAAAATACCAAAGTTTTATTCATTTGGAGTGGTATTTAACTTATATATTAATACCTATAGATATGTATGATTGCCTATAAATGTCTAAATGTGAGATATATGGCTTGTATACTCCTTTTCCTTTGCTCCTGGATGCCATAGGTTTTAATTTGGAGATTGACTTGATGGTCAGGTGAAACTGCTGAGGGTGTTGGCATAATAGAGACTTGTAGAAATGAATGTTTAGTTAAAAAAATACTTGCTAAATTTATGAAACTCAGTGATAAGGAGAAGTTGAAAGTTTAGAAGTATCTGAATCATAATTTAGTGGTGAATCTTTCAAATTATAATTATGGTTTGGTTTTGATTTTATTTTGATTTTGTTCCTACATAATAATACTTCTACTTTTCCAAGAAGTATTGAAATTTTATTAAACCTGCTTCCAAAGATTTTAGGCTACTGCATGATGCTTTCTTTCAGGAGTTATTTATATTTTTTATCAGTTTCATTTTTCTCTTGCTATTAGTACATACACTGAAAATTTGACAGTGAGAGTACACATAAATTATTCTAGTTGATCAGATCAAGCCCCCTCCAAGCAAATCTACTATTTGATGCTTTGTTAAAAACAAAGAAAACAAACAAACAAATCCCCCAAAATGATGAGAAACAGGTTAAATACTAATTACTCTTTTGTATAAACTTCCATTTTCTGGCAATCAGGAAGTTAAGGATTTTTGAAGAGAAATTTTCTTCTCCAGGAACGTGTTAGACATTCCTTGGTGCTTCTATTGGTACCACTAAGACCCTACCATTAATGCAGAAAAAATATTGCACTCCATGTCTGTTCTTCTAGAAGGTGCCTCAGGATGTGAACTTCAGTTGGACTTAATCAATTGAAAAAATCCTATAGCATTTATTTGCACTCAGTTCTGAAGGTGTTAGATATTCCTGCAAGTTTCTTAGTTTTACTGAAACCAAGGAAATGAAAGTAAGCAGCTTTCAGAATAAAATGCTCAGTGTATTTTAATTTGATTAAGTGTCTAAAGGCAAACAGTTGTCATTCAGTGGCAAAGCACAAAAAGCTAAGACAACCACTTAATAAGAAAAGATGTCATATTTTGTGATATCCAATCTAAGCAGAGACAGCACTCTAAAGATTGCTTACCTACTCCTCTTTTATTTCTTGACAAAGCACAAAGCAGCAATACTTCTCTGCTTCTCTTTCATATTACTGCTTTTTATTATTAAATTGTTGTTTTATCAACTTCTAAGCAACACTGAGAAATGATAAATTGAAGAAAATGTGTTTGTTAATTAATGAAATTACTCTGAAAAAGCAATATGAAAATGATTGTGAAAAATCATGCATATATGTTTTTGTGGATACTAATCTTCATTAAATAACAATTTCCACTTTTCATTTTGTACTAAAAAGGCAATTTATTTATGATATCTAAATGAGAAAATGACATTCACATAACTAAAATATTTTATTGTTTTTTTCTTTGACTTAAAAAGGAAAATAATGGTTAAAAGACAATTGCCATGAATTAGTAATTTTTATCATAGATGAAACTGGTGACTGCAAGTTGCAAATGCTTTGAGTAAAAAGTAAATAGGATATTGGCTTTTTCTCACTGGTTGGGTGACAGGTGCCTTGCATATTGAAAGACAGATGTGCTTTTCTGTCTGAAAAATTCCCCCTTTCAGCTCAACAGCTTGCAATCTTTTATTACTGAAATATGATCATGTATGTTTTATTTCAGAACTGTTTTCAACAATTCTCAAGGTCTCCTGAGCAATCTCTGGCTAAAACAATGTAAACCAATATAATACTACTGGGTATCATTCTTTCATTGACAGTGATTGACAGTGCTAAATATTATGTGTTAAAATCCCAGATTTGGTGTCATCTGTGTTGCATCACAGTCTGATCTATCAGTCTGCATGTAGGTGAGCATTCCACTCAATTATATGTAGGAATAAGCATTACTATTATTACTATTATACCAATAATCTGGCATAATGCCAACCTAGATTTTGTGAGCAAATATATTCTGTCGTGAAAGGCAGGTACACTTGAGAAATTGGTTGTGCTTTACACTGGATTAACTTTCAGAGTAGAGCAAGAAGAGAAAATGTCTTCTGAATTCAGTGGGTTTCTCATTACAAAATTAGTTTGAATTATCTTCACATGGGCAGGAGGATAATTGCAATTTCATATAGAAATAGAATCATAAAGTGGCTTGGGTTAGGGGAAGCTCTTGACAGTCCCTAGTGAAATGTTCTCTCTCCTTCTTAAAACCACCCTTTGTATATTGAAAAGTTGATCTAAGGTCCCCTTAGAGCCCTCTCCTCTCTAGGTTCAACAGCTGCAACTCATTCTTTTTTCATAGGAGAGTTGCTCCAGCCTTCTGACCATTTTCTTTGGTCCTTCTCTGGATCCACTCTAGTAGGTCCATTCAAGTCTTTTGGGTACTGTGGGTCCCAGAGCTGGATGCTGTACTCCAGGTGAGGTCTTACAAGAGTGGAGTGGAGGGGGACAATCACATGGCTGGACACAGGTCTGATGAGGTTGACTTTTTGTTCTGAATATGCTCATTGCCAGATCATACCCAAAGTTTCCTCCACCACCCAAGTCCTTCTCCTCAGGGTAGCTCTCAACCCATTCATTCCCTTGTTGAATTTAATGAGATTCATTTGTGCCCATTCCTCAAGGCTGTCAAGATCATCTGGGATGGCAACCCTTCCCTCAAGAATACCCACTACACCTTTCAGCTTTGTGTCTTCTGCAGACTTGCTGACTCAGTCCCATTACCTGTGTTACAGATGAAGATTATTTATAGTTTTGGTCCCAGTATGAACCCTTGAAGGATACCACTCATTACGGATTTCAACTTGGACATTGAGCCATTGTACTCTTTAGGCACAGCCATCCAGTTGATTCCTTATTAATCTCACAGTCCATCTCTGAAACCCTTGTCTCTCCAGTTTAGCAGCTGGGATCTTGCCAGGGATTGTATAAAAGAACTTGCAGAAGTGCAGGTAGATGACATTTGTAGTTCTTCTGTTGTCCACTGATGCAGCCGCTCCATATTACACTTGGTTGTAGAAGGCCCCCAGGTTAGTCAGGTATGATTTGCCCTTGGCTCTCTCATCACCTCCCTCTCTCTCATATATTTCAATATGAGAAATCTGATACATGATTTTACTAGGCAAGGCGTGAGGTTGATGCCAGTGCCATGTCCATGGCAGAAAAACATGGACATAAAATTTTTGATGTCATTAAAATATGAGCTGGATGACTTAAAAAACAGTAAGTGGGAGGAAACATGAGTGATTGTTAAAATTTAAGTTTACTCAAATCTGTTTACACATCTGCTGCCTTTCCAGCTTCAAGGAAAAAAGCCAGTGAGACAGAGAATTTAGGTGAAGTGAATAACAGGTAATAATTAATTAGAAAGCTGTTTTTGAGCATATGGGCCTTGTCTTTTCTTCTGAGCATGTGAAAAAATATTTTATGGTGCTGCATAAGTAAATGGGAAGCAAAATGTTGAGCACATTGTGATGAATTTGGAAAACAAGATGTAGTCTTTGTCTTACCCTGTTGTTTTGCTGTTACCATATTGCAATACTTCACTTAAGCTGCCACTTAGTAAGATGAGCAGTCACAGAGCGGTTGTTTGGTAGGTTGAAATTAGGCCAATGCCTTGAGAATATGAAGCATCCTAGTGCTCAAGGTGTTGTCCTATGAGACAGGTAATATAAAAGATCCTAGAAGTATTGCAGAACAGGGTCCTCACTTTTATTGCCAAACAAAACATGGAAAAATAACATGGAAGAACAACACTTTTGGTCACATTTTTGTTTAATAAATATGATTTAAGCCCATGAAATGTAAAAGTAACATTTTTACATTTCAAGTATTTGTAATGTATTCTGCTGGCCCTAATAGTTGGGGTTTTTTAGTTTATTTGGTTTATCTCTGCAATTAAAGGTTGATGCTGCTAATACTGCTACTACTATCTCTTCTAATACTACAATTAGTAAACTATGAGTTTTTGCCCATAGTTTAATAATTAAGAAAAGATTTAGAGGTTTTCAGTTTAAAAATAGCTATCAACACTTGCCTCCTACTTGTTAGTAGATGTGCCTAAATTCTAGTGAAAACATTTTATTTGTCACAGGAGTTAGAATCTAAACCTGTCGGGGCGAATCACCCAGTTCAGTCATTAACTATGAATTAGATGTGAAAGAGATTAGCAGAACCAAATCAACATGAACAGCACATGAAAGGGCAGATTATTGATTTCAAACTGCAGGATCAATTATTCAAATCTTGCTCTCATGAAAATCAATGATGGGCTTTTTTTTGGACTGTAGATGGAAATTGAAGTCCATATTGTAATAATTCCATGTTTCTGTAGATTTGCTTTTTGTGGATGTCACAGTTTCATAATTGCAGAATTCTATGTTTCATATTTTTTATTATATATTAGTTATTAATTTTCAGCTCTCAGAAGGGCATAACAAAACTAATTGTGGCATTGTAAACTAGATTAAAAAGGACAGCTATTGCAATTGTGTCTTCATTATGAGAAAGTTGTTGTTAGCCATCTGAGATAGAGTCCAAAATTTATTCTTCCCAATTATAATGAAAGGTTATACAGTATGTTACACCTCTTATTTATGGTGATCTTTATTATGAGAATAAGCGGGTGCAATTTTAGTAAGTGTTAGAGACTGCAAAAGACAGTGCTCTAACATCTCCATTAGTGGGTTTAGCTGTTCACACATAGAATAGTTCAGTATTCCACAGCCATCAACAGGTAAACTTACTTTGAAAATTTCATGAGTTATTGATTTTATTTCTTTGACAAAAGATGAGAACACAGCATGTCACAAAAGGAATCTGCCCTTGTGACAATGATTGCAACAAGAATAGAAATCTGAACTTGCAGTCCATACCATTTTCTAAAGACAAGAATGTTCTGGTTTCACTACTTTTTGTTCTTTACTTTCCCCTTTTATATAAAATCTTGTGTTGCAGCAAGCCAGTTTGGTTTTTAAGTCATCTAGATGAATCATTTTCAGATAGGGGGAATCCCAATGTGGCAAGAGATGATCTGACCCTATTTTTCTTATTGAATATGTCAAATAGGTTACTTTGTCTCTCTGATTCTCTCCTTCCATTTCTCCAGTAAAGCATCATCATCATAACCACTGTAATGAATCATCATTAGACTGGATACCAATGGATGTAGTTAGTATTTATATAAGTGCACACACACACACACACACGCACGCACACACACACACACACACATATGTAAACATATATATATGTAATTTATTTATTCTTCTCTTTTATCTTCCATATACTGCTTACTTTCTCCATTTGGCGCCTTCTCTGGATAAGCACATAGCACCCTATGAGTGATAGCACACTTCAAATAGAGAATGATAATAACTGTTGTTTGTAAACATACGTAAATTTAAAAGTATGGGCTTTCAGTTCTTTGGAGATTTTTAATTTATGGCCAAAGGATGGGTTTTTTTCTTATATTCAGATTTCAATGTGCACTGACTTGCAGAGGTGAGGATATGATTTCTGTTCTGGATCTGTATAAATAGTGGAATAGAGGGTTTAAAAAGGATATTTTTTTCATAGATGTTGCCCTTTGTGTACTTTGATGTATGAAATGTTTATAGCTTCTTTTTTCAGTAGTGCATTTGATTGGATGTAGTCCTTTCCTCTTTCTTTTCACATTACTGTCTCTTTTTACACACCTTTGATTCCTTTTGGCCACTCATGAATTCAACTATGATTTTTCCATCAAACATTCTTTTACTTTGTTCTTCTACCTTTTCTTTACTTTGTGCTTCTTCTTTTTCTTTATTTATCTTGGGCTGCATCATCTTCCCTCTGTAGTTACAGAGGTATATTCTACAGCTCATTTTACACAAGGTCAAAACTAAATGTTTTCTAAAACATTTCCTAATTTTTACCACATTATTATCTTTGACATTTTTTGCCAAGCTGCTAATTTTCTCTATTTTGCATATCGCCAAATTTGTGTTCTGTTATCTATTTGCTAAAAACTGAGCTACACATTCCAGTCACACACTGACTTTTTTTAATATTTTAATTTGATATTCTCACCATTCCTGATAAAGGCCACGGACTTAATTACTATCTCCTCTAGTAATACTGATTCAAAATTCCTGAGAATTTTGAAGATTTAACAGAAAAACAGACTACTTCATCCAATCTCATTGATGCTGGATAGCTTTCGGATGTAAAAAATGAAAGGAGGATTTGGACAACTGTTTTCACAGGTACTGCATTAATTCCAAGAGATCAAGTTTAGCTATAGATTTTGTGATGATTTATTTAATTTTTCTTTATTTTTAGTGTCCATTTGCCACAAAGTTTGGTAAAAGAAATATTTGTATATTTGTCAAACACAGGCTCATGAAATGCAAACAATATGCCCTGCTCAATTTACAGCTGAACAAGAAGCAGGACTATTGTCAAATTTTCAGTGATTTTATGACAAAAATATTTGCTTAGTAGCTACTCTGTACCAAGTGAAAAAGATAGATGAAGTGTTCTGAAACTCTAATTATAAATCCATAAATAAACTCTGCCATCAAAAGAAGACATGGATGAATGTGAAACAGGGCAAAGAAAACTATGAAATCAGTCTTTGTGATACTTCATATTAAGTAGGCTGTAACAGGCTGCTATGACTTCTCACAGCTGCCTGTTACACAAACCTTGTGCTGTCAACATTCTATTTACATTGCTTTGGTTACTGACTTTTTGGGGAAACCCCTCACTTTGTCCAGGAGACCATATTGACTTTTCCTTGAGCTTTAAACTATTTGTATCCTTGTAAATGTTTGATTCAGCTCTTGCTGTAATTAAAATATTTAGGGTCAAGGAGGTTTCCACAGAAATTTTGTTCAAGTCAGAAAATAAAATCCTGCCATTTTAGGAATTCAGTTTAAAAGTAGCCTGATTTTAATAAAGGAAGTACTTTCTCATTCCTTTTTAGAAAAGGATTTCCTATGAGGAGGCCATAGCTGGAGTTCTGTGTCTGGTTTGAGGCTCCTTGGTATGACAGGGACATGAATATATTGGAATCCAGCACAGGGCCAGGAAGACTAATTAACTTGCAGCATTTGAGCTATGTAGAGAGGATGAGAGGTTTGGGATGATTCATCCTGGAGAAGGGAATGCTCAGGAGGATCTTTCATGGCCCTGGGAAAGGAGCAAAGAAGACAGAATCTTAGCGGTACCTCGTGAAATACCAAGAGGCAGTGCCAAACTGAAATACAGGAAATTTCACTTAAATAGAAAGTATAAGTTTTTTATTGTGAAGGTTTTCATAGACAGAACATATTGTATGGAGAGGCTACATAGTGTCCATCCTTAGAGATACTGAATTATATCCTACACAGACCTGAGTAACTCCTGTGGTGATAATACTTCACAGAGTGATGTTGGACTAGGTGATCTGCTGAGGTTCTTTCCAACTGGTCAGTCATTCTGCAGTTATGCTGAAGTACTTCTAAATTGTTTTCTGCAGATTAATTAAGCACACTTAATAAATTCAAAGCATTCCACCTTGTTATATTGATTGCCTTTCTTATTTTCATTAAATGTTATGTATACCCTTCTCAATCTCTTTTAAAAAGTAAAGTAGTAGATCATTAAGTAATCTTTTTGAAAGAAAGATCAGAAACACAATGAAGATGATTTCATATGGCCCAAGAAACTTACCAATAATGACTAATGGTATGTAGTAACACATAGTAAATAATACTATTTTTCTTATGCTTATTTTACAAATAAAGAAATTCAATTGGATAAACTTCAATTTTAAATGAGTCTGTGTGATATTAATTTGTCATGCATTCACCCTACTACTCTCAAAAGAAAATCAAGAAAATCTGATTTACTAATTCATGTGAAAAACAAGCCTATGGTCCTTAATTTACATTCCATTCTCAAATATCTAGTTATTGTTTCAATTTAAATTAATGCTAATTATCTTCCTAGAGTATTTTGTTTTTCTAAAGGCTGTAATTTTCAAGAGGATTTTCAGATTTCATTTGGATGTTGGATACCTAAGTCATTTAAGTACTGAGAAAATTCAGTATTTTGATTCCTTATACATTATAGAAACACTATTTGATGTTAAAAAAGCTTTTTATTTCCTACTGCATAGTCTTACCTCAAATGTCAAGCTCCTAATGTGAATTAAGTCTTTCCATTAATTCAAGATGGAGTAGAAGAGTGAGTTGAAATAATGACATTAAACAAAATGACTTAAGTATATTCTGCTGATACAAGCTCTTATTTATTAGTGTTTATCACACCTACAAAATACATAGGTTCAGGAAATGGACTTCTAAGTTTGGAATCTTTTAAGGGAGGAATAAAATAGAAATGGTGTGGAGGACTGAAGCATTTACCTCTGTTATACATGAATATAGAATTTTATAACCAGGTCCTGGTGGAACTTTCAGACAGATTAAATACGTATAAAAAAGTAAGCAAAAGAAGTGGGAAGAGCTGGGGAGAAAACTGGAAAGTTTGTTTACCACTCTTTTTAAAATGTGTGTCAAGCATGTTTCTATCACAAAAACACATTTGGGGGTGATGTTGCTGCATAAAAAGACAACAAGAACCGTCTCACTATAGAGAGAGATACAAATTTTTATATTACAATGATCAATGTCTTAAAATTAATAGCCATTTATGAAAGACTGTTAAGACACAATTTTTAATTTTTCGTTTAAATATAGGAGTTTACCAGTTTTGCTGATTATTCCAGTTATTCCAATTTGTTCAAGGCTGGGTTATGCTACTAAGGTGCAATTTTGAATAAAAGGGAAAGGATAATAAAGGACTTAAAACCAGTTTTAAACAATATTTTTATTATTCTGATCTGGTTTTTACAGTTGCCAGATTTAAAAAAACAAGCAGACAAACAGCTAGAATATTGATTCTGGCTTTTCAAGATGCAATAGAGCAACAGGAAGCAGTGATGCTGGAAAAAAGGCCATGTCATACATATCATGCTTTTACACTTGCAATCAAAATGCACAGGCAGAGGAATTATGGGTTTAAACCAAGCATTGGACTTGTCATTTTTGTCAGTATTCTAAACAGGAATTGGTCACATCAATTAATAACAAATCTTTAGTGAAGAAGGTGCTGTCACCAAGTAATAATAAATACTGCATTAACATCTTACACTGGAGCCTCCTATTTGGAGTGTTAAAGAGGTTAAATATAGCAATTTACATAATATTATTGTTATGCATAGTAGTGAATAACTATTTGGGTGTTATATAGCAATTTGGAGCAATTTGTTGCCAATTATTAAAATAAAGGGAAATGAGCATATTGCATTTGCCTTGGTTAAACTATTAATGCTACTTGCCTTTCCTTTTCCTTCAGGTCACAGACAGTATTTTCTATAGTGATAAGTATGTATCTTTTTTATTCTATTTCAATTATATTTGATTAATATACTTACTGAGGATTAGATTGTCTTAGCATTAAAATTCAGAGTCTGGATGTAGCTGTTGCTGGCTTGGTTCATTTATGCTCATTTCAGGAATGCTTGCATTTCCTATTAACGTAAGGAGCTTAGGCACCCAGTGTGGTTTAAATATAACAGCACTTCTGAAGTGTAAGACAAAAATTCTCTAAAATAATTCTAACCTCTTATGCGTTTGAAGAACCATAGACTCTTTCTGCATCTGAATGTGACTGTGGTACTAAATGTACTAAATTGTGCTAAATGGTGCTAAAATGCTGGCACTGTGCGTGCCAGCTGAGCTGGCTTTCATAGCACCTTAAAAGACCTGAACTGATTTGAAATTCACAAATAAGGATTGTCATGACTGTGAAATCAGAGTCCTCATCAGAGCTTATTTGAGTCTACCTAGACTACTGGGTTCCATGCAAAGGAGAGTGTAAATAGGCTTCCTGGGTTTTGGCTCATGTTAAAATAATGATTATTATTTTACATTCATTATTAATACTTGTGAAAAATACATTACTATTAGAACATTTGCTAGATCCCAGAATGATCCTTCACAATTTGTGTTGAGCTCTTTCCTTTTCTGTTTTTTTTCCAAGTTCTTGAATCTTGTATTTTTGGCTGAAGACTCTTTCTTAGAAAATGCACTAAAACTGAAGCCTCTGTAAGGTGCTCAGGATATTCTGCTGAGAAGGACACTTTTGAAACCATTTAGACTTAGAAAAAAGAAATCCATTCAAATTTCTCATTTTGGAGAGGAAATAAGCACTTGCATATCCTATAAATGTCATCACTTGCAAGTTGGATAAATACTTTTTATAAAGGCTCTGCTTTGAAACTAAATGTTTGAGTGAGTGAAGACAATTCCATATCAGTTTGAGGTAAGTAAAAAATTTTAACACCACCCTCTTGAAATCTTTTCTCATGCATTATTGTTCTCTTTTCTTTCTGTTTCTTTTTCTTTTTTTTTTCCCCCTTTTGTTTAGGCATGTTCATCATCCATGCATAGTTTTCCTAGGCATCTTCACTGTGGAAAGAATATGAGTATTTTGGGACCAAATTGGAGTCTGGCACCATAAAATGGCATTTTCTGTTGTTTCATGGTTCCTAAAAGTTCAATATAATTTGAACTTAGAGTTTGACCCAAAATGTTTGTCATATCCACAAGCTAATCTATTTGCCAAATGTCTAGCTATGTTTCTAAAATAAATCTTAGCAACATTAGAATGGCAGAGGGAAACAGCGGATGTTTCTCATAGATTTTTTTTTCCATTTGAAGGCATGGCCTTGTTCCTTTTGCTGTCAGTGGAAGCATTAACTGTACTAGTGCAGAAGTGATTGTCTCAACTATACAGAGGTAAACCAAACAAGAACTGGTTTGAGTTTGGTATGCATGAATGTGAGCATTTACATAAGAGGGAGTGGAATAAAATTTTTTGCTGAAGCTTTACAAATCAGTTCTGGAATCCATAGGTTCAATAGCAGGGAAAGCGAAGGCTAAGAAAACATTGACCTCATGGTGTTTCGTGCAGTCCTTGGTTCTTCTGCATTCAGACAAGTGCAACACAGATATCAGCTATAATACTAATTCAATAGTGCTTTGGGGCCAACTGGCATGCTACCCCACTTATACATTTAATTTTCTTTCCCTTACCTCCTAAAAGATGGACCTTGACAAAATACCCCTTGGAAATACTTCCTGACATTTACTATCTGCCCAGCTAAAGCACCATATGAGGGTCTTAGCTCCTAGCAATTGTACATTGTCAGTAATTTCTGACCAGTGTTTGACCTCCTGCCCTGGCTTTGCTATATTTCTGGGTAGATTTAATAGTTGCATATAGACACTGCTACAATAGCCTACCCCCAAATGGTACAAAAAACCCCAAAAAGCTCTGGACTTCTTTTTCAGAGTTCTTAGTACTTCTATAGCTATAGACTGTGAAGAATCTTTCAACAGCCCCGTTCAGCATTTGTACATTTTCGTAGGAAAAATTTTACTGCATGCAAAAGGAATATTTTTCTGAGTTTCTATTATATTTATATGTTCCTATCAAATCATAATATCAGAATGTTTAGAAATGTATTAACTGCATTCAGTATATTTGTCATAGGTAGCTTATTCCTCTTTTAAAATAAAGGAGTTATGTTTTGTGTAGCAGGGATTTGAAAGAACTTCTAAAATATCTTACTATTTTTACATGCATCTTTGTTCCAATATGTATATGTTTAATTGAAATTTTCCCTAAGACTTACAAAAACATATGGTAAAATTTGCTAAGAGCTTTTCAGAATTTTTATCCTCTCATGATTACTTCATATTTGTTTAGTCTGAATGTTGAAAGATCCATGTGAAAAAAATATGCTCAGATATTTCTGTCTGGAGCAGTCACCTTTTACTGCTCATAAAGAATGATGTGCAAAATTGTTGGGACTTAAAAAATGCAGTAAATTGTCTCAAACACTGAAAGAAGGAAGTTCCCAGAAGATAAACTACCATAACTGGCACAGATGACAAACAGAAAGTGGTAATTTCAGGCCTACATGGAGGTGAAAGGTTTGGAATGAGCACACTGGACAAAATTCCACTGTGTAAACCGTGGAGACAATAATGGGACACAATAACAGGAAGATGCCAGGCCTGGTGAAGTAGATTTGCATAACCTATAAGGACAAAAAATTACCACCATGACAAACTGTGGGAAAGGAAGTAACTGCTTACACACGTGCCATCCCAAAATGTGTAGGAGGACACCTGATTTAAGTAATTGAGAGAGACTGAGGTGTCACATTGAATCAAAAGAAGAAAGTGGATTTCGGAGCTGAGAATAATTGGAGAAGCAAGAATGAAATGTGGAATAGGATATCTCAGGAAAAAGGCATAAAGGAGAACTGTGTCTGAGAAATCTGTGAATGTGGCAACCATGGCAAAGAAAAAAGCAAGGAGACAGTAATACAGTTCAGAATAATTTCAGATGAGAATTCAGAATTGTCACATCTTTCAGAAAGACAAAATACTAATGGATAAGTAAACCTACTGGTAAAGCAGATATCTCATTTTCCTGTAAAATCTTCCCTGGAGGGTGACAACGTCACTGATAATGTTATAAAGTTCAATAAAATAAGAAGGACCTAAAGTCTGGAGATTGTCAACTCACTAAAAGGAAGAGTTCATACAATATGTGTGATTAAAGCTCTTTTTTCACTTTACACTGTTTCTTAAAATCTAGCAAATTGCTTGAAAAATACCTAAAATATTCCAGTTGTAAGGAAAAACATCTGAAAAGTTAGGAAGCTGGAGCATTAAGGTTGCCATTGCATAGACAAACAATTATAGTGGACTATTTGCAATGAATGATTGGAAATGCTTTGTGTTATATGAGCAAGAGTTAGCCTCGAATATTACATAGATAGACTGGTACAAATGAGTCACTTGGGTAAATCTATTGAAATTAAATAATTCTTAAAGCGAAAGAAAACGGCCTATTTTTGTAAGCAATTTTTCTTTGCTTATATTACAAAAGAAAATCTATAACAATTATAGATATGTCAGGAATACATGATATTGTAGCTGAGCTAATTTAGGTTTCTCAAAAACCCTTGGGCTGTTTCCTTTTACTCCTTCAACTTTTTTTCCCATATGATTCTTAGTCTTTCTTGTAGCCACCTCTATCACATGTGCTATGTTGGTAAATTCATTAAAAATTATGAGTTGTTTTGACAACATGACAATGGTGGAATGGATTGGACAACTAGTGTCGTGGTTTGACACTGGCCTAATGCCAGACACCCACGAATGTTGCTTGCTCACCCTGCCCTGCCCTCCTGGGCAGAGATGGCTCGGCTTAAAGTTACAAAGTGAATTTATTACTAACAGAGTCAGAGGAGGAAAATGAGAAGTAAAATAAACCCTTAAAGAACACCTTTTCTTCCTCCAGCCCCACCCTCCTTTCCACTGACAGCGCAGGGGGTCTCCCAAGAAAACTACCGCAGGTTTTTGTTCCACTGCTCCAGGAGCAGAGTCCTTCCCCTGTGAGGCCGTGGGTCTCTCCCACAAGTGACAGTTCTCCATGAACTTCTCCAAATCTCACGAGCAGTCTTCCTGCCAAAACTGCTGCAATGTGGGTCTCTCTTAACAAGGATGCACTCCTCCAAGGACAGGCTGCTCCAGCCTGGAAGCAAGGGCCCTCCCCCTCTGCCAGGTCTCCCACTGGATCAGAGCCTTCTCCAGGCATCCACTGCTCCAGCATGGGTACCTCCCCCATGGGCTGTGGGTGGATCTCTGCATCCTCTGTGGATCCCCAGGGGCTGTGGGTGGATCTCTGCATCCTCCGTGGATCTCTGCATACCCCGTGGATCCCCATGGGCTGTGGACGCACAGCTGCTTCACCATGGTCTCACCATGGCCTGCAGAGGAATCTCCACCTCCTGCCCCTCCTTCTCCATTGACCTTGGTGTCTCCATGTTGTTCCCCTCACATGTTCTTACCTCCTCCTCTTCTCTGACTAGAAAAAATTGTGTGCCCACTCTGTTTTGATCTTAAATATCACAGAGGCCTTACTGACCTCTCTAACTGGCCCAGCCTTGGCCAGCATCATGTCCATCTTCAGAGCCATCAGTCAGTGGCTCTACCAGACATGATGGAAGCTTCCAGCAGCTTCTCACAAAAGCCACCTCCATGAACCTTCCCCACCGCCCCCGACTACCAAAAACCAGGCCATGCAAAGCCAGCACACCTAGTAATACCCGTTTCCTGTACATCGATTTATCCTGGTCATTGGGCTTTACCTTGTCGTAGTTTTTAGATTGGAGTGATTTCTTCCGCTGCTAACTATTGAGTGCATTTCCTCTCTTATTTAAAAACTGAAGCATTTGAACGTGACTGAGGTTTCCCGTGATCATGGGTATTCACAGTGATACCCATCAAACTGGATAGTAGGAAGTTATTTCAGAAGTGTGTAAGGAAACTAAGGAAGTAAAACTTCACAAATGTGAAATAAAAAAAAAAAAAAAAAGGATAGAATAAACAGCCTTTGTAATGCTATTTTTACAGAAAATCTTTTTTGACATGAAGACACAGGAATCTATTCAGATGTTTTCCTTATGCTCACAGCATTGGACCATAGTATGTGGCATCTCTTCTTTACCTAAACAGAACATGAATTAATGTGTCAGATAATTGTGAAGTAATGAGACCATACACTTGTGCTTCCTGTATATCCTGTGTTTATGCTGATTGAAGTAAGTTTTATTTTATTCTTTTGGCTAGTTCAGTAATTTTAATCTGAGGATCAGAAAATGAAAGACAGGTTGGTAGATGCTAAAGTATAGTCAGCTTTATGTCATTTTTTTTTAATCAAAGATTGTGTGTCAGACTGCTCTTTCCAATCAGTTTTCAGGTCTCTCCCTATTTATTTACACCTAGTCCAAAAAATTTATACCAAAGAAGGGCAATCTTCTAGGGTTTAAGGGTATTTTATTGAAATAATTCCTTCCAACTGCCATTCTTGTAATGTCTTGTCATGAGCCACAACCCCCTTTTGCATATTTGACTATATCTTCATTTTTGCTCTCTTTTCATGCCTGCTTTCAAAAGTATATTTTAAGAATCCGTTCCAAAGGAGAGTAAAATAGGCTTTTGCCTCATTCTGTTCCCAATTTAGTTAGCTTCATTATATTGTACCTTCTATATGCTCGAGACATGAGCGTGTTACAAATGGGATTCCAGATGATCTTTAATGTTAATGAGAAAATTGTCACTCTGGGGGACTCATTTATGGTTCTACTTGCTAAGCAAGATTGACACTCCCTGAGTCACTGCTTTCTGTACAGATATTTCATTGAAAGGAGTAGCAGCCAGCTTATCTCTCACAACCCACCCATTTCTTACAGTCTTTGGAAGAATTAGTGGCACAAACCTTTCTTAAATGCTATTTAAGTACTGTTGCTTGTCACTTAGAAACCACTGGTCTGGATTTATGTGTTGGTGCTAGTATAATACAGCAGTCAAAAAGAAATTGCTATTTAGCCTGTACACTGTGGAGATCAAATATTCTTTCCTGGACCTTGATGCTGAGTGTGTGTGTGCGTGTGTGTGTGTGTGTGTGTGTATAAATAAAAGTATGCATTTCTAGAACTTGGACAATAGCAGCAAAAAAATTAGCCTTTCTAGCAGATGCATGGTACTTCAATGGGAAAAAGCAGCATCAGCAGTATAATTCTCAATTCTCAGTGTAAGTTTCTCACTGGCAAAAATGGAAGTTCTAATTAGAGATTGAAGCAATGGTAGAGATTTTTTTATTGTTTTATATTTTGCCTTATTGCTGGAAGGCAAGAGAGCAGTGTGACATAGTTGAGAGTAGGCTCTTGGCCAGGTGCTAGAAGTAGGACACAGTGATTATGTGGATGATTATGATTAGATTTATTGTTAATACAACCTGAATAACAGCTCTACTGTCTATTACAATGGATTATAATATAAAAATGTTGCAGTCCTTTGTGTTGAGTCTTGTACTTTAGTGAGACCTTGTTGCTTTCTAACATTCTCAGAGAATTCTAGGTGCGCCTAAGTCCATTTAGTCTTGGATTTGGTCAACAGTCTACATCTAAAGGGCTATAATATAAGCAAATTTTCCTAGAGAGAAATAGTCTGTCTAAAACAAAGAACAATTCAGAAAAAATCCCAAACCAACTTGAAAAAACCCAACCACCCCCCTGCCCCTGCCAAACAAAGCTTGAAAATGCTCAATCCTTCATAAAATAAGGAAACTGGAAATAGGAAAATGTAAAATAAGGAAACTGTAAATAATTCAGAAGTTTAGAACTCCTGAAACTATAATTTAACAAGAAATGTTGTTATATGTTCATGTTGCCTATTCAGGCACTTAAGTGAGTTGGCAAATCTTCAGACAGCTTATGTAAAATTAGTTAAAAGAATGGGTGGTTTTTCTCATCATATACAGCCTAATCTTTGCAAAAGAAATAATGATGAAAATAATATCTTAACCCTAATATATAATATAGAAATTAAAATTGTTCAAGTGATACTGTCTATTAATTTTGTTCTTCCTTGGGGTAAAATTTGGTTTATATAAATTATGCCTTTCTCCATTGATATTTATTAAATGCCTTCCCATCACTTGACCATTTTCAAGAAAATCTTTGGTTGGAAATTAAACATTATGGTGAAGAGTCACAGACATTCATTGGTATATCAAAGATATAAAAAGATATAAAGATCTTCATCTTGGGGATTCTGAGTTTTAGGAAACTTATATTTTAAAACAGGGAAAAAACAATGAAGGTACAATGCTGAACAAAGTTAATAATTCTGTATCCTGTGTTTATTTTGTTATAGCTGTTAACAAATGCCTGTGCAAATTCCATCTACACAAATGTGAGAACAGATTGAAATCTGTTTTGTTCGCCATCTGAATTCTATTTATTCAGTACTTCACAGGAGGAAGTCTCTGAATAACAGACAACCTGTCTTACAAGCATGGTTGTCCAAGGGATTATTTTCCCTCCAAAATTGCACCAGTCTATAGCATAGCTTTCTCTTTCTGTCAACCCTAACCCGATTTCACACAGAGCATAGCATTTTGTCACATTGTCCTGCAGGATCTTCCCTCCTGCTCTGGTTACTCCAGCTGAAGTTCTAGCCTTTCTCATTTCTCCGTTCTACCATTAATCTTGAAATTCTGCTTGCTCTCTGAGTAAAATAGGCTGAACTGTAGCAGAGGTGCTGCCAGAAGGTTAGGGCACCAAGAAATTTAAGGATATAAGGTTTCTAGGATTGCAAATAGTGTGAATAGCACAGTTTTGATTAGATTAGGAAAAGAAGAAATCCAGGAGTTCAATTTGGGACTGATTTGAAAGGTCAGTGCTGAAGGAGTTCTGTCCAAGGAATCTACAGTCTGGGGAAGGTCCTGGGTGTCTAAGACAAAGCCCAGAGACCTGGTGAGAGTAGAATGGAAAAAAGGCCCCCAAAATAACATGAGGAATAATAAATTCTGTCTTTCCTAAGGAAAATTTCATTACTGAAATGTCCAGACCTATAGATCAGCCAGAAGTTAATGTTTTAATTAAAGCTAGGATTATGGATAGGATTCAGATTGCAAGAAAAAAAAAAAAAGCAAGCCAAGACTACAGTTTTATTTGATCTGGAAACAACTACCAAATGAAGATTTTGGCTATAAAAATATTATCCTCAAGAATTCTTCATGTGTGAGAATTCAGCTGTGGCTTTTGTGAGCCTGAACATGGTATTAAATGTAGAATTACAAGTGGGAGGAAGAGCAAGCCCAGAGTTCCCATTGCTGTGGCACTGGAAGATTTCTACCAGAGGTGAAATAGGACTGCCAATTATGTGAGAGCTACTTTGTTTTATTTTTTTTTATATACTTTGCTTTATCTGCTTATTGTATTATTCTGTTAACTGCTTTCTAATGACTTCAGTTTTGCTCCCCAATAATATTGACCTAGAAAATACAATAAAATTAATTTCTTTGCAATTGAAATTCATCTATTTTTTCCTATACAATTTAAATAAAAATGTGCAAACTGCAGGGAAATTAGATTTTTTTTAAAGCAAGATGCAATTTAGGTAATTGCCTTCATTTTATTGTGTGTATATTTATGTTTGTTCACAGTAATACATCTGTAGAGTGATAGTGAATTGCTTAACTGAGGTATAACTTCTTGTTAAAGTTCTACTTATTAAAATGAGAATCTAATAGAGATTTGTTTTACCATAGACTAATAGTAGCTAATCAATCTTGTGTTTGCTTCAGTGACAGCTGTGTCCTCTTCATGGATATTTTTACACCATACAGTATCAGTGTTTCTTTCACCTCAGGAACAATCACTGCTCATGTAAAAGAATCAGAGGGAAATTTGATTTATCAGGATTTGTCTTTGGGTTTCATGGAATACAAATCTCAAGTAGCCAGGGTCTCTACATTTACATTAATAAAAATGAGGCTGGACTCTGAATTCTTTATTTATTGTGTTTGCAAGAAGTTCTGTAAAAGGATATTTTTCTTCTAGTTTCATGAAACTTTTATTTTCTGATGCAAGATAGACAAAAATATAAAATGAGATAGCCTAAGGTATCTTCTGAAAGAGCATCATTTTCCTTATTGACTGCATGTAGGATTGCAGTATGATCCAGATTGGAATGGATCCCAGGGGGTCTCTAGGGATCTTTCACAAAAGGAGGTTTGCCTGGAGGTCAGACCAGGCTGTTCAGGGCTTTAGATAGTCTGTTTTTCAGAGCCTCAAAGGATTAGTCTTCACAACTCGGCAGCCTATCTCACTGCTTGGCCATCATCACAGTGAAAATGGTTCTTCCCACAGCCCTTCGGAACCTTCTCTGTTCTTGTTGGTGCACCCTGCTTCTCATCTTCCCACCATGCACTCCTGCAAAATGCCTGGCTTTGTCTTCCTCAGAATCACCAGGATTATTGAAAGGCTGCTTTAATTTCCTCTTAAGCAACCTCTTCTCTAGGCTGAATAAGCCCAGTTTCCTCAGTGTTTTATCACAGGGCAAGTGCTCCTGCCTCTGACCAGCTTTGTGATCTGGTTGATATGTTGGGAGGCCAACCTGGACACTAGATGTGTGCTGTAGTTGTGGTCTTGTGAGCACTGTGTTGAAGGGGGAAACCACTTCCCTTATCTACTCTTGGAAGCACAGGAATCTGCTGACACTTTCTGGAGCTCTTTTGATATTATCTCTCCAGTTCAGGTCAGGAGATGTGGACTGTAACACAGATTGCTAAGGTATCAGGTATAATTTGCTAAAGGATTCCCAAAGGATAGACTACTATTTGCTGGTTTTAATGCACTATGTTGTTTCAGTTTGTTGCCTTCTAAATCATCTTAAGCTGGAACACTGAAATTGGCATAATACCTTTTGAGTGGGCAGTATGCCATGCTGACAGATGGCCATGCTAGTGGACAAGTTATGTGCATCAATTTTGATTAGGATGGGCAGGAATCCTGAAACAGCCATCACAGTAGAGCTTCTGAGCCTGTTGTTACAGACGTAAGGCAGAACTGCTGCTGCTCAGAGATGCAGCTCTGAATATCCCAGAATAGCTTGTGTCTCCATGTAAAGTGTTTCTGTGTTTCTGCTTCAGTGGATCAGATTAATTTTTAGATAGAGTAATAATTTTTAAAAATCAAACTTAACTTCCCCCAGATTATCATGGCTACCAGGAAACACATTTCCTCTGACTTGTACCTCCTATGTCTTACATAAATCCTTATTTTTTTCTTATTTTTCAGAAAATCAGCCTTGTCCTTCAGCAATATTTTTGACAGGCAAATTTGCCCAAATAGAGAGGTAGATATGTAGTTAAATACATTGATCCATCTGTTTTAAAACCTGAGAGCACACCTCTTTGTAGGAGCCACTTAAAACTTTTGGTATGCTTTTGCTAAGTGGTTTTAATACTTTGAATCCTAAACTGCACTCTCTCTTACTATTTTAATGACAACCAATAATTTTTTTTAAATCAAAATTTGTTGCACAGTAAATCCATTTCTCCTCACAATTTTGGATGAGAAAATTATTGTCTATGGTGATTATGTCTCTATTCAGAGATTTTTTGCTTCATGTGGGGACAATGTCTTCTGAATTATTTTGAAACAGGAGAGATAATCTTGCATTGTCAAAATAAACTACTTTTTGATAAAACAATGTTATGAAGGTGTACGGCACCTTGACGGCGATCTTTATTTTGTGGTTTTAGAGTTTTATCTCCCCTTTAACCATAATCTGTACCTGATGCTTTATTTTTTTTAAATCTAAAAATTAAATTTAAAAGTAATTTGGAATTTCTTTGGAAATGACTTGATGAAAAATGTAGTGAAACAAGATTTTGCTTCTGATGGCAAGTGATAAGAATTATGTTCATATTGATTGAATAATCTTAACCTCTACATCCACTGTCTTTCTTAGATATCATTATGATATGAATAGGTGTATTATCCTGACAGAGTAGAAAAGTGTGGGACAGTACTATGTTCTTTATTACTGCTGTATTTCAGAGTTTATATCCAGCTATGGAAGCTAGCCAGTAAGCAGTGAGGAAGGATCATCTTTTGGAAGCTGATTACTGCTGCATTGTCAATATGCAGCAAAGTGGCATCTATCACTGTCAATGATATTAGACTGAGAATGATCAGAACTCCATGAACATTGACCTATGAAAAAGGATTTGAGCTTTTTAATCTAGAAAATAGAAGGCTAGGAGGACATATAGAAGCCATCTTCAAATACAAAAAAGCCAGCAGGAAGAAAAGGAATAATCCATCCTTCTTATTCTCTGCAGATATAGTGACGAGTAACCGGCTTTCATTGAAGAAAGGCGGAGGTAAGGGAGACATCAGGTAGAAGTATTTTAAAGCTGAGAATGGTTGAGCACAGGAATAGCTTATCTGAGTAAGTGGTGCAGCATCTGTAAATGACAGGTTATAAGAACTTGTTACCTTCATAAAATAGAAGGCATGCCGAGTCCTCAGTGGGGGATGGATTACTTTATCTGCCAAGTTTTCTTCCAACTTGTTTATTCTACTTTTATTAAATGCCTTGTCCTCACAAAGAATTTTTTTTAGTTTGCAATGCTATCCTTTATGGAATGTGAATCTCTAACTCTTAAAAGAGAATCTCTTAAAAGAAAAGCTATTCTACACTGATCAAAATATATGTAAACACTTGAAGCATCTAAATACAAAAAAATCTTAATGAACATCCTAGTTTTTGTCGCAGTTGCTGAGAAAGGGCAGACCCTAGAGCCTCGTGGGTGTGGCTTGATTACTGTTCTGTGCCAAGCATGTCATCACTGGTTGGTCCTGGTTCAGGGGAAAAAAAGGTGAATGTACACCAGAAGTGGGCCATTTTATTCTGTTTCTTCCTCAGGGATCAACACTGCAGACTCTGTACCCTTCTGCCATTGCCTGTCCCACTCATGAGAAGGAAGTTCCAAGCAGAGAACCCAGCCTAGATGTGGGCACTGACCTTTAGGGATCTGAGTTGAGTCCTGCCCAGCCAAGCCCAGCTGAATGGACCATAGCCAAGCCCAGTGGAATGAGCGGTCCAGGAGTGAGCAGCGTGGTGCAGTGCAGACAATCCAGGTTTTTGGGGGATTTGTCCATTGCTGCTTTGTTGTTGTCGTGGGGGGCCATGTGGTGCTAGGTATAAAATGTCCACATCTTGTCTCTGCCTCGGGAAAAGCTGCCTGTCACTGCTGGAGTGTGGAAACATCTGCCATCTTGTCTTTGTCTCAGCGGCCATGCCAAACTGAGCCAAGGGGATGAGCACATTTGGTATGAAAATCACCCTCTCTTTTGCATAATTTTGTTATTAATATTGTTGCTGTTACTATGCATTTCTTATTCCATTGCTGTTTGTTTTCAGTAAATTATTATTTCTACCCATAGCTTCTGCCTCTGGGGGGGTAGGGGGAAGGGGAGCCATTTTCTTGGAGTTTAATTTCCAGCTGGCTTTAACCAACCATGTGCAAACTAAAGACTGAAAGAATAGATTTTCATTTTGCTTTTTCACATAGCAAAATCATAAAAATATTTTTAAATGCCAAAATATAGTAAGCACATCACAGTGCTGAATTCAAGGTATGGATTAGAAAAAAAATAATTAATAGATTTCTAACACTGCAAGAATTTTATTGACGCTAGAATACACTTTTCAGGAGGAGTTTTGACCTTGACATTTTCTCCCCTGCATACATGGAACTGCAAATGGCTGAAGTCCCTATTTCCCTAAAGAAAGTCAAAAGTAGAAGATGAGGGAATTCAGCAATTACAGAATCAAACATTTTGATTTCTTCAATTAAAGCTAATGCAGTTAAAATAAGCTTCAGTTAAGAAAACATAATACATTTGTGCTCTGTTCAAGTTGTAACAACAACTATTTTTCTAAATAATTAACCACCTAATGATAAGCAAAATGGAAATTGAATATATAGAATACAATATATATAGTATAATATAGTATTTCTTACCATTGTAATGTGTAGCAAGTGTCAAAGCAATCCATGTAATTATATACATATTATAGGCTTCTTGCATCAAGGGCTTCTCAGTCTTACTGTCAGCTGTTACTTCACTATAAAAAGCTTCTGTACTGTCTCTGGTAGAAGCAGAGTTGACTCTGAATGAGTTTAATCATCCTTTCTCAGACTAGTAGGATTCAGGAGTTGTTACTAAAGACTGTCAGAGGTATGCTGGCAAGCCACATTGTGTAATGAGATCTGTCAGAGCATTTCCTCCACAACCTTTTTCAGGCTCTTGGAAATCCAGTAAAGGAAATTGTGGTGGAAAGCATCAAGTGAGCCTCTGACAGTGAAAACTAGACTGAGTGGTAACTGTGGGATTCAGCCTGTAGCAAACATGCCATAAGTATGTATGTCCATAATTCCTGGTCCAATGTGAGCAGCAAACAGGACTCTGGCTGTAGACTATGAAAACCAAAAGCAGAGAATAAGCAGCCTGCAACCTTATCCAAACTGCTTCCTGGAGCATATTTTCTTATTCTTCTCTTAATATTGTCAGTTCAGATTTCTTTTCAGAAGGCATATTCAGGGCTACAGATGTCATGTATCTGTGTCTCTGTAAAGCTTTTGACACAATCCCTCATGACATTCTTTTTTCTAAACTGGAGAACAATGAATTCAGTAGGTGGAGTGATAAATGGATAAGAAGTTGGTTGGACAGTCACATCCAGTGGTCAATGGCTCAGATTCTGATGGATGTCAGGGACAAGTGGTGTCACAAGGGGTCAAGGAAGGGGATTTGCCCCACTGCTCCATTCTGGTGAGACCCAACCTGGAGTGCTGCATCCAGCTCTGGGGCCCCATCATAGGAGTGACATCGACCTGTTGGAGTGAGTCCAGGGGAGGCCACTGTGATGGTTAGAGAGCTGGGGCTCCTCTCTAGAGGGGAAAGGCTGGGAGAATTGGGATTGTTTAGCCTGGAAGAGAGAAAGCTTTTGGGTGACCTAATTGGGGCGTTCCAGTACCTGATAGGAGCCTACAAGAAGGATGGAGACACTTTTTACAAGAGCATGTAACAGGACAAGGGGGAATGACTTTAAACTTAAAGAGAATAGTTTTATACTATATTTTAGAAAGGAATTCTTTACTGTGTGCACAGTGAGACATTGGAGGAGGTTACCCAGGGAAATTTTGGATGGCCCATCCCAGAAAGTGTTCAAGGCCAGATTGGATGGAATTCCAAGCAACCTGATCTAGTGGAAGGTGTTCCTGTTCATGGCAGGAGTGTTGGAACCAGATGATCTTTAAGGTCCCTCCCAAGCCATGATTTTATCACTCTAAGCTTGGCATTTTATTATTATTGAATTTCACAAAGAATGACAGGTACTATGGGCTATTTTTGGTCACAAATGTACTAATCTAGCTAAGCTGTCAGGCTGCAGTCATACGTGACAGATGAAAGAATGAAATTATACCATCTTAAAGAGTTTCTCAAGAGGGTGTTACCAAGATGATCATCAAGTTAATTATATTGGCTGATACGTTCCTAAAGCCTGACAACATGTGTGTCTGCTGTTTGAAGTGCTGCTTTCTACTCTCCAAAATGATCAGCTTTTGAAATTTGCTGATCTGATGGTAGAAAAAACAGATTTTCAGTGATAGTACGGAACAGATTTGGATCTAAGAGTGTATACAGTAGTCATGACTCCACACTTGTCCAAATAACTTGTAAATTGTCAGCTTCTCTGTTTTGACAAATGTGTTCAGTAGAGTAAAATTTTTAATTGATATTTCATTTTGGGAAGAGGGATATGTTGGAAGTTATTATGATCTTCATAATGTTACAGAATATTTTGAATTTTGTAGGTTAAATTTGGGGTTTTTTTAATCTTTTAGAAAGTATTTCTGCTTTCAAGTTTCAGTTCAATGTTTTTAATGCTAACAAATCCTCCCTGTATTACTGTGAAAGCACTGAGATCAGTGCTAAGCATAATTCTTGTCAAAGAACTGGACTCTATACTAAATTAAATTTTATATATATTTTTTAATTTTTCCTTTGCAATATTGAAGTATTTGAAATGGATTCATATGAATAACACAGAGAAAATATGCATAATATATAGTGAATAATCCTATTAACACATCTTTTTCGAAAGCAGCCATTCCAAAGCATATCAAGACATGCTCAGAAAGAATTTTAATCATAGCATTGATAATTTGGAAGAGAAGCAGAAAAAAAAAAGGAAACAATTTCTCCCCTCTCTGTTTTTAATCATTGAGCATGTAGCAGTAGCAAAGCTGTTGAGAACAGAAAATAATAATAAAAATAATCCCCCTATTTATTATTATTTTATTTCCTCAAATCAACCAAATATTTCCAATCAATTGTTTATAAAATTCAATAATTTGCCTTTGGAAAGTCTATACTGACATAACTACATTTGGCTAAAAATCCAGGTATATTTCCATCTACATGAGAAATGTAAGTAGGTGTTTCTGAACACAGAATTTTTTACTCATGAAGCTATTCAGTTTCTATCATTTGATCATGCATAAGTTTGGTTTGTATGGCTGTGCTCTGAGACACATACATAGACTGTGAAGGAAAATGCTACTTCTCAGAGCTGAAGACTGGAAGAGACTGATAAGACTAGAGTCCTTAAACAACAGAGGTTCAGCATACCTCCTGTGTATACCATATGTCATGGACCTCCAAACCCTTTCTAATACCTTCCAATAAACTTTAAAATACTAGTGCAATATTTGCAAGGACAGGGCAGAAGCAGCACTGCTGTAATTAATGGAAAATTACAAGTGTGAAAGTTGCTCTTCCAGAGATTTAGCTTAAAATAAAAAAGACCTAAAAATGGTCTTCTGGAGAAATGGGAAAAACAACAGTAGAAAGTTCTGTTTTAAAGCTGTGCAAAAAAACCAAAACCCCAAACCAAAGAAGTCACCGTTCTAAATACAGTTTAAAGGGAAATAATATTCAGCCTATTTTCATTTTGCTGATTTCTCACCAGTAAAAGACTACTCAGAACATTTCATACACTGCCTCAATCTTATCAGCTGAAGAGTTAGGTATTGATCAGCTGTTGCAAAAGTCAGCTGTATTAAGAAATGGTCCTTCCAGAAATGGCTGGATTAGAATTCCCTAGGGGATGGGATAGAGGATAGCTCTTAAAAAAGGACAGACTGACAGTCTTACCTGAATCTCCAGACATTCTCTACCGTTTAGCCAAAAATTACATGGAGAAGTTTACTTTTGAGAAAGACAGCAACTCCCTGTCTATACACTTGTTTTCCACTCAATTGGACAAGTTCAGCCAATTTACAAAAAAACCCCAAAGCTTCTGCAACAAGGGAAAAAGTCTTATTTATTTTCTATACCATACAGAAGCTTAAACTTAAATTTGAGTATCTTACTAAACACATCCAGCTGTCTTCTACCACATATTGAATGATTTATTTGTAGTGCACGCAAAGTGTAAAACCTCTGCTAGACAGACTGCAAAGCCTTTAAGGAAAAAGAAAACAATCCAAATGATTTGTTTTTCTGCTTGAATATTTATTCATAAAAATGTCTTGATGATGTTTTTGCTAAAGCACTGTATATATGTTGTATCACTGTATATATGCTGTAGCACTACAGGCCTAGCTATAGTTGATTGTGAAGCAGAAAATGACCTCACTTATTTTTCAAAGACGGGCAAGGAATTTTTCCTTCTTGAGCAAGGAATAAGCTAGGAATAAATTACAGAACTGGCTTCTGGGAGAGTAGACGTGTCAAATTGAGATGATAAGATCATACTCAATGAGCACACTCATACACAAGAGATGATGAATTCAACAACAAAAAGGAGATGAAGATTTCCAGATTTGAAAAGGACAAAAAGGCTTATTTCAGTTGAAGATTTTTATTCCTCTGGAGTCTCTGAAAACATTAATAAGGAGGTTTTTTTACATTGAAAGATAGTGCTGCCTTTTGAATCGATGTTATGGGTTCCACTTCAGAAAAGGGAAGTTAGCTGTCTGGGTTACAAAAATGGTATTAAATACACACCTGCTGTGTTTATCAGCAAAGCTGTTGACTTTCAACCCCCCCGCTTTCCCCCATTTCCTTGCCTAGATGATATTGTTTAGGAAAGTAATTACAAATAAATGTAGGCAGATGTGAGCAGCCTGGCAACTTTGAATGCAACTCAGGAATTCACAATAATCCTGGACTGTGTATCTGTGCAATTGTGAATACCAGAGAGAATATATCCAGTGCAGAAACGCTCTTTATTACCTTCCCAATTTTGCCCTGGCACAAGGGTTATTTCCTAATAAAGCATATAACAGGGATTACAGCATCAGCATTGATGACAAAATGAAGGTAGTATGGTAAGCAAATCAAGCCATACTGCTTCAGCAGAGTATGTTTTGACAAAATCTCTAAATGTACATTTGTTGTGGGCTGTACTGTCTTTTATGCTTTTTCTAGTCTGTGCTTGAGCTAGCTAATAAAAGTCTTGTTACCCTATTTCTTGAATTGACATTTTTCATTCCTGTCTTCAGAGTTATTTTTAGTTTTCCTACACAGCTTTAATAGGATTTGAGGACATACCGAAACCACAGTTCCAAACTAGGTTTTTGCCAATGTTATTAGCAAAAAGATTGCTGCAGAACATTCAGAACCACTAGTCACAGTGCAAAAGTTAATGTATTCTGCATACATTCACTGGGGAGAAATACTTGTCATTTTCTAAATCTCATAATTTCTGGAGCAAACAAATGGACAGAATTTATAACAACCCTATAAAATTCTAAAAACAGGACTCTGAAAAAACAGTGATAATACATTTCCCTCTGGACCTAGATTCTAGCTCAAGTAAGTGTGGGTTCTTTGATGGTTACCTTTCTCATCCTGGACCTAATATATACCGCAGAATCCTGATTTCAACTGGGATAGAGTTCATTTTTTTACCTAGTAGGTGGTACAGTGCTGTGTTTTGGATTTGTATTTTCCCTTTGTTTTCTGTCCTGTTAAATTCTCTTAATCTCAACTGATAAATTTTACTTTTTTTCCAGTTCTTTTCCCTATCCTGCTGGAGGAGAGTGAGCAAACAGCTGTGTGGTGCTTGCCAGGTTAAACCACAACACACAGTCGGTCAATACACAAACATGAATTCAAGAAAGAAATTTCTATGATTGCCTGATCCCTGTAAAAAGGATAGATTTGTTTTCCTACCCATCCCTACTCCAACTGAAAGTTCAGACACTGAACTTTACCTTAACTGTAAAGTTGATTCACTGTTGCCCTACACAGGTCCAGAAATATAGACTGAATAGTAGTTTCCTTCTCTTCTACTGTTTCTTGATGCCTGTAAGTGGCACAGATGATCAATCCCAATGTGCTCAGCTTTGAGTTCTATTTTATGAAACTTGTGGTGTAAAGCAAAATTTGTATAGCAACCTGAATTTTGTATTAACCTGTCATGAAACTCATTCTTTTGGCGATTTAGTCTACCTTACCATTGCTAAGGCCACTACTTGACCATCAAATTGTAACTGTGATCTGCAATCTTTGGATAATTTTAAATTAAACAGCACTTTTAAGGTAGTTCAGAGGAAGGATTGTGATATTAATTTTTCCAATAAATTAATGGAATTGATGCGTGCTTTCAAGTTTGGCCTTTGACCTCCTGTGTAACCAGCCACCTTATTTAGCAATACTTTATAGATCTGTGCACAATAAATGCATTCATTTCTGCATCAGCAGTAAGAGGACGACAGATAGATGGTTTACACTCAAAGATTCCATTTGGCCCATTGAGAGAAAGTTTCTTCTTTGTAATAAAGGGTAGGAGGTGATAGTCTTAAATAATTTTAAAACAGTAAGAGGAGTTACCACATTTATGAAGGGAATTCAATTGCAATATAGTACGTGGCCATCCTGGAGTGAGCATTTTCAGATATTTGTTTCATTATTTCAGAATAACTGAAATATTAATTGTACCGGTACTGCATCTAACTGTGCATCTTTCTCTCTCAAACATGCACACTCTACTAAGTAAAAATAAAAATAAAAATTTTAAAAAACCCAAACCAAATGAAAACAAAATAATAAAAAAGAAAAAAAAAAAGAAGAGGACAAGCACATTGACAGTGCTCAATATAGGAATTGTTTTCAGATCCTGAAGTATATGAAAAAGAGAATGAAACTGACACAAATTGCTCTTTGAATACTCTGAAACTTTTAAATCACAGTTTTGATTGTCCTGAATTATATTAGGACTTCTTAAAACAGATCAAATGCCAAACCCACTGAGAGTTTACTTGAATGAGGATATGCTGATTATTAGAGAAATGGCAAAAACAAGACAGTAGAAAGTTCCATTTTAAAGCTGTGCAAAAAAAAACCCCAAACCCCCAAAACTCCCAAAAAGATATCAGCATTTGCCATTGCATTGCTAAAGTACAGATAAATCTGTTATCATGCCAGCAGCTGTTTGCAATTAGACAGATTCACCAATTGGAAAAACATTATAAAGAGAGAGAAAAGAAAGCAGAGATGTGACAAAGGTGAGGCCTTAACCCCTTTGTTACCCCCTTAGTATTCAATCTTTATGCTTCCTACCACGCACAGTCTATTATTAAACATTTCTTTTTCATTTGTATGTAATTTTTTATAACCAATGTCCACAATTAGCATTTAATATTTTTTAATGTTATATATTCTTTAATCTTTATCTCTCAAAACACTGTTTGATCTTGTTCTGTCTCAGAATTAAACAGCTACCAAATATTCTTGCAAAAAAACCCCATACCCAACCCAAACCAAAGCACAATACTCATTTTAAAGATATTAGAACCATATTAAAATATATCTACCATAAGTTAGTGTTCACATTATGCAGAAAGTATAAATGCTGCATTTGCACAAAATAACTTGTTATTTATGTTTTATGGATCACCCCCTCAGGCAACTTTTCATAATGAAGACTGAAGTGAAAAAAGGTCTTTGAAAAATCAAATGATTGCTGATACTGGCATTATTTTCAGGGAAACTTCAACAGGCAAAGCTAACTTCCTCACATGCTGAACACACAAAAATAAAATATTGTTCAATTTTGCATAAACACCTCCCAGATTAAAAAAAAAAGTCTGCAAACATGTTTGTGTTATGTTTCTTCTCTTACCAAATGTAAGAAGCATTATTTGGCTACTGCTTTTATCTGTATTTTACTGTATTATTCCATACTTGATGTAATTTAATCATACTTAAACTTTTCTAAAAATATTTTTAAAGTCATCATAAGTTGATTTAAATGCAGAGATTATATTTGCTTGCCTATATGCTTACTTTATGATCTTCCATCCAAATAATTAATTATTTGAACTGCATAAATACTTGCTTGGTGACTTTCAGATTTACGTTGGCATTATAAAAGTGAAGTATTCCTTGGCAGCATTTATAGACTGTGTGAAATTGCTCCCTTTGCAGTGGACCAAATGCTCTGTTCCATAGCTGTGCCAGTTACAGCAGAAGCCACGGTATGGTGAGGGAACGTTGTCATTTGTGTGATGTATGCGTGCCTCGAAGCAACTCCATGGGTCCCTCCACAGAACAAGAGCAGATTGTGAATTCTACTGATCAGTTCATAATCCATAGGGGGCTGGATTTTTGGCTTTAAAACATCAGAGGTTTTTGCAAAAAAACCCCTTTAGATTATAAAGGCAAAGGAAGAATAATTCTGACAAAGACACACAGCAAGAAAAACAGTAAAGCATTCCTCTTAAACTGAAGGTTAAGGCTACTGGATCCCAGTAGCTACTGGGATTAAGTTAAGTTAAGGCTACTGGATCCCAGAAGGAATACACAGATTTTTTCCTCTCACAATTTTTTTTCTCCCATGTCACTTTCACTTTCCAAATTCCACAGAAGGATCCTGCCTTTTCTCCTTTCGTGAATTTCTTGCAAAAAAATTGTCAGTCTTCTCCTTTAGATGTTATTTGAGTCCAGGATTCTGCAATATTTCCAAAACTCGTTGATTTTTCTTACCTGAGAACTTCCTACTTCCTATGTCCACCATGTAGGGTTACTTTCTATGCATTTGAATACAGCATATTTCCAAGCTCCAGCCCCCAGAAACATTATGTTGCCTTCTCTAAAACACCCTTTTCCAGTCATATTACTCATCTCAATAATGTCCCCATGTTGAGGTCAATGGAAGATTTGACTTGGAAGATGGGATATCTATTGGGGCAAGGTTCACAAATGATTCACCACTGCTCTATCAGCTACACTTTGGGCAAGGAAGAAGCTTTGAGGACTGGTCATGAAAAATAACCAAGAAATAGCTCAGCCCAGTTCCAGATTTGAAGCAGCTGCCAGCAGTCCTCTGCTCACTAAGCAGGCGGCTACCAGGTGGTGGGACAGACAATTGACTGCAGCAACAATGACACAGACAGCACTTCCTTGGGACGGGAGAGAATAACTTACATTGCCTCGTTTCACCCTTTCAAAAAGTTCATATAGGCACTTCAAACAGTATTACAAAGGCAAATGTTTTCCTTCAGCATAGTGGAGGAAGGCTATACTTCAGCAAAATTGATGCCAGGAAAATGAGATTTTCAGCATGTCCTCTTTTGTCTTTCAACCTTTGCCTGTTTGCTTGTTTGGTTTGTGACTTTTCAGTGCTTATTTATAGGGCAAAGTCTCTTTGATGTTGGGCTGTTAGATTAAGTAAACTAATAAATTCCTTACATGCTAATACCTACATCCCTAGTCAACAAGGATGCCTTTTGTCAGGAAAATAGATAATTAAATTACCCATTCCCCAAGTAAACAAACTTTTTGATCAAGTAAGGCTTCTCAATAAGTTTTTGAAATGAGTGGTGCATTGTGTCCTACTAAGTTGTCACTCTCTTTAATGAATTCTCATTCTGAAGTGACTTTCTGATGTAGTTAATTTAGCCTACTACTTAGTATGGATTTATGAAGTATTGTTTAGAGAAGACAGTAAAGTTTATCATGATAGTTTGACTCAGAATTAGTAGTTGGTTGTTTTTTTTTTAAATTTTGTATGATTTAATGTTGATTAGGGATGACAGATTACAGTAATATAATTAACGTCTTCTGTTAAAATAGCAGTAACCAAGGACCTCATTGCTTTCCTCATTCTTGACCAAAACAGAGCTGGAAGATATCTGGGGACAAAATGCTAGATGAGAGTCCAACCTAGTTTACTCCAGAACATTCTGATGGGCAGGATGAAGAAATTTTCTACCAAAGTGTTCTTTTAATGTGAATATAGGGATGTAATTGAGTGATTGATTTTTTAAAAGGTCAAATATTGATAATATGTCTTGAAAAGTGATACAACAAAAAAAGTATGTAAGGTACTGAGTCACAGTAAAGAGGATTATCCTGAAGAAGATTAGCCTGGGAGGTATTGAAAATCAAATGAAGGACAGTGCAGTCATTGGTCACAGCCAGCATGGCTTCAGAAGGGAAGAGATCTGCTTGTCAAACTTGATTTCCTTTTATGACACAGTAACCCACCTAGCTGATCAAGGGAAACCAGCTCATGTAATCGTTCTGGATTTCAGTCAGGCTGTTTCTACAGTATCCTTCCGGACAAAGTATCCAGCACTCGCCTGGACAAACACATCATAGACGTGAGCAATGGGCTCACAGGTCAGGCACAAAAGATTGTAGAGATGGGGGTGACATCAGACTGGTGACCTGTCACTAGCTGTGAAACTCCCTCACCTTGGGAGGCCACATACACATGGGACATTCACAGGAGAGGCAGCTGAGGAGGTGTCATAAACCATCAGAGATTCCCAATGCACCCCCAGACTCATTCCTGAGGCCTTGCACCAGAGCACTTCATGTGATGGTAAGGGATACAACAGATCCAGTCTTACTAAAGACAGCATAAAACTGTTCCCCCCTCCAGGGGAAGTACCTTGGCGTTCCTCCCTCGCCCAAATGTATCCATTGAACTCTATATTTTGTGTGACCTTCACCACCAAAACAAGAAGAAAAGGATCAACTGGTTGCCATGGGGATCCATGGAGTGGTGAAAAAGAGTCTCTGTGACTCCTTTTCTCTCTTCCCTTGACTTCTCTTTCTATTTATTTCTTTCTGTCTCTGTCTACATCATATTAACGGTTAAATAAAATCCATACAACTGACTTCAATATATGGTCTAATTTGCGCCTTAATTTGGGCAGAGGTATCTCTCTAATAATTTTAATAACTGTATCATAACACGCATCCTGTATAAAAGGACAGCATGTGTATAAAACTCTTTGTAGGTCAAGGGAAGATTGGCAAAGTACCTGAAAGAGGATTACACTGAGGATCACAAAGCAGGCAAATCACAAATATCAGGCAAATCACATGGCTCAGTAAAGTCCCTGAGCTGAAATACCAGAAAATTACAGGGAAAGTACTTCAGAGAAATGTCATATAAACTTGTACTGGTTGGACTGGTTGATAATGGACTTCTTTTCCAGAAGTCCATTTATGTCTACTGGGTTGAATCTGGACTGGACTGACTGCAGACTAAATAATATGACACACAGACCAATGATCTGACCTCTGGTGGGCTATATTCTCTTTTTCTATTTTTTAATAAACTTTAAATGCTGAGCTTTACAGAGTATGTGGTATGGTATAGTTAGTCTATTTTACCAATATGTTGAATTGCAAATGGATATGTCTCAAATATTAGAAGGAAAAAAAAAAAAGAGTTTTGCATCTGAAATTCTAGGCATGTTATGTATACTTCCTGAGAATCATACTAAACATAGGAGTTTTTACTATATTGCTGTGTTTGGTTTAAGGGGCAAGGTTTTGTTATTGGGGGGCTTCAGGCGTGGCTTTTGTGAGAAGACACCAGAAGTTATCTGTGTGTTGGACAGAGCCATTTCCACCTGGCTCCAAGACGGACTTACCACTGGCTAAAGCTGAGCACATCAGTGATATAAGGAGGACTTCTGTAATAACACATTTAAGAAGGGTGAAATAACACTACACAACAGAAAGGACTGAGAATATGTGAGAGAAAACTGCTCTGACAACATCAAGGTCAGAGGAGAAGTGGAAAGGAGATGCTCCAGGAACTGGAGAAGTGTTTCTTACCTGAGCCTGTTGTGAGGACTTTGGTAATACATGTTGACCCCCTGCAGCTCATGGAGGGCCACAGTGGAAGAGATATCCATGGTGCCGTCTGCAGAAGCCTTCATGCCAGAGCAGCCCTGAAAGAAAGCTGTGGCTACAGCCCTCTTCGCAGAGAGAAGCAGGCACAACCTTCCCAGGATTTCTCCTAGGGAAAGGCCGTGAGAAGGCTCAGAGAAAGAAGAGAAAAAAATTCTTATCTCAACTCACCGCTCCTGTTTTTTGGCACATGTGGAATGTGTTACAGAGATTGTTTACCAGAAGAGATTTGTTAATTGGACTCTGGTGATGGTTGTTTTGATTGATTGACCAGTTGGGTCAAAGCTGTGTCGTGATTGTCTAGTAAGGGCCGTGGGTTTTTCTTTAGTAGTATAGTATAGTTTTAGGATAATATAGTATAATATAGTATAGCTTAATAAAGCAATAAAGCAAAAAAAAAAAATAAAAAATGCTTCTGAAATCATTGGAGTCATTGCACAATATTCCCTGGCAGGGAGTCACGTTGCAACACTAGAAAGCTGCAGCTCAGGGGAAACCCATGCTGGAGCAGGAGATTGAGAGGACCTGTGGCCCATGGAGAAAGACACCCATGCAGAAGCAGGTGTTCTGTAAGGACCTGCAATCCTGGGGGTTCCCACCTGCAACTCTGGGGGGCATTCCATTCCTGAAAGACTGCGTCCTGTGATAAGGACCCATGCTGTACCAGTTCATGAAGAAAGGCAGCCTGTGGGAAGGACCCTTGTTGGAAGTCATGAATGACTGTATTCCATCACAGGAATCCCAAGCTGGAGCAGGAAAAAGTATGAGGAGGAAGAAGTGTCAGAGAGAAGGTATAATGATCTGACCATGCTCTCATTCCCCATCTCACTGCACTGCTCAGATGGAAGATGGTATGCAGAAAAGCTGTGAGTGAAGGTGTGTCTGGGAAAAAAGGAGATGTGGGTTTAAGGAGCTTTTATATTTGTTCTTATTATGCTAATTTGTTCTAATTATGCTTAACTGCCAATAAATTAAATTAATTTTCCTCAAGTCAAGTCTGTTTTGCCTGTGTTGGTAGTTGGTATGCAGCCTCCTTGTCTTGAACTCAACCAATAACCTTTTTGTTATTTTTTTACCTCCTCACTATCTTGTTGATGGAGGGGAAGTGATGAAGCAGCTTGGTGGGCACTTGGTCACCAGTCAAGGTCAACTCACAACAACAAATAGTCATGATAACAAACTGGAACATAAAAACAAACCTAACAAAAAGTACCCCTTTCACCCTGGAAAGAATTTTCCATAAGTGATTGTCAAAAGATATTACTGAAAAAATAGATTATTTTGTTTGTGCTGTTAGCTGGGCCTGCAAATTCCTTTTTTTTTTTGTTGTTGTTTTTTTCATGACCCCCTTTTTAAGGACAAAGTAATTTTGTGCTCTAGTTTATTTACACTTACCCAAAACCTCACTTGCACATGTCGGTGGTCTTGAAGTACAGTGTATTCTCAAATCTCAGCAGAAGGTACCATAAGACTTGTGACCAAAGAAAGAAGAAAAAGAGCAGACAAGAAAAAAAACTGGGCTGATTTCATTCAGTTGAGCTGCTCCACAATATTTTGTTAATTCATATAAGTAACAACCGCCCTGTCAAGCATTATTGTCAGGAGAAATTTGGATACCTTTGATTTAGGAAATACAACATTTGCAGAAGTGGTCTGTACTCATCCTAAGGAATTAACAGTCTGACTGAACAAAATCGTTTTAGGCGTAAAAGTTGTTTTACTGACAGGTGGGAAAAAGGCAAATGCAAGTCCTAAAATTTACTTTGGAGTTAAAAAAAAGAAAAGATTAAAGGACATAAACCAAAATGTAAATAAATTAGTAGGGAAAAAAATGGGCAAGTGTTGGATACAGAAGGAATCTAAGAAAAAAGTCTGTGTAAGGTGTAAAGGTGTTTTCAGTAAGGACTGAAAACAATATCAAATCAGAACAACAAAAAAGAAAGTCTGAAGGAGTTGGACATGTAGTGAACTTCAGGATGTAGTGAATTTTAAATCACTTTCTAGGTTGGGTTTTTTGGAAAAATTTTCCCTAAATGAAGGAAAGAAATGATCTAGCTTCTGGCTCCCTTTCCTTTGCTCTCAGGATTCCCAGTAACACAGTTCTGTTTCCACAATAACACTAAGATAGAATACCCCTTGGAAGCCCCTCTTTTATTGTCTGCTTTTACAGAGGTAAAGAGTCAAGTTAAGCACAGACTTGAGACTTAGTTGGTTTTCTATGTATCATTAATCTGGAGTTTGATATACATTACATTTTGAATAAGCAAACTAATCAATCGTGACAATCTCTTATTATTTACCAATAAAGCAACAGTATTCTGGTTGTTTTTCTGAGTTCTCAATATGGGAGATACAGGTGGTCATACAGGCAAGATTTGAGAAGAGAGCAGAAAGGATTTTCTTAATCATCCTGACAACTTCCCCCTATTCTTACACAAACATGTCTTATGTACTTGTCCTGTCTCACTTTTAAACTAGTAACATTTGTTCTTCCAGAACCTCACTCTTTCTTCTAATCTACAGCCTAAATTTTCCCATTTATACCATTTGCTCTTGTGTCAACCTTGTCTTTTCGTTTAAATAGCTTTCTCCTTCTTTAGCATTTATCTACCTCAGAAGTATTTATAGAGAGCAATGATATACCCTATCAGACTCCATTAAGTTATTTTAGTCTACTCTTACAAGATAAGCTCTTTTTTCCCTGATCATCTTAGCAGCCCTTCTCTGCAACTATTGCAGTTTAATTAATCTTTCTTAAACATGGGCTATCAGAACAGTGTGTGCATTATTGCAGAGGAAGTCTTACCAGTGCCTTGTCTAATTGCACTAACACTTCCTTATCTCTAGCAGTTATACTGCCCTTCATACATTCTAGGATTTCATTTGCTTTATCATGATCATGTGCTGTGTTTTATATCCATATTCTGACTGATTAACCTCCAGCTGAAAATTACAGATTTAATTATTTGTTCTACTTCCACATCTGTTTTACACATAAGCAAATTGCACCTAGCAACAGAACAATTAAATGTAAACATTTTATGGAGAAATGTCCATATTGCATAGTTCAATGCTCTGTGTCTACCCTTGTATCTGTTGCAATTTTAGGAAAAGTTTATTTTTTTTATTCCACTTTCAGAGGTCAGATCATGGGTCTGTGTGTCATATTATTTAGTCTGCAGTCAGTCCAGTCCAGATTCAACCCAGTAGACCTCCATAAGAAGAGGTCCACAAAATGTAGACAAGTAATTATCTAGTTTCAGTACTGACTTACAAATTATTATGAAAGGAATATTTTTTAAAATGGTGCTTTAGGACAATTTTTGTAATGGGGTCTTGATCAGTCAGCACACCAGCAGCAATATTTAGCTTCTTCTACAGTCATGGCTCAATTAAACAGTACATACCAAGAGATCTTACAAAGTAAATCTGTGTTTCTGACAAGAACTGTTGACACAAGCCATTACTTCTAGTTACACTGAGACTCATTTACTAACTGTCATGACAGATATGAAATTAACCCCGTCAGAAGTGTTTGTGATGTCAGAAGTGCATGAGCTGCCTAAGGTCTCGATCTTACTATTAAAATGGCCACAAAGAACATAGCTTCCTGTGTCTTGATCCCATGGTTTCCATGAACTTTAAATTTTCCTTTATAGATGTAAAATACTTGGAATTCATTGCTGTCTTAGTTAAATCTGTCAACAGAATGGACTCACAAATGGGACTATTTATACTTCACATGAACAAGTAGAGAACTGTTTTATTTAATACTACTAGAACTTGGACTGAGAGCTGATAATGGGAAAGAGTTTGGCATCTGCAGTTTTAGGACTGCAATAGCCCTTTGTGAAATCCATGAGATCCTTAATATTTAACTTGTGGCTTGTGCCTGATGACTTGTCTAACAACCTTCAATATGCTCCAGTATTTCAGCTGACATTGGGGCAATTCCTATCAATTACATAAGTGGTTATTAATAGCAACACAAAGATATACTTAAGGAGATGAAAAGAGGACAAGTAGAAAGATATTTAGCTAAGCCAATCTAAGACATTCCAACTGAAGACACCAGTTGAAATACTTCCAATTAAACCCACCAAAACCAGACCATAGAGATAGTCTTACAACTGGTATTTTGAGAATTGCAGCAAAATAGAAATGTACACTTTTATGTCTTTTGCTGAAAAAAATTTACATGGAGGAGGAAAGGGAAGAGGTATATTTAACACAGAGAGGCAAAACTATAGGAGGTTTTTCAATGGACCCTGAATATAGGTTTGGTGAATTACTTTGAGCATACAAAAAACAATCAGGAAAGTGCTCTCTTTGTTTACTGGGGAGAGAGTATGGAGTAAAAGGCTTAAAGAGCAGCTGGAGAAATTTGATTTTACACAAGCAAAGCTTTGCAACAGAAAGGACAGAGAAGCAGGAGACTAGCTTGACTGGGAGTCAGTCTCAGAATGCATTTCAGAAGAATTGTGCCAAGTGGCGTTAGTTAGGACTAAGACACCTTTCTTCTAACTTTGAGAGAGAGAATAAACTAGAAGAACTTCTGAGGGTCTGTGTAGGAGACCACAGAACTATGTCGGAGAGCACAAAATTATTAATGAAATCACTGCCTTCTCTTGTTTGTTCAAAGTGTTTGCTTAAGTTTCTACAATTATAAATTGTAAATTTTAAAATTCTTTCAAAATCATGGTGAAGTACTTGACATTTTTTCTGCCTTGGAAGTAGCTAATGGTATTTTTTATGAAATCTGGACTTTGCTTATATCTTCATTTTATGAACCCCATTACATGCTCTGATGTATAGGTAACTGAACTGAGCCTTCCACTGATATGAAATTGTTCAACTGCAGCCTCAAAAGTGACATCAAAAGGATTGAAAGCTATTACCAGTTTTTGCAAGATGCCAAGTCAAGCTGACTACTAATAAAGAGAATCCACCTATAGAAAACAGAAGAGCTCTCTCCTTCAAACAGAGAAGAGAGGGTAAATTCACTGCAGCTAAGAGGAGCTCTTTTCCACATTCATCTTGAAAAAAAAGGTTGTGCAGTACTGGGGTAGAAATTGGACTTATTTTCTTATGCACAGGTTATGTGTCATTTCTAGCTCTGAATTGGGCCTGCGAGAAACACTGACTGGACCAATTTCTGGAAGGAAATGACAGAAGACAGGTCTTTCCTGTTTCTTTGCTCTTTTGTCTGTCCTTTCATTTAAAGAAAACAGAGATTTTCTGAAAGGGGAAAAAGGGTTGAAGAAACATGAACTGGAGGACCAACTGGAAACATCTGAGACTACATATGTCCCTCCATTCCTAAAGACACAGCAACTGAACTCTGTTCTCATCCAATTCAAAAAAAGCAACCTAGTGTGCCATGGTTGGAAAGCCCAGTTGAAGCTTAGTGTAATGTGGGAAGCCTGTTATTTGATGCAATTATTTATTTCAATTGCATATATATGTTAATCAAGAAGCCTAAAGGGCCAAAATTTTGCCAGCTTATGTCTTTTTTAAAAAACTACTTGGGATAAAATAAAGAATTCTCTTTTATGCATGTAGTCTTCCTAATAGTTTTTATTTCAGAATAAGATTAAACAAAAAAAACCAGTACTCAGTGCTTCTTTTCTTTGGTCTACAAAATGCCATTCATCCTGATTCACAGAACCCTCAAGATGATCAGGTGGATGCCTGAGCCCAATTATTGCCATGCATTTTAGACTTCTGATGTTGACTCAGTGATTGCATCAGAGTAGAAGAGCCATGAATATATATCTCAAGATACTGTGCCAAGTAGAATGTCTCCTACTTGAAAAGATGCATTCAGGGACACTAGGAAAGAGTAGATTTTTCTTCCCAGTTTTTTTTTTCTCCTTCAAGCTCTAAACATTGCAGTACCTACATCCATTGAATTTTTTTCCTGTATATTTAAAACCTAAATTTGAGCTTTCAAATAAATTATAAGTAACAAAAAGCTGTTTTATTTTAGATTTTGACATGAATAAAGAGCTGTTACTAGTATATCCTTTTTATAAAATAAGATTAGTTGAAGCCTTAGTAAAAACAGTATGAAATCTGCAAGATAACAAGAAAACAAAATGTAGAGTTTTGTCTATGCTCTGCCTAGATAAGCCACTAACAACCAAATTCCCAGCAATTACTATATATTAGAAATACTGACATGTTTTGGGAAGACCACTCTGACTTTAAATGGGGAGACACAACTGTACACTCTGTGTTACTGTGAGCAAATCAAAACTCTTATAAAAGCACTAATCAGGCAGCAGGCATCCATGTGGCCAGATGGATAGGCAATCTCTGTCAAGAGTAATTCAAGCCTGGTATTTGCTGAATAGCAGCCAATAATAATTCACTGCTTTTATGTAGAAAAGAAGTTTAGTTTATTTCTAATTTCTGATTAATGTTCTGTGAATGGTTCTTTGGCCAGCATGCTTTGAATCACATGTGGCCATAAGGCTATAACCCTTTGAATGACTTGCATATGGATCTCATTAGGAACTAGTGAACGATATTATTTGCAAAATGCACAAAGAAATAAACTGGCTGAAAATTCATAAAACTTGTCCTCTGACAGCAGAGACAAAAATTAGGAAGCAGACTCCATGCTGAGCATGTAGTCAGCTGCTTAGTTTTCCTCTTACTTCAGCAAAATACTTGATTAATGACAAAAATTGGATTTTCGGGTACGTAGACACAGCCTATCACTTAAAAAAAAAATATTGCATGCCTTGGCATATGGATCATGTAACTGCCAAGAACACCTCCTGTCTGGCTTTGGTGCAAGAACATCTGATGACGGGGACAGAGAGCCTGCTGAAGAACACCAGAAAGAGGAAAAGACAGCACAGTTGTTTGCAAAATTGCACTCCAGGTACCCCTATGCTAATTGTGATGACCTTTAAGAGAAAGAAACAAAGAAAAATGCTAATAGAAATATTTTTTTAATTTGTCTTAGTATTTGTAGTGGCTTTATATGAAATTTAGGTGGAAGCTCTAATTTTGCTATTTTCGACACATATTTAAGTATTTGTGAAGGAAATTGTAATGAATTCTTCAGATGATAGCAAAATCCTACCTTTCTGAAGACAGAAAATGAACTAATTGAGAGATTTATCCTTTTCATAGAAACTATAATCAGAATCGAAAATGCGTATTATAATGCCTAATTCAATGCAACTAAAAAAAATGTGGGCTTTTTTTTTTAAGGAGAGAATCAATTGTAAATAAAGAATAAAATCTATTAATACATATAATAATTTCTAAAGTTCAAGAGATATTGTTTTACTACTTTGTCATTTTTATGCATCTTTTTAATGGTATTTATAGGCTTTTTGGCAGAGCATGATCATCTTGAATTAAAGTCATGCACTCTGAAGTGCCAGAAGGAGACTCATCTTAGTGGTCTATATTTACTGAGTGCTAATGAGCATTTTGCCTTGAATTTCATAAGTCAGGTCACTTTCTGCTGACAAATTCAAATTACTGGTTGCATTTGTAGATGTTGAACGAATTGTAGTTGTTGCAATTGCCAGTGAAAAAGAAGTTGACACATGGAGAGCTGGTACATGCAGTTTTGAGATTGAGATAAAAATCCTGTATCCACTGCTCCTGTTGAATGAGGTTGTCTTACACTTTGCAGAAGAAATGAAATACCTCTGGCAGCTCTCCACAGTGTAGTGCTGGGTCACAAAACAGAAATAGTACTCTCCATTCTGAGCATGGATCTGTGCTCTCATCCACACTCAGACTTGTTTCTTACCCTTGGATCAAGTTCAGAGACAAGTTTGAAGAGACTCACAGGGAATTCTGGGGGACAAAAATTGGACCTTGATCCTAGTTAGAGCGTGGATCCAGCCTGTCTGTAGGGTGTACATTCCAGCCAAACCACAGTGTATCCCATCTGTGTTGGTACAGATGTCGGGTGAGGACACGTGTTCAAAGGATTGGCAGATGGAAGATGTAGGTAGCTTGAAATGTGCCCATGTTCTGGTTTATAGGCAGCAGCATCTGAAACGGAAATGGAAACACCTTACAGGCAGTCAGATGTGAATGCATTCAGAGAGGTCAGGAAGCCCAGTTGTTTGTTCTTTGGCCAAGGCTACAAAGCACAATGCACATTCAATCCAATTATTCAAAAATGAAGTAAGAATATCCTTTGTGCATCAAACTGCTATCTATAAAAGCCTTGTTTAAATTAAGAAATAGGACTCTTGGCATTAGATGATTTGTCACACCTGCAATTGATGTCATGAAGCACTATGGACTCAGCCTTTGAACTGGTTTCTCTGAAACACCTCTAGAAGTTAAACACTTTTAATAAATTTTTAAAAATTGCTGGTGAATCGTAGTATTTGGCCCAGTAACTAAGAATCTTACATCAGAAATTAATTATTTTAGTTTTTGGCATTTTTACTACTTTTGCTAGAATGTAACGAGTCATACTTTATTTAGAAAGAACAAGAGAAGGAGCAGATGGCAGAATTATTTATTTCTGCCATCATAGTTTTTTGACAAGAATTATTTTTTAAAATCAATATGTTTTTAGTGCATACATCTGATACATGCATATATTTATGTCATAATAAATCCTAGGTCTGTGCAAATGTGTGCACATCTGTATTTATGATTTATTCACCAGATGTTATTTTGCTTATGATTTATTCCCAGAATGTTACTTTAGAATGTCTATAGGTTGACAGCTTATTAAAATTAATATATTCCAATTGTTTCAGATTATTCTGTTTATTGAACAGTGAGAAAAAATTATATTAATAAATTCCAAGGAAACAAACAAAATGACTATGGCTGTTTTAAATGAAAACCTGCAAAATGTCTAATGGGAACTGTTTTGCAAGGAGAAGAAAACATAGGTCTTTGTTATTTCATTACAAGCAGCAACCTTGTCACTTTAAACATGACAGTTTTCCCTAGGACCAAAAAAATTGACTTATCTACACAAATAAAGAGTAATTTAAGAGATATAAAATGTCTTCTTGTCTTAATGATACAAAATAATTTAAAACTCCATACATGACATAGAGATGCAGCTACAGGGGTATTTAGGATAGAGAAAATTCATTAGGACATTTAGAGCAAAGAGAAGCTTCCTCAAAAAAAGTTTTTCAGTTTGACAAGTGCTTGAGCTTTTTGATAAAGTCAGAATCACAGAGTCATTTAGGTGGGTATGGTGGGCAGATGCCATGTGCCCACCAAGTGGCTCTATCATTTCCCTTCCCACCTGGACAGGGGAGAGAAAATAAGATAGAAAATGTCTTGCATGTTGAGATAAAGGCAGTTTACTAAAGAAAAAGTGAACATTTACATGTGCAGAACAAAGAGAAGAAAAACAGGCTTATTCTGTACATGTCATGATCCATCAGTAAATTAAGCACAGCCTCTTTTTTTCCCTGATAACTCATTGTTTGGTGGTGCTTCTTGGGCACCTGCCACCTTCTCAGGCAATGCTGCAGAATCTCTGCCAGTCCACCTCTTCCTGGATTCCTGGGTAACTGGTTTTCCCCGTTCAGGCTTGTTATGTAATCAATCCTATTCACTTACTCCATGTAGCACGGATTGAAAGATGTATTTGAAAATCCAGTCTAGAACCAGCTCTTGTGGGACCAAGAGGAGACATGCTTCTGTCTCAACAACTTCTGAGGCAGCTGGAGCCCTCTCATGGGCTGCTAATATCTCTTTTTCTGTTGGGTTGTAGTGGGCCTCTGATGTCCCAGGCCATCCAATCCACACAGCCCAGTATGCCCAGTCATCCCTTTCCTCCTCCTGGCCGAAGGCAGGCACCCTTTATTCCTCTTCCTGGTCAGAGTATTCACTGTCTGATCTTTTTGATGCCAGCCCAGATGTCCCCTCACCAGGATCAAAGGAGGTGATTTTGGTTGTCTGGGAGACCACTGAGTGATTATGTTCTTGTGTTTCTGTGGCAACTACACTGACAGCCCTCTTGGGTAACCCCTTAACAGCTCTCTCCTCTCTGAATTCACATACATGGGCTTCCAGCTTACAGGTAAATTCACCATACCACTTCCTCATGTCATCCCATGATCACACAGAAAGAATCAAAGTGTGCCACATGACCTTTGCTTGGGGTTTCTTTTCCCTCAGACTGGGGCAGGAGAGGACTGATCCCTTAGGCTGCCCCTGAGAGCTGAGGTGCTGGCCCATAGGAATGTGGAAGTACACAGAGTTTCTTCTGTGTTTTATAGCCAGGAGGATGCTACCTTTACAGGTGGTGAACTTATTTCTAGGTAATACGTTTGCTATCAAGCTGCTGGAATGTGATGCAGGGGCATTTTGGATCACCTTCCTCCACATGCCCATTGAGCAACAGACATCCTCTGGATCTTTAGGGATGTTACCACTTTTTAATTCACTATAGATGACTCTCAGCACTGCTAATACACTCAGCTAGTGGATACCTTCATCTGCAATGGTCCACTTGCTTAGGAGGTTCACAAGGTCTCCCCTAAATGGATATCTTGCCCTCACACTTGGAAGTGTGTCTCCAAAAACTACAAGTTGCTTCTTTTTTTTTTCAATTCCTCTTTCAATTTCTCAATTCCTAGCAAGGGATCCCAGCTGTCTGGCCTCATGACCTTCTAATTGCTGACTGTCAGTGCCATTATCCAGCACTGAAGCAGCCAGGCAGAATTCCTCTCACCTGGCTGGAGCTGTAATCTTTTTGCAAGTCTCAAAGTTCTGATGAGGTCAGGGACTGTGTAGCTTTGGTGTTCTGTTTGATTTTGCTCACTCCTTTCAATCCATTTGTTGAAGGACCAACTCTGACCTCTCGAATCCTGATTCTCCTGCTTCTTCTTCCTCCCTTTCTAATCGATGATGTGGACCTGTAACTTGTCTTATCCGTTTTTTCTTAACCACTACTAGGGCAATTACTGTAGTTGTTGTTTGAGTACCTATCTCAGCCTTAGTGTTCTCAAATGCAGTTCAGATTCCCAATTCAACTACAGTCCTCTGAGAATACTGAACTGTGGCTCAATAGGTACAAGACAAGCCTCAATACAGAGGGAAAGGTTGCTAGTTTTCATTGGAATAGGGAAAGCACCCTTCTATCAGGTGATGCCTCAGTTTTTCAGGATTGATTACCTGTTCAGGTATGAAGTCCCAGGCAATGGGGGGTAATCACTGTCCTAAGAATCTGCCAAATCTTATCACACACCTGGCCACGCAGGAACTGGACACCTCAGGGAACATGTCAATATCGCCACACCTAAAGTTTGTTTTCTCTTACACCAGTATTACACCATATTCCATGAGCCCCATGGTGTGACAACAGTATTAGTTAATATTTTTGCTAGAATTAAGCAGCTTAAGGATGAGCTATAACCATGGGAGCCTACATTATAAAACCATTCAGATCAAATTTCAGCTAGGGATTGGGAGGTGTATTCCATTGCTGTTCACAAAAGATAGCTCCCTCAGCACAACAAGGCCTTTGGTCCAAGGGGAAAGCACAGAGCTATTGTTTGTATCAGTATGTTTCCAAACTCATCAAAATAAAGGTGTAGGTGGTGTAGCTGACAGACTCTGTGTCCCACACAGGAGCTTGCTACTCTCTCTCTCTCTATATATATACTGATAAATGTGATATGCCTCATAGTTCAGGTTGTCTGTTGGTGCACAAATAAGGATTATTGAAAAAGTTCAATTCTTTGTGCAGTCATATCTTGTAATATCTTGCTGTCCAGTGGAAGAAAGTAATTTGTTAAAAAATTCATAAACAAAAAAGCTACCTTGTAAATTCATAAACACAAAGCTACCTTGTAAATGATATCATGTGCCTTTTACTTTCGTATTTGTTTGCCACTGAGGTGCCAGCCTGGAAAATTTTTTGCATCTTATTTTTGTGCTTTCTTCCACGCTCATATATGGCAAAAAGTGACTTCCCTCTATCCTATGCCAAATCTGCATTTTCTGTTCATTCAAATTCTTCTAAAAATGCATTACTCTCAATGAACCACTAAACTAAAGCCTTCTCTATCACATTGATATTCTGGATCTGAATTTAAGAATAAATTATAGTCAGAAAATCTAAATTTCTTCCTCCCTCTAATCCTTGCAGTACGTTTTCAACATTCCAACTTCTTGTTCTTTCCCATAATTTCAAACAGATATCATGACAGCAATTATGAAATTAAAATCACTGGCGTTCTGGTACCACTGGCATTTGAGGTGTGTTACGTTCTTTGAAGATGTGAATCTGCTTTCATTCCCTTTTCATGCTCCTTTAAAAGGCTGAAACATTTTGAAGGGGCATGGAAGATCGTGCATCAAGCCAAGATGTAATTCAGTTCTGAATGCTTGCCCCATAATCCTCTCTAGTAAATGCCTGCTTGAAAGGCCATGCTGAGCAGGAGAGGGACACGCCAAGCAGACCTGTGGATGCCTGGCACTTTTATGGGCTTCAGCATAGGCTGAGCAACAGCTCTCAGCTAAACCTCTGTGGAGATGGTTATATTACAGGACAGACAGCTTTCCAGTCTGAAAAAGTTAAGCAGTTAGTGTGACTTACAGATGTTTCTGTTAGCCTTCTCTGGTGTTGGACTATGCAGTTATGCTCAAAAAGAGATAAATAACAAACACCTCCAACACCCTTTCACTATTTTGAAATGCCATAGACTTCAGGTTGCTTATGTAAAACTCTCATTATAATGGCTAAAATGATATTTTCTTTCGGCAACCCGAAGGTCAAACATGAATGACTTAATTACAAGACTTGGAATTCTGTTTTGTTCATCTTTCCCCTAGTTCTCCTATCTCAAGTCCAAAATGTATTATGTAGTAGAATGTTTTACATTTAGGAGATCTCCTGCCTGAATATCTTTATTTGTGCTTGTGATGACAGGCTGGTACAGCACCATGCCACCTGTGAACATACACTGTGCAGTGCGTGCACAAAATAAGGCTTAGCCTTATTGGACAGAACTAGACAAAAGGGCAAATTTCCAAATATCACTAACGTGACATTTAGATTCTTCAATGTATTAACAATGACAGATGTTATTACTGCAATGCAACATACTATATATGTGTGCTATACTTGGATTACAAAAAGAAGGTGCTAAAATAACAGTCTTCATTTGTCATTATCCTGGGGTCTAATGATATTTGCTAGTTTTCTCATTTTGGTTAAAATGTGGTTCTGTTATAAATGGATTGGTCCAAAACACTTACTTCAGGTGACAAATCTAAATGTAATTTCTGTAAGAAGTATGTGTTTGAAACAAGTTTTGCAAAATAAAAATAAATTTTAAAATAATCAGTGTGGGAGAACTGCTATTTAAATAATCCAGGCAGTTAAATAATTCAGACAAGCTTTTTAATTCATTTAGTATCTAGAAGTTCATAGTAGAGAATTCTGAAGACTCAGGTGAACTCCAATGATATTTTTTTTAAGTCCTAGATTTTAAAGTTGCTAATTCTCTTCTAACTAGTTTGTTTTTACTACTGTCACACAACTATGTGTCTGAACCAGTCTCTTTCAAAGTCCCTTTTTTAGGTTGTATTTGAAATGTTTTTCATCAAATACTGTAGTATGATCACAGCTGTCATTTGCATATGAGTGTTTTTAGTCCTGCAAATAACAGCTCTAATTATTAATCTTTCAAGAAAGGCAACTTGGGACCTGCTTGAAATTTAAGTTGTTGTTATCAAATCCTATGCAGTTTTAAATCCAGACTAATTATGTTAAGAATCTTGTTGATGTAAAATAATAAGTAAAATTCCAGATAGCTTATTAAAAGTATTTATCTTCATTATGTTAATATCTATAATTACAATGATTCTACTAATTGCAATAATTTAAAATTATATATTATTCCTTCTGATATTGCAACGTAAAATATACCTAGCATTGAAACTTCAGCTGTATTTCACTATCTTAGTCTCCCAGTTCCTGCTATTCCTTCCTGGAAAAAAAAAACCAAAAACAAATCAAAACTTCAGAAATAAAGAAAACTTCAGAAATCAAGATTAGACATATTAGGACAAGTGGTTGCTAGTACTAGCAGTAGAGCAGTGTATGAATGTGTGTTCACAACCTCTTGTCCATTCTAGTTTTCGCAGATTATCTTTAAGGTCCCCCTCCAATCTATTCTATAGTTCTATACAATAGAATAGGTAGTTATATTATCAAATTCCACAGTAAAAAAAAATTAATCCAAGAAATCCCTGAAGACTTTTCCACAGCTTTTCAGGAAGTAGGAGTTATTGATCAATTCAAGGGGAATTGTGAGAGTAACTTCAGTGCAAAAAAACCTAGATCCTCCAATATTATACCTGTTGAGCAACAGTGCTTCCACAGCATCAACACCTCTCTTCTACACTTTGTCCCCATAACAAGCAGGCTAGGAACAGGCAAGATATTGGAAGGGGACACAGCTGGGAAAATTGTTCCCAATTGACCAAAGAGATATTCAGCACTCTATAATGTCATGCTCAGCAATGAAAAGAAAATAAAAAAGGAGGGATGGTGGTGTACTTTTTCCTTAGTCTTGATTTCTTGGAGACTTATCTGCTGACTAGGAGTAGGTGAGTGCCTTTGCATCACTTGCTTGGTTGGTTGGTTTTGTTTGTGTTTATTCATTGCTTTGTATTGTTGGTGGCTTTGAGGGTTTTTTTTCTGTTTCTGTCACCTGTTACCCCTTCTTTATCTTGACCTATAATTTTTTTCAATTTTGCTTTTCTGGTCTTTTCTATATCCTACTGGTAGCAGTGGAGATAGGAATGAGGAAAAGGCTGGATGGTGCTTAGTTGCAGACTGGGGTTAACACCATCACAGAGGTATTCTGACGTATGCCTAGAGAAATTATATTGACAATAGTGATGAATAAGGAAAAAAGAGGAAGAAACCAAACCCCAAATGAAAACAACCCAAATTAATTTAATCTGTACAAGGGAGCTTTTCCTAATTGTTTCAATCTAAACCTCTTCCTGGCTAATGATACAACCACTGCTCCATAACAGCAAGACATGAGCTGAGGCCCACATCTCCAAAAGTATTAACAGATATGTGCGGATAACTTTTTTAAAGCAGCCTCAGCAGCATGTTTAAGACCTCACAAGGGTCACTCTCACTCACTCACTCACTCACTCACTCACTCACTCACTATCTTTACACTATTTAGCTCTTGGAAGAATGGTACTCAAGGCTGTTTTAAGGACAAATCAACCAACACAATTACTGGAAAGATAGTAGGTGGTCTTCCTATAGAAAAAACAGAGAATCAAACCTTAGAAAGTTGATGCTGAGGAGAGAGAGGGACAATCCCATGGCTTCTGTTTTCTTTTAGCAGCAGTGTGCTGGTATCTTCATGGTGCACCATCTGTGGCTCCATCCATGACAGCACAAACAAAAGTATGTGGGATTCTTTGATGGCACTGTACTTGGCTATACTAGAAAATATGTATAGGTTTTTTTTAGACCCCAGATGTTCTGATTTTAGGCAGACTGCAGTGCCTAAATAATCTTGAAAAAGCTAAGTATAAGAGAGGTGAACTCTCTTGAAGGTATCCTAACTATTTGATTTAGATCAAAAAATGAGCACAAACATTTCCCCTATTTTTTTTCTTTTGTGTATATTTCATGAGGCAATTTTCTTGTCTATCTCTAAAACAGAACGCATTTTGGAGATGTGAAAGCAAAAGAAACAAGGATTATTAATCCAACATTAGTGGTATTTATTAGTTTCTCAGACAGGATGTTTGGCTTTACCACTAGCACAGCTTACTCCTTAATTTATCCATACCTGTTAGTTTTATTCAAGTCTTCTACACAGTTGATCTCTTGTAATAATCACAGTACTACATTCTGGTACACTGGCTATTTCAAATTATCATCTTTTAGATGACAATTGTTTTGTCCTTTCAGAAAGAAACAACAGATTAACCTTGACAGACAAGAATGTAAATAAATAATATCTCAGAAGTATGACAGAAAAATTTTATCTTTTGTAAGTTTATGACTCCATTAAAGATCCAAAAAATGTGACAACACATTTTTAGTCTACAGACCACAATCGGTATGACATATTTCATTGAATGAGAAGAAATTTATTTTTCATTGTTCCTAAGTCACTTGCAGGATTTGTTTTAACCACTTTTAGATGAATGCTACTTTTATATAATAATAAACATCCCATTTTTGTGAATTAACATCTAATGTGAGGAGAGCACAAATGGTCAAAGGTTCCTGCTAAGCGGACACCTGTTTCAAGGATGCCAAACAAATTGATTAAATGACATGTACCTCTCAGATAAACTGGATGCCAGGAATTTTGCTTATGAAGTGGCTTCAATGGATTTTAAAGCTTAGTTTTAGCTAACAGCTGTTAAGAGCTGTATTTTATTTAAAAATGAGCTCACTTTGTGAGCAGATCAGAGCCCTCCCAGCGCAAAATTTCACTTAAAAAAAGTAAAATACATCCCATCTCTTTCACTATGCTGCTGATATTCTGTGGTACGGGAGTTGTCCTGAGTAGAAAAAAACTGTCCTACAATTGAATTTTTAATTGCAAATTCGCAAAAATCAAATTAATTCTAGAACACATTCAAAAATATTTTTATTTTCTAACTGGGGAGGATAAAGTCCAAATGCACATCAACAAGGCAAATCTTAGTAGAAAATGGACTCTCAACAAAGAAATGTTCAGAGTTCAAAATTTTACTACCATTTGTAAGCAGACATCTTACCTTGGATTTTTTCCATTGTTTAGGCATTTTTATTCAAAGTGTACACAGGATTTGAAATAATATGCATTGGGTTGTGATTGGGGAAGAGAGATAATAGCACATGGCAACGGGGCAGTCCAAGAGGATGAATATCATTAACTGTGAAAAATTTCATGCAAAGATTGACGTTGGTGATTATATTTTGATTTTGGTTGAATTAATTAAAACATTTTTTAAAATCGTAACAATAAAAACAAACAAACTCTCAGGTTTGAAAATACCTCTTTACATTTTCTGAATGTCATTTAACTACTAATATCAAAGATCTTCCAATTTTGACATGAATGCTTATTATATCCATAAAGATCTGCTTGTTTTCATGCCCAGAACTAAGTCCTAAGAGAGCTGAACAGTTTGGCATTTAGCCCAGACCTAACAATCCATACATGAGGCAATTCTCAGCCTAATCTAAAAGAGGCTTTATTTATGCTGAAGGGTATGAATAAAACAGTGCTCCTGCCTGTGACAGTGAGTTCAAGAAAAATTCAGCTCTGGTGTGTTTTAGACCTCAGTTGAAGGCTCATGTAGAGGTGGACACTAAAAAGTGTTCTGGTAAAAGCTTTCCCTTAGGATATAGGAAACTATTGTTGTTTAGTTTTTCTGGATTAGATATTGATTTTTATGACATAAACATGTCTAAAATATTGCTATGTGCTCACCCCTTCTTTGAAAAGCTCTGTACAAGACAACAGTATTCCAAAATCAGTAATACTGACTAAGAAAGACACAACAAATACAGTTTGATTGAGGAGTGCTATTGCTGAGACTTCACTAATAATTCTGTCCTTGGAGCCCCTTCTTCCTTCTAGGATTTGATATATTTTGAACATAACATTCATAGTACAGGGAAAAAAAAAAGACTGAAGGAACATGAGCTTGGAATTCTCTCCATCTTACTAGCTTTCCCAACAAATAAGGAGGTTTTTTTCTTAATGACTGTTTTCCTCCCACCAAATAATTTTCAGATCCTTCTTGAACTAAAGAAAAGCTTGAAAATTATATTGTGGATTTGCCTGCCAATACTATGTAGCAACTTATGTAGTTGAAGTAATGCCAGAAATAACTGAAATCATAGTGAAAATCTCTGTGCGCAGTGTTAGAATTTTGACAGCTAAAATGAGAGTGTAAGTGTTCCTGCTTCATTGGAACACAACAGATTAACCTTGACAATGTTTTGGATTACATTTGAGAGTACAGATCTCAAGTGGAAGGAGATGTCTTCCCTAATGCCCAAGTTAGATGTTTGAGCTTAAGTGGGAAACACTCTCAGACTTTTGTGGCTAGTTTATTCAAGCACTAACATCTCTGTCCTATCTTCTGTGGTTGTACCCTTGCCCCCCACACACATTACAAATTCATTTTATCTCACAAGCCTACTTTCACGGCCTCTTAGGGATTCTAGGTAATTTCACCTCTAGTCTGCTGTTGGCACCTAGAAGTTACTCAGCTCTGCTATCCCTGTTCTTCCCCAAATTCCTAATTGGATCCAGCTTTTTATCTCACTCTTCTTTTTTGTTATTTCAGATGCATAATACTTAATCAATGATTGTTTAATTCAGAATGCATCAAAAATGATTTTCACAAGGAAGTCTCATACTTTTAGGAGAAATTTGAGGTTCTTCTTGGTATATGTGCACCACATTGACTACTGGTATAGAAAGCCATTAGCTGTCTCTAAATCTAAAATGAGAAGAGAATGCAGGGTCATACATTTACAAGAAGCATTGCATTTCCTTTGCCTAAGAAATTTTTGATAATTGAAAATTTATAGTTTTGGGAGAACTGGTTAGGTTATATTGGTTTTGAGTTTATTCCTCTTTGTGCACCTGGGGAGAAACCCAGTAAATTTTAAAAGTGAAAAATCCAGTTAGCCTGCCTTGCTAAGGGCTAAACAGGTGAATAAAGATAAAATAATATTAATGAGAGCTGTCTTCAAAGAAGAAAAATAGCTCCTAGAATTATTTTAAAGTTGCACCATCTAATGTAGACTGTTGCATGTATTTAGAAAGAAATATCTCTGTTAGCTTCTGAGAACCTACAAAAATAGTTATTTTTAAAAAATGAGGGAAAATTCCAGCAACAACGAAGTGCAAACTTGCTGTTCAAACTCTCACTTACTTCAGTAGATAATCTGGACAGGAGAAGTTAATAAACCCAAATACACTCAGATTATTTCATTTTAAGGGGATTATTAAAGTAAAGTGATTTCAAATGACATCATGAAATAGGTTAAATACAGTGAGAAATAAAATGTACAAACCAGAAAAAAAGTCGTGGCTGTTAGAGTACTGGATATGCTACATATTAAAGAAAACCAAAATGAATTAATTATATGAAAAGTTCCTCAGATGTGGCTGCAACTCTCTTCACAGAGAGCAGCAGGCACAAGTTTCCCAAGGATTTCTCCTGGGAAAAGGCAGTGAGAAGCTCAGAAAAGAAGAGAAAACAATTCTTATCTCTACTTGCTGCTCCTGTTTTTTGGCACATGTGGAATGTGCTATGGAGATTGTTTACCGAGGGTGATTTGTTAATTGGATTCTGCTGAGGGTTCTTTGGATTGATTGGCAAATTGGGTCAAAGCCGTGTCATGGCTGTCTGCAGACAGTCACAGGGTTTTTCTTTAGTATCACTTTAGTATAGTATCTTTTTAGTATAGCATCTCTTTCATATAGTATAGTATTAGTGCAATATATAGTATAGATTAATGAAACATTTGTTCAGCCTCCTGAATCCTGGAGTCAGAGCGCATTATTCCCCAGATGGGGGTCGCTTTTCTACAATACTCAGAAGTCATTTTTGCAACATTTGGAAGATGACAGCAAGGAAAGGAAGAGGAGTAACAGAGGATTATTAAAGTGATAAGTGTGTAAGGATAGAGCTGGCCAGGGAAAATGGTTCTGCATTAATCCCTTTGTAAATTTAAATTCTTTTTTATCCTACAGTTTCATCCTAACTCTTAAAGTTATTTTAAGGACAAACCTACACATTTCAAAATGGATTGAATAGAACACTGGAAATGAAAGGAGGTGTAAGAACCACTGAGGGGAAAATAATGGCTTCCTTTGTTTCCTGCAAACTAAGAAAGTGACACCATCTAAGCGGTATAAATACAAGCAATTACTGTCATCTTTGGTATGTTCTGCTGCTGTCTTCTTGAGAAGTTTATAAATTAATAAAATAGCTAGAGGCACCTGAACTAGGTTACATTAGAATAATAAACTCGATTAAATGAACTATGTATGAAAATATCTTTGGGGCACAAAATGACTCTAAGCTCTAAATTACATTCCAGCAAAGTTAGACCAACATTTACACTAAAATAAAAAGTGCAAGTGTGCATGAAATTATCAGCTGGAAACATATCCAGAATGGCATTAATTATAAATTACCTGTATCAAGAGAATGGTTTACTTGGTTTAGGGAACTTCTCTTAAGTTTTGTGGCACTAGAATTAACTCAGATTTAAACCTAGTTCTTTTAAATATAGAACACTGAGTAGCAGTAGAAAGCTAGGCCAGTTCAGCCCATCCTGACATTTCTGTCAGCAGACTGGGAATCCACAGACTATTGCACAGTAATGTTGACAAACTGTATTAGAGAAGAAGAAAGTGCAAGACTAGTGGGGAGAACAACAGTGTAAGGAGTTTTTGGAATAAATTAACATTTCAGCCTGCACCCCCTAATAAGGCTGTAAAATCCATGCTGTGTGAGGGACTCCTTTGCAGTTAAGGATATGGGCAACCTACATTTGTTCATCACTATCAACCCTGTAGGGCTGGAAGAAATGATTTGTGATTTTCTTCTCCAGGGTAGCAGCTCTCCTCTTGCATTTATTCTCATGCCTGACAACAAACATATATCTTCTGAAAAACTGTTAATGGTGAGGAATCTGTCAAAAGTGAGGTTGTTTTGTAAGCTTTTGCGGAAAGGAGTTAAGAAAGGTCTGAGTAATTGAAGGAGTAATTAAAGAATTGCTTCTAATTAGATCACACAGTTCTCTGGGGAAACACAAAGATGTTGAGGTTTGACATTTTGGCCCCACATGCAGTCATGCAACCACATTTAGCAAAAGTGAAGGATTCGCCAGGGTGAGTAAGATATATCTCAGGAATATAGTGCATTGTTGACAGAACTGTGGATTAGAGTTCACTAAAAATTTTTAACTGGAAGATATGACTCAGCTGACTTCTAATTGCCATGAAATAAACTTATTATTTAATTCAAAAACAAGTGTTGAAAGGGTAGGGGTTTGTTTTCTAATGAAAATATTTCATTGACAAAATGGTTACATTTTTTAGCTCTCAATTATTGTTGATAAAGTGTTCTTTTGATGATTTTTATACTTCTGATATTCCCTAATTAATTTGTGTGCTTTGCAGTCTATTTAATGAGAAATATGGTGCTGATATGGATTTTTGTTATATTTAACAAATGGGGCAGACATTTACAATGAATAATCAGTGCAAATTTTATAATTATTTTGGCTGGTTTTGAAACCTGAATGTGTGGTTTTATCCAGAAATATTTCCACAGAAAACAGAAGTAGAATGCTAGCATTTCTAAAATATCTGTCTTTTTTAAACAGATCTACCTCCATTGCATTGGAAAAAACAATGTTATCAATAAGAAGGTAAAGTCCATTACCCTACCATACACTGGTTTAACTAAAATACCTTACCTTTGGAAAACACTGCCTTGGATATTTAAGGAATTATCTAATAAAGATGCAAGTTTTAAAATGGAATTCTGGAATTTCCAAGATTTAAACCTTTGCAAGTTTCAGTCAGTGAATTATTCCTTCAAGAACTTGATAAAAATACTTAAACTGGTGCCCTCAGTGGCAACAGCAACCAGCTCCTCAATCATAAGTTACCAGGCTACAATAGTCCTGTTTTCCTGTGACTTCTTATCAGCATTTGTAACAGCTCTATTAATGAAAGGGAGTAGAATGCTACTGAGTAGTAGCAGCACCATAATGATTTGTCTGAATCTGGGAAAGTGTTGGTGTGCTAGACAGACATCTGCTCCAAGCTGTTTAGGAATCAGATTGAACAGACTAGGGAAATAAGTAAATGGAAACAGAAATCTCATTTCTAAAATAGCACCTTGGAAAAAAAAAGAACACTCCTGTTAATTCTGTTTTGTTGCCAAAGTAAAAATCATAGAACAACTTCTAGTTCTGGCTATATCTATCTCTGATAGCTGATGGGAAATGATGGAGAAAACTGCAAAAGCATTCTTGACCTCATCTCAATAAAATGGGAAATTCTTCATTTCCACGGAGCCATAATTTTCTCTTTGATATTTTTCCATAGGAGTTTCAAATTGGCTGATTTCAAGGTGTTTTTTCCCTCTTTCTTTAATGATATATTTTATTTAAAAGAAAATATTCTGGCAAAAAAAAAGGGGGAAAAAAAGGTGTGTAAAAAGATTTTTCCTGGTCAGCAGGAAAAAAATGTAAAAATTGTTTTCATGTCCATAAAAGCAGATCAGGTGCATACCAACCAGCTCTGTGAATTCACCATTCAAAGCTACCCAGTTAAGTTTCTGCTTACTGGCTTTTTTAAAAAGTGTTTTATCTACAGTTCATATTTTAACCTACAGTTTATTGTTGAGGTTATTGAACACAGCCACCATTTATTAGGTCTCAGTGTCTTAAAGTCTAGGAACACAAAATAACTTTATTGAAGCCTGATAGTTTTGAAAATTAATCCACTTAGCATTTTTGCTTAGGCATTTTTGATTTTATTAGCAGCTTCATCAAGTTAATAATTATATTTGCATGTGATCATTAAGACATGTCTTTGTTTAAGGTGAGACAAATAGGTGTCTGAAGAAAATATTTGATCAGATAGTTGTTAAAAACCTGATGATAAATAATCATACTGAGCCTGCTGGTGTGATGATTGAAGAAGCCTCACTTGTTCTCTGGAGAAGGAATGTAAAATGACACAGAAAGAAAATAAGCTACTGGTTTCATTGTTAAAAATATAATTGAGAAAATGAAGTATCTCGTGGCAACACAGAGAAAACTTCTGAATGTGGAAGTAGCTTAAGTAGGAAATTCCTAATAAATATTTTATTATTTTGTCTGTGTCATTTTAGTTTCTTGTATCTGCAAAATTCTGGTTACATCTACTTCTACTATCAGAAAATACTGATGGGAAAAATATCATTTGACTCTTTTGAAATCTGGGAAATAGCATGTTTGTAGCATGGCACTGTGAGCACCGTGTTTAGGGGTCCCACTGCATGTCAGTCGTCTGTCATAGTCCTGCTGGTCAAACTCATGGTGTTAAAATTCAAGACAGGAATACTCTGGGTAAGCCACCCCCTTGGCTGTAGGCACATCTATATTCACCTTCTTTAAAAAACAGATTAACTTTATGGGAATCATCTACTATATCTGTAGTAGGAAATAAGGTCAGTAGGCATGGGATAATTTTTTTTGTACTATTGAGCTCATCTCCTCTGCTACTGGGAAAGATTTTTGGCATATGTTAGCTCCCACACCATGTCTGGGGGTTGCTTGTAAAAGTAGAAATTGGTATAGATGTTAACCTTACAAGGGATTGTTCTATTAATTTAACAATACAGATGAGTGTGTCTCAGCTTCTGAGTGTTCTCAGGCAGTGGCTAGTTTAGTTGTATAGGCACTGCCAGAACATGAATAGAATAATAATCCCAAATGGGTTGTTATTGCAGGAAGCAAATAGGAATGAGACAGAAATTTATATACAGATGTTGATACACTCCTAACGCAAACTCCTAAAGACACATATACAATACTATTTTTTTTTTCTCTTGAGAAGAGAAAAATTCTAGAAGAGATGTCTTATGACAAATATATTTCTGTGCTGGATGTGCTAGCAGAGTGGTGCAGCAGGTGACCTTAGAAAATGAGAGTACAAAATTCAACATTCCTGTAGGGAATCACTGCTTGTGCACATTTACAGCTGAGATACAGCCTAGAGACAAGGTGTTATGTTGAAAAACATAGATTTCTGTTAGGATGCAAGATATGAAGCTGGACCTACTTCCTTTTTTGATGTGTCGGAAAAGGACAGAAAAACCCCATAGAGCACCTACCAAATTTTGGAGAGAAACACAGCTGCCAGACTAAATTGATATAAGCTGAAATTTAATTTCCAAGCAATGGACATAAAATGCATATGAAAGAGAAAAAAAGAATGAAGTTTAGAAGATCTCTCTAGTCATCACTACAGGACACTGCTAAGCTGCTGTGGAAGGTTCCTTATCTAAAGGGAGATTCACAGTCAAAAATCTCTACATGCACACTGCATATTTACTAGTTGCCCCCAGGCTGCTCTACCCATGCCTGAAGAATACCATTGATACTCCAGAGCTCTTCTGTGGCAAAGCTAGTTGGCTCTGCCTGGCTCTCTGCCCCAGTCCTACCCCACAACATCACATGAGGTGTGACATTATGCATCCTGCTTTCCTTGGTCCTTCAGTTTCCTTTCTTATTTCCCCACATGGCATTTGCTGTGACAAGAGACCAGTAATGCATTAGGTACTTTCGATCTCAGAGAATGCAAGAAGAGTATTAAATTTCATTAAGTTTATTTGTATTCCTATGTCATTGACTGTTGTATGTGCTTGTTTTCTCAGCTTTTATAAAGATGATATAAAAGCTGTTGGTAATCCACAGTGTATGATTTGACCATTGCTGGAATTCAACTTGATCCTTTTCTATTGAAAATTGCTGCAGAAGGGTTAAACTTTCACCACTGAAAGGCTCTGTCAAAGAAGGGAAATAGAAAAGATTTGGACTCCTTCAAGTATACATTTTTATAATGTGAATTGGAAATCTGTTTCAGATTTACTGTAAATCTATACAGACATTAAAGTGGTTATTCTGCTTTGCATAATGGCCTCTGGCTTCTTAGGTGACACTTGTTCACAGCAGTTAGACTACGTAGGATTGCAGAGCTGAAAGGTGTAGCTCTTGTTATGTGAAGCTTTATCTTTTGTAACATTGAAGTGTTTCTGGAAAGTTAATAATGGCTCAGAAATCAATGCCAAATGCGCAGTCTAGTCTTCTCCCTCTTCAGAGTTTGTGAAGATTTGCAGGCTGTAATTAAACGCTGCACTTTCTTTTAGTCTCCTGCTAGAGCACCTCGTCATTCACTGTGCAGTTTTGACACAATTACCATTTCTGCTGCCCTGCAAGTATCACACTGTCCCTCAGGAAACAGTCTGTGTAGAAAGGCATAAGCTTCAAAGTACAAACTAGATCTGGAAACATCACCACAATCACTGCTCAGTATTACTCCAGAGCCTCACAGAATACTAATACTGGTTCGGTAGCATAATGAATAATTAAACACAACTGTCATTGTTTCAAACATTCATCCAATGGCTTCAAATCACAGCAGAAAGGCAAGCATTTCAGAAGCATGGATCTTTGAAGGATCTGTTTCATGATGAATGTTAGTTGAAAATTACAAACCAAAAATAAGACATCAGAAAAGTATACCAGGTTTAGAAGATAGAATTAATCTGCGTATATTGTTAAATTTAATATGTATTTTAGTTTCTTCTAATAACATTCTTGTATTTCAGCTTGTTGCTTGGCAACACTATTTTTAGATATTCAAGTAATGTGTACTTTTGCAAATTAATCTCTGAAAAGTTGCTGAATCCTTTCTAAATAGACATTTTCAGGATGCTGCAATACAAATCAATATAATAGCTATCTCTCTAGGATTTAAAAATGATGATTAGAATGAAAAAACTCTAACAGCAAAAACACACATTTTATAAATCTGCTCTGGGGCATCATTATCTATATGTCACAACACATAAAAATTTAGAACCACAGAACTGTGAAACTATTTAAGGGGTCATTATTAAGATTTCCCAATGTGCCAAACAGTTGCTGAAGATTCTCAGATAAATTAACAAATGAAATTTTTGCTTATAGCTGTTGATGGAATATGTGACCAAAAATTTTCAAAATTTTCAATTTCATTATCACTAGCAAAAATGCATGACTATGGAAAAACTTTTAAACTACTCTATCACAGAAGTATGTTTTAAAACTAGTAATGACTTTTTTTCATTTGGATTATTTTTGGTAGAACAAAATGCAAGCTAAGAAAAAACAAATGCAGTGTTGGAAAAAGCTAATTTCACGAAAGAAATTGAAAGGGAATATAAAAGAATAATTTGGATTTTTTAAAATTCAAGATAAATCTGTTTATTTTGATTTACTTTTTAAAAAATTTCATATGCACATTCATGCAGTTAAGACTATGCAGTATTTTAGTGGTGATATTACAATATTCCCTATTAATTTTTTTCTCCTTTTTTTTTCCTTAAGTGAAATGTTTCATCATTACAGATGACCATGTGGTACATGTCTCATAAAAAAGGTGAAATTTTTTATCTATTTTTCTCAGAATTGCTTCAAATTTTAATAATTGTTCAAGAAGATGGAAGATCCATGAAGACTCCATTACCTGTTGGATTGTGAGCAGGACAGCAGTTTTTCCTGCTAGGAAATCACAGATCTATGTCTGTGTGAGTTTCTTTATTAAAGTGCATAAAAAAGTAAAGGCTTTTACTTACAGTGATGATTCTTTTCTTATGTATAAGTTTAATAGATTTTCAAAGACCCCACTATCATTAATTTACTGTGGAATATCAAGAGCAGCATGTCCCAACATTGCAAATGTCATTTTTCTGGCATTAAAAAAACATTGCAATATCTACAACTCTGTTAAAAAGTAATCGTCGTTTAACAGCTGCATATGGATTTTGTTAGCCCTAGGTAATGATCTCTCTACAACAGTTTCTGTTGTACCAAATCACGTGTAAAAAAACATGTGAAACTCACAAAATTACTGATTTGTTACATTTATTTTTTTAAGGTTTTGATATTCCGGCTGACACAGCTTATCAAATGTATTATCACCTCCATGTTCTTACAAAAAAATGCTGAAACATGGTGTTTGTATTTTTTTCCTGATACTATGAAATAATTGTATTTGAGAATACCCCAAAACAACAGGAACACAAGTCAAAAGAGTCTTTTACATCATTTGTGACCTTGAAAATTACACTGAAAGTCTGATGGGTTTCTCCTGTTTATATTCTTATTCTTCTTACCTTGATACATCTTTCAAAATTCTGAATGGGGCCTACTAGTCCTTAGTATGGAGAAGAATATTTTTCTTGCCACCTAAGCTGGAATGATAAATTGGACCAGAAACTGATACAACAGATGAATAATAAGTATGGCACAACAAGGACTGAATCTCAAAAGAGATGAAACCTTATCTCCAGGAGCAAATAAAATTGTAAATATTATTGTGATAAAGATGCCCTCTCTGATTTCTACTGGGTTTTGCATTAAATGTTTCACCTCACATATAAATATAAACAAGACTGTAAAGAATGTTTATTTTTCTGTTTTCAAGTGTGGCCTTTATCTCAGATGACAATAACTCAAATACTTGTAAGGGGAGCCACAAGAATAAGAGCACAGCAGTGTGATAACAGACCTTCTTAATAATGGCATCAAATATAGTAAGCTCAGATTTTTTTTTTCAAAAGTACAAGAAGATATTTCCTTTTTTTATACATGCCAGCAACTACAACTAGAGGAAGCACCCAACTTTATTTTTGGCCTTGAATGAAATAATTTTAATTATCAATTAAAATATAACTTGTGCAATCTGTAATTCCAAATGAAGCCATTATGAGAAAGAAAGAGTGAAAGCTTTCTCTCAGAAAGAGTCTCTCCTACACCTCCTGCATGAACTTCTCTCTCTGTGTTCTGCCAGGAGCCTGCTCCAGCATGGACTGTTATGATTGAATTATTAGAGATTCCTCTGCCCAAATAAAGATACAAACAAGATCATATGATGAAGTCAAATAGTACAGATTTTATTGAACAGTGTATGTGAAGGAGAGGGAGACAGAAAGAAATAGAGAGAAGAGAAGGGTGTGGGAAAGGAAGAAATAGAGAAAAGAGAAGGGTATGGGAAAGAAAGAGAGTGACAGAGAGACAGATTAAGTAGAAAGATATCACCATTCTATGGATCCTGACATCATCCTATTGGTCCTCTTCTTCTGGTCTTCTTGGTTGTGGGGGCCCAACGAAACATAGAGTTCAATGGGATAATGCACGTTCAGGTGTACTGGGAGCACCCAAGCAGAGGGGGCCTGGGGGTGGAGTTGTACAGCTGGGCCAGTTTGTGTAAGGGATGACAATTGGCATGATAGACAGCACCATCCTGTCTCTGCTGGGTCTGCTTCTTATCAGCCTCTGGTGGTGGATATCAACCCCCTCTGTCTTATGTGGACCAGAGGCTTTGCTACCAGATGCCAAAAACCTCTCCTCCTCCCTCTCAGCTGGGAGGAAAGAGCATGCAAATCCCTCAGCAGATGAGGGTGTGGGCTCTGGCCTCTCCCAGATGGACCCAGCCTTGTTTAATTCTCCTTAGAGCTGAGATAATTGAACAACAGTGCCACCTTTATCTTATCTCAAGTTCCTGTCAGGTGGCTTAACTCACAGTCCAAATTTCTGAAACCAAGGAGGCATATTTGGGGAGGATGAACTTTGGTGGTTGCAGCTCCTTTGTAGTTTTCAGTAGTGGACAAAATCCTTCCATGGTTTTAATAGTGTTTAAGACAAATATGATTTTTTAGTCAACATGGATTTCCCATGGAGTCACAGCTTCCTTTGGGCACCCACCTGGTCCTCCACGGGCTGCAGGGGAATCTCTGCTCTGGTGCCTAGACCACCTCCTCCCCTGCCTTCTTTACTGACGTGGATGTCTGCAGGGTTGTTCTTTGCACGAATTCTCCCTCCTCTCCTTGTGTTCGGTTTTCTCCTGCGCATTAACTTTTTTCCTTTCTTAAATCTGTTATCCCAGAGGTGCTACCACTGCTGATGATGGGCTCAGCCTTGGCCAGTGATGGATCTTTCTTGGAGCTATCTGGCATTAGCTCCATTTGATGAAGAGGAAGCTTCCACCAGCTTTTCACAGAAGTCACTCCTCTAACCTCCCCATTTCCAAGACTTTGCCGTGCAAACCTTATACAGCTGTGAATCCAAAAGAAAATGCAATCTTAATATTGGTGAGTTTCTAACAGCTTTGCAATGTTTCTAGAACATCTCTACAATATTTCCAAATGTAAATAGAAAAATACATGAGAGAAATTTAGGAATCAGGCCCAAGTAAAACTGCCTGGAGAAATCATATTCCAGGTAGAGATGATAAATGTTCCTGTGATACCTTTGAGAAAACACAAAATAGAGAGAAGAATTTTAACATTCTCTTTTTGCATAGGTGGAACACTAAAGTTTTTCTAGGTACAGTTCATATTTCACTTTTCTAAGCCAAGACAATCAAAACAGTCACATGCTCAATCAAAATACAGTAGTAAAGGAATGAGAGGAGGTAAACAGTTATTAACTTGTCAATGACTTTATTGATCATTCACTGTAAGAAGATGAAAATCAAATGGTATTCCATAAAGACAATCAATTGCATAATAACCATCAACAAATGTTGATGAGCTGTTAAGATGCATATATCATATATGATTAAGGAATAAATGATGATTAAGAAATTACTCTATCCTAATTTGAGTACACATAGCCTAAGCTGCATGTATACACCATGGTTTAACCTCAGCCAGCTCACTGGAGCTGTCCAGTGTGACAGGGCTTCTTTCCCACCTCTGAAAGTCTCTGGTGATGCAAGTGTGACTCTCAGAGCATCTCCTGGATGGTCAGACATGAGTTTCCTTAAGATTTGAATAAATAGCATGAGGAAAACAATGTTACTTAGCACTGAAGGTAAGTAATATTCTTACCTTAATATTTAAGAATACAAGGAGGAAAATCCACTACAAAAATTGCTAACAGCTTGAACATTTTTGAGTCTTTCAATGGAGAAAAAATATAAGTGTTCTAAAATTTCTAAAAATATAGGATGCTATGAAATTTTATTATATGTTGGAGTTTGTTGGGAGCAAATAAATTTTGCTGATACTTTAAAGGCTGGTTATGGCTTACTTATACTTGCTTTGTCTAATGAGCTGCATAGGAACAGTCTACACAGAAAGATGAATTTGTGCTTGTGGTAAACCTTCATGACAAATTAATTTGGGTAGACTCTGCTAGAGCTAGTCATTGAATAAACATTTTTTTTCAGAAAGATAAAGGTTTCACTAAAGTCATATGTCTAAAGAGATTAATTAAAATCCTCTATTGGAAAATTTAATATTCTTGTAGGCATAAGTTTAGACCTTTGTTTTGGACTTTATTAGACTAATGGGGAAAAAAAAATTCTCCTATTTTACCAGGGAATGATGTAAATAATTTTTTTAAACACTTATGTAAAAAATATGTACGTTCTGCAAAGAGTTAAAATTTGTTTGATCAGTACAATTCATTTTCATGTCTAAGCCAATAGTTCAAGAATTTTAAGATTTTACAATCAGTATCTAAACACTATAATCAGTGTTTATGCTGTATGTTTTATTGAATATCTCAGTTATTGTTTTTTTTAAGCATTAGATAAGAGTAAAGAGGACATTTACAAGCTTCAGAATGGAGGTGTGCTTTTCTGACCCAGTGTTGTATAAATAAGTGAGGTGATATTATATTTCACAGGCTAAAGCATATTATTTCAAATATGTCCCAATTATTTCAAAATAATAAACACCCATAAATCTTTAAACTTTGGGGGGGGGGGTTGTGTTTGTTTACTGTGGGATTTTTGTTTTCTGTGTTTGGGGGTTTTTTGTGGGTGTTTTATTTTTTTGTTGGGTTGCGGTTCTTTTGTTTCTGTTGCTGTTGTTGTCCTGGTTCCAGCCAGGAGAGGGTTCATTTGTGCAGCAGCCAGGAGGGGCAGGGGAAGGACCCTGTGGTTATTTTACCCCATGCCACACCATGAACAATAGGGTGTAGGGTCACCTCTTTCTGTGTTTTGCCAGAGTGTGTGGTCAGGTAAGATCATGTGTGAATCATTTCACCTCTCCTGTACACTCTACTATTAGTATTGTTAATTTATATTTTTTGTTGAATTGCTGCTTCCAGTAAGTTGCTCTTTTCTCAAGCTATTATTTTTGTCTTTTCTGTGCCTTCCATTCACGTCTCCATCCCATCACAGAAGCAGGAGGGGTGAAGTGAGCAAGCAGCTCGTGGTCTGGGGTGTTTTCAGCAAGAAGAAAAAATTGGGGAATGTGCTTCCTAAACCACAATATTTGGGTTTTTTTTTTGTTTTGGTTTGCTTTTTAAAATTACTATGTGAAAACATAAGGGCAGATTATTTGTTGTGGTTTTGGTTCGAATAACACCCTTGAGGAAATTTTCAAGTTTTCTTTTAGTGTCTTGAGAAGTAAAAGCTGTAGAATATATGTCAGACTGCTCTTTCAAGTAGTGTGAGTCCAGAAGGTAATGTTTGTGATCAGAATTTAGAAGGCTGAATCTCTTTGGTCATTGGATTTTCCAGACTACAAGATGCTGAAAGTTTGTTTGTTATCTTTTTACAATATTGGGGTATTCACTTGAACCATTTGGTGCAAATCTCAGGGAAATACAGCAATAAGCTCGTTTCTGTACTGATGATATTACCTAGAAAAATCTGAGTAAAACAGCAATGTAGCCAGCTGTCTATTTTTCACAAAATGTGTAGATAGTTGATATCCTTTAAGCCTCTGCTTTTCTGCCAGATTTCAAAGTTATCCAGAAAGGGCACATGGATGAACTCAGATGGACCCAACCAGGAAATCAAGCTAATTACCCCTCAGGAAATCAAGCTAATTACCCCTGATGTGGCACTGCTGTCCAATGCTGAACAGTTTTCAAAAAGGTACATGAAAACCCATGAAGGGAGGATGAATGAAAATCTCTATTTCAGATAAATTGCCAGCAGGAAAAAGAGATTGCTAGCTATTTTTCAGGAGGCACCTATTGCTCAGCTTTGCACAGCTGGTTCAATAGCAAAGGATGTTCAATTGCAGCACTGCTGTTTTGTTCCAGACCATCCAGTTCTACCTGCTACACAGCTGATGATGTGTGACTGAGTACAGTCCTGCCACAATGACTTAAAGGCTTACCCTGGCACACTGCCCTTATTATTGTACAAACAGAAGTGAACTCTGTCCATGAAATAGCTTTTATGTGAATGAAAGAAAAGTTTTACTATTGAGTACAGCACATCTCCCCATCCCAATCTGTCTTTGCGAGGTTAAAGAAAGATCCTGAGCTGTTGCTCAGTGCCATTACTATTCTGGTCAGGTCTGAATTCAGCCTTGATTAAAGCACACTGTTCCCAAGCCATGGATCTTTTGCTGTTCTCTCTGTTATTCTGAAGCATTGCACAGGAAGCTTAGCAGAGAACAAATAACCTGCCTTTGAAATGCAGGTGTTGGTGATGTTCCTGAACTGGTACAGCATTTCATTAAAGTTGACAAAGATCCATTGCATCATCAGATCAACCCTTCTAAATCAGCAGTATATTTCTCTGAAATAAGGCTTTATCTTCTTCTGAAGCTTCAGCTTCTGTTTAATAGCACTATTCCAAGAGCAGAATCATTAGGAAGCCGTGTCTAATGAGTCCATTCATATTCCCAGTGGAAGGAATCCATCTAGTTATAAGAGCAACAGATCTTTTCTTATTCTGATTAATAAACTAAGGGGTCCAGTCAAACATCAATTAATTATTTGTAATTTAAATTCATCTGCTCAAAAGATGAGTGGTAGATTCAAAGAAGTAGATGTGCTTGTCAACTTGTCAGTGTAACCTACAGGATGGTCCAGATACACTGGGAAATACAAAAGCACTTCTGCTGTTTTGCTCCCAACAGGTACACCTTTGATTAAGGACTTTGCACTGAGCTGAGTGCTCTCTAGCCAGAAAAATTGTGACTTCTGATGATAGCCAGGCATGGCTTTCTGCTTTGTGGTACCTTCTGTCTTTCATAGCACAACATAAGCTTTCAAAATGTATTTAACAGTACAGAAAATATTGAAAAAGAGTTTTCATTGCTCTTTTCTCTGATGGTTTTATGCTTCCTTCTTGTTACCTCTTCCCCTAATGTTTTCAAAAGGTTTGTCATTCTGGGCATTAAGGCCATTGCTTCAGAACATCAATAGAAACAACAAAGTCACAGTGAAGTAGTGATTCACTTAGAAATACCTGCTTTATGGACTAGATTCTCTTGATGGTATTAGTCGGTGTATTTATTTCCAAGTTTAAAGTTACTTTCAGTGCTTCCAGTGTATTTATATAATTTTATGTTATCGAGTGAATGAGTAGAGTTACAGAGTGCATGTAATTGCTTACTGTGCTTTTATACAGTACAGAAATTATTTGAAAGACACATTTTTAGGCTTCAGAATCAGTCAGATCCTGCATGCTTTCCTCTCTTTTTTTTTTTTTGCTCCTGGCTATCTGAATGGCCTGAATAAAGTGTGTCATCCTTAGCTATATTGCTTACCCAAATATTTGCAAAGATTGATTGCAAATATTTCTTGATTCAACATGTACCAGCTTGATTAAAGCAATGGTTTCCTCAGATGTGTTCCTACACTTACAACACCCATTAACTAAACACTTAGCCTTAATTTTTGACCTGTTATTAGATGAGAGTTGCAATAGGAAGAAAAGTATTTGGAAGCTATTTCCACTCCTCAGTGCTGGTACTTGCATGCCTTATTTGCATAGAAGATACAGCAGAGGCCCTTATGATTTTTATTGCAGAGATTGGAGCTCTGTACTGGTCTGATAAGTTGTGAGAATCAGCCATTTTGCTGAAATGGTTATTAAACAAATGGTAGTAGATTTTTAGTCTGGAGAAAGGGATAAAAACAAAGAGAAAACAGAGTGACAGCTGATTATGCTAATATTGCCAGTTTGATGGAGATGATGAGGTCAAAAGTTTACATAGCGTTATCATAACTCTGGAAAAAGCATTAGCTCTTATTTCAACACTGTATACACAAAGTCTGACCTGTGGTGTCTTAAAGAGAGGCTCATCTATTAATTACTCTTTTATATAACATATACCCTGCATTTTTTATCTCTCATTCTCTTTTTCCATTTACAGTTTAAAAAACCCACACATCCTCAAGCTTAAACAAATATGATTTAAAGAGAAAAAATCCTCAAGAAAATTAGTGAAGCAGATTGACTTATTGTTATACGATTATTGAGAGATGCCTTTGCCCAAATTAAGATGCAAATAAGAATGTATGCTGATGTCAATAATACAGATGTTATTTAACAGTAAACACGAGGTAGAGAGACAGAAAGAAGCAGAAAACTGAGGAGAGAGAGAGAAAGAGACAGATTAAGCAGAAGATACCTCCCTGTGGATTCTGTGGTGTCCTGCTGGTCCTTCTTCACCTGGGGTTTCTCAGTGGCGGACAGGTCTCAAGGTAATTCAAAACTTTTCAGTATTTATACATTGTAGCAAACAAAGGAGTTAATGCTCATTGGCTACACAATTCTGATTCTATTGGTTAAATGATTCACTTGTTTCTAATGCTAGTTAGTGGGCATACTCAATCTTTCTCTTTTTTTGAGTTGGTCAGCTGTGAGTTGGTGATCACGATCTCCCCCTGATGGAATTCTCTTTTACCAAATCCAAGCTGATTTCAACATAGTTGCTGTGTTGTCTTTCCTTGTGGCACATAAATTCTGCATTCTTTATGTCTATTATCAGTGATACATTATTCTCCCCCAGTTTTGATAACCTCATCCTTGGTCTGAGATAACACCCAGACAATAATACCACCTTTAGCTTATCTCTAGTTCCCATCATGGTGACTTACAGTCCAACTTCTGGGTATCCACAGAGGCATATCTGGGGGAGGGGTGTGTTTGTGCTTTGGGGGTCACAGATGCCATCTGTCCCATAACTTGGGGTGATCTTTATTTCCCTGAGATATGTGCAGAAGAAGCTGCTTCTTTACATGGTTTGCCATAAAGGGAATTTTTGTCTGGATGTGTTACCCAGCATGTGCTATGAAGATCTCACCTCTGCCAGGCCTCTGGAGCTATTGCCATCCTGTCACTCCATCTTGTGCTTATTTCGTGGCAAAGTCCTTCTGTGGCCTTGACAGTGTTTGACACAGGCAACTGTTGTCTTTATGTTGCTACACTTTTCAAGCGCCAAGTCTCAGTATTTGGGCCTGTCCTGTTTAATATCTTTACAGATCATCTGGACAAGGAGTTTGAGTGCATCCTCAGTCAGTTTGCAGATAACACTAAACTGGGTGGGAGTTTTAATTTGTTGGAGGGTAGAAAGACTGGAGAGAGATCTGGACAGGCTGGACGGATGAGCTGAGGCCAATGGTATGAATTTCAATGAAGCAAAGTGTCAGATCCTACCCTTGGGTCACAAAAACCCCATGCAAAGATGCAGGCTTGGGGCAGAGTGTCTGGAAGTCTACCCAGTGGAAAAGAACCTGGGAATGCTGGTTGGTGACTATCTGAACATCAGCCATCAGTGGGCCCAGGTGGCCAAGAACGCTAATATCATCCTGATCTTTATCAGAAATAGTGTGGCCAGCAGGTCTAGAGAAGTGATTGTTCCTCTGTATTGGCACTGGTGAGGCCACACCTTGAATCCTGTGTCTAGTTTTGGACCCCTCACTACAGGAAGACATTGATGTGCTGGAGTGAGTCCAGCAAAGGGCAATGAAGCTGGTGAAGCACGTAGAGACTGAGTCCTATGAGGAGCAGCTGAGGGACCTGGATTCTTTATCCTGGAGAAAAGGAGGCTCAGGGGAAACATTATCTCTCTCTGCAATTACCTGAAAGAAGGTGGTATCCAGGTGGAGGTCATCCTTTCCTCTCCTCTCCTCTCCTCTCCTCTCCTCTCCTCTCCTCTCCTCTCCTCTCCTCTCCTCTCCTCTCCTCTCCTCTCACTGCATCAGGGAGGTTCAGGTAGGATATCAGGAAGAATTTCTTCACTGAAAGGGTGGTGGAATATCAGAACAGGCTGCCCATCATCCCTGGAAGTGTTCATGAAACAAATGGACATGGCACTTAGTGCTGTGGTTTAGTTGACATGATGCTGATTGGTCAAAGGTTGGACTCAATGGTCCTGGAGGTCTTTTTCCAACCTTAATGATTCTATGATAATATGATTCTTTAGTATACAATTTTCATGGTGGTATATAATAATTTCTTTAATTACCATAGAGTTTTTGCCTCAACAATCTTGCCTGGAAGGCTTGCTCTACATTTTAGTGATTCTCCTTATGAAAAAACATTTCTTGACATCTGTTTTAATGTTGTCTTTATATTCCCTTTAACCTCTTTTTCCTACTGGTTATCATATTAGCTAGAAAAAAAGAACAAAATAACTAATATCAGGATACAGTTATGATTCCTACAGAGAAGTTTAATAAAATTCCCTTTATCTGTGTTATGCAGTTGAAAAATAAGCAAAGATTAATAATGCTTTCTTTTGTACAAGGCTGGGGTTAATCTTATAATTCTTATTTCTCCAAAGTGTTAGCTATATATATGATCTTTTGATTTAAATTAGCAAGGAAGAAATATCAAAGGAAAATAACAATTAAACCAAACAAAATCCAACAAAAAAAACTGTCCTCAAATTCTTCTTTATAATCCGTATACACTGCAGGGTTTTGTATTTTGGTCTTTGCTAAGGAGTGCATTTTTTTTTTTTCTTTTAATTCACTTGCATTTAATTTCTTCTAAGATTGTTTGGGTTTTTTATGAGACTGTACTTTCTTGGTATTTTGACTTAAAGTTGCAATAGGCCAGAACTGTTTAATATTCACACCTGTGTGTCATCATCTTTGAAAGATGCAGGCTTGTACAACCTGTGTGCTTTGGTGGGATGGCCAGAAGAGGTGGCTTAAACTACCATTGTTTGAAAAACAGCTTGATTTTTGAGGCGGAGATATTTAGGAAATGGCTGTTGTATCTCTCTCTATATATGATTATATAGAATCATTCTTTCTGCTTCCTTTTGCCATGCTTCTCTGTGAGACAATTCAAAATGAATATTACTGCAGAGGAGCAGAGCTGTTCTGCTCATTAGGGTACAGCCTAGATCCTCATGTCATGTCAGTCTTAGAAATGTTTTCCCAAAAGAGGCTTGTGTGATACAAAGAATATCACTATGCCCATCTAATTTCCCATTATATTTTCAATTTAAGAAGCAATTTTGACTTCCATAAAGAGTCATTTTTTGCTGTTTCAGTTGCAAAGTGGATGTATCTAGTGACACAGGGATACAAGAGAGAAATCCTACTGGTTTATTAAATAAAGACAGTTCAGCTGAAGCAAAAAATAGGCATAAGTTCAGATATAACCATTTTGGAGAATCCCTGGCACCTGATGACTATATTAAGATATTGAAATGGGTCCTCTATAATGCAAAATTCATCATAGGATTATAGAATCATAGAATTGCTTGGGTTGGAAGGTACTTAAAGATTGTCTTGTTCCAACTCAACTGCTGTGGGTAGGGACATTTTTCACTAGATGAGGTTTCTTAGAGCTCTGTCCAGCCTGGCATTGAAGACATCCAAGCCATTTCCTCTTGTCCTGCCACTACACGCCCTAGTAAAAAGTCTGGCTGCATCCTTCCTGCAGGCTCCCTTCAGGTACTGGAAGGCTGCAATTAGGTGATGCCAAAGCCTTCTCTCTTCCAGGCTGTACAATTCGAATTTTCCCAGCCTTTCCCCACTGGAGAGGTGCTCCAACTCTCTAATCATCATGGTTGATGATTGATGTCCTTCCTGTGATGGGGCCCCAGAGCTGGATGCAGCACTCCAGGTGGGTCTCACCAGAGTGGAGAAGGGGCAGAATCCCCTCCCTTGATCTGCTGGCCACACTGCTCTTGATGCAGCCCAGGATACAATTGGCTTTCTGGGCTGGGAGGGCACTTTGCCTGCTCAGTGCAGCCTCTCATGCACCCCAAATCCTTCTTGGCAGGGCTGCTCTGGATCTGTTCCTCCCCCAGCCTGTGGTGATACAGGGGTTGCCCTGACCCAGCTGCAGCACCTTGCCCTTGGTCCTGTTAAAACTCATTATATTCTCACCAGCTCTCTTCTTGAGCTTGTCCTTGTTTATTCATTACATATATTTTTCCTCGTATGTTCATTACATACATTAAAATATCTTTTGGACTAGAATAATTTAATAGTGCTCTTTGGAAGACTGAGGCACTCCCCAAAAAAAGAAAAAAAAACATGTCAGACACAATGGAGAGGACAGAGTCATAGCTAAAAGAAATTAATGCAGTTATGGGAAGTAACAACAGCATCTGCTTTGACACATGTGAGGATATATAAAAATTCAATATCAAATTCTGCACTGAATATACCACCTCATCAATTACAGAATATTTGTGTCCTGGGATTTGGGATAGCATGCAAGTAGTATGAAGTAGCTTTACTGCCTTGAAATTGGTGCAGTGCAATAATTACTGTACTTTCTATATTTTGTAATTGTCATTCTGATTTTTACAGCCTCATGTTTTAGTTCAAAAGATTATATCAGTTATTCTTGTCCTAAGAAGAAAAAACATTCCTCTGAAATAAAAAATATTTTTTCTTTGAATCACGCTTTTGTTTGGTATCATTGTTCAATCCCAGATCAGAACCTTTTGTGTATCAGTGAAAGAGTATCCAAACATACAGAGTTTTATGAATTTACCAATATATGAATTTCAAATTTAGATTCAGCACAAATATTCATCTCTTCCATTACACAGGCTGTATTATTTTAGATTTTTGTCTAATCTGTTCAATCTACTTATATCTGGAATCTAACATAAAAATATTCAAGAAGTGTCAGGACACAATCCTGCACAATCCTGTCATTCCAGGATGACTCTTCTTGAGTCAGGAGGTGGGACCAGATGAGCCACTGTGGCCCCTTCCAACTTTTCCCATTCAGTGATTCTGTGATTCTATTAATGCAGCTTATTTATCCTTGGAAGATTTAAGTTTGTTCATATAAGCCACAAGGTTGTTTACAGTCACTTAGACTTGTAATATTAAAGGCTTGTGAGTACCCTGCCCTAAAAGGCCTAGACAACCACATGATATATACACACAACTAAAACTTTTTCACAGTCTGGTAGCTGCAGGATGAAAGGATAAACAGTAATTGAAAATAGTAGGCATAAAGCACAACCAGTGCAGAATGGAAAGGTTTGCATTTACTTTGCATAGCTGTAACTGGAAACACCAGTTACAAGCAAAGAAGAATCATGCCCAGAAACTGCTGGTACAAATCCCTGACCTAATATAAATTTTCCCAGCTCCATTGATTTCAATAGAGGTAGAAAATTTACAGCAGTGAAAGCTGTAGGCCATTTTATTGCCCTGATTATGTTCTTGCCTGTGTGCAGCAAGGATGGATATCATAGACCCTGCTTTATCTCTTACCCTGTGGGAGATTAATTTGTTCCTGGGTAGTTTTAATGTGCTTCACTCATGAAGCAGCAGTGGGACTTGTGAAGAGAAGGAGCACTTCACCCATTGCAAACTCTGTGCAGTCTCACTTCATCTGTATATGTGGGCTAGTAGTGAGGAAGGGCAATATATAAGCAGAGACATGAGCAGCAAATACTTCTGGAAGAGATCACCTGCATGGCCTTTGGAGGTCTAAGAAATTATGAAAATCCAGCCTCTCTCTACTCAATATTACATGGTTTTAATTAATGGGATTCAAAAGCAGTTTGAAAGTCTCAGGGCACTATTCTGCATAGGTTTGCATGTCATACCACATTTTCTCATAATTTATTAATTTTAATTCATAATTTAAATGAGAACATTGTAAAACATGACTCTAGCTGAAGACTTTGAAAATCAGTATTCTCTACCTTTTTCCTTCTTTCAGATCTCTGCACCGCAAATCTGACAGAAAGGTAGAGGAAATTTAAAGGAAGGGAAGTTTTTTTTGGCAGACAAATAAAAGGTATAGCCAAACAAAATAACATGAGTTTGTATCTAGGAGTCATATTCTTTAAAAACAAGTTAACAATTTTTATTTGCAAAAATTTACTGGTAAGCAAAGGAAGGGGGCAGAAACAGATTCCTGGCAACTGAGGAACTCACCTATACATCATCTCAATGGCCCTTGGCAATACAATTTGAATTTGTGGTGAGATGCCAGGTGGGCAACTTCAATGAAGCTGAACATACAGAAATATTTAGGAACACCTTTGAAGACATTGTCACATACATTATCACATTGTGGAATAAGGAAACAAAAGAGACACTTCATGATGTCCTCTTGACCTCTTATTACACAAACACAAAAGGATTCTGAGTAAGACTGAATGATTAGGAAGATGATTCGGAGATTAGAAACCTATTTTCTACAACATATAAATAACCAGCAATAGTCATTATCCTCAATATAAGTAAGTGTAAGGGCAAGAGTTAATAAAGCACTCAGGTGCTTGCACCAACATTGATTCCAACAGGATTTGCTAAAGAAACACCAAGAAATTGTAATAAACCTGCACTGATTTAGTTTGTGATCCTCTGGAAAATAGGTTTGCACACAGTTGGCTATGCTACCTTACAGGGACACAGATAATACACAGGTTGCCTGTGAGGCATCCCAGTGTATCTGCCAATATGCCAGAACCCCAAGGGTGCTCTGGCACAGGGGATCCCCAGCTTTTTAAAGGTGTTTGCTGGTCAACAGGAGCACCCAACTTGAATACTCTCAGCAGCCATGAAGGTAGGATCCATGAGCTGCATCAAATAGTGGCTTTTGAGCATGTCAGCAGATATTAGACATCATTAATTTATGGCATTTTATACCTTTTATGAATTTAGATGCCAGGAGGATTTGAAAAACAGACTTTTTTTTTTTTTTAAGAAAAGAGATATTAAACTGAAATATCTGTACCAAAAGGAAACAGGAATGAAACCCAAACCACCAGAAATCCCTTTGATTTAAAGCATGAGCCATTTTCTATCATTGGATTGTTTTTTGCACATGGTTCAGATTAGCAGGTAGTGCTAGTGCTATAAACAGGGCTGATCTGAGTGCAGGTAGCCACACTTTTGCTCATGTGAGCAAAATCCAGGGCCTGCTAGTTAGCTGCAGTTAGCCGAGCTCAGTCCTTTTTTCTGATTAGTGCCTCTACATCTGTCAAACCACTGTACATGGTCACATTTTCTTTTGTTTAATTTTAAACCTCTCTCATCATCTTCACTTTCTCATGTCATTTTTTTAATCTGTCTGAAAGGATATGATAAAGAAAGGACTTTAAATTAATTTTTTTTAGAAATGCTTAATGTAAGTGGTGCATAAGGGCAGACAGAATTCAATTTGGGTAAATGTTAGCTAATACACACTTGCAAAATAATTGTCTGAATTCTAAAAGGCTTTGGTCCTGGTTCAATGCGTGTTTGAGTGTTCCTGAGAGGATGAAGCCCTTCATTTCCTTGTCAGAAGTTAAGGATTCTCTTTCTACTCAATCAGCAATGCAAAGAGCTTAACATGGAGCTCTGACCCCTCTTAAGAAGAATGTGAGTGATTGTTCAGTGAAGGCCACTTCTTGGTGTATTGTTGCAAACAGGTTGCTTGGAAAAATTATAGGCATTGAAAAATGGCATATAAATACCATAATCCTGTTATACAAAGCAATGTTACAAGCTGGGCAGGCACTGAGTCCCACATTCATAGGACCACTTCAAAAGATTTAATACTAGAATTTCAGAGAAGGTTAATGAAAGCAGTAAATGATATGGTAGTATTTGCAGGAAACAAGGCAGGGCAAAGAACAAGGCATTCCACTCCAGCCTCACTGTGCCTTTTTCTGATGGCAGCAAAATTGTCAAACTGACCATTCCCCTAGACAGGGAGAATTTAAAGTCACTATAGGTGATTCTATTACATTGCCCTCTGCAGTCTTCAGGATTACACTCTTGGAAGCTGGCCTGGAAAAGGAAGGGAACTGCAAGATTTCTATGCTGGATACTTCATCTAGACTAGGAGCCCAGTGGGGTTTGTGAAAAACCACTCTCAGCAAAGCCCTGCTTAGTAGAATATAGGCAGGAGCTGCTCTCAGTGCTGCAAAAGGCCAGTTCACATTTTTCCCCATCTTTTTCCCTTGGGAAAGTATGGATTACTGAAATAAAAAGGCTGGATACTGAATTTGGCCAAAATTTGGCTTTTGTATAAAGTTCTTTAGTTTCTTACATATTTCAGCATAGAATGAAGCACTGGAATTCCTTTTACCCTTTACACTTTTTTTTTATTAGCTGCAGATATTTCTGCAAAATACCCTTCTCTGGCTGAACATGGCAAATGAGGTTTCATCATTTCCAGACATATATATTCACATTATGAGTGGAAAGTTACATACCTACACATTTGTTACAGTATATGTAGTTTATTTTGTAGTTCTTAGTGTACAGAAAGAATACAATAATTGCCATGCTAGAAGACATGCCAAAGATTAAAAACTTTTTGCTGAGATTTCAATTGAATTTAGTTTCTTAATGCTCATAAGAAGGTTGTTATGGTTTTGAGATCTGTTGCTAACGACAACTGTTTCAGTAATTGTAAAATCTGTAAAATAGACAGGGCTATTTGAGATGCTTCAAAATTTATAGCATATTATAGTTAATTAATAAATTCAAATATGAGTAATAATTTATTATTTGAAATACAAAGCAATATTTTTCTGTATGCATGTTTTGTATTAAAAACAACATGTGCAATTCCTTTAACAGTGTTGGAATGGACAATTAGTCTAAAATGGTATAGTGACTTAGTCCATTACTGCATTTCTTGACCTCTGTATGTCACAAATGAATTCTGGATTAGATAGGAAATAATTACTGTGGAAGATTTAATGGAGCTCTTCACTGGCATATGGAAACAAAGGTTTATTAGCAGGGTTGTGGTTGTGTAGTCATTGCAGTATTTATAGTTCATTCATCTCCAGGTGCAATTACCATATTTAAACTCACACATATTAATTGGTTTTATTACAAACTATATTTCCTCTTCTAATAAATACATTCATTTATTATATTTCCTTCAGCATAATTATGTTTTTAAAACCTTGTAATGAAATATAGAGAACTCTAGGATGCTACTAAAAGTGATTTTTTTAAAGTTCCTTGAGGTCACCAGATAGGTGAAACTGAATAAGTACAAAATTATTATTATTATTATTATTACTACACAGAAAGTATAGGCAAGACTGAGTACAGTAGGCGTATACATATACATCTGTATATTTGTACTAGTACTAGTGGTGTCTGAATTACATTTAAGTATTATTTCACATGCAAAATTAAAGTTGTAGTACTTCACTGAGTTTTAACTGGGAAAAGATATACAGGAAAATTCCATAGGGTTCCAATTGTTAACATTTCTCCAAAATCTCCAATATTGTGTAAAGGATGGAATGTATTTTTCTCAGAGACTCAGTTGTGGTAACCACCCATTTCAGACTGATCTCTGTAGATCAGGAAAATCTCTGTAGATTTATAGTAATCTCCACCTTAGAAGATCCTGGACCAAGATGACAGAGCCTCTGTTTTAATTACTTCCTTGGCAGTGATGCCATGGTAATTAGAGAATTACTGTCCTAAGGTGTTCTCTGAACTCCTTAAGAGACTTGTATTTATGAGCATAAAATTATAGTATTCTTGCTTCTCTCAGACTCAATGGAATGAATTTAAAAAACATATGATGATCTGTAAATCTACAGGAGCGTAAAAATCTAATCTTAAAGGATTTCTGCAATGGCTGCAGTTTGAACAGGACTACATTTAAAGCAGACATTTCTAGCCATGTAGTATGCCACAACAGTTCAGCAGCTGACCTAATCCAGGAAGATTTTACAGCTGGTACTGAATGCCTTGTCATAGCTGCTTTGCAGCACTGCTAAAACCAGTGTGAGCGTCTTTATAGTGGCAGCAGTACCATTGTGTGTAACCACAAAATGTGTACATAGAGATTGATCTGATCCAGCTGCAGATGTAGGAGTGAAACCTGCACCTCTAAGCTAATTACTGTTATCAATGGAGAAAAGTAGACACATGGAGAGATTAATTAATTTGACTGAACTGCTGGCTAAAAGACACTGGCCACAAGGGACAGGAGCCTGTATACATACCTTAAATCAAGACTTCTAAATTCTGGTGCTACACTAGAAGAGAAAAATTCCATTCACACTGTTTAATGGATCAGAAAAAGATAAAGTAGGTTCCACTTAAGACTTCACTACTTAGAATTTCACACCAAACCAGGAGAGAAATGAGTCAGAGAGTCAGGGTGGAGGTCTTGAGACAGCAGATACTCCTGAGAATAGTAAAATGTCTGAAATTATCCTATTGCAGGAAACATTCAGGCATAGAACAGATAATATTGCTGTGGGCCTTACAAATTTCACAGAATAAGACAAATACCTGCCTACAAAGAGTCCACAAAATCTCCATATACATCTCTAAGCATAAGAATAAAAATGATGTTATTTTTATTTCCATCATTGGAAATTGAGGAAAGGAATTGAAAGGAAATTAAGTGTTCAGCTTTGAGGGAGATCTAAGAAGGGAACTAAATTCAACAGACCAGCAGTAGATGCCTGTGGCTATCTGGAGAAATGCTAATTAAATGTTACAGGGGGAAGAGGAGGGAGACACTACCTCAAGACTTCAAATATTTCTATGTAGGAAAGCAGTCTATATCACAAAAGAGGAGATAATGGTCTCAAAATCTGGTTAAATAAGATGAAAAAACTACTTCAAAACCACCTATAATTGGAAGGCCCCATCATGCATCATTAATTCAAAGGAAGTTTATCCATGAAATCTTATCTGAGTAGTTTTTAAATTTTCATTTTAAGTAAAATCTTCTATTCTGCAAATGAAATACTACTGTGTAAACAAACTAGTGAAGCAGGCTTATCCATTTTCTTGTGGAGCAAGAAAACGGATCTGTCTTAAGACAGAGACCCATTATATCAAATACAAAATGACAACCTTTGCCTTAATGGAAGGAGAGGTAAGGGTTTTGAAACCAGAACCTCCAGAGATCAGTGACTTCCCACCAAGACAAGTATGACAGCATGTAAACCTGAGCATATTCATTAACAGCAATTTTTTAAAAATAATTGAATGGATTTATTTATAAATTTATTTAGTTAGTAGATTTTTTTTATATTATAAGAGTACCCTCCCAGGACTCAACAAGCAAGTCATATTCCAAAACTGCATTGGGAGGCAGATGGCAGCTGACTCCAGAAAGTAATAGACAGAACTCCATGCAGCCAGAAGATAACATTGCCGTCCCAAGTGCTTGAATTTGATATGTAGAATATAACTACTAACTCTCAGTAGTATTCATTAACACTTTGAATTTATATGCCTGTGTATGTGATCTGAATGTGTACAGACTCTTGGTTTGCCTGTCTGATTTCATAATAACATTTTTAAATGTTTTGATTAACTTCAAACAGCTTTTTCATAGAAACAGATATTTCAAAAGTAAATGTCTGAGGAAAACTTATGAGGCAGAAGAGAGACATCTGAATAACATCTCTAGGAAAAAAAAAGATAACATGGGGTTTAACCTAGGTAAAAGATATTCAAGATTCAGGGGTTTGGGGCTATTACATATTCTCTGTGATTCTGAACAATTCTTTAAGGATTTTTTTTATTCCCAAAATTCTATGAAGCTTGCAGAAATTTAAGAGTACAAATGTTTTGGGAACTAGTCTTGTCTCAATGTTGGGGTAGTCAAAGAGTAATACAATATATTCAGTAGCAGGTATCTTCTTATTGGCTAGATGTTGTGGGCTTATGGTCAATAATTATATGTTAATTAGTAATTAATGCTTTCTGCAGTAATTTTACAGCAATCTCAGATTGGCTTAACAGAGAGCATGTGTGCTTTGTATGTCATTTACACACTTAAAATCCTTTGGCTTTATGTACATTGTTCTGTCAAATTTCTCCAAAACATTTTCACATCAAAAACAGTTGGTAGAGTTTCATCAGCAATTCATTGCAGACATTTAGTACACCTGCAGAGAACTGCCTTTTCACCCATACTATACCATCCACTGACAAAGTCTTAGAATCCCTTGTCTCATAATCCTGCCAGCAGATTTTCATTACTTACAAGTATTTTTCAAAGCTTTTCCAGTACTTTCAAGAACTCCATGCTTCACCCACTCATCATCTACACTGTGATTCATTCCTGCTTTTACACAGCATTCACGTGTTCAAACTGTCCAGGTCTTGAATATAGGTCAGTGCAACCTCTAAAAAACAGAAGAATTAGTAACCCTAACCAGAAAACAAGACCTCCACCACAACAGCAGTACCCAGAGAGGTACTAAGGTGTTACAGAACTACTAGAAGGAGGAGTACCTCTGTTATGGCACAACCCAAATACTGTCACAGAAGCAGATCTGTTACTAAGCACCTGGGAAGACATGTTACCCTCTAAAATCTACATGTCCTTGTGTAAGTTACTTCTATGTTTAGAGTACCTCAAATAATTAGTAGTTCACTGTGTGCGGACTCTGTCACTAGAGGATGATATGGTGAGATACACACTGATGAGTACTGCTGGGTTGTGCTCAGCATCTTTGATTCTTGTGCATTGGTTACAATGAAATTAAGAAAAAAAAAAACCACAAACTGATAGAGAAGATAAAACCCAGACACTTGATTTTTAAATAGCCAAATCTCCAAATTATATACAATTTTTAATGTAATATATGACATAATTCTTGTCAGCCCCATTGTTCCTGTTGGTCTCTACAGGATGCAGGGTGCAATGGAAGCAGGGAAATATTTCCATACACCTCATCTTGATCTAAGGAAGTCGTGGGCTGATGGAACAATTTTTTCTAAAATTGTTGAGTGCAGCCTCAGTTGCAAATCCCTAAAACACTCACAACTGAACTCTTTTTTTCCTTATTCTGAAGCAACTAATATTTTCCACTGCCAGAGGTCTGATACTGGATTTAGCAGACTAGGGAATTGCTTTAGGTTGTCACTTCTTCTGTCAGAAAATGCAAATTCCAGGCTGCCTGTAGAAATTGTATTAATCATCCTGCTGGTTCTCTTTAGGTAGAAAAGGTTGAAATAAAAGCATAATTGACTCAGAAAGGAAAAAAAAAGCAAGCAAAACATTTTCTGGTATCGTAGCCTTGAGACTCTCATAATGCTTTTCCTATCCTTCTGTGAAAGTGATGGAATTTTTATTTCAGATCTGATTCTCATTACTGACATAATGTCAGGTGGCTAAAGGTAACAGCTGGGAGAAGAAAGACATCAATTACATTTGCATTCAGACTATCATTAGGGTTGTAGAAATCTGTAGCACTTCAGGGCTAATTTCTGCAGTGATGTTAACTAAATAGTGAAGCAGATTTGTGAAACTTCCATGACAATTCTGTAGCAGAAAATGCTGCAAAAATTATAACAGCAAGAAACACAATACATGTATTTTAAGCCATTTTGTTATTATTTGGTTTTATAACCAAGTAATAAATTACACAGTGAAAACTGTTTGAGCTAACCAGGAAACATATAGCAAATTTAATATTTGCTGTGAAGACTCACAAGAGATTTTTTTCTCCTGCTGGCAGCATAAGGTAGTAAGCTATTTCCCACAACACGGGATAAACTTATTCTCTTCACTGCAGTCATAGTTTTGTTCAGACATCTTTATTCATGTGTATGTATACTCCATCATATACTTATAGGTACATCACAAATAACAAATAGAACTTAATAGAAAATTATCCTATCAGAAAATATAATTTGTCAAAAATTAAAAGTGAAAACAAAACTATTACCACTGTTGTAACAATGTCCTTCAATATTAATAAAATGAAAACACAGGGAAAAAAAAGTTTAAGTGAATTCAACTGAATGCTTCAACTGAAGTGTTTCAATTGAAGTAATATTGTGTGTCAGGTTTGTATAGAATTAACAGGTAATATTAAATCATTCACTGATAAAGTAAAAGCATTTTAAATGGAAACCTTTAAACAGTTTTCTAATTAAATTTAGTATTTTCTTTCAGGGTGTTTGAATTACTTATATTTCCAATATTTATTCTGACATACATGAATGCTTATTCCTTAGCCATGGAAAATCAAGCACTGAAAACATCTACGTGAAAAATACAATGTAAAACGGAGCTGTGGAGCATCTGTTTTTCTCAGGTAGTAAGTGAAACGAAGGATGGAATATGAAGAGTTTTTTCTCTGTCACTTTGTTTTACTGCTTGCACTGATGCAGCTTTTGCCTTGACAGAATCACAGAATGGTTAAGGTTGGAAGGCACCCCAGTGGGTCATCTGGTCCAACCTCGCTGCTCAGTCAGGGCCATCCCAGAGCACATAGCAGAGGATTATGTCCAGACAGCTCTTGAACATCTCCAGGGAAGGAGACTCCACAGCCTTTCTGGGCAAATTGTTCCTGTGTGCAATCACCCGCACAGTAAAGTTCTTTCTCACATTCAGGTGGAACTTCTATGCATCAGTTTCTGCTCATTACCTCTTGTCCTATTGCACGGCACCATTGAGAAGAGCTTTTCCTGTATTTAACCAAATGAATTAATAGACAGTAAAAAGAAGACCTGAAAAGGCACCCAGAACTCCTGCAATAGGACATAGAAATAGAGAAGTAATACAGGTCAGATTGTTCGACCTCTCTTGAAACTGAAGGATGGAAGAATGCTCTCAGGCTTTGTATCACCCAAAACCAAATAAACCAGGTGACTGCAGAAATTACTGATTAACTTGGCGATTCTTTTAAATATATTGAATGTCTTGCTCAAGTCATATGTTCTTGTCCATAAATAAATCTCTTTTTTGACAGACAACAGTCCTGTCTCTTTTGATATGGAAAATGTGACACCAAAACTCCAAACTGATCTTAACTGATGACAGTGAGTGTTCGTAAATTGCTGTAGCCTGAAATAAATTAAGTGTGTCAACATGTTCCACAGACACAAAATTCTGCCTTTTGACAGGTGTATGTAGGTTCCTGACAGTAAACAGCAACAGATTCAAGCAAATTGACTGACTGCGAAGGAAATGTGATTAATTTTACTGCATATCTATGATTACAGTGGTAACTAATATTGAACATACAAACACATAGATCCAAAGGTAAGAAAAGTGTGGTTAATTGTCATTTCTGAACATAAGAATTTCTTTTTTTTCTACCTTCATGGTTCATCCATACTAAACTAATTTAGGCTCATTACTTTCCAAATAACCTCCAGTGAAGACATAGTTCAGATCTTTTGGAAACAAAATTTATCATGTCTTACAGTTCTTTCATGTTGCTGATGTGTTCAAAGAATACAGAAAATTTGGTAAGTAGAATTTTCCTTTGAAAAAACTGTCTTCCTGCCACATTTCCTATAGTTTCAAATCAGTGGATCAGGCTTAAAGCCAAACTCTCTGATATTCTGATTATCTGATTTATCTCTGATTACTGATTTATCTCTCATACCTTTTAAAAGTTAGGTAGGTCCAGATTTACAATCCTCCATTTTGGCCATCAGTTGCTTGTTTTTACTGAGAGAAGGCACATCTTTGCTAGTCATTCAACTATGTCACTTCGCCAGTTCATCTAATTTCTCTGCTCCTCTTTTTAGGTTAAAAAATTCTTCAAACACTTGCATTGCTTTGCTCCTGTAATTTGGTGGTATGATTTCATGTTGATTATGAATAAATACTGGGAAAAATTAAAGACATGTCCATGTTAATATATGTAAATTAGGAAAACAGACTTTGGAGATTTGGTCAATAAAGGGCTAAAAGACTCTTGCATTAGGGACAGTGTAAGCCATATCTAAGGTCGGTCATCTTACATCCCAGTGTTCTCTGCATGTTGATTGGTTAGACAGGATAGTAGCTTTTATTTTAAAGTACTGTACTAAAGTATGTAGAAGCACAATGATCACAGAAATTGTTGAGAAACAGATAAACATTACACTTTTAATTTAAATAGTTATTTTATAGCATTTACAGAATCAAGTCTGTGATACCTCTATGATATTAGCATACCAAGAACCATTTTCAAGTAGTTTGTTTTGTATTTGTCTATTATTTCCTGGGTGCAACACAGTCATTGTTAATTACTTTCCACATTTCTTTAATGAATTTGGTGTTTCTGAGTTGGGAAACACGCCTGATCAAAATCCCCTAAAAAAATCCCCAATATACAGAGCTGAGGGATTTGCAAGCTTTTAGGCACTATTGACTTGAATATGAGATTATCCTTGGTTACCCAAAAAATGTCTACTGTATTCCATATCTGTGCTACATCCTATGCCCAAGATTGTCAATGTCCCTATAACACCCAGGGGCCAGAATCAGAACCAGGTTGTCTGGGCCCAGGTTCAGGAAGGAGAGGGGTGCCAGGGTCACTTTAAGAACCGGAGGACACTCGTGCAGAGCCTCTTTCTCTTTTCCTTCTTGCCAGATTGCTAAAGAGTTGCTTCATCGAGCCAAAGCTGAAGACTTCCTTTGTTTCTCTCTGGGCTCCTTGTTTGCCTCAGGTCTCCAAGGAAATATATTTCTCAATCTTAAACAGTTTCAGGGTAAATTCTGCAAATGGGAGCTGCTGGTTTCAGTGCCCAGCACATCTACGTCTTTCCTTTCACAACACAAAAACAACTCAGAACTGCAGTGCCAACTGGGTCCAGCCGGCTGAAGAGAAGCAGGGAAATTGGCACCACAGTTTTACCCTGTGCCAGGTCCAGTTCCAGCCACTGCCCAAGTTGCTGGTTCTAGATGCTGCCCAAGTTCCAGCCCTGACCCAGCTCTATCTGCCATTTCTGGTGGAGCTGCTTCCACAGGAGAGCCGTCCTGTTGGATGGCGCGGAGCAAGCGGATCAAGGGGCATTTGACTGGTTTTGGACTCCTGGGTTCTTTTTGTTTTGTCCTTGTTCCCTGTTGTTGGCTGTTTGTGGGGAGAGGAGTCTGCCTTATAAATTGTCTTAAACCATGACAGAGGCAAATGTAGCTCTGAACTCATTTCCTCCCTTGTCACCCTTTCTAGAGGGCCACGCAATAAAACTATTTATTATGAGGGTATTTTTAGTGTAGTGAATACCCCTCTTCCAGGGCATATCCATTAAGTCACTTGGATGTATCATTAAAATTCCATCAGAGTGTTAGAGTAAATAATTGTTTTGTCCTTGTTTTATATCTAGAATTTTTATGGACATGCACATGGCCATGAAGAGTCTTCATTTGACTTTGTGACTTTGCTGCTGACTTTGTGACTCATTGAATGCCTCAATTTTCATTAATTCATGAATACAATCATGCAGAAATAAGACATTTTTTCACCTTAGTCCCTTAAAGGGGGTACATTAGAAACACATCAAATTGAGTAATATTAGACTTCGCAGAAGATGTCATTATTCCTGCCTTTTCCTTAAAAGCTGATTTGGCAGTTATTTTCATTTCTTATTTGCTTACATACTAATTCAGGAAGTAAAATATCTATTTCTAAAAGATTTCAATATGATTTTGCCTAAAACATGCCCTAGAACATAGCCTACTAAGCAAATGTGGCAACAGCCTCCATTGACCCTGAAACAACTGAATATAACATTTCCATTTAGTCAGGTTTATTCATGTTAAAGATTTCATACACTAATATGGGACAATCTCTGCCAAATTCTATGCTCTTCTTGAGCCCTTCTTGACGAAACCCTAAGTTTCCCCTGAAACTCACATTAGCTGAAGATTCTATCTGGCAACATAAGATGTTTTAGTTAATCTTGCAAGTTTACATCCTATGGGAAGAGTTTCCTTACAAAAAAAAGTATTATCCTTTGATGCTCCTCCTTCTAATTGTAGTATTTCTAGCACTCTGGCACTGTATTTCTCACTTTTTATGTTTTTCAGTCCTTTTTATTATCTACTGGATCAACTAATGTTTTTCATTCCACTGTAGGTGGGAAAAAAGTAATTAGACTACTATGGGGGATACTAATTTCTTCTTATTTTTTCCCTCAAACCTGAATTTTTTATGAGTTTTTGTTTGATCCCCTTCAAACCAGAAAGTTGTATTAAAGTTTTGCTTCTAATCTGATTGGTCATTTCGTTATATTGCATGTGCAGTAACTTTATATCCATTTAAAAACATATAATAACAGGAAAAATACAAAGGGAAAACTGAGAAGACCGATGACAAAATCCTGTATGAGACTATTGTAGGGATGCTACAAGTTTACTGTCACACTTTAAGTCTGGTGAGATGCAGAATTATCATGCCATTTTCATTCAGTGAAGCAAATCATGTCAAGGCATATTTTTTTCCTCCGCAATTGTTACGCAGTGTTGAGTTCATGCCACTTATTATGGTACTAATTAGGCTATCTCTAAATTTAATATCATCTGAGAAATTTATTGATAAAAGCTGCCAGGCTATAAATTCTGAACACGGAGGAAGTAGGAGGAAACAAGCTAAAATTAGACCCTTTATTTATAGTTAGTGTTATGGAAGTCCAGAGGGAGATGCATCTATTTCTGTCATGACTAAGCATAGATTGGAAAATGGATCCTTGCAGTGATACTCTTTCTTTCCATGTGTCTGTTGTGCATAAATGGCTCTACCATTCTTGCTGCAACTTGTTAATTCTAACTTGGTCTGACATGATCTGACAAAAATTAAAGAATAAGACACTGTGTAGATGTTAAGATGACCAAACAAGACAAAATGGAAAGAAACAAGCCCACAGGCTGTAAGCAGGCTTAGAAGGTATCTCGTCAGGATCCTGCAAAATGAATCAAAGTAGGCGAAAAAGGGAAAAAAGGAAAAAAGGGCAAGAAAATAATTACCCTTTGTAAAATTTGACTGCCATTCCTGGAAAAGTTTGAACTTTGTTGCTGCTTCTGGCTATCTGTACAAATCATGTTAACAAAAGATTTTCAATGTGTATATTTTTTTTGTATGTATATGTGTGTGTATATCAAATATAATTTCATAATCACATAAACCCTATAGTTCAGTATTTGATTTACAGTAATTTGGACATTTGCTTATCATTTTTACAGTTACTCATCAAATAAACTACCATCCTTAAATTTATTAAAGATTTGCAAGTCATCTGACAGGAGTTTCAAAAATGCTTCAGAATTTCAGAAGTGAAAGTACTTACTAAATTGCAAGCTACTGGGTAGCTGTTGAGGCACTTGGAAGATGGTAACATGGAGAAAACTGCTGGAGCATAGTCCTTTTAAAAATAGCCTTTTTTGGACTAGCCTTATGAGGAAAATCTGGACTCACAAAATGTGTATTGCCAGATTAACTGAACCCTCAGATGCAGTACTGACTTCACTCAGATTTAAGGCCATATAAATTAGACTTCTAAATTGTCAGAAACTGAAGAGTGAAGATCCCACTGATGGAATTCAGCTCACTGAATAATTTCTTTCGAAGGGGTACCTAGGGTTAGCTGTTTGCCTGGTTTGCCTCTTCAATCAGTGGCAAGAAATAGACATTTCCAAGAACAATTAATGCAATCTTCAGAGAAGTACCTGCCCTCAGTGAGCACTAACTGATTATTTTTTTGTACCCTGAAGCTTATATATAAAGTTCCATGATATATTCTGAATTTTAATTCTTCCCAAAAGACCTCCATTTTCTGACCTGGATGCATATTGAAAAAAACAGTCTTTTGATAATGGGGGGAAAGCAGACCTAACACATTGGGTTTGTGTATTACTGATAAGTGATTTCTTTGCACTAAATGGACATCTGTATATTTAGTTCCATGTATATAGGTATGAAGAAAAAAGACATTTTGAGAAATACATTTAGATTGCTGTGGTATCTTAAAATTTGAAATTTTAATAGTGCCACAGAAAAGGTAAAATATGTAAGTACCCTACACTGTTAATGTGTTTTACCGAAGAAATGAACTGTTATGCCACATTTTGTCATGAACACTAAACGGACTATTCAGAAGCATAGTTTACACTGTTGCCACTCAAAGTGTCTGGTGTAGTACATGTAGAGTGCTATGATTTAATTTTTCCAATGTTATTCATATGATAACAATTAAGGGTCATACTGGCACTAAAGAGGAAACACGTTTTTATGAGAAATACAAAGAATAAAAAAATCCCTTTGCTTATGTTAATGTGTCCTGAATGTAGGAGCAAATGGAAAGCAGGATTTTTTAAAAATTCTGTTCACAAAATACCTCGCTTGTTTAGGCAATGAGATACAAAATAAAGTGTGTGTTACTATGAGATAACGTTCACCTCTGGGGCTGTTGTAAAGGAAAAAAAATACAAATTGCATTCTAAAGAGAGCTATTGCCTTCAAAGAACTCGAGAAAATTGGTATTACTGCTAAAAACACTCTAAAGTACCTAATTAGGATTTCGGAGATGGGATTAGTGAACCTTTTTTAAGAAGAAGAATCTGCACTTGTTAGAGCAATGATATACATTTCTACTTATTCAAAAAAGAGTAGTGAAACATAATGGCTGAATCCTTTTCTTTTGTATGTGCTCTTAAGTACAATGTTTTAAATATACAAAAAGAACATCAAGCTTTCAAGGAGGCAAGTGGTCAAAAGTCAGACTCCTTGTGCTCATGTCTTAGAATTGCTGTCTCAGTTTAAGACCATTACTTGTTTTATCTGTAATGGAACATATTTTTATTGTCTTTGCAGTGATCTTGAATTCATCTGGAGACAGTTGTTCCCTTCAGTTAGCTCCTATTTACCCTTACTAATATCAGTGAAATAATCTTTCCTTTCCACTCTTTTTATTTTTTGAACCATTCTTACTCTTTATCTCTTACTGTCTTCTATACATTTCTTTTTTAAAACAAGGTGGTAGTATTCAAATCTGGAAAAAAATGAACCAAAGAATAAGCAGAATCTATTGACACTGCAGAGAGTGAGCTCCATTTACTTTGCATATTAACTCCTATTTACCCATTCTAGTACGATAATAGTTTCATTTTTGTTGGAAATCATACCGCATTGTTGTTTCATTCTCAGCATTACTCCTAGAGAATTCTCACATACTCCTGTCCAAATTCCCTGTTCTGTGAAGAAACTATTTCCCCCCCATATTTCTGCAGATGATTAATCAGGTGCTAGCAATTGCAATATATATTTCTGACCAGAACTTTCTCCAGATGAGGAAAGTTCTATCCAGAATTCTAGCTGTGAAATATCATCTGTCGTCACACTGACCTTAACTAATGCTTATTGAAGATATAAAAGTTTTTTTTACCAAGTCATTTGTGAAGAAATATAAGCTTTTTAAAATTTGATTGGGAAGATTCCAACTAGTTGCTTGGGAAGATTCCAACTAGTGACACCCAGGTTTTGCAGTTGTGGCTTGTGGGTACTCTGAGGTTCAGAAGTTATCCCACAGCAGCTCTTGGTGCTTGACAGCATATTGAATGTATTTCTCCCTGTACACTTCCTGACTGATTGAAGACCCAGAGTCATGACAAAGCTGTTGTGGTTTAATTCCAGATAGAAAACCTCCCCTCAGCCACTCACTCAATCCCTTTCTCTTTCCCTGCCACCATGGTAGAGTGTAGAGGAGCATCAAAAGTCAAACTTGTAGATTGAGATAATAACAGTCCAATAGTTAAAAATAAAAATAAATTTAAAAAAAAAAAAAAGAGAGAACACCCTCACAAACAAGTGATGCACAATTCAATTGCTCAGAACCTGCTGACCAATGCCAGACTCTCCTTCCTAGACCCAAATTAGTCATCCTTCAGGGTAATTCCCCCAGTTTATATACTGGACATGACATTCTATGATGTGGAATATCACCTATTCCAGCGATGCTCCCTCCCAGTTTTTTTTTGTACCTTCCCGCTGGGAAAGCATAGGACACACACAAAAACATAGTCCTTAATTTAGAATAAACATGACTTAAAAACACCCAGAACAGTATGTTATCAATATCATTCTATTTGGAATCCAAAACATCGCTGTATCAGCTATGGAGAAGAAACTAACTCTATCCCAGCTGAAACCAGGACGCCAACTCATCAATATTTTGTGCTAGTCAGCTGAGAAATTTTAGGCATGTGTAGGTCATATAGGAAAAAAAAGGCTTTCCAAATACCAGTATCTTACTGGTTTTCACCATGTATCTACATGTATTGACACTTAGCAGAGCTAAGTGTCACCATTGCAAAGATTCAAAGTGCTAAAAGGAAAGGAAGAAATAACAAACAATGACTCAGTCTGAAGAGACAGATGTTTAAGAAGGCATGCCTCATCAGAGGCCCCCCCAGTCTTTGCACATGTATCATCCAAGGAAAGATACCAGCCAGAAACTTCAACTTGGCCGAGACAGGTCACATTATTTAACATGAGTTAAAGCCTGTGTCTTTACTTGTCTGTATAAAGCCAAATATTTTACTTGCCAATAAAGCCAAACAGTATAAGGCTTGAGTTCAATTGTTTTGGGCAAATATTAGTCAAACCCAGCAAACAGGTGAACTACTAGAGTGCTTTTATATTGGTTTCTTAACGTATACTTACCGCAGAGAAAGTTAATGCTTTATCACCTACATTCCAGTGATGGTGAAACACAAAAACCACAAGGCATATAAATAACTTACCTTATACATCAGTTATTATAAATCCAGTATATTCATGGCAACATGGCAAATCAGAATAGATTTGGATATTTCAGTCCATAATTCATTAGCTTGGTATTCTACAATGTGCTGCTTTCTAGTTCACAAAGCACAAGATGCAAGTTTATAAGGTGCAGGACAAGAGGCTATACAAAGGGTCCTCACCTTTTTGGCAATGGAACAAGTGAAAGATTGCAAGGCTATTAACAATGCTGCCAATTTCTGATGTAGTAACTGCTCAATTGGAAGGGTTTATGGGATAAACTATTTAATTGCTAGTAATGAGTGCCGCATGAAATCAAAAACTTAGATGAGGAGACTCTTATTCAAATGAAGTGCTTTTCATTAGTTAAATACATATCAGGTATGTGTGAGTTCCTTTTAAGAAGATAGCATAGACATCACAAAAGATAAATACATAGGTATCCCATGTAAGATATTGTGGTTTTCCCACAGAAGAAATATTTTCCTGTCTCTAACCCCTATTGGGTTATCTGCTTAGTCTTACAGATTTTGTAGGGGGGTTGGAAAAGTGGAGTTCTAGTTTGTAAAAATCCTTCCAGACAATTTGAGCAATGACTGTTTCTTCTATGACTTCAGGTCCTAGCATCCTGCCTTAGCCTCTGGGGTTGGAATTTATTTCATACAACTTTAGACATATAAAATTTATACATCCAAGTATAAAGTAGTCACCTATGCTCCACTCACATTCAAAGAGAAACAGGAACCTCCAAAAAGGAAATTCATCTGAGCTGTCTTTGGCTATAGCAGCACAAGACAAATGCTTCTCTTCACTGACTATAAAAAGAGACCCATGTGAGTCAACAACAGACAAAAGTTATAATTTTTAGATGCTTAAGCTAAGCCATATGTATTCAACTCTAGGTTCTTAATTAGTTCCTTTTTGTCTTAATATTTATTAATTAAAAATCAAATTGTTTCACTTTTATGGACTGAGAAAAATCCACCATTAAAAAATCATACTAGATTTGTGGTCTTCTGGAAGGTGTGCATTGACATTCATGTCATTGAGAGAATAAGCTGAATTTGGATCTCCTGACTTCTGGGGCATTTTCTATCTGGTGGTTCACTGAACATAGAATTTTGTGTTTTCTGAAAGACTCATCTGAATCCTATTTTGAGAAAGAGGTTGATGGCTATGGTTTAAAATACAGGAACATCCAGCAAGGCAAGATGTGATGAGATAACATTTCCTAGGAAGTGGAATCTTACAGACCTAGTAGGGTCCTAGGCATTCCTGAGGTTTATTACAATTCATTGAACACTGTAGGTTAAAAAGTGATTTGTGAATCTAGGTTTTTATGCATTGCCATCAAATGACTTTACTTGCTTTACCTTGAAATGTGCTACTGAAAACCCCCGATAAGTATTCCCATTCTGAACTTCAACTGATATTAGATATTAAACACGAACTTCATGTGTACAAGTATCTATTAAGATTTTTTCCTGTTGTTAGATATTTAATTATACTCCTGTCTATAAAACAAAAATATTTTTTTCCTTAATAGCTATTCACTTGCCCATAAACTGGAAGAAATAACATCATTACTAAATATAAGCAAACCTACATCTTCCAATAAAATTATTAGAATTGTCAGTAGCAGTTTAAAATAGTGCAATGACTTATGTTTCTACTGATGGCAAAAAGTCTTAATGACATAAATCAGTAGTCTATCAGGAACACATCAGCTTCCCTATTCAGATTTTTCAGTCATCTTCTGTTCACTGTGTAATTGATCACTCAAAATTTTGTCATCCTATTCCTTGAGTGATTTGACACTCTATAACTTTCGAAAAATTTGGCTTTAGCAATTCATTGAATTAAACATGGATAAGAATGGAATATGGACCATTACCTAGGTGAACCTTTAATCAAATATAAATTTTAGCAATATATGAAGATAATACTTGCTTTCATTTACTTGTACATTCAGTGAATACCAAGAATGAGTAATGATGTGTTCACTTTGTGAAATGCTTTCATTATATTTTATGACCCATGATCAGTTTACAGCCACATAAAAGACGGATTTTATCACAGAGATGACACCTGGAACAAGGAAAATACTATTGATTCTATTAGATGAGGCACTTGTAGAAATTGCAAGTGATTGACTATTAACACACTGTCATAAAATCCAGCCCTAACAAGTGAAGAATCCACCGTTTTAATCACAGAGAGAAAGTCAAAGAATGAGGCTGTCAGTATCTCCTGCAGCATAAATGAATTTTAAATAATGAATTAAGCAGAAATAATGGCTAATCTTTGTTCAAGCTGTTTTCTTTGGTGATGTAAATTGCTTTAGTTACATTTTTAGGTGTATGTTTTTTCACACTGTAGTTTTAGAAATCCCACACTCAACCTGCTGAAGGAGGTTTTCTTCTCTTAGAGGAAGTCAGAGTTCAATAGTCATTGATGACTATTTAAGTCATCAGATGCCCTTTCATGAATGTTCTTTCTAGCCTCACAATAAAACTTGGCCGCCACTACTTCTTAGATAAATGATGCATGCAATGTGTATCTGTGTTGCCACAGAATTACTGAGTAGACATTTGCTGAGGTCTCGCTACCCTGACTAAAGATAAAATAATTTTTTATTTATAACCTCCTATTGTTATCCTGGACCCTGAGAGTTTTCACACACACACAAAAAGTCCTTTTTCCTGTCTTCCAGTGTCTTTGAAACAATGCACTTACATAAAGCATAGTCATACTATCTGCTTCAAAAGACATTGCAACCCTGAAAAAAGGAATTAAGTAACTAATGTCTACAAGAACCATTTCTCTAATGTCTACAAGAACCATTTCTTCCTAATCATGATGAAATATTTTCTCTTGCCCACTGTGCCAAACACCTGCCAAACACATGTTCAGACTTGGCTTGACAATTTACAGCACAGCTGCGTGGCTCTGTTCAATTTTTAGTCATCACAGAACTGTGAGTTTACCCTTGCTAGACTGAGTAAAAATCTATGTTTCAATACCCATTGGTCACTGAAGTTCAAAAATTAAGGTCTCATACAGTTCCTGAGTTCCCACTTGTGTTGGTACATAAAAGAAGATGTGTCTACAGAGGTAAGGGCCAAACTCAGGTTATTTGAGAAAGGAATCTAAGTTAAACTTTATTTCCTCTGTATCTATTCTGAAATATTCTTAAATAATCTTTGCTCTACATGTTAAAGTGTTATAATGTCTTCAATAATATAAATAATTAGAAAAACAAATATGTTTTTCTAAAAATAGTTTCTAAATTTATCAGATGTCTCTGTGTTTGAAATACATCTTTAACAGGATATCACTCTTATGTAGTCTAAAGGAGTTAGAGATCAAACAACTTTTGTGAATCTTGTCTTGTGTTTCTGGAATTCAATCTAAGCAGAGTACAGGGGTGTATTGACTGAGATGAAATTCAAAGATTTTCAGGAATTTGTCTTTGAAACATGACATTGATTTACAAATGGGATCCTACTTGATAAACTGGACAAAGTATATCAAACCAAATAGATTTATATGATAATTCAGCTTTTTTCAATACAGTACTGTAAAGAAGGAAGTGGCTTCCTCTCTGAGGAAGGTAGCTCTACTCATTCATATAACCTAGGAGTAGGTATTTTGGAACAAACTCAATTTTAGCTCAACGTATAGAAAATAAATAACATATTCCATATCCTTTAATTTCATTACAGATTAAGCCTTTGAGAAAAAGAAATTATAGAGATTGAAAGATAAGATACAAGATATGTAGTGTCCATGGACTTCATGTCCTTTTGTTTAGTTGATGATAAAAACAACAGTAAAAAAGGTGTTAAAAAAAGAAGAATGATAGAAACATGTGAGAGAGTGAACTTTTATGGGTCAATGACTCAAAATATTCCCCAGTTGCAGAGGCATCAGAGTGCTTTGTTAGAGCTGAATTTAGAAGTAGGAGTCTTTTGGGTGTGTAATGGTAAACCTCTAAGATGGAGAGTGAATAATGTGCTATGAGTGAGAAAAGAGAAGAAAACCCTGTGGAGACAGAAAGGACAGAAAGGACAGAAAGGACAGAAAGGACAGAAAGGAGTCTCTTGTCATGCTTCCACAAACCCCTGGGTTGTAAAACTCGTTCTTCTGCCCTATCCCATTGAAGGACTGATGGGGCATCCTGGCTCAGAAGCCTGAGAAGTGTCTTGCAGAGGGGCCTGTAACACTATCATGTAGCTATCATGTCTTAGAAGGTGTCATAAACCATCAAAGCCTCCCAGACTACTCCTACACTCATTTCTGAGGCCTTCCACTAGAAGGCTGAAGGCTCCTCCCTGAGGGGAGGTACCTGGGCTGGGTGTATTTTAGTGTATTTCCACCTAGACTGAGCGTACTTCAGCCCATTGGACTTTGTGTTTTGGAGTTAGAGGCTTCCCCCTCCACCCCCACCTCAGATGTGCCATCACTTTGATCAAGGAACATCTAAGCTGCAGCAATCAAGACTCATGGAAGGTTGAAAGGGTGGTGAGAATTTCACACTCTTATTTTCTCTCTCTCTCTCTCTTTTCCTTACACACATCCTTGGGTGATATTTTTGTACTGTCATATTGCAATGCCTTCATATAATTGCTGTAGATAATAACAATGAAAACGGCTACAGACTTGCTTTTCTTTACAACCATATTGTTCTAAAATAAATTTTAATGCATTTTTATATATGTGTGTATATATATTTACAAACATTGATGATTCAGTGTTGTTTCACTCTAATCCACCCCAAGGAATCTATTAACAAGAACCTGAGTTACTCTTGTCTCCTGTGATGTGCCATGACAAAGCACAAGTACATTGGCTTGCCATAATCTGTTTTTTAATTTTTAACAAGGCAGTGGAATAAAATTGACTATATAGGGTGCATTTCACTTAGTAAAATTAGAACAATCAGTTGAAAGAGCAGCTGGTGACATTGTAGTAAATGCTCTCCAAAGCTAATTGAGAATGATAGAAAAAAATATGATGTAATATATAGCTGCACAGATTTCCTTCTCACTCATTACACACATCTGTTCTTCATTCCCAATGAAAACCACAATTCCTCTGAGTTTCTTCCAAAGAAACTCATCCACAACTCAGAAGAAAAAGACACACAAGTGAAACACATGTTGAATTCTATCCACCATGGATTAACAGTTGCTCTAACCATTATCAATGTCCAATGTAATTTCAATTATAAAATCAATATATATTTTCTTCATTAAATTTAAAAATATTCTCACTTTTGCTATTGTCGTACCCATAATATGAAAAATTGCCTTCATAAATACAGAGAAATTGTTGCAATGAAACAGTTTGTGATCTAAAAGGCACAACAAATAGGAATGTTGATTAAAATATATGTTTTGAAAGAAGAAAATCCATTTTGGTAAGTTTCTACATTCTGATGCCATTTTCCTGACTATTTTCAGGTGTTTAAATATCCACAGAGCATTTTTTCTTAGTTCTGATATTAAATCAAGCCATATGTAAAAAATTAAGAAAAAAATACTCCTCCCTTATGTTTTCTCAAAGGTCTTAAGTACTAAGTATTAATTTATCATCTGGTTGTTAATCCAGTAGACAGCTTTGAGGATTCAGCATGTTCTACTAATAACATCCTTTTCAATGCACCATTAATTGTATTTTTTGTCATATGGTATGAAACATCAGCTCTTCGGCTTGTGCAAAGCCATGGAGTCCTATCCCATTTGATTTGATAACATTTTTTACATCCTGCAAATTTGGCCCCAAAGTGAAGAAAACTACATGAATTCCTCTTTTGATGGAAACACTGCATCATTATTTTCTAGATTCATATCTCTTCATGGAGTCCAGAAATTGAAGTGGTCTTGTCTCCAAATGCTCATCTCTACTATCAGGATGTCAGTAATTGGGATTAATTGTAATGAGACTGTGCTCCTGCTTGCAGTTGTTGGAGGCAATAGAGTTCAAAGATGCAGAGCTGTCCTATCTCTCATACTGAACCTCACCTAGAATTATATCCAGTCTCTTAGTCCTTCACAGCTGGGCCTGTACCATAATTATTTGTATTTCTGTATCGTCTTCCTGAGATTCTGTAGTCTCACATCTGACCTGGCTTAATAGACCTATTCTGAAATTTACTATTAATATGGGAATATTATTGGTCAATATGGATATGGAGTAAAGACTTGCAGATGCAAGACAGAGGCTTAGAGTGCTGCATTGCAGCTTTGAGTGTGCTTACTGAATAAGTTTCACATGAGCTGTTTTAATTCACACATCTAGTTTCTTTTAGTGTCACAATCTCTTCATGGTCAAATGACTCAGTTCTTTTATTTCTTCCATAAAATGGCATAATGCATGGGTTCTACTATTTTTGCAGAAAAGAAGCTTGGGAAGTCTATAGAGGACTTATGCTGGATAAACTGTGTGATATTGACAAGACAGTACTTAAACTCCTCCAGGCATGTGTGAAGGAGCAAAGACCCACCACTGGGTATTTACTATCATCACTGCGTCACAATAAGAAACACTGCTCTGAAAAGGAGGCCCAGAGGAGTAATCCCACATCAAAAAGTGATGAGAACTCTTATTCCAAATACCAGAAACACCTCTGAGACTTAATTTTTCATCCAATGCAATGTGAAACACTAGTTAATATATTGTATTTACCATTACAAGTGTGTGTTTTTATACTGCCTAACACAGAAAGTCTTTGAACTCCTTTGAGGGATAAAAATCACGAGAACTAGTGAATTATACATTGTTTCACCGGGAAACACAGATGTGAGCAGTGTTTCCAAGGAGCACACACAATGATACTGATGTTTAATGCATGTATTATCTCTGCAGTCATACAGTTAAGATTTAAATGCATAAACCAAAACCCTATGTTGTCCTAAGGATTTTCAGCCATTTAGAAATGAGTTCATTATCCTAAGTCAGTAGAACTTTACACGTCAGCACTAAAAGTGAATGCTCATTTACCAACACTCATTTACGTAGACACTCTTCTAATCCACTCTACTACTGCTAATTATGTTGGACTCTAAACCCTGAAAAGTGTTGTCTGTTTTGTTTGGTAAACATGTTGAAGAATGTGGATTTTTTAAAGGAAGACAGCTCTGATACATCCTGGGCATCTCACTCTGCCCCTGGAAAGGATAAAAATTAACACATTCATTTGCAAGCAAGTTCTCTTATGTTAATAACATTCTGTCCTATTGGCAGGAACATTAAAAATGTTACCCCACTGTTACCCACAGTTTGACCTAGCTTCTTTGCTCTATTGTGCTCTTCAACATATTCTTCTGAGAGGTGGACTGATGCAATAGTAATGTGAAAATCACTTAATCTTATAAAGATAATTTTGTATAAATAATGTATAAATAATTTTGTATTATATTATTATATTTTTGTATTTTTTTATTATATTGTATTGTAATATACTTTATCATTTTAAATCTCCTACATCTGTCATCAAATGAGGGTCTTGTTTGGTAATCTTGGTTTTTTTCATTCTGTTTCCCTTATTTTTAATTTCCATGTTACTTGGGAAATGTATTTGAGGACTTTTTTGGTGGTAGTAGTAGTTCTTTAAAAATTGGAAATGATTTAGGTAGAATCACCGAACACCACTGAACAGAGGAGCTTTGGCTCCATCACCAGGTTTACAAAACCATAGAAATAACATGGCAGCCTCTGGCTGTGCCAGGCCAAGTCCAGATAGCTTTATTCTATGACTAAAGAGCAGACTTGGGCCCTTCCTTACAGGGTCCCAAACCCAATAGCACAACAGTTGCTAAAGTTTGAACTACTGTTAAGAATCTTCTACTAGAAACCACTGCCAGTCTTACAGGGAGCAGTCTGAGTATATGGTGATGGGCTTGGGAGCCTGCCAAATCTTAATTACTGCGTAGACCACAGGATCTCTGTAACAAATAAATTAACAAAGCATCTTGCTGAGTTTCTGTTCACTGGCCATCCATAATTTTCCAACAGCATATTATTAGAGCAATGGCTATAACATTATTCTCAGTGGAGATGTCCACAAGTGATTGCATTCCTTCAGATTTCTTGTTGGGAAATCACAATTCTTGGGAAAGGATACAGTTCCATTGTGTTTAGGAGCAACCTGGTATTCAAATGGCAAATACACAGCAGAATATTAACTGATAAACTTTTAGGGTAGGATTCAATTCCCAAAATATGTGTCTATTAAATCAATTTAGGTGCCTCAAGGATCTGCGTGTGTCTGGAAAATTAATATAAGGTTCTTCAGCAGAATCTAGGTTTTCTGGAACAAAAGCTGCTGGCCAGCTGCAGAACAGCTCATATTGTAGCAATGCCTATATTCAGACAACTGAGAACCTCCCCCAATGTCTAATCCCTGCTTCTGAATCCATGGAAATTGATAAATAGATACATGGCATATACTCCCATTCAGATGCTGTCAGCAACACATTTGCACTAGATTCTACTTCCCATTTTCCCTCTGCCACTTTTAGAGATCCTCAGACAGATGGGAAGCCTCTTGCCCTGGCTAAGCCTATTCTGGAAAAATTTCTGTGACTGTATCCAGTTGGGTCATAAAGATGTTTGAATAGTAAGCTTTCTGAAGGACTTTCCCATAAATTATCTCAAGTTTTTGGCTTTTACTGGGCTAATGCGTGAATATTCCATTTGAAAAACAAACAAGGGCTTAACTTACGAAATGAAGGCTAATATTCTTTTGGATATAGCTGTGAAAATTCCATTCTTAAGTGCTGATGTGATCCTCTCTCCACATTTGAGGGAAAACAATAACTATATGGGACAGTTTATCCTTTTCCCAAGATCCTGCAAAGATTTATGTCTAAACAGAGCCTGATTTTAATTGTGAGTTCTCTTTGGACGCTTTACTTTGAATTTCCAGCTGCAATGTGAAAGTATAAAATCCAAAAAGTCCTCTTAAATTTTTTTTTCTGTCTAAGAAAAATAAAGTTTCACTATAGAAACCTGATTCAGAAAAGGTATCGAGATGGCACAACTGAAAATACCCTTTCTTTTGCACCCAAGATTTGCTACAGTGTAGCACAGCCTTCAAAAGTCAGTGAATATAAGCCTCCGAATTCACCAGCCTTCCAGATTCCAGCAAGCTACAAGAGCAGTATGTACCTCCATAGGCTTATAAGATGCAAACCTACTTTAGGAAAGTAAAGATGATAAAATTTTGCTCTCCTCTTCAGATAAACCCTTGCAAGAACAGTGCTCTATCTTTCAATGGAAAAGAGTGGCTTGTATGTTCAGTCTGCTCTTAGCATGAAAAAAAAAATCGGATTCGCCCGTTTGTGATGAACACGTGAGTTGTGAAGAATTGTTCCTGGGTCTAACAGCACAGTTAAACACAAAGGTGAAAGATATTTTTTTTACAACAGAAACACTTTTTGTAGCTTTACTGAATCCACTTACTAAAGATGCACATACTACCAAATTTCTGTTTAAAATTCCCTTCCTTTTGAGAACAAGGCTCAACTGAAAGAATTTCAACTCAATAAATCATATCTCTCTCGACAGCAACCAGCGACAGAGAGGTAAATTGAAAGCCATCCTAGCCCTCCTTTAGAATAAGAAAAATATTTAAAGATTTTGCAAATGTGTAACATTCCAGAAACAAGGACAATACAAGTTGTAAATTTTGAAGTTTTGCCAAGAACAGTATGTTTTCTTGTATATAAACAGATGCCAGAGAACAGATGTAGGTGTGATCTTGCTTCTCAAACAGGTTAAGTACTTATGGTCTTAACTTTTAATATAATCTAGTAAAAAATCTGTTCATTCTAATCAAGGAAAAATGTCCTATTTGTTGCTTAATTTCCATAAAATACCAGAGGGGCTGTAAGACAATAAGAAGATGATGTTGAGATGATAATATTACATTTATAGATCAGAAAATGCTGGTCTAGTTTTTTCCTAAATTAGTATTTTGGAGCTTAAATGAAGTCAAACAATTTTGTGTATTCAACAAATTCTCAGAATATTTGACAGTACAAATTTGGTAGTTCTTGAAAGGTAGGTATACTGTTTTGAATGAGTAATTAGATATAATTAGATAACAAATTAATGAGATGAAAAGCTTAAAAGTGATGCAGAAAAAATTTAGCCGAAATGGATTATAGAGAAATGCATAGATGATAAAATGAAGTATGCAATGCTCAATAATTTTCAAATATTTTAAAACACAATTACAAGTATTTTATACCTATTTAATATTCTTTTATTTATTTAATTGGCAACATGATTTTTGATCCATTTTTGTATTCTTTGCAATCTTATATGCTGAAAGTAATAATCCATCACTTTGTGTGACATGGATGGAAACTGAAGGTTATTTCCTATAAATGCTAGAGCATGAATGGCTGTGTGAGGCTGTGTACATGTATTCATTCATGCAGAACTTGGATTTCTGTTTCATGTATCCTCCAGCCCCCACAGATGCATTTTCAGTTCTGCCTTCCTAAATAATGTCTACATTCCTCTAACATAATTACTATGCACCCATTGCTGTTTTGCTTGGTGAAGATTGCTCATATGTGCTGCATACTAATTTAGGAAGCATCCATCATTGGTGGTAAACAACTAATCTATTTCAAACTTTTTTTGCTCTCACTGTAAATGCAAAAAAAATTTTACTAATATTTTATACTAGATAAGAAGGCGCTTTTTTTCTTGTAAATTTTTCTTTTTTTTCCCCTACATTATTTCAAATGCCAGTAGATAGAATGATAATGCTCTTAGATACTGCAAAATTTCTAGGAAGATTAATACTGTTCCTTTCAAAATAGATGTTTTGTTAACAGGAAAAAAAAATACTACTCAATACTGAGATACAGGGAGATGTATAGCATCCCAAATCAATGCATGCAGATATGAGTTATGAGGCTGATCCAAGTCTTTTCAGTTGACTGAGCAGTAATAGTACTCTAATCTTATGCCAGTTTCACAATATTATTTGGAATTGTAGAATAAACATGGTACCCAGAAGGAACATTAATTCACACACAGATATTCATGGTCATACATGAGTAGACCAGGATATCTTTTTGATCTTCAAATTCCTCCTTGGGTATCTTTCCACTGAGTTACTTTTTATTGTCTTGCCCACAGAAGATATTGGTATTTCTTACAAGCTTCACCTCTGCATCTCCTTTCTAGATAGGACTTTATTTGCCTGAATGCAGTTGCTTACTAGAGCCATGGTACTAGTTTTAGTATTACTACTGAACACGATTTAAAAAAATAAAATTAAATTCAGTTTGGACAATATCTCTATACTCTTAACTTTTTTAGTAGAATCTACCATGAAGTTCCCTCCATTTATTTTTCTGCCTCACTTATACCTAACTGGTTGCAGTCTTAAAGCATAATGAATCATCATAGCTCTTAGCTGTAATCTGCTATAATGCAGTTGCCACGTTTATTTCTTGCTGCTTCTTTCCTTTGTGCAGACAGAAGTATTAAAGTCTGAACAGTTTGCCCATAAGAGACACATCAGCTCACCAGACCTGGTCATTAAGTGTGGGCGCAGATACAGGCTGGTGCTGAGTGTACATTTGTGTGTGCAGACCACATATTTTCAGAGATTAATCTGTTAACCACCCTTTATGTTGTTCTTCTCATTGGATTGACCTTTTGTGGTCCATTCCTCTAGACCTAAATGAGGGAGAAATGTTGCTTTGAGTAAAGGTTTCTAAAAAGTGAATTAAGAATTTGTGTTGCACAGCTGCATAAGGTGGTTCACTAAATAAAAGAGTTGTATCTCTGACAGTGTAGCTGATATGCCTACGGTTTGGGGTTTGTGAAGCTAGGAAGGGCTAAAGCTATTTTTATTGACATCATACTCACTCAAAACACCTCTTAATAACCTCAACTGGAAAAAAAATTTGAAAAAAATAATTAGCAGGTAAAGGCAAAAAATGTGTGGACAATAATAAACCCATAGAAGTTACAGAGATAGGGCTCAGTTTCTGGAATGATATGTCAAAAAACAGAAGTCACTAGCTCAGGCTGAATAAAAAGAGACTCAATTTGGCATCTTTTGACAGATAAAGCTCACCAGAATATGCTCTGGAGGGCAGATACACAAAAGCAACAGGCAGAAACTTCTATTCTCCACAGCCAAAGATTCCCTAAAAATATCATATGGGTGCACGATGGAAGCATGTCAGGATCTAGTAGATTTCTCTAAGTTACAGTAAATTATTGTCCTCCATTATAGTGGGTAAGTCCAATGGGTGAGATCCTTAGAAGGTTTGAAATATAAGAATGAAAAGTTTATGCTGATAAAGCAAATTACTCTGGACTTTAGGTGTTGATAGTACTAGTCTACTACTTGGTATCCTTGAAAGAGGAACTATTACAGGACTGAATTATTATGCTGATGTTTGCAATTGATAAATAAAGCTTCTCTCCCTATATGAAAATATTTTGACCTTATTACAGAATTCTGCCAAAAAGGTCATTGTGAAACAAAAATTGTTCTTGAATTTTTCATGTGTGCCTAGCTGTATGGCAAGAATATTTTCCATTAATGTACCCTAAATGATTCCCATTAAGTATTTTCTGAGAAGACTGTAACAACTCCACTTTGGGAGAATTTTCTCAAACTTAATCCTGATGTATAAAAAAGATATATTATTTGTATAGAGACATATAGGAAGGATTTAGCATAGCATTCCAAAACTCTGGATTCTGGGGCTTTCTAGAGTAGAAAGTCTACGGTTTTACTAATTTGGAAAGCAAAATAAATTAAAATATCACTGTTCCTGTGGAGTGCATAATTGTTCCTCAAATAGGCAAGAAACATTAGGATTTCAAAAGCATGACTATTTTTTTCTCAAGGGAAAAATGATTAAATGATGCAAGATAGTCTTTCATAATCTATTATTCATTAGAACATATTTCTAATTCCTATTATTGCCCTCAGATATTGAAAATGAATCAAAATTTGTAGGAAATGATTTGCATTTTTTGTTAAGGTGCAATTATTGGACAGCATAATAGTAATACATGTACTATTTTCAATACCTGCTAAATGGCCCACCTCAGGTTATTCTGGGTTGATGACCATTTTTCACTAATGCAGTAGGACAAAACATTTAAACCCTGGTATAAGAAAGCAATCAAGCTGGGGGCATTTAAATGCTTAAATGCTCTCCATAACAAGTTTAAACTGCTCAAAGACATTTCACTAATTTGGAGACCTGTAGTGATGAAAGTACTCAGCATTACTTTTGGGCATTACTGCTCTGTCAAAGCACAGCTCATTAATGACACGAGAGAAGGCTGCAAAACTGAGAGAATGATGTGTCCATTGTTTGGGGTTTTTTCGGTAGCCAGACTGTAAAGGTCTCTGTGTTTTTATATCAGGTAACTCTAGCAACAGGATTACCACTAATTCTTCATCCAGCTAACCAGCAACTCACAAGAAATCTCAGATAAGATGTATTTCAAAAGAGGACTCAAATTGGCATAACATAATTTTTCATTTTTGTGAGTCATCTGGGCTCCAAAATATTTCAATCATGTTTCTAAAATGTTGATAGAACTCATTTTCAATATTGCTAAAATCTAAGGCTGGAATATTGTTCTTTGTAGGTGTTGCAAGTTATCCCATCTTTGGGATATTTTTCTTTGATTTCCGGTAGTATTGACTTTTTGGGGATGTCCATTATGCATATATCTGTGTTTGTAGACATTACTTTTATGTTTCAGAATCTGCTTAGGTACTGAGTTCCAAAAACACGGAAAAATTCAATTAATTTGACAGACAGGAAGTGTAATGAATTTATGTGAGAAGAAGGAAAAGAAAATGAGAAAAAAATAAGAAGCTCTATAAGTTTAATGAAAAATATTACGCATGTATCCATATGAAATGTATATAAAGGTCTTCAATTCGTCCAGATGCCGATAGTATCACACAGCAATACAGAATGCATGAACAACCCAATAAGAGCAGGATTGAAGCAAATTAGGTTTTCCTGTAGAAGTCCTAATTTTTCACTACAGTGAACAGAAAAAAAAGATTCTCCCAAGAGCAATTCCCATTGGGGAACTTAAACTACTGTGAAGCTGTTCATATTTTCACTCTGACTATAACTGGAATCAGGCCACATACACTTCTAAGTGTTCAAGTTCCTATGCACCTAGGCCACTAGATAGAATCTAAGTCACTATTTGAACTCCTAGAAGAAAGTCTCCTTTCAAAAAGATCAAAGATTATTTTATGTTTTTCATAGAAATATTTTTTCAAGATTAGAAAAAAGAATTGTTTATAACAATAAATTGAAACTAGTAAATTGGCAAATATCCAAGTAAAAAGATTAGCATCATATATGTTGAACATCCATTCAAAAATAAAGAAGAAAGAAAGTAATTAAGATCCTGTTATATTATTTTGATATCTTATGAAATAATTTTAAGTGCTATTACTTAACTGACTGAAGTGAATTTTTTCATCATTATCTACTATATGTTAAACAGGCCTCTGTTCAAAATTATTGTGTGTAACAGAAAATGGATGGTTTCACCATCCATTTTCTGTTACACAGAATAACATGGAGGATGGCTGGTGAAATGAATTTGAAGATACATTACAAACTAAAACACAGTCATGAATATATTAAGTTTTGCACTAGTGATGCAGAAGGTGATCTAATCACCCTATTAATACATTTAATCATGTTAAACCATTCTATAAAAATCCAAAGAGAGTTTTTTGTATTTCAGTTGCAAAATTAAAAAAATTAGGTATTTACCTACAGGCTGGACCAAGACCTGGTCAGTAGAACAGATGTGGAGATACTCAGCTATTCAGAGTTTTGTTTCTTTCTTTCAGATCTTTTAATGTCTTGTATATATATATATATATAAAAGACATTTTATATATATATATATATATATATATGTATCTTTTAATGTCATATATATATATATATATATATATAATTTTTATTTCATTCTGTTTCATTTTATGAAATACTCAGTGATGACTTGGGCCCTTAGCAACTTAGCAACTTTTGCACAGCTTTTGGTAACTTCCACGTGACAGCATGGAACTGTATTGCTTGTGTGTAAAGAATTTAATATTTTATAAGTTACTACTGCTTGCTAAAAGATGCAAAAAGGTATGAAGGTAAAAGCACTCCACTGAGACAATTCCCCTCCCCTTCTTTCTTATAGAGTAACACATGTAACACTTGCAGACAAGAGCAATTGGATATAAACAAAAACACAGAAAGTCAGCTCGCACATCGTCTCCAAATTAGGCCTGTCTTGATGAGTTTAAGGAAATTAAAATGAGAAAAGAAATACAAAATTTAATTGGAGAGAGCTTAAGCAGCTATAACTTTTACAGTAAGTACAAGTATTGTATTTTCCAGTAATTTTACTTGGAATTATTTGGATTAATTTGTAACTCCATCTATGAATTTGGTCACTGGCTCAGGAATCAGTTTTCATTTCATCTTTCAAATTTTGCTTGTTCATAACAGCTGATGTTAACAGAAGTGGGGTCATTTTTCTTCATCTTTTTCTACAGAATAAAATGAGGGATGCAAGCTTTAATTTCAGAACATCTATGATGGGACAGCAGAGCAGATTAGCATACATATCAATATGGAAATTTGTTACAATGCTTCTGAATCAGTCTTTCATTTAGTTGGGATTATATATCAACCGAGAAAACTTGAGGTCCTAACCTTCTATCTTGTGATAGGAGATTGAGCACTAATAGGGTCATTCTGATTGCATCATGAATTAGGATCAGTTTTGTATGCTATTGAATTCTTTAGTTTGAACACTAGCTTTCAGTTGTCAACAAATTTCTGAATCCAGCTAGTAGATTTTTAATGAATTCCTTCTTTCTGCTAGAGTGTTGTACCTCCAGCAGAGGTATAACATTCTATTAGTCCATTTCTACAGGAACCCTTCAGAAACTCTCTAAAACTGTCATAAAAAAGATTTAGGTCACTCTTTCCTACTGCAAGGTAGAACTATGCAAGGTTTATGGATCTGTCTCTACCACCTGATGTTCATTGATGTTTTTACTTTTTGGCACAAATTAAAAAATTTGATTTAATTTGCCAGTATTTTCACTAAAAACATTAAAGAGGCCAAATTAAAAAAAAAAATTATTTCTGTTAAGTACTGAGATGCTTACAAAAGTTCAGTATTTAATTGTCCTGGGACATCAACTCTAATGTTTTTATGACTGTCTATATCGTTAGGTCTCCAAATATTTTAGGAAGAATAATGCTGAGATCTAATGGGACAAAAACTGTACATAATTATAAAACAACTCTTAAGTCCAATTCCTAAACTGTAGTAATTGATCCTACAGTGAGATTTATTCAGTAATCATGGAAGGCAACAGCATTTACAACTAGAATAATTAAAGTAAATGAAGAGGAAAATTGTATTCTGTATAACATTTAGTTCATTATAGGCTTAAACAACTATGCCAATCCATGTTCATCAATATAAGTTATGATGTTTACAGACATAATTAAATAAAAATGTTATCACCAAGAAGCAGTTAATGTAACACGAGCGTAGAAATTGTCACATAATAAGAATTTTGAATTTTTAAAGGTTTATTGGCAGTGCTCAAGAATATGAGTAGAAGAAGATAGTACAGAATATTTTTACTTCTTTTTTCACCCACTAGTGTTCATAATATATAACATTACAGGCTTTTCTGCACTCTCTGCTGCTGGGTATTTCTCCCTTCTGTGATGATGCTAGATTCCATACCTCATTAAGTGCCTCTGTGGCTCTTTATTTGTTCAGTTAAGGTCTCACTGGAGTTCATTAAACCACATTAAACATCACTGATATTTCTGGGGGAATTGCAGCATAAGATGTGCGAGAACATAAAAGAGGATTCCATAATTTTGCATGGTACATATAAGCAAGGAGGTCCATAATGTGTGTGACTGAATGTGCATCAGATTGCCGATATATCAGGTTGTTCTATATCTTCCCAGGATCTTGAAAACAGAAAAGTCTGTAGGCTTTTTTTTGTTTTGAGATATCATAAATGACTGATTGAATTTTTCATTAACTGAAATTTCCAGATACAAAGATTAAATAGCTTTTTGATGTTTGTATATACTGTCAAGAGGAATATGGCTCAAAGAAAATAATCATACAATTTAAATATTTTCCTGAACATAAGAAATGGATTCAGATGCTTTTCTAATAGTCCTATTAGCATTGAATATATGAGGCATCTTAAGAGGTGCTGGTGAGGTACAGAAAAAAAAGTCCTCCATTTTCTGGTGTCAGCAGCTTTCCGTGGAGTGGAACAAGAGAGAATAAGTATTCATAACAGCATTCTTTTCCAAAGAAAGGAATAGTAGATGACAACAATTAACCGTATATTTACCTGGAAAAATATTGCCTAGTAAGATGCATCAAATATGACAGATGAGTTCAAAAGCTGCTAAGCAGAGACAAGAACTAAAGTACAGTTCTGTTTATCCTTGATAAATATCCCTAGACACTGTGCTTCTGAATAAAAGAAAAATTTCTCATTTGGTTTTTTGGTGATGCTAGTGATTTCTTGAATTTGTTTCTTTCACAAGTACCTGGTATGGTGGTACTGTTGCAGATAAAAATACTTGTTTTGGGTGGAAGTATATAGTAGTTGTTTTACAATTATTTACTTCAGGGAAAAAAAAAAAGAAAAGCAAATTTTTTTTTTTTAATTTCTTCCTCCAGCTTTGGGGGCTTTTTTGAGGGTTTTTGTTTGTTTGTTTTTGTTTGGTTAGTTGATTGGGTTTTTTGTTTGTTTGTTTTTGTTGCTTGTGTGTTTGATGAGTTACAGCAAAAAATCATAGTTATAGCTCCACTAGAGATGTTATCATGGAGAATTGGCCTTGGTTGGATACCAGGTCTTACTGCACAGCACAATCACTCCCCTTCCCCACTGGGCAAGGAGACAAAATAAGATGGCCAATTACTTGTATGTTAGGAAAAGGTAGTTTGTTAAAGCAAAATCAAAACTTTGCATGAACAAGCAAAGGAAAAAAAAATGTTTATTCTCTACTTCCCATGAGCAAACAATGTTCAGGCACTTCCCAGGAAGCAGGCCTTCAGCATACATAGCAATGTGCACCAGAAGGCAAACATTGTAAATGACAAATACCCACTATTCCTCCTCCTCTCCTCAGCTCTTGTACCTGAGGTGATGTGACATGGTGTGGCACATCCCTCTGGTCCATTTGGGGCCCAGCTGTGCTCCCTCCCAGGGCCTGCCCACCCCCAGCCCCCTGATGGAGTGGGGGACACACTGGTGCTGTGCTGGGGTTTCCCAGCTGTAGCCAAAGCTCTTGGGTGTCTTCAGCACTTTTCCAGTTACCAATGCAAAGCACAGCACTGCGAGGGCTGCCGAGGGAAAATGAACTCCAGCTCAGCCAGAAACAATGCAATCATGAATGACATCTAATTATTAACTTTACAGGGAAGAGAAAAATTCATAGCAGTGCAGGACAACACTAAAGGTTTTATCATTTTGTTAGTGCTGATGATAAATTAAATGAATTGTGACTTAGGCAGGTTCTCCTATAGAAAAGACCAAGTCCTGTATACCACCAGATTTATGTCACATGCTTCTCAGACAAACTATTTCAGAACTGCATGTGAGAATTTTATCCATGTGAGTCCAGACTGAAAGCAGCCTAAAAAAGGCTGTAAAGACTTTCTGAGGTAAAGACTTTATATATTTTCTTTCAAATTTCTGTAGGATCTGACTTTCAGTTCTGATTTATTCTTTCTCTAGGTATAACTAGGCGTAATTAGACAAATATTTAGGTATATATACCCATATTCTATGAGTCTGTGATTCTATAATACAATTTAATTCTTATAGAATCAGCTGCAAATATATAGTTTTCTGACTATAAGCTTTTAAACAGCAAACATTCTAATAGAGATGTACTGAGTTGCAACAGTGGTAAAAACAAAGACTGAAGAGGTTAAAGGGGATGTCAAATCTAATTGCATCACAAAGAATAAAGTTAGACAAATATATTAAGGATTAGATCATGATCTATATCCATACTATAGTACTGTTTTCCTCTGAGCATATTGTATACTTTCCTACATTAATTCCGACTACATAGATGTACTCTTAAAAGTACAAACAGAAAGAAATAAGCCTCAAAATGCAATTTAGTCCACCCTTTTTTTTTTAAAGCACAAAATTGGAGGCATATTCAATGAAAAAGAGTAATTTTTAAAAATCACTATTAGTATGAAGAGCACAGTGCAACAAGGCTTTATAACTAAAATGAGCAACCACAACATGTGCATTTACATTGGGATAAATAAGCACAGAGAAATCTTCATACTCAGTACAAAAATCAACTACCAACAAAGTGAATTTTGAAAAAAAATTCTCCTTTTGGGGGAGATCAATACATGTAATGAAACTCACATTACTATCCCCTGAAGTCAGCAAAACTGATGTCTGCAAACCCACCAGATCTTACCAAGTGCAATAACTAGAGAGAGAAGAATCGTACTACCATGAGAAAGTAATTGACAAAATGAAACCATGCATGGTAAGAGAGTTAATGGATGCCAAGTTCAGAGTTGGGCAAAATAAATTTGGGCCCTTGGGGGAATCTGCGTACACTGAATAGTCACAGCAAAGAAATGAATAAAAATGCATAGAGAAGAAGAGGTCCAACTCACCCCCAGTTTCATTGATTTTGTCAAGATGTGTTTGTTCAGCCATGATTACGTGGTCCACACGTCCTCAGCCTGCTGAGTTAATGCCAGGCAATATCCAGTCATATGGATACCACCCATCTTGGTGCTTGGGAGACACATACCAAAACTTAGATGCTGCCGGAATGTAGAATCTCCAGACTGTACTCAAAGTCTCTATAAATTTGAATTTCAGCACTCTGCATCTTGTCCATGAAATTACTGCAAATACAAAAATAAATGACATGGCTGGTTTACATATAGGAATAGTGGAGAAAGGTCTTAGAGGCTTTTTGGGGGACCTGGGGTGTTGGGGGTTTTTTTGGTTTTTTTTTTTTTGTTTTTTTTTTTTTGTGGGCTGTTTTTTGTTTCTATTTTTTAAAATCAAATTTTTAGAACCAAATAATTTCAGGATAAATAATCTAGATATAGCCTTCCTTATTCCTTACTTATGTCAGAGGATGGAGGGATGTTATTTCTTTTTCGAAGTTATTTCTTTGCCCCATTCCTCTGATATTGGTTTCTTATTTTACTTTTTGGCAGCTGATTGAGCATTTTTATATAAATCAATATTATAGCATGATTTTTAAACTAACCCACATAAGACAAGCAGTAGTTTTTTGAGCAATGGTGTTTTCTTAACTATTTTGTATCTGATTTCCTAATCAAGGGGCCACTGCAAAAAGAAATAGATTTGAAAAAACTGGGAGGGTGAGTGGAAGAAATAGGAAATATAGCCTGGAGAATTTCATACAACATAGCAAGAGCTTGTCATTTATCAAGTGATTTTAAACATTACACATCTCAAAAATTCATATTGTCTGGTATTCACTTCATTTGCTGTGTTGTTACAGTCCTGACCCAGTGATCCAATGCATTTTAATTTGACTCTGCTTGGAGTCCCAAATACTAAAAGTAACAGAAACAATAAATCTTGCTGCAATTCATTGCCAGGTTTATAGTTTCATATTAGAAAAAAGAAATTGTATATTTCATAAGCATTCTATGGAAAAACATCACCAAATTGGTAGCTGGTAACCAAAATGTGATGTTGAACTTTTTGTTGTTTTTGGAAAGAGGCAAGACCTGTCAAAGAGAATAAACTTTTAAAATAATGTTTAGCCTTTGTTCTTCTCTGTGAGCTTGAAATCTAAGTACATTTTATTTCACATTCTTATTTTAATCATGTGAGGTATTTATAGCTTATTTGGAAAAATGTATTCAAAATGCAAAATCTTCTTTTACTGAAAAATGAGGTAATTTTCCAGAAACAAGAAAAATGTTGTGTAAATTGAAAACTAAATGAGCTAAAATTGTGATTGGGTTCAAGATTTTATGTTGTATTTTAGTTGCAGTACTTACCATATGAAATGAAATTTTCTTAAAATAGTAATATTCAAATACTGTAGTATTTAGACTGATTAGAGTTTTCATTATGGAAAACATAGATATGGGTAGTATTTGATCTACTAGATGTTGGGGTTTTTGAGCTTCATTTAGGTGTCCCTCAAAACATCACCTTGAATAGTTTGAAAAATTTTGAAAACCACAGAGTTTGGTGATATGATTTTTGTTGAAATGAAAAAAAATTTGTGACCATCAACACATATTTTTCAAAAAGGTATACCAAATTTATTAAAAGTCAAACTTAAGGTATGGATTTCCTATTATTTTATCAATGCCACAAATATATATGCTTTGTATTTGCATCAGCCAAACTAATCTAAAAATGAAATAACAATAATCCAGATAATATCTGGGAATTGAGAGAAAATAGGAATTATATCAAGAGTTCAGAGCAAATATATTTTTACAGCTTCGCTATTACTTCGCAGCTTCAAATGTTGCAACCTTACTAAGAACCTTAAAAACCAAAAGAATTTGATAATGAAATTAAAACTGGTCTTAATCTACATGTACTAAAAGATTACTGTGATTACTGTGTAATCTAATTTGACCTCTTACATAAAATAGGCCAAAATATATCTGTCTTAATAGGCATAATTCCTATTTGAAACTTGGTTTATTTCCCCTAGATATTTATTCCATTTTTATATAAGTACTTCAAGTGATTCTAAGTCCAGTGAGCCTGTTTACTCGGTAGCTCCAGTCATTATGATTAAAAATACCCAAGAAACAAACACCAAAAAATCACAATGCCTTACTTCTTTTCTTAGCTGACTTGTCTAAAACTTTCCTTCACTTTGTCTTCCTGTACCACTTTCTTTCCATTTGAAAAACTGTGTCAGAAATATCTTCCCAGTGTGCATATTAACAATATTACCTGCCCCCTCTTTTTTTTATAGGACAAATTACACAAGCTGAAATTATTGTTTCATGAATTAGTTTATGATATGATGCATTTTCCTGGACCCAGATCACTATTGTTAATATCCTTTTCTGAATTCATTCCTGTTGCCCTGAGTCATTCCAATTTTTAAAAAAACATAAAATGGCTCCATTAAACTTCTAAATATTGTTAGCGTTACCTCTGTGCTTTTGAGTAGTGTTCTGCATATATTAACACATAAAGTCACAGTGTTGGAACACTCAGAGCATCTGCCACCTGCATCACCAAAGGCTGCAGACCCTAATGCGATCAAAAAGACTCTCCTTCCCTCCTGTCTCGCAAGATTTTTTTTTGTTTTCATGAATATGAAATGAGTTTTTTTCTTTTCAATAAATATCATGTTATATATGTCCATTCACACCACACACAACATCAATTCTTTGGGTTTTGTCCTATTACTTTAGTGCTGTATCTTATAGCCTTGGCTGCTTTCAGTATTTTGAGAAAGGAATTTAATCTTTGAATAAATTCCATGTAATATTGTTAAAAACAAAAAGTTATATCCAATGTAACACTTATCAATCTATTCCACATATTGGCAAAGACACTATAAAACCAAATTTTTTTATTCTCCTTTATTTTGTGGCACTGAATCATACATTTTCCTCAACAAAGACAAGTTGGTTCTGGTTTGGGTTTTTGGTTTTTTGGTTTTTTTTTTTTCATGACAGTGATCTGAAGATTTCAGTTACTAACTTTACTTAGTTCTCTTCCCTGTATATTTTAATAAATTTTGGCTGACCTTAAGATCATTTAGAGTGAATGTTTTCTTCACTCCTTCAATTTATTTTGTCTGAGACTTGTTCTCTAATGTTCATCTGTCTGTTTCTTAACTGATTGTAATACTGATTGCCTAAATATTTAAAATTCCACTATAGGCATCTTTAGACATTGGCCTAATTATTTTTAAGAAAATTTTGTACAATAGACTAAGAGGACCCACTATTCTTTGTCTCCCCATTCTTATAATTTTATGTATTTTATTCTGAAAATGACTCAATTCCCTTCAAAAATATCAATTTTAAAAAATCCAGTGGATCTGCTGCAGAATAAGCAATACACTGTTTTATTATGATGGTATTAAGACAGCAATTCTTCAAGTTTCATATAGATTCAATATTGAATTTCTGTGGCTTGGTTTTAACAATGATAATGTCTGTATTTCCTCAGCTCATTTCATACAACTGACTTTAGACTCCCAAAGTAGGTAAGTACCATTTAATGTAATATAAGGTTCTTCCTATAAGTTTCAGCACACTGAGCTAATGAGGAAAGTCTATTTGGAAGCGTGAGAGGAGATGCCACTCAGCCTTGGAGAGTGTCTTACCACCCAGTTTGTGACTTTCTCACTCTAATTTGCTGTCTTGAAGTGAGAAAATGTTGGATTTCAGGTTCAAGGTAAATTTAATGCTGATGGCAGTGATAAACTGAGGAGTAGGAAGTGCCATCATTAGCTTCTGTTGAGCTTCTTGTTATTCTACCTTTTCACTTTTGTCCTCTTTTTGATTATTGTCTTCTCTTACACTCTGTTTTAAAACTAATATGTCCCTCATTAATCTCTTTTCTCTTTTCTAGTCTTTTACTTAGGGACATAACATTTCTTCATTGATCTGGTTGCTTTCATTTGCACTCCTAATTTCAACATTTACAAAATATATAGGAAAGAGAGGATTACCATAAAAGAAATTGTGCAGCTTAAAGCAAAGTAAGGACAGTAATAGGCTTCAGGATCCAGGGGGAATATGCCAGAAGGACATGGGACTAAATGCATCACTGCATCACTACAGATGTGAATCAAAATGTATAGACCTATTAGACACTGTATCACTGTGCCTATGCAGCTGTGGAATACCAAGCTACCTAAATTAACAGCAGCTGACTTACCTCTAATAAGATCCTAGGGATTCCTGATGCCATAGAGAGATTGGCTTCTTGTTTGACTTTTCCCCTACACTATCTATTGGTTCCTTCTCTGTTAGATCCAGTATTTTGGGGTTTGTTGTTTTTTGGGGTTTTGTTTTTATTTTTTTTTTCCAAAACTGTTACTATCTGTTACTTCTGTCTATCTATCCGTTACTAACTGCCTAGCTGTTACTAACTATCTGTTACTTCTTACAGATCGTTTCTTGTAACAGTGGTGCTGTTCTTCAAGCCACAATGTTCTTGCTGTTTCTGCCACATCAGTTTATACAAACACAATGTAATGATACAGCCCTGAAGCTGAAAATTCTTAAACATTCTACATAATTCTTTTACTTAATTAGCTGATAATGTTTTGTTTTGTTTTGTTTTGTTTTCACGGGTTAAGAAATACAGGTAAATGATAGATGATACAGGAATAGAAACTAGAGATTTGGGGAACAAGACTGAAGTGATTATATTTCAGAACATTCAGGCAGTGGGTTATTTGAAAAGCAGTTATGTTGGTCTTGCTGAGAGTAAAAACTGTTTCTAAGAGGACATTGTACTTCATTACACTTACAGCTCTGCAAAATGGGGACATTTCATTTGATATTGTTTTCCATTTCTTCTTTCTTTTAATACTTCTGGGCTTACCTGCATGTTTCTTTCAATTTCAAAGAAACCTCCAAATGGCTTTGAAATCCAACTGCGTTCAAAGGTGGCTGAATCAGCTGAAAAGTGGAAAAAGTTATTCCAAGACAACAGAGATTATAAGGGCAAGGTCTCTGAAGGACATGTTGACCCTACTGTACCTGGCCTAATCTGTACTATATCTCCATGATCAGGTGAACTTTCCTTGTTTCAAGGTTTCAAAACTGAAACTTGAAATTTTTAATCAGAGAATTGATCTGTTTCTGGAGTGTCTATGTAACAACTGACTTGCAAATGTGTAGTGTATGCATATCTGGAGTAGCTTTTTCTAAAGATGAATAAATCTGCTCCTTGAAGTCCTTCAGTATAGGAGAAGACTAGAAGTTCTCATTTGAGGGCTTATGGCTAGTTGCTTACACTGTCTCAAAGTTGTGTAGCTGGAATACACGAGAATTTAGAATCTGTGAAAAGAACTCTCCTGTTTTGAATTGCAATGCCATATGATTTAATCAATTTGAGTAAACCTTTTAGGAACAAAATGTGACCAGTCTAACCAGTTGTAAATTGTGTTCCATTCCAGGGAAATGAAATTCACTGAGTTACAAACTCCTGGAAAACAGGGATTGCAATAGAACTGTCTTAGTAAGCATAGCTCTTTAAATAATGACAATGGCAAAGTAAAATGGCAAGTGCAACACACTTCTCTAGTAAAAAGGGAAATCTGGCTTCTCTATCCCTAGTGGTAATGAGTAAGTTTAACAGTGAAGAAGGATCAATTGTCTTTTTTTTTTTTTTTTTAGAACACAGATGTGGCAGCATCTAGTTTGTCCCTCTGTGTTTCCTTCCTTCTGTTTAGCTCACCATTGGAAAAACCAGAATTGTACTTGCATAATTGTAGCATTATCCAGTGCATAAATGTGCTTGTAATTTTTAAAAGTTTGTGTTTCACAGTTTCTAATTCCTTTTCCTGCTGTTATATATATATTACATTTGTTCTTCATTGAGATAACCTGCATAAGGAAGCTCGCTGCAGTGCTAGTTAATATTTGATGCCATGCCATTGTTTCTTTTAGTTCTTCAATGCAATAGCCTTTCATCTGTGTATTTCTAGCACAGACTGTTCTTAGAATGTAGAATTTTACCCCTGACATTTCACACAGCAGGAAGTAGACCCTACTGGAAATGACCATACCATGAGGAAAACAAAACTGGCATTTATTTTCATACTATAGTTAAATCAGTTTAACCAAAATCAGACCAGTTGTTTATTTCCTAAATGAACGCTTATAGATGTTACGCTGGTAAATCCTTTAAATTATTTTATTGTAAAAATTCCCTTGGTTTCCAGTGATTGTAATAGCATCTAGCAGCTGATGACAGCTGATCTGGGCATGAGTCATATTGGATATTAAACACTATTCATGTTAAGAACGAATTATGGAATTAGGCATGCCATACTCCTTTAAGAGTGAACTGAATGAGTTTCAAGGTGACTTTTTTGGTCAAAGTTAACTCTAAGCACAGGCAGCGCAAATGATAGACAGTCTTGAAAAGGAGGGTGTTTATTTAAATAGTAAAACATGAACTGAAGTTCAATTTTCATTGAATTAAGTAGCCAGTTCCTGGAAGCAATGCTGGTACAGAAAGTCAGGGGATTTGAGAAGTCCTGAAAAAAATTACAGTTCTGTAAGAAATAAGGTCCATAGCTGTGGAGAGGGTAACTGAATTTATAAATATAGTTCCATTTTATTTTCTTACTATTTGGCTTCAGAATATTGTTACTGCAGTAGGTAACCTAATGGTGAAGAGCCTTTTACCAATCTCTCCCCTAAATCTGCCCTGACATCTTCATGCTGTTCCCTTGAGTCCTGTCACTGGTAACCCACCCCTCCTCATCCCTTTGTGATGAAGCTGTGTACCGCAATGTGTTCTCCTCTTTTCCAAGCTGAACAAGTGACCTCAGACTCTCATATGGTTTCTCCTTTAAAGCCTTCACCATCTTCATTGCCCTCCTTGGGATGCTCTCTTAATAGCTTGGTATCTTTCTTACACTGTGGCACCCAAAACTGCACACAATATCTAGGTGGGGCTCCCCCAGTACAGAGCAGAGCGGAGCAGGACAATCCCCTCCATCTAAGAAAATATCTAGAGGTGATCATAGCAAGTGGCAGCTGGCATTTAAAACAAGGGAAAAAAGATGTTTCTTCACTCATTTATTTATATTTGAGAACTCTCTGATATAGGGACAAAATCATTTACATGGATGTAAAAAACCAGTTGGATGAACAGGAATGGGGAAGATCGCTGACATTAATGAATTCCAGCTCTGAAGCAGTAAGTTCTTGAGATAGGAATGTCAGGGATCTGGGAGAGAGAGTTGCAGAGTACCAAGAATTCCCGCCCAGTCTGACCCAACCTTCTTCCACGGGCCTTCTCTACTGCCTGCTTTTGGATGTATCATACTGGAGGTTGTAATCTCCTGGTATGACATGGAATAATTGTTCTTTTTGAGCTTCAGCAGAGTCCTGTCTGTCTTCAGCAAGATTTAACATTTCTCCTTTCATCTACTTTCTTAATGCTTGTATAATTCCATTTCTTCATTCATTTCCAATTGAGGAACTGATTTCAAAATTGTAAATCCAAAATGCCTATTTCTGTCCTGGTCTTCTTTTATCTATTACCTTGTCTCTTTAATTACATTGCATGTTCTATTGCAATTGAAACTACATTAGGAACACCAAAACTTTCAAACTATTAAAATGATGTAAAACTGTGTGTTTTATGTCATTAAAATGATGTAATACTGTGGAGTTAATGTCATTACTTCTCACAGTACTTTTATGTTCCAATATTTTTATTTTTAACATCTTACAGCTGCCATAAATATAAATGAACCATGTGGAGATTTTCTAAATGAACAACATATTCAGTATGACAATTCAAACAATATTTAATGTCATTTTCCCCCCAAACTGAGAATGACATGCTGTGTAACCCCATTATTTCATTATGCACAATATCTACAGATAAAATCCTGAGGTGCTTTAAGTTAGCTTAGCAAACTTCCTTCCCACTTCTATAGGCATTGCACTGAGATGGACAAGCCCTCCAGCAATTCTTTTAAAGTTTTTGATTTTACAGAGCAGTTTGGTTCTTGAAAGAAATAGATTTCTTGTATTCCTAGTGTCCAGAGACCAAAAAAATTATTAAAAATTTCAATGATAAAAACCAGAAAAAAACATAGAAATTTCATACTTGCAGTACTGAACAAGTAAAACAGTAGTATCTGAATATTTTTACCTTCTACCTGATTCACTGTGCTTACAGTCAGCATCTTTCTCAGCCCCCTCATTCTGATTTCTGGATTTATTTAAAAAAAAAAAATAAACATGCTAGTAGAGAGCCTTGTATTAAAAGAAATGCAAAAACCTTAAGACATATGCAGTTGGAAAAAAATTGTCAGTAACCTAACAGTTTGTAATAAATAATTCCTTTGATGGATTTAACTTTTTACTATGGTTAGGCATGGTTCTGGAAGATTTCACATTTTTCTGAATTTTTTTGTATAATTTGAAATTACAGAGACAATATAATTGACATATACTTGGGTTCTGTTAAGTCAGGAACAATTTATTTTAAATATCTGATGCTGCATGTAGGCACATTTACTAAACTCTAACACCTCAAAATTTCTGAGACTAATGTAGGTCTACCTGTGCTCATCAATCCTGTAATTATTTTTTCTCAGGCTGCTGTCCCTGAAATATGTTCACTGGAGATGGCTGCACAGCACACTGGAAACTTTGCGTTTCTTACTATTATGGACTTATTTATGCAGACACTGTGCTGATTCTCCAGGATGACAGGCATTTATGGCATCTCAGTCTTTGATGAATCTTCCAAAGCGTGGATGTCTGATCTATAAAGCTCCTTGTGATCAGGCATCCTATGGACAACTGAAGCTCAGAGCTGAGTCACACATGTGAGCCCAGTGGCTCTTGGACAGGAGCTGGGTAGGTGCAATCCATATGCATGAGTGTTTCAGAGGGACATCTCCTGCAATGCTATACACAGGTAATTTGCAGCACAAGCACTTCATTGACCCGAGCTAATCCTCTGCTTACTTCCATTCTCAGTGCTGATAGGCTTCCTCATATGCAGGTGGAATTTGAGTGGTAAATGAAAGACATTTATTTTGTACTCCTGGAACTCTTACTGAAGTATTGAGATTAAACCTGGGGTTGTAAGAGGAGGGATTCAGAACAAGCTGCCGTTTCCAGATGTGTCAGCCAGTCTGTTCCTAGCAAAGGCTGGAATAAATTACAGCTTCTACTGGCAGCCACAGAAAATGAGTTTCTGTTCAGGGGCAAAGAAGACATGAACCTCTTTATATGCAACTTGGATTCAAACCTGGATTTTGCCTTTTTTGCTTCATCCTTTCATTTCCTTTATTCAGTTAGACTGAAAGCCTTCTTCTGTGCTTCCTTAGAATTATCATTTTGATGCCTATAAATCCTCTCATCAAACGAATTGTTAATAGGACTTTAATATGGGGGAATGTTTTTTTTTTCTCCTAAATCATCTGCTCACACAGAGGTAAGAGCCCAGTATAAATGTGTTGTTTTTCAGTTTAACTTACCATCACTACACAATAATTTTATGTACATTGTCTCAAATTCTGCTTCAGATTTGTAGACATGATTTTTAGTGGCTATAATAGGCAGTTTAGTTACATGTCTTCATACAGAATTTTGCACTGAGTAACCAATGAGCCATTAAATATAAGCAGTGGAATATAATAATTCTTAAATGTCATGCTTTTGTGTGGTAGGTATTTCTAGATTTTAATAAATTGCAATTCTGCATAGTCCAGTATAAAACTCAGTGTCAATCATGTGAATAGGTAATGAAATTCAAGCCTTTTAAAGTATTTGAAGAAAGTTTCTAAATTTTAGGTAGGCCTGTACTTGTCTAGACAGCTTTGCAATATAGACACTCTTAAGATTTTTAAGGAATATTATCTGTAATGTTCTGTAAGCTCATAACATTGTTTTTTCTCTTAACTTTCTCTTTTTCAGAAACAAATAAAATTTTTGACAAAGATGGAGGCAAAAGATTTGATCCATATCAGAAAGGTAGTGAAGGATTGGAAGTTGTTATTGCATTACTTGTAGAAACTTAAGAAATGAAAGGAGATGAGAATTCCCTCACAACCTCACTCATTATATGATTCTGTAATTCTCCTAAAGTACTGCAATTCTAAATGGGGTTCCAAATGAGAAACTGAGAAGCAAATCAAATTATAAAATATTATTTTGATGTCTATACAAATTTTGTAAATGCTGGTTATTCATTATAAGAAAATAAACAGAATTACTATTTTCTTGTAAAATTAGCTATGTGGAAGAATTTCTTCTAATAAAATGATAAATTATTTTATCATTATTTTATATATTTACAAACACTGCAATGTACTATTTATAACTGTTCAGACATAATTTCAGAAATTATGAAGCAAAAAGTAATTTAGTGTAAATACTCTGCTTTAATATGAATCAGCTTCAGGGCGAAATCACCAACATGCATTTCCAGACCTTTGGAATAATACCCAGTCTTGTGAATGCAAACAGTCAAACAACTAATTATACATGGACTTATAAATCATGAAGCTTGAATCTCAGCATTCTAGAGCTCTTGTGAAAGCTCTCAGAAGCTTTTTCAGCTCTCATTCCCACTGTGATACCAGAGGAACGGCCACTCTGTAGAAACTGTGAAATTTACCTTCTTTAAAGAACACAAAAAATGTACTTGTATTTGTTTAGGTTTTTAAAAGTTCTTTTCTAACTTCTGGTTTTGCTTTCATTACTATCTCCTTGCTTTTCATCTCTTTTGGATGGTGTGATGGGTTGACACTGTCTGTGTGCCAGGCACCCAGCAAAGCCTCTCCATCACTGCCCTCCACAGCTGGACAGGGGAGAGAAAATATAGCTAAAAGTCCATGAGTTAAGGACCAGGAGAGGCCACTCACAAAATACCATCATGTAATTGGGAGAGTTTAATAGTTTCTTAGAAATTTGAAATTAAACATTTTTTCTCCATTCAGGCTGCTTCAAATATTAGATAATATCACTGACTAATAAAAATAGGGGTGGATTTTCCCATGCTTCCTATTTGGAAAGCAGTTTGGCACAGAAGACAATCAGTGGGTGTCTTTATCAGGTGCTAAGTTTAGCTGTTGTGTTAAAATCCAAAGAAGAGAAATATTTGCTTTGTTCACATTTTTCAATTTATTTCATTTTATGCATTTGACAGAGGTGTTTGTTTAGTCACTGTTGTCCAGGTATTCACAAAAACTCAGGACTAGATAGTAGTATGATGATAGTAGGTTTGTTTTACAGCTCAACTGTTCACCACTCACTACAGAAGTCAAAGTCACTCCTTTCCATTTCTACATTCTTCCAAGAAATCCATCCCTAAATCTCTTAGTAGAAAGGCAAAGCAGTCATAGGCTCCAGACATCTCCACAGTCATCCCCAAAAGTAATTTGACATCTGTGGATGTACTTTACCACTAAAATCAGTTCTAAATCAACCAGCTACTTAAAAATCTACAATTGGGAAGTAAAGGAAAATGAATCTTCAAAAGTGCTTGGAATAGGTAATGGAAAAAAAATAAATAAAATCTCTTTAGTAAATAAAGGTCCATCATCTTTTCTTTCAATAAACCCCATGCTGCAATATTACATATTTGTAATTTAAAAAAGAGCTGTTTGGCTTAATATCTTAATACATTGTCATCTCAGGAAATAAGCAATAAGACCACAAAATTCTTCAGTTCAATCAGTTTTGAATAAGTTTAAATCATGTGTTAGGTGTTCAGAGAATTGTCTGACCTCATTCTCTACTTTGAATCATGAACAGAACTGAAATTAGTGAATATAGTCAATATGTTTAGGCTGCTAGGAAATTAATTTCTCCCAGTTTTTTGCTTCATGAAGAATTTTATTTTCTGTTTGGATATCCTTAAATCATCAGTCATGGCTTGGACCTCAGATCTGTATTTATAGAAGTAAACTTATTCAAGCAATAATGTATTTTGGAGGTTAGATTTGGATTTAAATTTAACTCTCATTTTATTCCTCTCAACTTCTAAATTGGTAACAGATAGCTGAAAAAAATAACAGATTGTTTTAAATTGTTGGAGTCACTACAGATTGCATTGCTTAGATTCTATGATGTTGCTCATTGCTATCACATGATGTAACATAATTTGTCAAAATGACATATCAGTAACAGGGCAGAAACACCAGATGTCATAGGAATGTAAGCACTGCCAGCCTAATTTAGTTAATTTGTCCTTTCCAGCCAACGTATCTTTAATAGTGGCCAGAACCAGATGCCTCAGAAGAAGCAAAACAACTCGACAATGAAAAATGTTTGAAAAATCAGTGTAGGAGAGCATGTTCTTTCTTTCTAAATCCTGCTTAACAAAAAATTGGCTTATTTCCTGCAATATTAAGACAAAAATTTCTGTGCTAAATCCTACATTCTTCAAGTCTGGCAAAAATCCTCAGTTCCCTCTAATTTTGATTAGGTTCTTCATTCTCACTTTCGTGCTATTCTCAATTTTACTCTGTGTCTCATCTGGCTTACTCCATGTCATTTAGGATGTGATTTGGCAAACCAAACAGGAGAAATATTTGTGTCAGTAACCACACACACATGATTAAATGCATATATAAAGGAAAAAACCCCTATATTATAATGATTATCACAAAAGTATGTTTAAAAAAAAAATCTGAGAGAATCAAAATTGTATTTTCTTCCAGATGCAGATTGCATTCATTTGGAGTGTCTCTTACATCATACACCATACACACAGATGACAAGCAGTGAAGAAATATCCCAGCTTTTATTTTTTTGAAAGTTCAGATCACCTTTGCATAAACAAGATTTTGATTAACCTGAGACAAGCAGAGGAAAGTAGTCAGTTTGCCTTTTCTCACAGATTTAGAGAAACTTCAGGAATTCGTGTTAGTAAGAACAGAGACTTCCTATCCTTTCTTATCTGAACCATTTTGCTAATTCCTGCCTAATAAGTAGACAGTCAGTATAGAAAACTGTAATTCTTCTGTGACAAGTAATGATTTACTGACATTCTATTAAGTTAGACAGCAAAATTCAATTTTCTGACTTCTTGTAAGGACTAAGCTTAATTTCACACCATGAGTTCTTGAGACAGTATCCATTTAATTCAAGAAGCCTATCTCTCAGTTCTTGTTGCTCTCACAAAAACAGAACTCATGACATTTTAAAAGCAATTTTTCCCATTTTCAAAGCTTTTGTACACTTTTAAGACTAAAAGGGACTTACAAGCATTGCTGCTTTATATTCTTATGAGCTGCAGAAGAAATTGTTTATTTCTTGTTGATGAATGCCATCTTGCACTGACATGCCCAGATAATTGAGAAACAGTGTATATGGAGGAGTTGTATAGAAAAAAAGAGGTAAAAGGGAGGAGAATTTCAAGGAGAATATAGCTGGTTTGTATCCTCTTTCACCAAGAATTTGATTTTAAAGAATACATAAGATTAAAAACCAGATTTTTATCTCTAAAAATTGTCTTAGCTGCAGGATGATACCCTGAATGAGTTATTGAAACAGCACTGCTAGAGAGTGAATGACTGATGGTGTGAGCAGCCAGCCTGCTCAGGGGCACCTGCACACTGCTTCATGGCAATCCAAATCCAGTAATGCATTTATCAGGTATAAACTATTTACTTTGCTACATTTTGTTAGGCTTCAGTCCTGGAACCTGAGACTATTTAGGGAAAAAAGAAGGACAATATCATATACTACAGTTCAGTTCCACTTGATCACATCTTTCTGATAACTAGATGAAACTTGACCTTGACTTGGATGCTTACAAGATAAAGAAAAAAGATGAGCAGAAGCAAGGAGGCAGGAAGAAGCATCAGTATTTTTTTTCTTTTTTAATAAAATTGTCTTATTTCAGGTTTTCACACTTCTCTTATTTCCTGTTCCGATGTGTACATAGGGGGGGCCCAGATGCCTATTGTTCCACAATGTCAAATCAAACATACTGTCCTGAGTACTTCTACTGCTAAATTAGAAAATTTCTTAGAAAAAGAAATTATTTCTTTTTAGCACTAATTATTTTTCCTTATTAATGAATTTTTGATATACTATTAGACTATAAGCAGAGACACTGGATTTATGCACACCATGTAGTTTTTCTCTTCATGAATATATTTTTTAGTTTATGTAAAGACTATGTAGAATGTCTCAAACTTCCTTAGATAACTATTAAATTTGTTTCCCATTACAAAGATATTGGAAAAAACATGTCCCTGCATGATTTAAATTTCTGTGAATACAGTCATGGACGGGACTTTGGAGAATTTATCCCACCTTGACTTTTTTGGAAGAGGCATATCATGACATATCATAATTACCTGTAAATAGAAGAGTTTAAAAAAATAATTCAGGCTTGTTTATTCTGTGGCTGTTTTTTCAGTAACACTATTAACCTACAAAAATGTCCACTGAACATGACAGCTGGATAATTTTAATTTTACTCTAATTGAAACCTTAGGGAAAGCAAAAGATATAAAGCAAAAGGATTCTAAGAGAAACAGCATTTAGTACTATACATGCACTTTTTTCTTGAAGGTTTAAGTGCTTGCTTGAGTTCTGAGGTTATGAAGCCAAGATATAAATTACTCTATAGACAATTAAATAATCCTTTTGGGACTAAATGAAAAACAATGGTAAAAAAGCCACTGTAAGACATTTTTCTAAGGAAATAAAAATGAATTAATGCATCTTCAACAGTTTGAAATTAAGCCCAAGTGAATTGCTATTGTTGGAGTGGGTATGAGGAGTTATATAGTATTTTCTCATTTTATTAGAATTAAATAAAAGATGCCAAGCCTTAAAGAATTTAAATACTGATGTAATGCAATTTCTGTGAGAAGAAAGACACTCATTTAACAATCCCTTTGTTTACTTTAGCCAAAAAGTCCCACACCAAATGAGATGAAGAAAATGCCCCTATGTCATTTACAAGGTTGTAATGGTGATGATGGCATTTCGAAGTAACAAAATTCTTGCTGTCCATAAACAAACTCATTAAAAAGCAAAACAGTGGGTACAATAACAGTAAATTTATGAAATATTCTTAGACACAATAGCATGTTGAAGTCTAAGCAATAATTGACTATTAATGCTGATTCATTAAAGCAAAATAGGACATTATATTTTTTATGTTAATGAGTAAGTGTCATGCACACATGCTACACATTTATCCACTCCTGATTTCTATGGTATTCTAGAAATAATATCAGTCATTATTATCCTACCACGTGATTATTAGACCTATAAAGAAAGTCAGCTGTTTCTGTTAACTGCAAAAACAAGAGCTATACCAGTTCCTTAAATCCTCTCATCCCTGATGCTTCTACATTCCTTGTCCACATGTCATCCACACATTAGTTCCATGAGGTCAGAATGTCAGCTGGCAATTCCCATGCTGTGTGGGCCCTCACCTGGAGGAGTCCAACAGACTGTCTAATACATCACTGTTGATGTTCATTTACAAAGAGAAAAGAAGAGAAAAGCTGGGTTCAATTTAGTGTTCACCAAAAAATTAATTTACCTTTTTTACCCTGTTAAATGTCATATTAGAATTTCCATTTTACAGTCTGAAGATGGGGCATTTGTCCAGTTTGGTGCTTACTTTACATAGATTTTTGTCTTCTTTCCTCGGCCCCTTTCTTATTCACACAATAGAAGAGAATGCCTTTAGTCTAATCTCAAGAAGGTAAGTTGCAAAATTCTTCTTGAGATGTATAGCTCTGATTCCCTTGTCTAATTTTTATTTAGGTGATTTTCTCAAGATAATAGAAGGATTTTTTCTTCTTAATACATACAATAAGAGGTTTCATAATTAAAAACAGAATTAAGGCCTTAAAAAACACCTTCACATCTCCAGAAAAGAACAAATTCTGTAATGAGTTTATGATTTTCAGTGGGTGTTTTCTGTGGAGGTACAATATATGATGTAGAAACATTTTTTATTGTAATCTGTCAATAATCAGTCAAGTATTCATCATCTCTTTCTCAACCTCCAGGTTGGGAGAATTTTTAATTTTTGTTAAGAGAATTTGTGGAAAATGGTACTGTAAATCAATTACATTCCCCTTCTTTTTTCTTGTTTTAATGTTTTGATTTTAGTTTGAGTTGCAAATTACCATAAAGGTACAAAAATTTTTTAATTCTTCCCATGTTGCCATCTCATCTTATATTCTTGCAAGATATATGTGAGCACTCTTTAATGCTTATCATTATTGATGAAAATTGTAGATAGAATTTCTTTTAGTTTGTGACCAGCAATAAGCACAATTTCAGACACTGAGTATTAGAAAATCATTAAAGTATTAATTGTTTTTATCTCCTCAAAAATGTAGAAATGGCATATGACAATGTGCATTCAGTGACCAAGTTTCTCATTGAAAAATTAGAGGTTACTCACATCTAACAAAAGAAAATAAAGCACCAGTCTCATGTAACTCTATCTAGGTATCTCAGTATGTTGTGAATCACACAGTAACTTAAGAGCCTGTACTGGAGAATGTAATGAAGAACACAGTGTGTTAAACCTCCTTTGCCCTTCTACCACTTAAAAGTCATGTTCACAAACCCTTAGAGAGCTTGCTCAATTATTTCAGGTTTACTAATGATGGGAAAACATTTTGTATTTGTTGCAATTTATTCAGAATGAATTCCTTTGTTGTTAAAAATTACATGGCTGCTGTCTGTTAGCACTGACAATTTAAAGTATTTTTCACCTCAAACACATGCAGACATGCATGCCTTTCTCATCCTTGCATGCATTTCTTCAGTCTGCACATCTACCCCCCCATTCAATTAAATTGATTTTTATGGAAAAGTTGCTTTGCTCTGTGGTTAACTGAACACCATACAGATACAGGTGCAAGAGTGTACTATGTGAATTCTCTTTTTCCTTTTCCTGTGGCACTTTATGATTGTAGCAGCTACATCAATGTTACTAAGCAATGTCATTCAAGAAGAGCAGGACCATAAAGCAAAATGGCTGCTGCTGGGTGTTAAGATATGCAGCCCTGGCATGAAGTTTAGCTATCCAAACAGACTCTGAGAAGCTACAGAACGTGACGTGAGAAATTGCTGAACACCATAAATAACACAGTGAGAAGCTGGCAGAAATTACAGCTAGTGCTGTGAGGAATGGCTGGATTGCACAGATGGCTAAGGAGGAGGCATGTGAGAAACAGCCAAGATTCACAGATAATTGTGAGTAGTATTGGAACCCTCTGCGGGAGGAGCACCTAAGTAACCAAACTGGTCATATGAGGTAAGGCTGAGATGAACAAGCATCACTACTCCCAAATCTGGATAAGGATGCAGCAAAACTGAAACCATCAGACAAAAATAATTACCTAATTACATGTACACTCTTTATTTAGGAGGAGACAAAGATGGAGAAAGGAAGAATCAAGGTGGATGGAAGAGAGGTACAGCTATGGAAAATATGAAAAACAAAGAGAGGAGGATGCTTTTTAGCATGTGAGCAAATGGGTGGTCAGTACACCTGTATGACTGAGCCTCACTACTTTTGCTTTTTAATGCCATTCTCTTTTCTGTATGTGCATGAGTTGCAAGGTCTAAGTGACAGCAGCTGTAGACTGGGTTGTCTGGATATCTAGCTAGTGAACCTCAGTCCTCTGTGAGCATGCGTGTGTGCACACGCACGAGTGAAATTCATGCTCAGTCCTGCTACTGGCTGGACCTGCAAACAGAAACAGAAGTTTTTCTAAATTTCAAATGCACAAAATGCTGATGATCAGAAGTTTCACTTCAAAAGTATGGTCTAAATAGGAATAAAGACAACAATATTATCACATGCAATGCCATTTCATATGTTCTCTTTTCCATTTTCACTTTTCTAAGTCTGATGGTCATGAAATTTTCCCTCGTGCTTCTACAGTTTTGGTCATCTATTTTAATCCTCTGCAAATTTTCTAGTTCTCTTTGGGGTTTTTAGGGGGAGTGACAAAGGAAGAGTTTTTGCTCAGCATATATCTGTGATGCAGAACTGTTGGGCACCACTGTCATGCTCATGTTTCCATTTTGTAGTCAATTACTTATCCTTAGGATTGCTTTTTTTTATGTCAGCTGATGACTCTCAAAATAATGTTATAGTGTAAATAACTGAAAGCATTAAATTAACAGATATTGCCTGTCCCTGATTAGACATCAAACTGGAAGGTAGCAAAAAATACCCCTGTTTTCTGAATGAGAAACACCAAGTTGAGATCTGATTTGAGGTCAACATTTTGGGTGTTGCTTTATGGCTGGAGCTTTCAGAAGCAGAAAACCTAGGCACAGAGAGATTTATGCAGACCTTGTTAAAGCTGAGATGTACTAAGCTGGGTGCTGGCAATGAGACATATGAATGTAAAATCTTTAAGATCTTTTTTTCTGATAAGTCATACAAAGGAGCAGAGACATGAACCACAGCAACAGAAGGCATACCTAGAAAATGGGTCTTGAAACAACTTCAGAAATTAAAAAAATTTAATTTCTTTAGACAAATGTAAAAGCAGTATTAGAATATCTGCTGTGATACCTTTATTTCAGGTAAACTCAATCCTAGTTTAACTGAGTTTTAATAATATGGGATGCATTCTGTTTAAGTGCTTGCATGCAACTGAAATAGAAATTTATCCTGGTGAAGATTTGATTACCTCTGAGTATTTTCCAGTGAAAATAAAAACTGAAACACTGTTGAAAAATTTCCCTTGTGAAAGTCTACTTAATTTTTTTTATTTATTAAGCATTATTAACATGAAAATATTATAGGAAAGGTTACTGTAAAACTCTCTACTTTCCATATATTTTAATTCTTCATTTGTATTGCTAATTTTTTAAGTCTGTATGCAAAAGTAAAGGATTTCCAGCCCTTTATTTTCCATTTGCCAGGGAAAAAAGCAAGGTTTTTCTCTTGGTTCATATATCGAACCACTCCTTACCAAGGATATTGTTTCAGAATACTAAACTCCATTTGCAATTTTACTGCATAAAGAAAGCTAAATTGACTGTAACTTGCTTTCATGGGCTATGCAGCAACAGCTGTGCAATGCTGGCAGTGATTAGCTTGTATCAGAAGTAGGCAAAATCCATGTTTGACCACTTCTGCTATATGCTGGATCCAGTTCTGAACATGGAAGCAGAACCTACATTTTAGTGGACTGAAATAAAAGTCAGTTTGGAAATGCTGGGAGAAATACCTGTTGGTATGGTAATGTGTGCTCAGAATTCTTAAAACCAGTTGACATAGAGGTATAATGATGTGGAGAGGGTACTATTTTCACAGATTGCTTCACAAGACTGTCTCCTAGCTGCAGGGCTCAATTTCAGTTTCTTGCTGACTCCAAAACATGTGCCAGGCTGAGATAGGCTATTTTTCCCCCAAGCTTTGGCTTACCTTGAGATGAAGCAAGGCCTGCAGGAAAAATCTGAAGTTTGGCAGGAGTCTCTTGACTATAGATGAATTGGTAGGACTGATCACAGATAATGAATGCCCCTCAGTGCAGAGGTTTCCATAGAGACCTTTTTCCTGATCCCAAGTTCATTCTGCATCAAAATTTGCTGACTAGAACTCACAAACTACAATGAAAAGTCTATAGTTTCCAATGTTTGGCTTGAAAATGATTATTTTGAATCATACAGATTAATATCTGTGTGTATATATATGTAATAGACTGTTCTGGTAATTTCCTCATAAATAATTTTAAAATTACAGACGCTCAATGTATATTTCTAGTACTCGACCATGAACTCAATCATATAAAACCTTGTAAATAAGAGAATCAAGTATTTTCTCCTTGAAGTGTTTTTTGCAAGATTCATTTTCCCAATGCTTTTTGCTAAGTGAAAGACCATTGTCTTAGATAGGAAAACTTCAATTTGCAAGAGGCCTCTCCTCTCAACAAAAAACACAGGACAACCTTGTTCCAGTTCAGGCATTTTCCCAATTCATAGATCTGCACTAAAGTTCACATAGACTACCCAAATGAACTTTTCATTTCAATGAAAATTGTTTTTCAAACTCTATAGATATGATCTCTCTGGAGTGATGACTACAAACACATAAACACAGCCTATCTGTCTGGAAATTCATTAATGAAGGAAACATAATTTAGTAGGGAGGCAGCATGATTCTCTAACCAAAGCAGCAGCAATGCTGACAGGTGTTTGTTTTACATGGATGAATGGAGATATGTTTTCACCACGTTAAGGTGGGTAAATCTATATTATTCAGATGATACAGTTAGAAAATCTGACATCAAAGTTGCTACTTTCTTGCTGCAGTGTTTGGAGGTATGTAATGGACTGTCTCTTTATACTAAATATGAGGAACAGATATTTATATTCATTTTCCCTTCACAATATATATCTAATTCTTCTGATAGTTGAGAATTCTTATTATCTCAGTCAACAACATATTAATTATTTTTCTAACAATTTCTGCTGTTTGCTTATACACAAGTCTTCCTCTCAAATTGTAATTTCTGCTGTTTCTGAAGACTGTTTTAAAGGTACAAAAATGCAACAGGATTCTTCTACTGAAAGATAAGGCACTATATAGAAGAAAAAACAGCCGAGCATGTCTATAATGAAAAATATGAATACATCATTTCCTGTGAACACCTCTTAAGTAATTCTGTCACTACTTTAAAAAAGGATTTTGTAACAAAGTAATGGCTTTTCTAAAGGCACCTTTTAATTTCCTCAGTAAGACATACTAAATTCCAAAACATTGCTGCAAGACAGCATGATGCAAGATAAGTTATTTTTAATTATTTATTTTATTATCCTAGTACTTCTACAATGGTAAAAATCTTTATGATTCATTCTTAAAATTCCAGAAAAGTTTTCTTTCAGCAAGTCTAGTCTCACAAGCTATTTCCTACAAATACTGAATGGCTGATTAATTCTATCAGTAGTTCAGAATCTGTGGAAAATTATGTGCATGCAAGTTGCTATTGATGTTATGAAGCACAGATAAAAACGACACAAATATTTTATATTATAAATATTATATATTCATTTAATATTTATTAAACAACACGATTTGTGCTGCTGTCTTTTATGACAAGTGTAAAGAGGTAACAACTTCTCCCCAAGACTGATTCTTGGGATCCATTTGCAGCAACAAAGCAAAAGCTCATAAATGTTTTTGCTAGGCCTGTAAAGAAGAGCTAAATAAGGTTAGCTGACTGTTATTTCCTTTTGCATTATACTGAAGACAATACGTAAGGGGTTTCATCCAGAATTTTTGCTAAAGGTAATAAACAACATGAGCCACAAAGCATTCTGTTCTAAAAGAGCTTGCTAAGTATATTTGCATTGATTAAAGTACTATTTTTGAAATAATAACCAGTGATAATACAAACATATCTGAGCTATTCTTCCATAAAGGACTGTGCAAATCTTCAGATTCTGCTCCAGTTGTCTACTAACTGCTGTGTGATTGCCCAAAACAGAAGCTTTTCTGATTGACAAAAATCACAACTAAGCCAGTATTGAGAGAAAGATGAAGGGAGATCTGACCATAAATGAAGCCTTTACTGCAAAATTAATGTTGATTTCCAGATTTAATTTTCTGATTCTAATGTCAAACCCTTATCAAAAGAGTGTAGTGAGACTCCATTGTTTTTCTGCATGAATTCTAAATTATAATGACAATAATCTGCTCTAGGCATTGTGCATTTCAGGACCATTATTAAACTTCACAGTAGACTAGAATCACTTGGGTCTTGAGTCTAATATTTTATTCCACTACCCGAGGTATTCTAAAACTGGCACAAAATGCACTGCTTTTTATATCTAATTGTTTAAGGAATTTGATTATTCCCAGTGCGTGCTAGTCAAGCTTTAAAATGTTTAAAATGTCAGATATTTGCTTGTTGGAAATTTATTGTACTTGTTTATTTACTACCTTATCATAGAACAAAAATTACTTATGGAAATAAAAGCCCAGCTAGATATTCTCACTTGAGAATCTTTTAAATTAGAAACTACATTAATTTTCAGATTTGGAAAATAGATTAAGAGTGTCTGACTAGATTTCAAAGAGTTTATTAATTATTTTTGCAACAATTTAACATTCTGTTCTCCAAATGCTTTTCTACTGGATGCCTTTCTTTATGTGCTACATATGAATAAGAGTTTAAAATATTTAGATAATGGTAATGGGTGTTTTGTTTATTCTATTATTTTTAACTGAGCTGGATAAGGTAAAAAAAACCTGGAGTGAACCTGGAGGTAAGTGAGTGGCATTCTTGTTTTTCTCTTGAGATACTTTTATTGTAACTGGAGTAACGGATAAATTACTTTTTACATCAGATTGGCAGATATGGTCCTGGTTGTTTTGATGTCATAGAACAAAAAGCAATATAATCTCAGATGTACCACTCAGGAGAGTTCTGTACTCAGAAGTCTGTTTCTCCTTCCTTCCTCTCATTTATCTATCTCCCTTATCTCTAAATGTCCAGATTTTTTTTTTTTTTTTACTTAAATAATCAAGAGATCTTTTTCATCAGTATAACTGTAGTCAGAAAATTCTCTAAAGCAACAAACTCAGATTTCTTTGGGCCTTCCAAGTGTTGCATGAACCTGTATGACTGTTAGCTGAGCTGCTCATAAGAAGAGAGAAGAGAAAAATTCTGGAGCCCAGAAAGGCCTCACCAACAGCCCAGAGACACTCACCTCTCCCTCCAGGCTCAGTGCTGCCCAAGACCTTCCAAGAGCTTCTCCCTCATCCAAACAGAGAGGACTGGCAAAGAGTGTCAGAGGCTGTTCTCATATTTGTACATGAGGAAATGCATCACTCTCTGTGTTTTGGATTTGATAGGTTGAATTGTGTTTCCTAATATTTTGTTATTCTCTTCCATGAAGGAGGCTTTTAGCATGCTTTTGTTGGTGCTGGCATAAATGAGCCTTGTATTTGTGTTTTGAACATAGATATCCCAGTAGAAAAATACTACCTGAGAAAGATGATGTATCAACAGTATTGTATTAGATGTCACTTCCCTGTCATTTGATCTTGCAGATTGGTAGGTTTATTGAGAACATAAGCCAGCACTTAATACTACTTTTGGTAGCAGCCAAGTACTTAAAAGTAGTCCAAACCAACATGCTGTAAGAGGTAAAATGGTAGAGTAGATTATAGAATTATATAACTGAGTTACAGATAACATCCAGTATTTGCAGATTGGATAAAAAACAATGACTAATTATTTTTGAGAAGTTTTGAAGAATGAAAAATAATTTTGAGAACTATTTCAGACATGCTGTGATATAAGAATAATATAGAATAAATTTGAGATTCAAGATTTTCTATTCTTTTTTTTTAATTTAAAAAATATAGATGGGTAGTGAAAGGGTGTTACCAGGAGCAGCATTTTTGTAGGATTTGCAGAGGAGACTGTCTTATTTTTATGTAAAGCTGAGCTTATTTAGATTCTTCAGCTGGCTTAATGAGAATAAATTTTAATGGCATCACATAGAGAAGTCAGAAATAGGATCAGTGTTAGAATTCTAGCTTTAGAATATCCTTGAGTTTAGAGGGACATATGGTTAAAAATATAATATACAATCTAAATATACAATTATACACAAGTTACCTCTTTAACAAAAATAAAAGTGAAGTGTCAGAGCCTTGGAAGATGAAAATATGTAAGTATATTTTATTTGTTGATAATTTTATTACTTTTGTACATGACTGATGGCAAATGCTGTGAAATAATAGAAATTATTTTAAAAATATTTCTGCTTCCACAAAAAATGTCAGAAAGGTGTTGTTTCAGACTTCAAAAATTTTCGCATCAAGGAGTAATGATTTTATTGTGATAAGTGAGCAATATATTTCATATGTGGAGAAAACAAAATTAATACTTTAATAAACTTTTTCTGATTGAATCCTTAATTTAATTATTCAAAATTGGACAGCTTGTGGAGTTATTGAAAGATGGAGAAAGCAAAATGACTTGAGATAATGATAAGAATGTGTCATGATACAGAAGATTTTGCAATCCTCAACCAAAATGTAGCTTTTCTAGAAAAAGATAAATCCCTAAAAAATCTTTTCCCTATTCTGGATATTTTGTTTGTTTTCTCTGCATGTTGGCCAGCAGGACAGATACCACTGATAACTGGGCAAGAAGTGATGGTGACCTGTCCCCAGTGTCTGACAGAATTCCAGCCCACTCCCGCCAAGCTCACGGACTGTTTGCTGCAGCCGTCACTCCCTTTCCCCTGCTCAGATTGTCTGTCATGACTGCCTGAACCAGCTATCCCTGTCTCTTTACCTGGAACACCAGACCCAGGAGGCCTTCTCCAGCCTACACATGAGGACACCATTTACTTTTGGCCACCATTTTATGGCAGGGAGCGGCCATTTTGTTAAACCCACATATTTTCATACTGGTCTCTGATAACCTGATGTCCATTTCTTAAATATATTCTATGGAATGATATTTATATATCATAAATATATATGTCCTAAATATATTGCATATAAATGTATATTTTTATAATGATTTATTTTATATATATATATATATATTTATGTAAACATAGGGTCAGATAATCCTGCCAGACAATCATGGGAGTGCCTGAGGACATGTGCACTTGACAGCATTTAGAAAATGCCATCATTAGGCTACTATGTGTATGCATATAGATAGATATAGAAATAGATATAGATATAGATATAGATGATATAGATATGTGTATGTATGAATTTAAACATTAGCCTATCTAATTGATGTTTTGAGAAGACATGTTTACATTGTAGTAAAGATAAGCATTTATGTGGAATGTGCAAGATCTTTCAAAGGATGGGCAAAGTGTATGAAGAGGTAAGCATGAAGAAATGGTGCAGGCAGAAATAATCAGACCAATTGACACTAAAATGGCATTTGGTCTCCGATGAGACATATTTTTGACCTAAACTTCTGCTGCAACTCAAATATGTGGTATGAATTACACAAATAGACTGGAAGCAGTTCTTCTTTCTATTACTTTATGCCTGTGTTCTGTATTGAATAAATTTATTTTTATAGCTGAAACATGAAAAAGTGACTTTCTTCAGAGGCCTGCAGTATGAATTTTGAAAGGTGGTTAATGGAGGTCTGGTGAAATTCTGTTGAAATAACTGCTCACAGGCACAAACTAGCATATGCATTCAACAGCATTTTCCTTTTGTATTAGCTGAACTCATTTCAGAGCATGCAGAACACTGTGAAAAGATTCAGTTGAAAAAGATGAACATTTTTGACAGATAGAGCATAAGGCAGTCATCTTGATTATTTCTCCATTCTCAAACCTCTAAAAGAAGCCTTCTATTCCAGAAAATCTAGCCTTTACTGAGTTTGAAGACTCCTTTTGCCTTTCTTCAGCCAGGGATTACTGAGACCTTTTCAGCATCTGCCAACACAGAGTTTTCTTCTGACCTTGAGGTCTAGGATTTGGGTTCTTTTACTGTGGAGAAACTTTGGATTTCTTCTATTAGAATCTAAGAAATAAGTATTAATAACACATTATCCTTCTCTAACATGCCAGGTGACTTTTGCAGGACTGGAACAAAGCATTCAGAAAAAAAATAAAGCAAAAGAATTTGAGAAAATTAACATTTTATCCATGTGCTTTTTGCTTGATTTGTTAATAAGCAGAAGGTTATATAGTTTCTGTAGATTTTATCACAGTTGAAAAGCAGTATTGCCACATTTCTCAGAAATCTAACCTAAAAAACCACAAAATGTTGAGTTGTTGTATTACCTTGGCCTAATAAAACTGCAAATTTGCAAACCGCAGTAAAATAGGGTTTATGAAAGAGACCAAACAGGGTTTGTGAAAGAGACCATTGGCAAAAGACTTAAATTACATGTAAGGCAGGCAAGAAATGTGTCTGTTCTCATAGATGTATGTGATCATATGTTTTCTTTCACATGGGATTCATAATCGAAGTGAACCTAAGTGACAGGAGGATGCATCCTTGCTGACAGAGGATGCAGCCTGCTGTAGGATATTTAACTCCTGTACACAGGTTACATATTTCAATATTCAAAACTTAATCATATCCTAAATATTGCATATCTGAGCTCCCTAATGTATTTCAGTTCCTACTGACTTCATTAGGAGTTGTCAATACAAAACAGTCTGCAAGATCAAGTGCTCTGAGCACTTCATATCCATGAATATGTATGATAGCAGGCTACTGGAGTACAGAAGTTAATTCTCCCCCCTGAAGGAGGCTAACTGTCTGAAAAGACAAATATTTCATCTTTTTACTCTACTGGATAACTATTTCATCACTATCAAGATCAAACTGTCATAAAGCAAAGATATTTAACATTTTTAGGGCTGGAAAAGATTGGATAGAGAAGATATGTGTATACGCCGAAAGGCTGCCAGCTAAACGAGCCTGTGCAAATATAATCCCAAGGTTAAACTGACCTGGTTACTGCTGCAACCCTGCTCTCCAAGTAAAATCAGCCTACAAAAATATTAAGCCAATATTTATTTGAGCAGATAGGCAATGAAATAAAAGCACTATTAAGTAGCTATAAGCACTGGTTGGGTTTCACAGTTCATCACAAGCCATGATACAGTCAAAAACTAATGAATATTCCTCTTGTCTCAAATTTTTCCATTCAGATTCCATGTCCTCAAATGCCTAACTCCTTGATGCTTGCACTGGGAGAGCCACAAGTTGAATAAAAATTACAGTATGGCCATCAATCATATTAGTATGCCAAATCAGCCAAATCCATGTTTTTCAACTGACCAGAAAGTTTGGGTTTACCAGTCTGGGGACAATGATAGAGGACAGACGTTTTAGCAAACACAGCTGATATTGGAAGATAACTGAAATCATGCATGCAAACAGCTTCTCCATTTTCCTGCATATATACAGTCTGCTGTGGCTCCCAGACTGTTTCATCAGATTTCTGAACAGCTCATACACCAAGCTGATGCATTCCCTAGACAGATTTTATCTCCATTTAACAGGAAGACTTGATGGAGAAAAATCTTTGGCTGTTGGAATTCTACACAGAAAAAGTCAGTGATTAAATTAAGTCAGTGCCATACCTCTTTTAGGCTATGAAACATTATCATTCTCAATACACCATTCTGCTCTAGAGCCCTGGTAAAGATTAGACTCTATATGAATTAAGTGTGCCAGGGGCTACATTTGTAAGTTGTAGTTCTTAGGTTGTTAATTCATATGATGGAGGAAACCAAGAGGATGCACACTAGTTCTGTCTTTTCCCTGCCCTTGTACACCTGTGATCACTGTGCTTCCAACTTTCTTAGGGAAGACATAAGGATTTTACCAGTTTTCATGAAATGCCTGGAATCATGAAAGTAACACCAACATTATGGCTAAGGCAGGCAACTTCTAATGACCGAGCTGAGTAAAAGTCAAAGCATTTTTTTGTTACAGTGGGATGAGAATCTTTCAAAAATCTGGGATCTCAGTAGTCTGTCTTCACAGACTGGAAAATCAATCAATGATTGGCAAGTATATACAAATATTTGTGTGGTAAAAGTATAGCAAAGTCTATTGAATAGACTGTGATGATATGTTCATGTTATCTGTCCTCTGGATTACTGAGAAATTATGCATTCTTACAAAATGGTGAACTCTGCATTCTTGAAAGTTTACTTTTTCTTTTAATTCAAGGCACTCTATTGTTTCATTGTTATACATATGGAGAAAAGAAAAGAAAATGTGAAAAAGAAATGTTTAGGTTTGCAGCACAAAATCTGGGGGCTGATTTCAAAATTCTGAGCTAGATTTTGGGGTATTTTAAAAGGTAGCAAATGGTATGTGAATATTAGAAAGGAAACCAAAAAAGATATGGAACAGATAGAAATTCTGAATATCAGGAAGTTTATTTGATAAAATAAAAAATACATAAAGGAATTACTTCCTGTCACGCTTCAGCATTAATCTAGGAGTTTTACCACTTTGTTCTGGGTAGAATGAGAAAGGCAACCAGCCCCAAGTCAACCAGTATATTAGGCAATCTAGGTTATAAAAGAAGAATGCTCAGTGGCTTTTATCATAGACTGCTGAATAATAAGTAGAAAAATGAGCAATCATTTATTTTGATAAGATTAAACAAATGAGGGATTTGAACTACATTAAAGAAGGCATCACTAACAGGCTGTGCAAATGTGTTGGAAAAAATTAAACCCCACCTCTTCACCACATGAGTATTTCTTGTTTTTGTGATAAATACGAATTGAGTTGATATTTTAGTTCAGAAGAGTTGTTTCCAAAATACTAGAAAATTTTTAGATTTGTACTGTGCCAGTTAAAGCTTCATCCAGAAATATCCGACACACAGAGCAGAGACATGGATTAGGAAAAAAATGTCTGTCTTTAGGAAAGCTTAACATGGATTTTTGTGAAAGATTTATAGAAGATATCTGAAAGAAAATAAAATGACAATTTGTAGAAAAAAAGGGTCACTACCCTTCAAATAAGACTTAACATTTTATTTATATGTAAGACAAAACCTATTCTACTAGGTTTAGTGAACAGATAACAGACAGCATTTTCCACTCTTTTCTCCACATCACACCATCCCTGGATCACACTGATCACTTGATCACACTTGTATTTTGCTATGTTATCTAATATATTCTCTTATGAAAACCAGAGTCTTATTGCTACTCATTAATTTTCAATCTACTTTAACGGTATGTTTTTGTCTAGCTTGTTTCTATTATAACAAGTACATGCTGTTTATTTCTTTCTTCTGAAGCTTATCACTTGTATTTTATTGCTTATTGCCACTCTTATTTCTAGTCTTCTGTCATCTGTTCTTAGATCCTTCCCTCCTCCATCTATTTAAAAGTGATTTCTGTGAGCTAGTTATTTCTTTTCCAGTAAAGGCGAGGGTAGGCTGTTCTTTTCTTAGAGTATTCAGGTGAACAGAAGATTGAGAAATGGATAGGAAATATTTGCCTCTGTAACTTCTAGTATTGTTTATGAGATAATATGTACGGCTCATTAGGAATTTTCATCAGTAGGTGTTAGGAAACTGAGCTAAATTGTTTCATTGTGACTGGCCACTACCTGATGTCACACTGCATGATGTCTGATCTCTAATTACAGAAGCATGACTATAACAGGAGAAATGAGTACTGTAAATCACTGAGGGTTTTTCTGCCACAGAGAAAAATTGACACAGGAAGTGGTGGCAGACTGAAAATCTAGTGGGACTTAACTACTTCTAGATTTACCTGAAGCAACATGCTTGAAATTATGGGATTTATTTTCTCTCTTCTCTTTCATGAAGTGTAATTGCACATACTTTCACCAGCCTGTCCATCTTGATTCATTCAATCACTGCTGTGCTTGAATTGTGTGGAAAAACAGACTCTGTTTTTTGAAGCGGTTTACTGCTTTATATAAAATGTACTCACACAAAAACTTAGACTAGACCCGTATAAAATGTTCTTCCTGCAAATATCGATGCAATGCACACATGCCACTCTTGGGGAAAAAAAAAAAAAAACACAAGAAAGAGTATAAGAAAAAGACAAACTAATTCAAACTCAAGCAAACACTCATAGAAATTGTTTTCTTACACTGACCCAGCATCTAGTGAGCGACACACAATGCATGCAGAACCAGAAGGAAGCAGACACCTTTCGAGAAGGGAAACGAAATCTTGCAAATCAGAAAAGAAAGGCTTACAAACACTCTGGACAGGAGATATGATCAACTGAAATGCAATAGAAAAAAACCTCAAAACCCAGAAATTTCATGACTATAAGGAAATGGTCTGGGATTGAATTGAGGTGCAGTGCAAAGGACCAAAACATGCCAAAACTAACCTCACAGATGCTGCAAAAGCAGGGGAAAAATGAAGGAGGAAGACACAACTTTGAGGGGAACATATGAGTGACATGGCATGGAAACTGAAAAAAAAAATCTTCACCAAAGTGAAAGCCATCAAAAGGCATGGAATGCCATGAAGTACAGGGACATGGAGCAAAGCTTGCCAAAATTGATCCCCATTGAAATGCTGGAAACAGAAAAGAAGAACTTACAAACACTCTGGAATGGAGATACGATCAAAGGAAATGCAATTGAAGGGGAAAAAAAAGAAAATTGGGCAATTTAGTGACTACAAGAAAATGGATCAGGATTACATGAAGTGCAGTGCAAAGGACCAAAACATGGAGGAAAAAAAAATCTTCACCAAAGTGAAAGCTATCAAAAGGCATGGGATACCATGAAATGCAGGGACATGGAGCAAAGCTTACCCAATTGATCCCCATTGAAATCCCAAGATTTCGTTTCAAAGCGGGTGGCAGGCCATTTGGACAGGAGGTGCAACTCTCAACAGCAATATTGAAAACTTCCAGTAAAATGCCATCCTTGTATTTCTTTGTTTACTAATGTATTTAATCCTTTTTTTTTTTTTGCATTTTTTTTTTCAAGAAAAGCAGTTCTTAATTTGTCAGCTAAGCCACTTGATGTCCATGTATAAACAGAACAATTCTTTGCACAATGTCGCAAAACTACAGCTGTTTCAGTCCTCCACAGATTGGCAGGCGTCTACATCTTTTGGCAGTGTATAGCAAAGAAATTATTTTTGAGGCAAGGAATTGATGTGGTGTTCTCAAATGATGAGAACAATTTGTCTCTATGTATTAATGGCCAAGAGCTTTTTGCCATTACTCAAAATAAGTTACATTCTGCCATTAAGTTATTGAAATATGACATCTTTGCATGGGCAAAATTATCTTACAATGGTCCTTTCTCAGACATAATCTATAGGGCAAGCATTTGTAATTGTAAACATGTCAGTAAATATAACTAAAATGATGCTGAAAGTGGAACTTGGTTAAAGCTTTAAAATCAGAGTGAATGCTTTACAAATCCAACTTTTTAACATCATAAAATTCTGTGTAATTCTGAAAATTCAGTTCCCAATTTAAAATTAAATACCAAAGAAATTCATTAGGATCCCAAAGTGAAGTGGAAAATTAATAAACATGAAACATAGATTTTATTGAAGCATAACTAATATGTTCTTTGCAAGCTGCCTAAAGTGTTATTTCCTTATTCTATCTATCTAAGAAGACTATATTTCTATCAAACGTGCTGTGATCATTTGGAAACAAGCAATATTTTTTGCATTTTTTTCTCTAAACTATTTAAAAATCAATTATATATTTGCCTGAAGAAACAAATCTCAGAAGGATTTTTCTTCATGAAAGATTTTTTCATGGATTCTGCAGAAGCTGTAATGGTCTGCAGTAATATTTTGACAGTTCATAACCAGCATAACACTTGATACATTTGTAATTTCTTTGACAGTTGCAGAATAACCAATCTGATAAAATGTAAAATTCATATCGTCTGTTATTAAGAAATAGATAACTTTATAATTTGTCATGACATGTCCCGGTAACTTCCTCCCTATCCTAACAGTTTACCTGATGAAGGAAGTTTTTGTGTAGCCAGACAACCAGGACTTTCCTTGCTTTAACTCCAGTAGTATTACAATGAGTGAATTACTCAGTGGAAAACATTCTCACTAGAGGGTCTGAATAAGGCTGCTGCCCTCATTTCTCCCTTCTAATTACAACCTCTTACAGCTGGGCTCTTGTATGTCAGAAAACACGGAGGGAAAGGGATTTTTCTGACAGTGCTGGAGGGAAAGGGAGCACACCCACTGCAGTCTGTAGAATTTCTGGCATCAACAGCTCCAGCATGGGACAAACTCACTGTGCATATCTGCTGGCCGATAGAATTAACTTGCATAAAGAGTTTTCCCAGTAGTGTTGGAGAACTTCTGACTGAGTCAGCTTTGTTCTCTTCCTCAGTGCACATCCTCCTCTAAATTTCCCAAATCTGTCCAGAGCCACACTGCTGCATGTTTATTTTGCAATTTCAGTACTAATATGTACATGATATAGGGATGGGGATTTACTGGGGGGTGGGGGTCGTTCATCCTGTTTAGTGGGACAGAGAACAGTCTCAGTGCCTAAGAGCAGTGGCTGCATAATTAGGTGATCCACCCCTCTGTTTAGCTCACAGAGAAAGGATTTCTCTCTTCCCACATCTTTCCATCTATCTCTATTTCTATTGCATTTGAAACAGTAGATAAACACTAGGAAAGAAGTCAGAACTGTCAAGCTGAATAAATTGTATGAAGAGAACAAAAAATCTGAGGGTTCATAGTTCTTCTAAAACTCCTCCTAATGTGTTAGATTTAAAAGATAATATTGAGCTGTTTGATGGGATTTCTTTTCTAAGAATATATTTAATTTCTAGGAGTCTAGGTAAGAGTGGTTAGATCAAAAATTCAAAGAGCATATAGGCATATATTTACATTGTATCTTAGCTGATCCTCTTAACAGCAGCATAATTGCCTATAAATTTTGTTAATACATATTCTGTAGAAAACAGAAGTCAAGAGGCCTGAGATCTTCGTCAGGGGCTTCTGGTGAACAGCTTTAAATCTCTGGGGTAGCTGTTAGATGTTACTGTGCACTCTGTGGGATGATGATTACACAGGACATTTCTGTTTCCAGAGTCCAGGAGGCACTGTATATTTTCATAATTAAACCAAAACTATTGACCCCAAATATGCATTTTATCTCACTTAAACAAGAGAAGCTTAGCTCCTGAACATACTAAGATGACCTCTTAATTATATACAGATAACAATACAGTTGGACATGCCTCACTCCTCAGATAATCCAGTAATGATTTCTGTTCTGTAATTGAAAAAAAAAAGGTGGAGGATGTATCCTTCATTCTATATAATATTAGAAAGAAGCACACAATTCACACCTAAACATGAAAAATGTGCTATAGTCTTATCAAATGCAAGAAAAAATACACAGGAAGAAAAAATATATTTTTAGGGATATGGAGTAGAAGGTTCCGGGAGAGCGTTGACTTGGACAAAAAATTAGTGAGCATAGTTTATTATTGTCCCAAATAAAACTTCTAATGCTATGTTGTGGCAAAAAGTACTATTGTGGTCTTTGAAGACACAGAAAAGGAATGTCCAGTAAAAGTCATGATGGAACTTGAGACTTTGTATAGCAGGATTGTTGAATTTTGTGATTGTTGAATTTCATCTTATAATAGAGAGCAATTGGTAAACCTAGCTTTCTGTATAAGGTTATGTTCTACAAAGTGTATGTTCAGGACTTCAAAGGGTCAATATCTGAATCCAAACCACTGGGCTGTTTTATCTCTTCTGACTTGGTCATCTCTCTTGTCTTGACACTAGGAGTTATGCTTGCCATTCCTTTACTCATCTTTGCAAGAGAGGAAAGAATTAAAATAATTAGAGAACTCAAATGGCACAAAGCTGAATTAAAAAAAAAAAAAGGAAGTAGAGAGAGAAGGAAAAAGATTAATTTTCAGAATTATCATATTAGAAAAACAAAAAAAGAAAATAAAATACTTTCAACTTATAAAAGGACTGATGAAAATAATACTGATTCCATGGGTAAATGCTGTTTTGTAAAGAGCAACACTTTGGTGCACTTGTAAAAGATATTTTTGTAGTTGCAGAGCAAATTTTGTTGTAAAAGCCAAGCTCATGTCACTGTGCAGTTCACATTAGACAATGCCACCAAGTAAATGAATTATCAACAGCCTAGTGTTCAGAGATGGCGAGCACCCAAAATGGTGGCTGAAAGCACTGTGAACTCAGGATCTGAGATTCTCATCCTCTCCAGATTGCAGGGGTTACTTTCACTCTTATTATCTTCACATAACTGGACCAGATCCAACCATCACACTCAACTACTACTGACTCAATTGACTTTGGGGGAAACAGGGTCTGTACAACACAATTACATTGAAATTACTGTATTCCTACAGCAATGAACAAATGTTTGGCTTCAAGTAATTATACACTTATTATATGTACAGAACTAAATACATATTAACATAAATCACCTACTTTGACAGTCATGTATGTACAAACTTTAAACCTCATTACAGGTCAAATAGGAAACTTTTACTCTGCTTTTGGCCCTTAACTGCTATCACATTTTTAAATTTTATATAGGAAACTACACTAGTCAGTTGAGAGCAACAGCTTCTGTTAATTTTAAATTGATGTATAATCTATAATGTTCCGATCTTGTAGTCTAAATATCTGCTTAAGAATTTATATTTTCCAAATTTCTAACCTCCCATGACTTTCAGAAATATTCAACAACTGATTCTGAGTTGGAGAAGAATGAGGAAATATAAAGTGAAATAATATCTTAAAGGATAAATGTGTTGGGGGTTTTGCTCTGGTTTTGGGTTTGATTGTTTTATTTTTCCCTTGGTTGTATGTTTAGTTTTTCCTGAGTAACTAAAAACCACTTAAAATGGAGTTAGCATTCCACAAGAACCCATCTGCCTAGGAATGCTTTTTCCCCTTGCATCCTCTTCCCTACATCACAAGGAGCCTGGAGGAAATAAAAAACCTAAAATCAGGAATTTGGCCAAACAAATTCAAAACAGTGTTGATGTTGTGGCATTTTATTGTCCCTTAAATATTCATAAATTTCGCTGCAGAAACTTAAGAGCCATTAACTGGATTCATGTGGGTACATTAAGAAAAACACAAATGAAGTTATGGGCAAGATCACAATGTGAGATGCCCCCGATTTAACAAGTTTGCATTATTAGTCAAAACAAGCAATGACTTTTATGTGTCTTTTGTCTCTGATATGGACAGAGTCTCTAGTTACACATCTGAGGCCATGGCTTAGAGGTGGTGCCAGGCAGTAATACGAAAGCAAAAGAATGGTAGCAGTTTTACATGTGAGTGTCTCTGCTATTTCATATTATCAAAGATCTATTGCAGTTTTATGCAGTATGAGGGATCTCAAAATTGGGTAGTTGAATGATGAGTACCCACTCATGGAAGCCAAGAAAGAAGATGGTGTAAGTTGTAATGGAAGTTTGAATTACTTTATGCTACCTTCTGCACCACTGAGCAAGATGTCCTGAATTTGAAGGATGGTGGAATCAAAACAGAAAACATAACTCAGAAAAATCTTTTGATAGTTACTGAAAATGACTTGAGAATTCTCTTCTGGGATTAAAATTCAGCCCAGGGAAAGCTTGCTTTTTTAGTGGCTTTATTATGAAATTCAGGAAAATTGTTCATTCCCTCTGCACAATCTGTGTGGGGTTGCTGCTAATCTTGGCATGTTGTTGAGACAATTTGCATCTGAATTTGCATTTGAAGCACAAAGAAAAAAATCCTTCAGAAAGCCTGTCTAAATAAATAATACAGGAGAGAAATAATGTTCTCAGAATAACTGAAGATGTTTAATTTTAACAAATCCTGAATCATGTAATATTTTGTAAAACATTGACAAGCATGCAAATATATGTACTTATGCACATATATATGCATAGATTCTATTATGGTTCATTAAATACTTAAGTGTTTAAATAAATGTGCAATACATTACGCATATTCTACTCACTTTTTTTACTACAGATACTTTAATATAGTTCCAACATTTTTTTATTCCCATGTGCAAGTTTTATCTCATGTAACATGTCTTACAACACAGTCTACCCTGATAGATAAAGATTTTACTTGCAACCTGACAGATGTGTTGGGACACTTTCATAGTCATAACAGTGCCAATGCTAAACATACAGTGTTCCATGGGAACTGAATTTGTTATGAACTTTTTATAAGTGAGCCATAAAATTACTTGATATCTTAAATCCTTTGAAAGTGTTTCATCTTATTTATTTATCTATTTGTTGAATCACAAATATTATAAAAGTGCAGCGTAAATGGATTGCTTTTCCTATGAGAAGCTTATCTCTTGGATTCTTAACTTGTGTTTCTCTAAATGCACAATTAGACTATTACATTAATACATGACTTTTCATCTGCATTATTTATAAGAAACACAGCTAAGCTATAAAATCTATGAGCTATATTAAAAAATCTGATACGTATTATAAGGAAAAGCAAATAGAATCATCTTGGAGAATGAGAGGGGTTTTTTCTTCTTCAGCTTTTTCTTGTAATTTGATTTTGGGATAAAGTGATTTAGAAGCACTGTGGCAGAGTATTAGAGTTAAGAGGCTGTAGAAATAATGCGGGAGACAGAATATAGGCAAACAAAACATGATCACATAGCAACCAAGCCTGATTTGATTTCATAGAGCTGAACATAATATGAAATGAGAATATATAAAACATACTATACAAAAATATTAATGTTAGAGATAATTGCAGATGAAGCTAAAATAAAACTCATCTTTGAAAGTTTTGGAGGAAAAAACTGCTGAACCCAGATGTCATAAAATGAATATAGAAAAGAGCAGAAGTAATGCTGGCCACAAGAAAATGAATCTTAATATCTTTCATTCCTATCCAAAATACAAAGTGGATATGTCCTTAAAGCTGAAGCATTTCTCATTCTGTGTGCCTGGAGAGGACATATGATTGACTCTGTAATAAGCAAGGAAAACTATCCCTATGCAAAGAGTCTGACATGTTAGTGATTAGAAACAGGCAATGTGTGCATCCTTCCTGTCTCTGGCTGCAGACTTAGAGACTCTGGCATCTTTATTTAAAACACATTTGTCCTACATGTGATGCATTTTCTGCTGATGTACAATCCTCATTACATTAGTTTATAGATTGACTTGGTTATACGTTTGAAGAAGCTTGAAGTTTTGCTCCATACATATTTGCAAGCTGATCATTAGATGCTGATTGTCCAAGGACCTTCAGAATAGATGTTGTCTACAAAATAAGAGAGAAGCACTCACAGTTCTCGATATGGATTCTAGTCCTATTCATATATTCCTGTTTGACCTGATGCTTTTCAGTTTAATTCCCAGAACTACTGTGCCTGGGTAGTGGTGATTCCCAGAAACATATTTCAAGACAAGGCAAATCAATGACTTGATGGCTGAAATCTAATTTCTAGTAGTTGAGTGTACTATAGAACCAGAGCCACACAACTGAGAATGATAATGCAATTCAAAAAAAATTAAGGGCTGGTGTTGGTAACATAAATAGTAACATTAAACATGAATTCGTCTTTCTAGATTAAATCTTCCTTATTCTAGAGTCTGTATTTTGGATAAGTGAAATCCCATTTATTCCAATAAAAAATTCTAAATTTCTTTTTCAGCTCTTATGCTCATGAGATTCAATATTAAAACTCAGACAAATATAATCTAAGGGTATGAGAACACAATTTATTTTCTGAAACTAGCTTAAAAATTCATATTTTTGATAATTCTGTACTATTGTGTATCCTAAAAAAACCCCATTTTATGTTAACAGTGTAGTAGTAGTCTTCCTACTACTTTTACAAGATTATGGTAGCTATTTATGTTTAATCAGAAAACTTATCTGCGACTAACATTTATAAATGCTTTTTTTTCCACCCCATAGAAACCCATAAGCCTCCCTTTTCCATAAATAATGTTATTCTGGGATGAAAACAAATTCTTCAACCATCCAATTTTACTATAATAAAATTCATTATCTTAAATCATTAAAACAAATTAACTGAGTAAATATCAGTATTCGTCTTCAAACTGATCTGTAAATAGCTTGTACTAATTTTACAAAAAAGGTGATATACATTGAAAAACAATTGTAGAGATTCAGAACTTTTCCAGGATTAGTGCACTTTATAAACTAGAATATTAACTAGAATATTGAAAAGCATTCAGTAACCTAGGGGCATTTAATATCATTACAATTAAATCTTTATTCAGGTTTATCACACACTATATTTCACAGTAACTCTGGATATGCTATTTTAACATCATACAATATATTTTATTTTGGAAACAGGCTCATTGTCTATATGCAAAAAGGCACCATAATGACACAATTAAATACTAGCATTTCTATTACATCAAATAATATTTTCAGGTTTTGAAATATAATTAATCTGTAGCATTAGGGAATCACTTGTAGAATCTGTGCATGTAAGCAAATTTGAAACTCTCTCTAGCTATTTTTCTGGGGATATTTTTCTGGTTTGTGCAGTTTGTGGCTTTTCTAGAGACCTATTTTTCTGCATTTGTCTTTATTTTTTTCTCTATCTTCAAAATATGCTGCCAGCAGAGCACTGCATAGTGATAGGCCACTGGGTCTAGAAGTTGCACCAGTTCTGTTCAGTAGGAAGTCACTTCAGAAGACTCATACTTTAACACAATAGATATGTCTTCACATTGTCAGGGAAATATTTGTGAAACGTTTGTGCAGTATGTGTGTGTGAGGGGTGAAGAATTAGCTTTCACCTGGTTTTTCACAGATGGCAAGCAATGTGAAATTGTAAAGCATTCCTTAAATGATAAACAGAAACTCTTGAATTCCAGGTGCTAAACAGTGTGCAAGGAATTATTATTATTTGCTATTATACCTGAAAATGCCAATAGTTAAAAAAAATTCTGTAATGGAGTGAGAAAAATACTCTTTTGACTGATTTGTAAGAATAAATGATCCCTTAATTAAATCACTGGGCATAGTCAAAAATCAGAAGACAAAAAACCCCAAATATTTGAGCATTCAGGAAATATGAATGCTCACGCAGCAGCACCAAGAATTTTTTCTTTCCAGAAGATTTATCTCCATGCTACCCTTAAAAAGACACAGATGCTACAGAAAGCATCCCTTAAGCAGTTATAACAAAGATGACAAGAAGAAATCAGAATACCAGATACTCACAATTGCTACTCCTACTCAAAATAGCTATAATAATACTATTAGTGCTGTTTGTAAAAGGATGGCATTCAGAGAACCAAATATTAGTGCCAAGATGTTCTACAAAATATCTAAAAGATCTGTTAAAAAACACATTCCAGAGGCGTAAAAAGCCAGTCAAAGAGCTGAAGAAATAAAGATCTGAAATAACTTAGAATCCAGCATGATTTCATATTAATAGGCTGTTCAGGGCTAGAAGATGGTCTTCCTGAGGTTCTGCTTAGCCAGTTGTGCTGTGATCACTGTGCTGCTCAAGTTTAGAGACACTATCTCTTAGTACAGTACTTCCTGTAGTAAGAGAATCATTTGGAGTCTTCATAAAGCACTGATTTTTATTATTTTACTGTTGAAAACAGGAGTTGGGAGAAAAAAGAGTAATGGATCATAAATTGAATAACTAAAATATTTTTTCTGTGAGTCAAAACTTTTTTTGAGTTCCAAAAAAAAAAAGTTTTTTTCACTATTCAAGGTCTAAGACAGCTTTAAAAAATAGGTAAAATAATGCTAAGATTATATTTTCATTTAAGCTGGGCACTATCTCATCTTTCCTTTGATACCTTTTTATTTATTCTGCATTTGTCTCAGAATACTGGAACATAAGCTAGTGAATAATACATAAAATCCTGCAAACACTATGATCTAGCACGTCATCAGTAAATGATGCATTCTTTCACCTTCTGAAAACTGCAAAGATGACTGCAGGAAAGATTGTTTAAATGCTGACATTTTCTTTAATAGAAATGTAATCAAATCTTGTTCCGAAATTTTTGTATCATCAGTTTGTATGAGTCTCCCAGTGCTGTTTTGAATTTGCAATATTGATTTAAATGATAATGGAAAAAAAAAGATAAAGGAATAATAATAGGTATTATATTGTCATCATTGTTAGAGCTTCTATCCCATCATTACAAAAGTAACTTTGTGGCAGTGATTTTGAATACTAACAATGCTTCACTGGATGATGCCTATGCTGTACAATTACTATCATCCAGTAATATGTTAATCTTACTCTAAAATACCATACATCAAGAACATTTTGTATTTATTCTGTACTCGTCCCTTCCCAAGTTCCTCACAGTCTGTACATTAATATTTAAATTATTTGATAAACATTGCACTTTTATTGTCCCACTGAAATTTTTTTATTAAAACAATGTCCTTATTACTGTATTGAACCATAAAATTTTAGTAGCCATTTGGCACTATTTATTTTGGTTTGCTGTATTAAAGAAAAATAAGCACACCTGTGTAATTTTTTAGATATTTAAACACAATAAATTTATAGTATATTTAATTAGGACACATAAAATAATGATTTAAGATAGCGATTTAATGCAACTGCTATGCAACTGCATTGATTTTTCCACTGCAATATTTCAGAAATTCCTTTCCTAGCTCTCTAAATCAATTATACTAAAAGCAGGTACTGACTTTTATACCTGAGAGATATGCAGAAGTATTTCAACCTATTTACAATACATGAGTTTAATAAGAACTGTAAGAAGAAGAAATATTTTTCTTCACTTTGATTCATATAGAGCAATTCCTTTACTTGCATAAACATAGACTCAATTATTAATATATTTAGCTAAAGTAATTGGTTTTGAAATTACTATTTCTGGCCCAAAATGTTGTGAATAGTGAGCTCAGTGCTTGAAAAAAACCCAAAAAAAGCCAAACATAAAATCCAAGAAAAATTTAATAAAATTATTTTTTAATTGAATTTAAATTTTATACATTTAAACCTTACTCAGCTTTAACCTTGAAACATAGTCACTCTTCTTCAAAATCCACATTTTAAATATTCATATGAAAAAGACTGATTACTCATCATCACCACTGCCAAGACGCTATTGTCTTCCATTATACTCAATGTTTTGAAGATATCACTTAACAGACTATATTATTTGAAATTCAAGGTCTTCAAAAACCATAAGTAAAAGGAACAATTTTCAGTACTTAACCTGCTACTTGGATGACAGCATTTGCTTTAAAGGAACTAGTTCTTCATGGCATGAATTGTTAGAATTCTTGTTAGAAAAGAAGAGTCTTCATCCAGAATAATTATATAGTCAGAGTTTAACTTCCTCCTGGTATTTCTTGGATGAACTCTTTCTATCAGATAAATTGATGATATGAAGAAAAAGTAAAGTAATAATCAGTGACTTAGCACAGAAAAGTTAAAGAGATAATTTTCCTAATGTCAGTGTGCCATCTTAGACTTGATCCAGTAAAGCTAACGTGCTACATCTTGGTGTTTAATTCAGCTGCTCTTTGTCCTGCCACAACCTATTACCAACACCATTTGTACTGCAACCCCATAGAAATGTATTTGGTTCCCCTTGAGTAGCCATTCACAACCTTTGATTTCACACTCTATCAGCTTTAGATCAGATATATTTCCCTGAGTATGGGGCTGCCGCTTTGATAGATAACTCCTGCCTTGGAAAGTCTTCGTTCCTGAATCAAAGCCCGACAGCTGGGTTTGGGCCAGCTCTTTTTTTGCTGTATACATTACTGGAAGAAATTCAGGGTCACTTGTCAAACTACTGTTCCTTAGAGTGAAAAAGTGGCTGGCCACCAGCTTTCTCCTGTAAATGGATTGTTTAAAGCCATTCAATAGTGATGTTAGGGAGCATGCACTGAATGGGTGTTGGGCTGGATGCTTGTTCCAGAGAAAAACCTAAGATAAAAGTATGAGTTTCTTTCCAATAGAAAAGATGCAACTATACATGTGAACATTGACATAAATGTCTGCCAAAGTATATGTTCCCAGTGCTAAGCTCCCATGTTTTAAGTGTCAGCTAATGAAAAGCCATCTCATCCTGTGACCTAGTATTTTTCTACTTGGAAAACTGATAAACAAGAGGAAAACATAACTTGAGGCTTGAATCCAGTTTTGATTTCCTGAATCAAAAAATATGTGGAGTGGTTGTAAAATGTCTGGTGGAGAGTAAAAATGTTTTATCCAAGATCAAGGAGACATGAACTGTAAGAGAAGAATAAACAGACTGTAATTGTTCTGAAAAACAAAAATGAAGAGGCAACAAGTTTACAGCCCTCAAATGCTTGAAAGTTTTCTGCAAAGAGGAAAGAAACTGTGAGGGTGAAGAGCAAATTGCTTGGGAAGGCTCTTCTGATCTGCAGTGAAGGCATAATGTTTTGGAATGTAGCAAGAAGACCTACACCATGTTTAAGGGAGGAGCAAAGAGCATTGCTCAGGTGAAGTGGGAGGCCTTACATGTGGTGTACTGGTACCAGTTACTGCAGCTCCTAACAGAAGAGAAGAGACAGAGAGAAGTTTGTCTAATCCATAGATGTATCATAAAGCATCAGCCCATCATTTGTTTCCTGTTGTCTCATAAGGAAGGAACCCAGCAATTTCTGTCATGGTGGGAAAGCATCCAAAAGAAGTTGTATCCACCATGCAGCAAGCATAAGAAAAGGCAAGTAAAAGGGTTAAAAATTTAATAAACTTTACCCCTGGAGCATTGCTAACAAAGTGCAAACAAACATTTGTCATCAACAGCACTTCGGTAGTGATCATGCTTTGAGCAGGGTATTTTTGTAATTAAACTTTGGAGGACCCTGCCAAAATTAGGACATAGTGTTCATTATGTCATGCAAAAGAGAAGGTTCATAAGCATGACTGATTTTTTTACGTGATGCATTAATCTGATAAAATGGAAATTGAGAGTATAAGAGTTCAAAGTGAAAAGTCTATGGATGCTGAACGTTCTTATACATGGTACCTTAGACCCCTCCCCAGACCTGCAATCTGGAACAAAGCTGTCTCTGTAAAAGTTTTATTTTTATTACAGACTGATGCCTCAGTCTGTACTATACATTTTGACCCTTACAAAAAGGATGAAAGCATGACCTGGTGCCCAGATGTTAATGCTTTTAGGAAGCTGGTTAATCCTTTGTACATGAGAATTGCACCTGTCAACATGACCTCTAAAACATCCTTATGTTACAGTCTTTCAAAAATATAACCATTATCTCGAAAGGCAGAAAAGGTTTTTATGCAGTCACCCAACCTTATCGTTTGAGTTTATTTAATGACTTTTTTTTATCTTGTATTTAAAATATAAATCATATTTTAATAGCAATATTTGACTTCCAGATATTACTGATGTTAAGAACTGTGATGGTAACCTGAACAGAGTTTGTGGCAAATTAAGGCTGTATATTGAAGAGGACCATGACGCTATAGTTGCCTTACATATGATGTGTTAAATACATCAACATTATGCAGATTTGTCAAAGTATAAAAAAATTCACTGGTAGTGAGCAACACTGTCAGCAGCTTCATATGCCAGTTTTAGAATTACTTCATTTCACACAAGTTTTCCTTCTTTTCTTTGGTCTGGCTGGGATGTAGCTAACTTTTTCCTCAGCAGACCTCATACTACGTTCTTTGTATCTGCAGCTGGAATGGTGCTGATAACACATCTATGCTTTTACTACTACTGAGCAGTAGTACCAAGCTTAGAGGATATCTCTTCAAATCACTTCCCCATCCCTCCAAAAAGAAAAGGCTGGTGAGGGACAAGAGTTTAGGGTGGGCCATAGCCTGGACAGATGATCCAAATTCACCAAAGGGATATTCCATACCATGTGACATTTTCTTAGCAATAAAAAGCAGGAAAAAGAAGAAAGGTGGCATTTGTAATTAAGGCAATTGTCTTCTGAAGCAATGTGTATCAAGGACCTACTTCCCAGAAAATCGCTGGACCTCACCAGCTTGTGGGAAGTAGGGTATGAATGTCTCTGTTTTCCTTTGCTTCCATGTGAGGCCTTTGCTTTGTTGAATTAATCTACCTTTATCTCAGCCTAAGAGTTTTTTCATCTTATTTTCTTCCCCTGTTCTGCTGAGGGAACAGAGTGGGGCTTGGTGAGCGCCTGACAGCCATTTGATCAACACACTACAGTCCTTTTTGGCAGTCAATGTGGAGCTTTCAAGGAATTTGAGATAAAGAGAGAAATTGAGAGAAGTAATGGGGAAAATATGGATTGAAGATTGTAGGGAATTTTTGTTGTTCTAATTGTAGTGAAGGGATGATTTGGGCATAAATTACCCACCTTTTTCAGTGTTGTTTGGAAGTTATTTTGATTTCTGAATTTTTTGTCACTTTAAGTAAAGTTTTGAGAAATTGTAGATTGTGTTATGAATATATTTGAATGATAATTTTTAAATATGTGATTCACAATGGCAAAAAATTGAGTGTATTGGGTTTATGTGGAAAGGTTTCAGTAGTGGAAAGTGCTGCAGGGGTGGCTTCTGGAAGAAGACATCAGAAGCTGTCCCTAAACTATACAGAGACACTTCCAGCCAGCTCTGAGACTTCTGTGTAGGTTACTGCAATCATCATTTTGAGTGAATACTTTTTTTGGGTTGACTTTTCCATCCATTCATAATATGGGAATTATACCACCACCCTGGTTAAGAGAGAGCCATGGATGGGCTGTTGAACTTTGGGAATGAAGCTTCAGAAGTGACAGCTCTGCTTAGTACCTCCAAAAAAGCATACTGAGGATTTACTCCTTGAGCAATTAACATGTCTCAGGAGTTCTTGACCCAAGAATTTCTGGAAGTTACACAGTATGTTATTCAGTTCCTTTTTACTACATAGTTTATTGGCAAGTATTGGATTCAGGATGCTGGTCAAGATGAGTCCTTGATTCAACCTCTAAATCCATTCCTGTTGGGTCTGCTGCTGCCATAGACTATCCTTTTATATAATCTCAGTCTTCAAAGAGGAAGATGTGAGCATCAGAGCCACACCACACTGACAGTGGAAGGGAGAAATACAGAAGACAGCTCTCTCCTTACTCCAATCTTTCTGGCCTTAGCCAGGACTCTATTGGCACACATATTTAGACTGGAGTCATACAGCATTTTCACTTCAGGCACATTCAGTGCCATTATGTCATCCACATATCCAAGAGGAGAATGTTCTATTGCATTTGTGTAATCTTTGAATGAAAATGACACACAACTGAAATGTTACTGTGTGTGTTTGTCTCCATGACTGAAAAATGTCAAAAGGGACACATGACACTAAAACATAATTTTCCCTTGGGATAGGGTTCTAATTACTAGTTACTACATTTTTAAGGCAAAAATGTGTTACAATTCTGTAACTGAACCATTTAATATTGAAATGGTCAGATGCCTTAATTCCATTTTCCACATCACTCTTCAATGGGGCATTTCATTTTAGTAGATGCAGTGCTTTGCACAAGTTATATGTGGACATATATGAATGAAATGAGAAGGCCATTGAGGACAAAATATTGTTATCCATCAGATGCAAAGCTCACAACAGCAACAATTTTCTTAAATATTACTTCTAACTTAATGGTTACAGCACCAAGCCTGCCAGAGTTCAAGGAGCATTTGGACAACACTGTCAGGCACATGGTGTAGTTCTTGGGGCTGTCTGGTGCAGGGCAAAGAGCTAGATTTTGATGATCCTAGTGAGTCATTTCCAACTCATTATATTCTATGATTCTGAATCTAACTTTTCTTATTTTATAATATAGTATTGCCATGAAAGTTAAATACACTGAATTAGTTTCTAATGAATATTTCAGATAACGGGAAATTCTATCTGATACTAAAATAGATGTATAATAACATATTAAGAGGATCAATGCTCACCTATTGGTCACATGAAATACCCACCATAGTGTTAAATACAGACAGGTGCTCTACATAGGAGCTTTTAAACTTTTCTGAAGAGGAAGCCTTCCAGAAAATTATAAACAGATACAATCTGCAAATGATCGTGCACTGAAAGATTACTTCAGACAAAATATATTAATTATTTATTGAAGAACTACTTTCGCATTACGTAACATTAACCAGCCAACCTCACTTACTGTTCACCAAATATTTTAAAAATAGCTACCCTGATAAAAGAATGAATCTTAAAAATACTTTTCCCATGTCCATATGAAAAAGTAGTAGAATTTACTTGATTTTGTCTAGACTATCATGTTTCTTAAAACACAGAAAAATTTATTTCTGCATAGTAATTTTCTTTAGTCTATTTCATGTTTAAAAGTTCACATTGATTAACCTAGGAGTTTTTAAGTCTGCTTAACAAAAATATATTACCATTCAAAATTAATATCCCTTTATTTGTCTAATACAAATGAAAAATAAACAGGAAGATCCCTAAAAGGGTTTGTTTTGCTCAACCCACTGTTTCGAAAAACTGGTTTATTTCACCTGCTGTGGGAATAAGTAATTTTATATTGCAGACTATATTTCTGCCTTTTTCTTATGCAGAGTTACTGTAATGTTAACAGTGTAATTCTGATTTCAGATGGGGCAAAAAATTTTTGAATAATGGGCAATTTCCTGTTATTTTAAAAAAGTTTAGAATCTTATTTTTTCTAAAGTATTTCAATAATATTCTCAGGTCAATACAATACTTTTCTGTCCTTATCAATGCAAATGTTTTAAAGCCACAATTCATAAGACAAATAAACTTCAAAGATAACACCATAATAGTTTTCATCTTCATACTTTCTGGTCATAAATGCCTATGTCTATTTTTACAGAACTCTGATAGTATTTCTTTGAAATATTTTCATTTAGTTTCTCTGATATTCCTACAAATTTGCAGAAGTTCTACTTTGCAAGATTGCTTCTAAAATATCTGATATTTAGATTGAAAGTTTTCTTCCCTTGGAGTTATTTTCTCAATAGATAAATCCATGAATGCTGAAAAGTCCTTGAAAAAACAGGAAAAGTCTCCCATTTATTTGCATTATCTTTGGATCAAAAATTCAAGTCTTTAGAGACGAAAAGCGAGATTGGATGTTTTGGTCTTTATCCTCACGTCAGTAAAATCAATATGTTTGTTAGGCGAAGGACCAAACTAGTAGTGTGATCTTTTAATCAACAAAGTGCATTCCAGCTCAGGTTTAAAAATCTATTTTGGAAAGTTGATCCTTTTTATTTTCTCATCTCCTATCTGATCATCAGTTGAACAGCTTTATGGAGGCTCTCTTGAGTTCAAAGATTTGTCTTTTATGATAATTTTTCTTTACAGCTACTATTAGACCCTCATTTTTATTCAGAAAATGTAATGAAATAGTAAAGATTGTTGACAACATTACTGTTAATACACAACTTAATAGCTCTTATTATCCGATTTAAAACGCTTCAGCCATCAGTTGAAGAGCAGAACTACCACCACAGACATTGCATGACGACATATAAAAAATAGTCATTCACGGCCATCCTGTCACTGGAAATTATTTCTTGAAACTACTCACAGAATAACTAAACCCAACAATTTGGAAGTGAACACTGGTGTCACTTCACAGTCAGTTTGGTAACAGAGAATGATTATGACAGATATTTATTAACTTTGTCAAGTTCTGGTATCAAAATTTTATTAACTGCAATTAATCTAATCCAGCATTTATTTTATTAAGTTGGGAGGGAAAAAAAGAGATATGATATGAAATTTTCTAGAAAATCAGCTGTAATAAGGTCCGAGTAATAGTTTATCCTATTTTTACCAAAAGCACTAATAGCAGTTAGGTAGCACATTTTCATCTCACCTGCAGATTATTAATATAACTTATTTTGTTACTAAGCTTTTAAACAGCTCCTTTTATTTCCTAAACAACTTTCTGCTAGTAGAACTTAATAATAGACCCAAATCCAAATTTCTGCTCCTAATGTCAAACCCTCAATTTTGTAGGTTGGAAAGACAAAAGCATTTCTTTAGGTTATCTGACAGAAGAAAATAAAACTTAAAAATTACATTTAACCAAGAAATTAAACCTAGGATTCTGGTAACTTTTAGGGTTTTGAGTTTTTTACATATCTGTGCATATGCTCCTTCTAACAATCAGTCCCAAACTCAAAAAGCTTCAACATAAATGTGCATTCTTGAATCTTACATCTCCACGTTGTGGAGCAACACTCTATACAGGTTTCTAGTACATTTACAGATTTTGGGGTTTGACCAATGACATTAAGCTTTTAATATAATTTGTAGAACTTTTCTTAATAATTGTATAGAGAAAACTATTTGTCTCAGAGCACAAGGCAAATTTGTGAAATTTGTATTTACAGATTTTTTAAATTTATATATTAAAAAATATCAGAGAACTCTAGGGAATAGAAATTCTAGATATCACAGCACTGAAGTTGCAGAAGCCTAGTTTTCAGTATGAATCCTAATCCCGGTTATGACCCTGTTATTAAAATTGTTAAGAGAGATATCTCTACCCAAATTAAGGTGCAAATGAGATCATATGTCAAAGTCAATACTATGGATTTTTATTTAACAGTAAGCATGATGTAGAGAGGGAAATATATAAATAGGAAAACAGAGCAAGAGAGAGAGAAAAAGGTGCCAGAGAGACAGATTAGGTAGATAAAGTATCACGGCTTGGTGGATCCTGACAGAATCCCATTAATCCTTTTATTCCAGTCTTTTGAGGGTCCCAGTCTTGTCAAAGTGATGGCCACTATATTGATTTGTTAAGAGAAAGAGAAGCCCACCAAACTGGGTTAACATACTCTCAGGTTCAGTTGGGAATGCCCAGGTTGGGAGTTTTACTCTAAATGATGTAATGGTTTATAACCTCATTTTAGAGGTTACACTGACTTCTTGTCAAAGGTTTGACATTGGCACAAGGCCAAATGCCCCCATGAAAATACACCTTCTCTGGTGTCTGCTGTGAGATTTTGACCAGGAATAAACAAAGCAGGCTCTCACTTGAAAAAGAAGAAAAGTTTATTAACTAAACTACAAAAACAATTACTAAACTACACACAAAAGAAAGGGAAAAAAAAAAAACCACAAGGAAAATGAAAACCTCACAAAAACACTCTCCTCCTCCTCCTCCCCCCCCAAATTCCCAAAACAATACAATCCAAAATCAATTCTGGGTCCAGCACCACCCTTTAGAATGCTCGACTTCAGTTCCTCAAGAGGAGAGGGAGTCCTTCCATGTGTCGTGGTGGCCTTTTCCGTCCTTGTTCCGGTGCTCTCACCACCGGACCAGAATCAGGGCTGCTTCCAGGGTTGTCCTTTTAAGGAGGCTGTGTCCAGTTCCAGGAAAGCTCCATCTCTCACCTCTGGGACATCTGTCCCCCCCATATTTTATATACCCCCTGGGGCCGAGGGGTACCCACACTGAATCTTCTTTGGCTCTGGGACATTTCTCCCCCTGGACTCAGTCTCTGTATTACACGGAAACATAGCTCTGTCCATGGCTACACAAAAGAGTCCAGCATAAAATGCCACTCCCTCTTCTCCATCTTTCCAACATCTCTCACTCTCTCTCTCTCTCTGGTCCAGACCTTCATCACTCGCTCATTTCCTTCGTCCTCCTCCACTCTTATCTCTCGTCTAGGAAGGGGTAATGTTCTGTGAAGTTTTCATTGTCCAAAAAAAAAAGGGTGAAAAACTCCTCCAAGCGCCTGGACTCTTGGTTGCACACCCCCCCCCCAGCCGGGCTGCCTGCTGCCAGCACAGGTTTACTGCTTTCAAGGTAACGACACACAAACACCGGCTACACTCTCTCTGTCTGTCTCCAAGGGGGGGGAACAGGCTGCCCATTGCTTCCCGGCATTTCTTTACTTCTTCCTTCCACCCTTGGGGGAGGGCCAGGCCTACCTCTCCCAGGCCGGGCCACATGGCTTTTCCCCTCCCCCAGCCCAGCCAGCAACTGGGCCGCGGGAGAGACCCAAACTCCTTCACCTCCGGAAATCCAAAGGGGAGCTGCCGGGGGAGAGCCCTGCTTTTACCCTGTGTTGTCGGAGGTGGATCCCAGTGCCCAGTGGTTAGGCCAGATGGCAATATTCAAATCTGAGCACTCATTGGCCCCATCCACACAACATCCCAGAAATCCTGTTTCCGGGTCAAACCATGACACTTCTACATCAGTGAAGTTGACTCAATTATGGCCCATCAGCAGGGATGAATACCGTCAGACTATGTGTGAATGTCCCAGTCTTTTGGAATGGAGTTTTCACAGCTGAACTACTTGTGTGAAGACTTTGTCATGATAAAAAGCACTGCCCCACCTGGAAGGATTTGCCTCTTCCTTTGTCTTTTCCACACCCAGCTGTAGCCTCTGGTGATGGTGCGTTCAAGCTCTGCACTTGGGCGGTTAAGTGGTCAATTGAGTCATCAACTATTAACAGTCCAAACACAATCTCTGAAAACACTTTAAAGTTCAGCTGTAGTAGGAAGTGCTAGTATAGTGACCTCTTTGCTCTTTAGGTCATCTCCAGACCTATGATGCCTGCATTCAAGGAGATATCTATTCATTTAGGAGACAAGTCTGTTTTTGTGTTTCTTTTAAAAGGAACCTGAAAGCATGGGCCAGGCAGAGCAGGTATATCAGTTTCCATGCTCTTTCAGTGTCCAGCAGTTACCTATGCATGTGTGAGGATTTATTATACAACATAAAAAGATTCCAGAAAGCAGAATACAATATTTTAAACCAAAAATTTTTAGATTACAAAAATAGAATTCTTCAATTAGAACTGTTACTTAATGAGTTTATGGATTTTGCCCAGCTTCACCAGACAAAAGTTTGCTAACAACCAGCACTGTCTACCTTCCTTCCTTGCTATATATATGCAAATAGTTTCAATTGGTTTGAAGGTATTCCAATTACAAAGGTGTAAGTTTGAGTCTATCAAGTTGAGAAGACAACTTCATGGGTGATTAACATACTATAATGCTGTTTTATGGATGATGTCTATGTTTTTATACAGTACTAATAACTTCAAGCCCTAATATATTTTATCTGTGTTCTGAGCACACCTCTTGCATGGGTCCTGTAATCCTTTATGGGATTTTACGGGATGCTGGTCTTCTGGGTGTCTAATTGCAGCAGTGCGTCGGCAGGATTTAGATACACACCTGACTGCAAGAAAGTGATTCTTGCAATGCTGAAGGTACCTAGAAATTCTTGTAACACATAAAAGAGTACAGAAATCCATTGAGAAGATCTGTTCCACATTGTGTCTAACTCATTGTACATACCTGTTTCTGGATACTTGAAAGTTTTGAGACAAAACATGCTAATTGCCTTTTTGCCTTTTTGTAGTCAATTACATAATGCATTAATTTAACACTTTCAGGGCTATTAAGGGCTGAGTTGACTCCTGACTTGAGAATTACCTATATTTTTTTTCATAATTTGGACAGTTATATTTGTTAGCCAAAATGAGAGGCTCCTGCAAGTCTGCTAACTGGAGGCTGCTTCTGACACTGCAAACTGGCACATCTTACCAACCCAATTGCGATGTGGGTGTGGAAGGAAATAAGGAACTGTACAACAGGAGGGTTTCTACTGCAGGGCAGGACAAGGATTCTGCATGCCAGAAGGATTTTGCCTTTTGCCCAGCTAAAAATGATCAGAAAGAGACTAGAGTTCCCTTAACCTTCTGATAAACTTGTTTTCATCACACAAGAATAGTGGTTTGAAATGCAATTGGTAGGAAAAAAAGGATCAATGGATCTGTATAAGGGTAAATAAAAGTCTGTATAAACATCCAAATATAGAGTTTTTATTACATCAAGGTCTTAATTACATGTAGGTCTTAATTACACCAAGCTGGTAGTCTGCAGTGAGTTTGTTTGCTTAAAAGGAAACGATGGCTTTCACTTAATTTTTTTTTTGGTGGAGGAAGTGAATAAAATGTGGGAAAATATTGAAAAAATGGGAAGCTACTTTCTCTGACACACCTTACCAGGAGAAGAGCATCCTCGTTTGTTTAGAGTTGCTTAAATCAAAGTATTTACCAGAATCTAGTGTAAGGATAAAGTCTTTCTATATGCAAATGTCTGATGATAAGCTTAGGAGAAATCACCTCTTGTCCAAATGACAAGGCCCAGAAAGACTCATCTAAATTACTTCATAAAACCTTCAATGTGTGAAACACACTCTGACATACCTATATAGGTCAATGTGACGTGGTTTGTTTTGAGGTTTGTTGGGGTTTTTTCTTTGGATTTTTGCTTGTTTATTGGTTTTATACAGAGGATAGGGAAAAAGGAAGAACAAAGGAAAACAAAACTTAGCAATAAATATTCTATACCTTATTGACTGCATTACTCATGTTGTCCGAAAAATATAATGGAATCATCAAAAATTTAGGGTTCAGATGAATATGAAAATTTTTACCCAGTCAAATACATCTCTGCACACAATGAAGACAAGAAGGTGATCAGGAGTAATCAGCATTCATTCACTAAAGGTAAGTCATGTTTCACCAACCTGATTGCCTTCCATGATGAAACAACTACTTGGCTGAATGAAGGGAGAGGGGTGAATATTATCTACCTTGACTTCAGCAAGTCCTTCAATGCTGTTTCTCATGAAATCCTCACAGGCAAAAAAAAAAAAAATGTGTAGGTTCGATGAGTGGAGAGTGGGATGGATTGAGAGCTAGCTGATTGCCAGATCTCAGAGGACTGTGATCAGTGGCATGGAGTCCACCTGAAGGTCTATCACTCATGGAGTCCACCAGGCTTCTTTACTGGGCCCAGTGTTGTTCAATTTGTTCATCAATGAAGTGGAGGAAGTACAAGTTCAGGAAGTTTGCTGATGATAGAAAACTGGGAGGAACAGCCAATATCTCAGAGAATTGTATGGCCCTTCAGAAGGTCCTTAATAAGTTGCAGAGATGGGCAGAGAAGAACCTTCTGAAATTTAGCAAGGGCAAATGCAGGGTCCTGCACCTGGGGGGAATCTACGACATGCACCAGCATAGACTGGGAGCAGACATGCTGGAAAGCAGCTCTGCAGAGAAGCACCTGGGGCCCTGGTGGACAAGAGACTGTCCATGATCCAGCAGTGCCTTTGTGGCCAGGAAGGCCCATGAAATCCTGGGGTGCATAATGAAGAGCTACAAAGATGGGCAAGGGTCTGGAAAATCTCTCTTATTATGAAAGGCTGAGGGAGTTGGGCCTGTACAGCCTCAAGAAGAGGCCACTGAAAGGGAGCCTCATCAATGAGTATAAATATCTAAAATCATGAATATAAATATCTAAAGTGTAGGTGTCAACAGGAGAGGACCAGGCTCAACTCGGTGGTGTCAAACCATAGAACAAGAAGCAACTGGCAGACACTGATGCACAGGAGGTTCCACCTACATATGAGCAAGAACTTCTTTACTGCGGGGGTGACCAAGCACTGGAAAAGTTTGCCCAGAGAGGCTGTGGAGTTTCCCGCACTGGAGATAATCAAAAATCATCTGGATGCAATCCTGTGTTGTGTGCTCTGGGATGAGCCTCTCTTGAGCAGTGAAGTTGGAGCAGAAAAACCACCCTTACAAACTTACCCATTCTGTGATTCTGCGATTCTGTGAAATTTCTGTGAACTTCTCATTTGAAAAAATCAGTTGGAAAACTCACACATAAAAGCTTTCTTGCAAGGTTTTGTAGCAATTCTATTTATAGGCCCTGTTGCAAATAAGGGTACTGAAAGAATAAATCCCACAGGCATCTATAAGATTTTACTTCCCCAGTCGCCTGAAGCACATAAAACATTCATGAGCATAAGTAATATAATATATAATTAGAAGTTTGTTTTCTTTCTTATTATGAGTATCACTGTAGTACAGGACAAACAAGAAAAAATTTCAGTTTAGAGTGTTCTGGTTTCATAAACTTCCAAAAATGCTCAGTACTTAAACAATTCCAGGGTATAAAATATTAGCTTGTGCTAAGTTACTTGCCAGTGTTTGAAAACAAAAATATAGATATTTAAATGTTATTCACATAATATGGTGTTGCTTAAACTGATAAAGAATTGTTCTTAGATATAGAAAATAGAGTGCAACTGCTAAGTCCCTGTGGGCCTTGTGTCACTAGACTGCAAATGCCACATCACCCATGTTTGTCTCAAGATAATTCCTCTTGATATCTCACTCTGCCTTCTCATTTCTACCCTGTTCCCATGCGTAAGCTGTGCTCAAATCCCAAAACTTGAAGGGTCTTGCTCTTCTACTGCCTTTTATTCAAGTAATGAGAGGGTGAAAACTGCGGGTCCTCAGAAATATAGAGTTTGAGGTTTTATGTGATTCAGTAGCACCTAAATATCCTTACCTGAGATGGAGAGGCAGTGCCAAAAGTCTACTAGGTGTTACAACTAGATACTGGGAATTTATCTGAAAACAAAGTGTGATGAGAAAAGCTTGTAGTCTCTGAGAAAATCTACGGTTTTGTCAGGTTTGTCTGACTTAGCAGTGAAAAAGTACCTCATTCAACTCTTTCAGAAGCCAAGTGTATAACAGGATAAATTACACTTGTGAAAGCTCAGTGTGTGTCCAGCAGTACTGTATCATTCAGAGCTACATCAAAGGCAAGGGAGTTCCTTGGAAGCATAACTGTTGATAACAACTCATTAGTAATATCTGGAGGTCCTCATATTTGAGCAGAGCTCAAGATCTTTTGTTCTGATGAATGATGTGTTTAAATAATGCAGTGAGTTGACAAGGGACAATGTTAAGGAAAAAGAAAAGATGCCACAGTTCTTCTGCTGATTGGAAGTGTCTCCATTTTCCTCTTCCCATGCTTTTTCTAATGAAAAAAATAATTGTAGTTATGATGTTTGACTGTGTTTTCCAGAAATTATATAATTTTAAATTAAATGTAATCTAGACTTTTTCTCCCCAAAGTGTTTTTGACAAATGATTTTGGTACAAAGGAAAGATGTTTAGTATTTCAATTAACAATCACCACCAATTTTGTTCTGAAGATGAGAAACAAAATTACTTCATTCATATTCGTATTTTGTGGGAATAACCAGTGTTAAATAACCAGTCTCTGAAATTGAATTAGTCAATACCTCTGATGAATTGATGTTTCATTTCTGTAACAGATTTTTATACTTGGAATTTAATCTTAAAAAGATTAATTATCAGGGTAATCTGAGTTAAAAAATTTTATCTTTAAATAGTAGGACTGTAAAAAGAAAAATACTGTTCCTAAAGAAAAACAAGTGAAAATTTTTTCATTAGTTTATAAGAATAGCAGTTTCCCTTTCAATTATCTCATTCCTGAACAGCAAGAAACAACACAGAACCATCAGGAGCGAGTAGGGATTAAAGATAAGAGGATGCGAGATTAAAGATGAGAAAACATACTGGTTGTTTTGAAACAGAAACAGTGAAAGAACTCAAATGCACAAACACAAAGAAGATAGTAACAAAGAAAGAAAGAAAAACATAAGAGGAAAACAAAACACAACTTGTGGTCAAATCAAAGGTTAAATTGGCAGATTAGTATCACAAGGCTGTGCCCAGCAATAACTAAGAAAGACTTGTTATGTGAAGAGATACCTTTTGCTCATCAGTACAAACTGAAAGCTGATGGATGATCTGCATTTAAAAGTGGCGTGCTTGTGGTTTTAACCACTGTTTGTATCCGAACTGGCTTTATTCTAGGTGAACTGCCAGTGTAGATCTCTACAACTGATCTTCAACAATTTGTTGTAAGATTGCTTTTATACAGAATCTATTGGCTATGAGAGGTTTCCTTATCTATTTCTATCTCTCCCTGCCATTTTTTCTTGCATATCTTTCCTTTTTTTTATGGAAAACAGTTCTCTTTTCAAACTATCCAGCATTTTCTATAAATGAATGTTGCTGTTCTGCAGTCTATTTCCTGTAATGCACCTTTCTCCCCTGCTGCTTAGAAATCCTTTTTAAAGGCTTTATTTTAAAATACAAAATATATACAATTATATAAGATATTAAAGGAAGTATTATGCATGCAGAAAATGAAAACTTCAGTGATCAAGCTCTGCCTTTCACATCCAAGAGCAGTACACTCCCTACAGCGCCTACTTCATCATGAATTCAAAGTAAATTCCAGATTTAGTACACTACTGTTTTTTCTACTGTTCCTAAAAACACTAGACCATTTTTAGGTGACTAAGCTCTTTCTCTTTTTTGTTGTTGCTTTTTTTTTCTTTTTTTTAAATTTTATGGTTTTGTTCATGAGCTAAAATACAGGAAGAGATTGGAAAAAAACCACTGATAATTACTGCTGTCAAGAGGGAATTCAATCTAACAAGAGTGAGTGTATGCAAATTGGCTCACAGAGAGATTTCAGGTTTCAGGTCAATGCTAAGTTGAATATGAGTCAGCAGTGTGCCCTGACAACCAAAAGGGCCAACTCTGACCTGGGGTGCATCAGGCACAGCACCAACAGCCAGTCCAGGGAGGTGACTGTCCCGCTGTACTCTGCACTAGTGTGATTCCGCCTTGGCACCCCTGCAGAAGTTTTGGGCATCTCATTTTAGGAAGGTCATCAGAATTTTAGAGTGCCTTGAAGAGAGTGGTCAAGATGGTGAAATATCTTGAGGACAAGGCCTATGAGGAGATCCAGAGGTCACTCAGTTGCTCAGATGGGGAAAAGAAGGTGGCGGATGCCCCATCATCATCTATGACTTCTTCGAGAGGGACAGCATTAGAACACAAGTGAATGGAATGAATCTGCATCAGGGAAAATTCAGACTGGACACTAGGAAAAGATTCTTCATTGGAAGTTAGTCACTGAACAGCCCCAAGCTTTTTAGAGTTCAAGACACATCTGGATGATGCCTTTAATCATATATTTTAGATTTAGGCAGTCTTGCAAGTTGGAAGGAGTTGAACTCAATGATACTTATGGGTCCTTTCATACTTGAGGTATTTCCTGATTCTGTGAACCAGGTTTTACCAGCCATTGGGCAGATTGTTAGATACAGTAAATGCGGAAAGTCTTAAAATATTTACATCACCTAACAAAGTGCAGGAGTTTTTATTCTCATCTAGAGGTCATCTGGCTTGAGGTTCTTGCTGGCTGCTTCTGTCAGAGCTTACAGTCATGACACTGGACTACTGTAGAAAGAGATCCTCCACTTCAATTATATTTTGTTTTCAAAATCCTGGATCCAAACTTTTGATTAATTCAGTTTTATGTTTTAATTGTGGTTTTGCTTATAATTTCTTTGCTGTTTTAATTGTTGTATAGTTACCACAAATACTTTTGACTGCACAATTATTTTGTTAGCAAAGTAAATTAGAGCATTTCTTTCATTTCTAATAACAGTTTTAGTAAATATTGTCTAACAGATCTTCCAGTTAAAAATGTTTAACTTTTGTGAAATTGATGAGTCTTCATAAACATTTTCATCTCAATTTTATATATTCACTAAAAAGGATATAATTATTATTTGCTTTTTGTGCTAAGTACATGAATCTGGGCTTGAGTAAAACTGTAGTTACCACATAGAATGAAACCACAAATACATATTATATTTTATGTGCTTAATTTGTCATAACTGAGGGGTTTTATTATTCTTCTCCTAGTCAACAATTTTAAAACCACCTAAATTACCGTTAAATACATTTATTTTAAAAAATACATGTTCAGCTTTTATTTAATAAGTTTTGTACTTATTCTCCTAGGTTACCTATTTTTCTTAGGAAAAAAATTAATTTCTTCGTAAGCTGCTTCCTGCTTCAACAGCAAGTGGTTTTTTATGTGATACTTCACATCTTTAAACTCATATTTTATTCTTTGATAACATATTGCAAGTTCACTAAATATTTACAACCATTGAAATGTTTTTGTATGTTAACAAATAAGAAACCTTAGTACTTGCCTTGATAACTATGGAATTCACATTTACTGGATTTTGCTAGTCTCTTATTTTAGTAGTATGTAGTAGTTATTTTTAGTAGCATTTATTACTTTATTTTAAAACTAAAATTTCATTCTGAATTCTTGAAAACAAAACATTTGCAAAATGTTTTCAAATGCTTTGGAAGCATGAGGAAGCCTGATGAGTCATAAGGTTACATGGAAATTTTGACTGAGCATTTGGTAATACTGATCACCTTGCATGCCATAGAGATACACTGCTTTATTGGTTGACAAAGGTAGTCACTATTCCCCTGAAAAAAAAGCAAGAAATAATTGCATATTGATTCAACAGTTGCATTTTTAAATATTGTTTGGGTGTAGCAAATTAACATTAAAGATATCTTACAACTTCAGTGGATCTCAGTGGTCCACTTTTTTAATGGTTGTTGCTGATCATCTTATTTTCTAAAGTAGTTAGAAAAGAAAATAAATTAGTGAGAGGATAGAGGCAATATGCAATCATAAAAGAACATTTGCTGGGCTGCTGGTACTGCTCAAAGAAGCACATCTGGAGAATTTGCCATAATCGCACAGTGAGTTGCTGTCTATCAATATTGTGTTATAAATGAAATGATGGAAATTTTAAACAAATAGTTCTTAAGACTAATACTTATTTAGAACTGTATGTGTCTGCTTTGAAGGCAAAACAAAGAAATCAGTATGTTCATGAAATAAAAATTTATTCAGGAGTAATTAATGCAATAAAAGAATTATGAAAAGAAAGCATTCAAAGCAAGTAATTATTGTGGCAAATAAACACTGAGTAATGCATAATTTTTTTTTTTACAGGAAAGATATAGAAGCTCAAAAATAGACAGTTTGATATTTTAACTAACTTTCTCATTAGAAAGTTTACAAACAAAAAGAATCCAGCTTTTTTTCCCCCTTATTTTATGAAAAGTATTTTTTGAAAATGAAGGTAAAGCTTAATTCAGATATATTCTGTGATGAGTTCTGATTTGGTTTTAGATTTTTTTATTATTAGAGCTGCAGATCATTGAATATACAGAGCCACCACCTTTCAGTGCCCGTACTTATAATCAAATAATCAATTTTCTGTAATTTTTTTACAAAGTATTATGAAGAATACTTACAAAGGAACTTTGTTCGAGAGTATGTCAAACATATGAAAGTCCATACTAAGATCAGCTAAAATTTGTTCTGTCACTGCTGTCCAGTTCCAAACCAAAAAACGATCCAAACCCAAAGCATCCTTAGCCAGTAGCAGATCAATTTTATACTTTCCATCACTGCATTTAAGTACAGAAATCCAGCTATGAAAATAACTTTCTCTGGACCAGGATCTTGGACTGGAAAGTCAAGGCATATTACAGATTATTACATTGGATGTACCTTTTTCTGTTCCCTAAAATTCATGTAGTTTTGATGACCATTTACTGGATCATTCACTTCAAACTTATGCATCTGCTTTGAAAGTTTTGATATTGGGTACACTGGGCAAAATTTATGTTTCTGCTGCATGGATTTATGTTGCTATAAACAATATCTGCAAAGTATAAAGCATGCTTTTGAGAATATTATTTTATTTTCTTATTTCTTTATTTCTCCTTTCTTTATTTTTCCTCTTTGTGGATGTGTCTTTGACAAACAGTGCATGTTTTAAAATAAAATTCTACTGCAAATGACAATTTCTTTCTCCCAGTTCAATCATCAGCTATACCTTTAGAGGGGAAAGTATTAAAAGGGAGTGCAAAGTGAATTTGCATGATCTCTAAAGAAACAAATGAGATAAAACTTGCACTGCATTGCCTTTTGCTTTGTAGAAGTTATTTGAATAGCATGAATTTAGGAACATATCTGAAGGCGGCCTGCAGTCTCACTCAGTTAAATTTCACTTAGCACTTAGATATGGGCTCCTCACATCTGGCATCATATATCTAGTCTTACCTTTTGTGGTCAATTCTAAATCAAGAATATTTTCTAATATCATTGACTTAGCCATTTTATTATTTTCCTTCTCTCTTTCACAGAGCAATGCACTAATAACTGCAACTTATTGCGTGCTGTAGCCCATCTTTCAAATTAACAGTTTAAATAGCAACTAACTTAGTAATCCTAAAGATTTCTAGTAACAGGCAATGTGACATTCATGTAGACTTTGTTCCATGGTTGGAACACATGAAAATCCCATTCAGCAACCAAGCCCCACCTCGCCTCTCACTCACTTCCCCTGCATTAGGATGGGGAAGACAATCAGAAAGGTAAACCTGATAAAGTTTGTGATTGAGATAAAGACAGTTTAAATTCATAAACTAAAAGCTCTGTGCACAAGCAATGCAAACCAAGGAATCTTCACCACTTCTCATGGGCAGGCAGGTGTCAGGCAATCCTGACAAAAACAGAGATCCATAACATATAGAGATGTCTTGGGAAGACAGACACCATAACTCCCAACATTCACCCTTTCTTTTTCTTCTTCCTTGTCCTGGTTTTTGACGGGACAGAGTTAATTTTTCATACACATTTCTAATCCAGGTCACCCATGGTGATGGGATGAAGGGAAGCTTTATGATGCATGGCTGAGGTCACTTGGCTCGTTCAGCTGAAAGAAGGGGAGACTGAGGGAAAACTTCTTCGTGGTCTACGTCTTCCTCATGAGGGGAATAAGAGGGGTGGGCACTGATCTCCTCTTTCTGGTGACCAGCATTAGGACACAAGAGAAACTGTATCAGGGCAAGTTTAGGTTAGATAATAGGAAGAGGTTCTTCACCCAGAGGGCTTTCAGGCATGGGAACAGGCTTCCCAGGGAAGTGGTCACAGCACCAAGCCTGACAGAGATGAAGAATTACTTGGATAATGCTTTCAGGAACATGGTGGTTCTTCATGTCATCCTTCTCAGGGCCACCAACTGGACTTTTGATGATCTTTGTGGATTCCTTCCAACTTAAGACATTCCATGATTCTCTGTTTGCAACTCTTCAGAGATCTCAGTGATATGCAATATGAGTCAGAGGAAAGAAAAAGCCAATAAATGAAGAAAGGAAGAGTATCACAAGGGTTCCAAATTGTCAACTTTCAGTATAGACTCACGCCTATATCTTACCTAAAAAGTCTGCAGAACAATATTTTTGTTGTTATTTTTTAAGGTCGTTTTCCTGTTGCAAGTGTGGGAAGCCATTGCTTTGTTCTTATCTTTCTTCTTTCTCTTGTGGCTCCAAATCTGTGTGACTACTGTGGTGCTTGGTTTCATGCAGACATCACAGTTTTCACTGTGATGCTTCCAATGGGAAGAGCAGCTTTCCTTACTCCACAATGCTGCATCACCCCTCGTGCTAGATATAGGAATAATGGCCGTCTCTTCTTTCATGGGCAGCTGCATTATGGAGGGAAGGAAATGTAGAAGAATTGATAAAAACGTGTATTTAAACCTTCATTTGACATTTCCATTGCTGGAAATCAGTAAGGATGGACAGGATTCAGCAATACATGATTAAGAAGCTACCATAAAACTAGTTTGACTTAGACAACTAATGTAGTTATTCTTAAGTCCTGGTATGGATGACTGCTCTACTGATTTCACATGTGGAAATATTGTTTTCAGTAACATCATTCAGGCTGCCATATCCAGCTCTCAATAAGACAAAGTTTACTATTGTTTGAACTAATATTTGCAGAAGACTACGGTCCTATAAATATGTGAGCGTGTTTGAACTGCTGCTTGAATCTAAATACATGGTATTTAGATGGTCTTGGCAATTTCTTCTATTGGAATTCTCTTAAACAATCTTTATTCCTATAATCCAAGAAATATGGCAACACGGATAGTAAACACGGATCATCAGTTGCGCAATCAGTTACATCAATACCAACATTCTAAAATTGCTACTACAAATATACAGTGAGAAATTCACTCATATCCAGAGTTTTGTAAAACTCTTGAGAGACCTCAACCTGAAATCAGTACATAAATAAGAAGTTAAGCCTGTCCTTAATTAACGCATTCATAGAAAAAAGGACAAAAGTTAATTTGTAAGATTTCCAAGAGGAATTATAATAGAAGAACACAAAATTCTGCCTGGATGTTTTCCTTAAAACCAGCTGGCTGGTTTCCATTTATGGAGTGTTTTTGTACAAAAATAAGTTCAACTACCAAGAAAGAAAAAATACAATGCTCAAAAATTAAAAAAAAATTTGTCTCCATTTTTATGGATTATTTTTTGGTCAAAATGCTTTCTACCAAAATTGAGAGGTGATTTGTTAATCAAACAATGCAGTTAATCAAAATTGAAAGGAAGATAAAGAAGCAGGAACTGTTATTAGTATTTTCATTTTCCTCTAGCTGTTTTGGCTGGTTTTATTTCATGTGCCCAGATTACTTTAAGCGCTTGTACTTATCTTGTGCCTCAGAATAATCCTTCAGTGGATTACTGTGCAAGGCAAAGCACAACCCCATTTTCACAGTTTTATAAATACATGCAAATACCAAAGGCGCTTTTCATTTTAGTGGAATTCTACTGGAAACCACTATATACTTCCTATAGAGCACAAAAGTGAGAGGCTGTGTTATTTTTGAAATGGAAGGCACCTTTATTGATAGATTTATTTGTCTAGTGAGGATATCCTAAAAAGTCTGACATACTGAAACTTCTTGCAAATGTATTTCTACCTGTTAACTATTAAGTAATAAACAGGATGTCCAGTCACATAGATCTATATAGGACAGATAGATCTATATAGGACAGCTATATCAAATATCGTTCATTTTTTTGCTTGCAGCTATACTAGGCATTTATATGCAGAAATAAAATTCTAATGAATTTATCAGAGTTATTTCCAATTCAGAGTGACATAAAGTTGAATTTGGCTTAAAGGAGGCATATACTCTATGCACCAGTAGCCTGGTCTTATAATGGAATGCTGATCAAGATCTGAGGCATTGATAATCTTTAATTTTGCAAAAGAATATTCATCAAAGCTGCTCCAGTGACATCATAATTCATTCATAACTCTGCTCCTTTGTAGCTAACAATACAACACACACAACAGTTTCATGTTCATGTTTCAACCTTCTCCTTCAACTGGAGAAGGTCAAGGACAAGAGCAAGACCAAATATCTATCAAATATCCACATTTGAAATAATTGCTGGGATTAGTCAGTGGACAAACTCTCAGATTTGATTACGTGTGAGGATCTTTCAGCGATCATTGTTTACATTACTGGCATCTGGCACTGTTCACTGTCCTTTTAGTTTTCTTTTGCAGGATGTGTTACAGCACTATTGTGAAGGACAATATTAGAAACTCCAAACAAAATGATTTTTTTTTTCACTTACTTTCACTGTGAAATAGGGAAGAAAATACATAACTTTTGGGAGATATGGGGATGCCACTGCCTACCCTGGTGAGGGCTGAGTTATCAGGCATCTCTAGAGAACAAATGAACGCATAATATCATTAATCTCTGGAAAATCCTGTTGTGCCTTGGTCAGTATTCTTACTGTAAATATTCTTATTAATTTTAAAGTTCATGAGAGACATGTGTGACTATGTATTGCAGGCAAACACTTTGTATTTGTAGGTACTTTCCAGAATTTCTTTAGATTATTAAGACCTCTTGTCTTAGTATGTACATTGTGCAGCTTTTTACTCTGGTCCAAAGCTGTGAATTCATTTGCATTGTTCTGCTTGAAATTTCTTCAGAACTAATTGCAATACTAAGCTGAATAAGATTTGCTTGGTTTCTTTTGTTCCATGTAATTTTCTGCAAAGATAAAATTGATCTAATGTCTATGATGCCAGTATGTAAGTTGTAAATAGACGTGCTTAGAGATAAATACAGTGATATTTACACAGACTTTCTGAATACTTTAAGCAAATCTTCAAACATATGAGTGCCCTCCGTTTAATGATAACTGAATACTGCTAAATAAATTTTAGTTCAAAAACTCAAACAAGCAGAATATAGAGCATGAGAACAATTCTTAATTAATATCTTCATTCATCATTGGTGTTATAAGTGAAAGTTGAAATTTAGTGTGATGCTGTTAGTGAAGATAGACACCTTTCAGAAAATTCTTTGAAGTGTGATATTTGATTGGATCCCAACCTACATCAATTTCAAAAAGGTGCTCTCAAAATGTTCTGTAAGGACCTGAGGAGTCACCAATGACTTAGGATAGCGTTACCATACCGACAAATGCACATCAGAAAGAAATACTGAATTTTTATTGCAAGAATGGTCACAACCTCACAAGAGAAATTCACCTTCCCCAGTGACTAGACTGGCATAGGATAACTAAGACTTCTGCTGTCTTAGTTATCTTAGTGCAATACCTAATTAGATGTACTTTGGAGCCCTTAACTTGAGGTTTACTGATGTAATTGATCATAACATAACAGAGCAGATCAAAGAATAAGCACAGTTAACACCAGTTAACTTTCCCTCATAAGCTATACACAATTTGAAATAATAATTTTACTAGATCTTTATTCTACACTTGTCCAAATAAGATTTCTACTGTATTTTCTATAAAAGCAAGGCCTGGGGGAAGAGAAGACACACTGTTAGTGGAACCAGCATTGTTTGTTTCTTGCACTTTTCCTCTATGTCAGTATTGTGAGACAGCTAATTAGAGTGAGGAATTGTGATCCAAAAGGAAGAAATGATAGCTGCATGAAAAATGGAATTTTCACTTGGGGAAATTTTTTCTCTATTTATAGATATAACTAAGCATCTTCAGATACTAAAATTAAAATTTGTTGTTCTGAAATATCTTGAGTACTGAAACCATTCAAACCTTTTATTGACAAAATTTAAACTAGTCTATTTTAACCTTTTCCTTAAATAAACATGATGAATTGCCCTGACTGCCCAAGTCTCCATGTGGCATTCTAAGTTTCAGGCACAAGAAATCTAAAAGTCCTTACAGCTCCCAAAACTCAGATCTTTTTCTCCTCCAAATGAACGCTGGCTTAAGACAAAGCTCCTTAGTTCCTAATACTTATAACAATCAGGCAACTTTGCAGCAGATACAAATGCTTCTTTTGACATTACTTGAAAAAAAATCTCCATTTCCTAGTGGTAGAAAACATGACAAAAACTTCTTGGCTGCCTTTAACAGTTATTTTGATGCATTATATGTAACTGACTAATTTAAGAATTCATTTGAAATATGGAAAAAAAGAAAGTGGATTTCCTAAAGATGCTGTTCCATGTTGTTATTGGACAGTTATGCCCATCTACCGTATGACAGAAGACTAAAACAGTGATTTCCAAGTCTCATTTCCTAGTGCTGTTCTTGTAGGCAAATACATTTTATGTATTTTGCAGAAACTGACAGAAATAAGGAGGATATGCAGTTAGAAATCTAAAGGTCAGCATCTAACATTATATGTGAATAGAAATTCACTATGAAAAACCTGAGGAAATTATTCCAGTCACATTATAAATATGGTGTCATCTGATTTTCTGATCTCCTTAAACTCTTCTCTTATGCAGTGAAATATATGTAAATATTTTCCAGTAGACAATGCTAGTTGCTGACACTACAGTGTACACATCATAAGCTCAAAGTAATTATGGCTGAATCATTTTGCTGTCTCCATATCTGTCTCTTTCCAGCTTTGTATATCTCTCTATACTCCTATCTGATTATACTTTGCTTTGCATGTGTATCTCTTCACTCGCCAAGTATCTTAATGTCATTTTTTTCTCGTCCTGATGCAGTCTGCATTCTAAATGTCTGAGACTGCAAGTAAAGAGATCTTGCTGCTTTCACATGGATTTTATTATCTTTTTTTCTGAATTTATATTAAGACAAAAAGAAATTAAGACAATCATGGAATCAACAAAAATACTGACAGATGATAATTTCAGCTGGTAATATAATAATGAGCTTTCAAGCAGAGAAAGACCCAATTATAGTACTAAAAATCCTATAAGAAGAGGTAAATATTTTCATAAGAGATTGAAGTACAAGAAGATCTGGAAAAGGAAAAGAGAAGTAATTTATATTTTAAGGAGTTGGAGCTGGAAAGGCAAGGTAATTCTGACTGCATGCATCTGAATGCATGAAAGCATTTGCACTCAGCTAGACAGCAAGAAGTGATATTGAGAGTTTTCTACTGCATCTCTATCAACTTGTAAGAATTCCTATGGTATATCAGATCTTTCATTTGTTTGCCTGAGTATTTTCTCTAAAAGTTTCCCATACTACCTCTTCTAAGAAAAAGAGCACACAGCAGACTATTTTACCTGAGTCTTAGGTATTTCATCAATTATCAGTTTCCTGTAAGTCCTGAAGCACAGGAGTTAAAATCCATTCTTAAAATGGTAGGAAAAATCTCACACTACGCAATTCATAACCATTGAGTTTGAAATTTTATTGATCTCAAAATCTTTGGTAATAAGTTTCCAAGCCAGAACACACAGTGTGTATAAACAAATTTGTTTACAGATACAAATTTTTAAATATTTTTCAATATTTAATTTTTTCCTATTTGGAAAAAGAAGAAGTAATTTAAGATTACTGATATCCTTGTTGTGCATGTTTTTTTCCTTACATAATGTTGACTCACTCTTTTCTGAACAAATATGTCAGTAAAATTTGCTTTCCTGCAGAAGCTTTTTTTTGAGCATGTATGTAATTTTTCTTCTTACGTTCCTTTTTATTAGTCAAATAATGTCATTTTCCCTAGTGTTTCTAAAGGTGCTGCTGGTTTTTCAGGGCCTACTGCTTCTGCATAACTAAAATATTTTGCCACATCTTAGCAGGACTTCAGTTGCATCATATATTGAAACGTTTGTGGAAACTTAAGCTTCCCAAGGGTTTTCATTATGCCATAATAAAAAAATGAAACAAGAAATAGAGATAGAGTTAAAACCTACTATATAGGAAATGGAAAACACAGCCATGCTTTGTGGCAGACAAGCCAAATCGGAAAAATCTGTATGGAGCATATCTGCTTTTTTACTCTACTGTACTCTACTGAAATATGAAACTGAACAGCATCTTCTTATATCTGATTTTTCCCTTCCTCAGTTACACTGGTAGGTATAATAAAATATATTACTTTTTTCCTGAAAACCTTGACTTGACACTGCCCCTCAGAGACAGTACAATATATACTTACTTCTACATTTTCCATTGTCTCTCCTAGGATTTATGTTAAATTAATGTACAAGTTATTTACTGATGATGGCTGCTTGAGTTCTTTATTACTTTTTGGACATTTTAAAAAAATCTTTTGGAAACTTAAATACATCTCCATTTACCCCCATTTTTCTTTACCTACCACTTTTCTGTTAATTCATAACAAAGGCCTATATATTTTCATTTGTCCTTGCCTACATATACATACACAAACACATTATTCTATAGAACATCAGGACCCACGTTATTAATTGCTGTCCAACTCAAAAAGAAAATTTTTATCTGGCAATTTGCTGTATTCCTTAAATTGCAACATCTAACTCCAATGGTCAAAATTTTTTAAATTAACATTCTTTCCAAAGCTCTTGTAAGTTTTAGAGAATTAAATTTATGGTTTGTGAACTCTTCTAATTAATTTACTTTTTTTGGCAACATCTATGAAGTCTAGGCCTGCTGTCTCACAGATCAATATATTCATCCCCTTTGTCTCCAGGGCCCTAAATATTTTGATGGTTTATCTGAAATGAGTTCACTACTTTTCCTTTAACCTTAGAACTATTCTCTGTAAAGATTTCATCAGCAATGTCTTAAAAGAAAATAGACAAAAACTGAACACATTTATTTTCCAAATTCAATATTCAAAGTCACTGCTTTCTTTGTGAGTTTTAAATTACATTAGAAGTAAAAAAATTAACTTTTTTGAATTATTCAAAAGACCCAAGGAGCAATCAAAAATCAAAACAAAATCCCTTAAAAAACTTAAATATTATACTGCTTATCTAACTTTTCATATATGTTCCCAGTCATTTTTATGTGGACTTTTTAAAAAATACACAGGATTACACAGGATGTTTTGAAATGAAAGTACTTTGGTGTGATAACACACATCTCTATCACCAATAGATGAACGCTGTTATGAGTTTCAATGATATTATTTTTTATTAAATAGTGAAAATATATATAGCACAGTTGACATCATATGAGCGTTAAGTCTGAGATTATAAGGAACTCTGTCCTACTCAAAATATGTTGCACTCAGTTTTGCACATGTGATAGTCCTTAAAGTTATATAGTTGATATTGTGCTCATTGCAAATTATTTACACCAGATTGCTCTATTATAGTTCTGGATCAGATGATACCATCAGTAAATAACTCCCATGTAGTCAAATGCCATCCAGTGACATTCAGGTTCAAAACCAATTGTTTGTGAGGAAAGTTTTCTGTAATCTCTCTTTTTATAGTCCTACTGACCATGATTTTCTGGTTCTTTTAGAGCTGTCAGCTCTATTCTATTGAAGTGTTAGGTGTTATCCATTTTTCACAAAGTTATTGGCTCTATTCCATTCTATTCCTATGAGCAGATTTGATGCTCAGATCAGTTGCGAGGGATAATAGCAATGATCTAAAGATACAGTGATTCCAGCTGCTGAATTTGTAGAGTCTAAAATATGGTACAGAAATATGCAACAGGATAAGCTGTATATCCCAAAGCTGTAGCTGAATGGACTGTCCTTTTACACATGGAGAGGGAAAAGGCAAGGGCTGTCTGTCAGTTAGAACAATGCTAGTTATTGAGGACTAGATTTGCTCTCAGGATATGCCTTTGAGATGCTATTACTGAAAGTTTTAGGCCAAACCTTGTTATTTTTCATATGCAAGGGTGTTATACAGATTTTTGTTTGCTTTAAACTTTTTATTGAGTGTCTCTAGCAAACTTTTGGTTGTAAGGGATCCTTAGGGGTGCTCTCCGAGAGAAGTAGATGGGGATGCCCTGTGTGGTAGACAAACATTTTCAAATAACTCCAACAGACCCACCACAGGGCAGAGCTGAGCCTCTTGACCAAGGTAGTGGCACAAATGGGAAAAGATTTTTAAGAAAGGGCAAAACAACTCCCTTGGAGAGGGAGAAGTGAAGAAAATGTCAGAGGAACAATACTGCAGACACCAAGGTAAGAGAAGAAGGAGGGGCAGGAGGTGTTCCATGCACTAGAACAGAAATTCCTCTGCAGCCACTGGAAGAAATCATAGAGAAGCTCTTGTCCCACTGCAACACATGGATAACCACAATGGTTGCAGGGGCACAAGAGCTTCTCCAGCACAGCAGCCTTGCAGGACTCCACACTGGAGCAGATGGAGATGCCCTGAATGAATTTGTAGCCCCTGAGGGTCCATGCTGGGGCTGTGGCCTGTGCAGAGGAACACGTGCAGGAGCTGGTGGCTGGCAGGAGCTTCAGCCTGCAGGGCACCAGGACTGGAGTGGTCTGTTCCTGAGGGACTACACTCCCCTGAGAGCATCTGTGCTGGGGCAGCATGGGGAAGGTAAAAGAGTTGAGAATCACAAAGTTAAGTGAAGCCTTGGAAGAAGAGGCAGGCAGAAAGATAATTTATTTCAGTAGCTCACTACTATTCTAATAATTTTTTCTTTCAATAAATTAAATTAAGTTTCCCAAATCAAGTTTGGTTTCAATGATGGTAAGCTATCTCCCTATCATTATCTCTGTCCAGGAACTTTTCTATCTTATTTTCTCCTCCTGCTCTGCTGAAAAGGGACAGTGAGAAGGTGTCAGTCAGCCAGCCAAGATCAGCCCACCATAGCCTGTAGTAGCATATCAGACGGGACATGTAGCTTAGAGCTCGTTCTTCAGTTTTATTCAAATTTAACAGCAAGGGTAGATATTTTCATTGGTGGGCTCATAATCCTCCATTGTCTTTCCATTTTTCCTCCCATTAAAATAGGGAATAATTTCATCTTACAAATGATGAAAAAGGCTAAGACAACCCTATGCTCCTTCTTGAATCAAAATTCATAGTATGTGGCAGTAATCAAATAAAAGGGATGACAAAATCTTCAAGGACACAGAATGCATTTTTCTTTTAATTCCAGTGGAGTTCACCGGGCCCAGATTCATACAGCTATTTACCTTCAAATTTCAGTTAACTGATTAAACTTTCAGTGTGAAAAATATCATTACTTTATATATATACATTTTCTAAAATGCATACGTGAAGAAAAACAAGCATTAGAGCATCTTTCTCTCAGAAGTATTTTAGATCAAGTCTCAAAAGGCAAAAGGAGTATTTAAAATTATCTGCTTCATCAGAATATGACCTTCAGCAAGTAGCTGTCAACAAGCTAGTGAGATAGTCAGAATTATTAACTGGACCCCAGAGAACTTGACTGTAGGCAGTGCTGTGAGGTTTGAGAGTTACAGTATACAAATCAGACAGTGAAACCTTTTACTTTGCTAATGATAACCATCACTCTAGACTTCTAGTCTTTGGGATAATAGTTCAGCTGATTCATCTTTGTTCTGTGACAAAGGCACAGATTCCGGTGATTCATTACTTTTACATTCCCATTAGCAGAATATTCACTCACTCTAGGGGCTTGTGTAACAGAAATCCGCAGTGAGAAGAAAACACTTTGGGCTATGCCAGGTCTTTTCTGTAAACAATTTAATTATTTTGACTTCAGATAAATACTAAAATTAAGGAACTCATCCTTGCCTGTTATTCTCAGCTAAGGCCTGACACAACAGATAAAAACTGTGACACAAAGTACAAAGGCTGAGGAGTAATGTGGTCACACAGTAATGTAGGCTATACTTGTCATACATGGCATTCTGAGGTCACAATTTACAAAGCAGAAAATGATTGCCTCACAAGCACACAACAGTCATTACACACTCATCAATAGTTTTCCTCTGTGTTAGTCATTAATAGGCCTTCTCAAGAGATTGTTGTCTTAACAGGACTATGAACTCTGCAGGCACTATTTTTCATTTCCTTTTTCACCATGATAAATTGGAAGGATCTGGACTTACCAAACTTGATGCCCACATTTGGTAGTTCTGCAATGTTGCTATTAGTCTGTTAGATAATAATAGTGCACTTTTAGAGGAAATGAAGACTGACTCAGTGAAATCATCCAGCCATCTAGACTGTCTATATAGTCAATAGAGAAAGTGGGCACTTGTGACATGCCTGTCTTCCTAGGTCAAATGATTTGTATTCTGAAACTCTTTAATTACTGCCTGTAAGAAAGATGGGTTTTTTTAGTTCTGGTTACGTGATTAATCCTGTTCAGTTCAAAGATCTAGTTTGGACCAGATGCAACTCTTTCCTCTTACTAACTTAGGAACTCTAATTAAATTGTGAAACTCAGGTAGAATGAATCTACACCCTCAGGGCGCACGCACTTGCACACACATACAGATACATGGTTCTTTTACCATAAAGAGCTACAATAAGCCTCCAAGAATAATAAGACTTTAATATTAGCATTTCTACAAAGCATTCTTCCTGCCTAGACTCCAGACACATTACAGTAAACAGAAGCAATCCTTCTTTCACCCAAACATTGTGATAGAAAAGGCCAATTTTTCAGTCTACACATGACTTCCATCAGGCAGCTACTCAAACTAAGATGAGATATAGGGGCTCAAAATCTATCTCTGCGAATGGCAGCAATAATAATTCAGAGAATATTGTTATCAAGCCTCACGTTACTGGTTTTTCTGCCAGCAGTTGAAGTGACACTTGTTAAAGAGAAAGAGTTCATAGCATTATGAGTGCCTAGGTATATGTCAGCAAGTCCTATTTTTCAGTTTGTGCTCCCTTGAATACATTATATGCTGCAATAGCTTTGTTTCCACCCCTTCCTCCATCAAATCCAATTTTAGTAAACTGTACTTTTTTACTTTCAAAGGGTTACTTTCAAAGACTGTATTAGCAAAGTTGCCATTGTTCCTACTATTAATACTCCAAAATTTTACAAGGGGAAGAGAGTCCTTCCAGTAAAACTCAAAATTTATCACAAAAACAACACAACTTTGTGGGTTTCTTGCATTACAAGTAACAAGGAACAGTAAATTCACTCTAAATTATAAAATAGGAAAAAGACATATATTTTTTTACTTTATGACAGCATTTATTGACACCCTACTTCCTACTTATTATCAAAGTCATTCTAAATAGAAAGACCCCACAGTCTGCAGTGAGTGATTGTTTTTTTTTAACAAATTTTGAGGACAAATGATTCAGTTCTGGATCTGACATGTTAATTTTAACTGCCTAATAATGTGTGTAATTGCTGTGGAATTCTTGGAGTCTCTCCTCTTGTGCTGATCTCTCATGGCCTGCTTGAGTTGTTTTACCATTATAAATTATCGTCATCTTGGGGAAAGTGGTGAATATGTATCATTTATATATGTGTCCCATTATCTGAAAAAGAATCAGAGGGTGTGATCTTCAGGTAGCATAAATATTCACATCCACTATCTTTAATAAAGCTGTAAGCTTCCACTCTGTACCATTGAGATACTCACCTTTGACATTCAATAACCATTGAATTTGACAATATTTTGCACAAAATTATAAGGTTATAAACAGACCTGTAAAAGACGAAAAATATTTCAATAATTAAACAATTAAATACTTACATAGTTGAATAATTCTTTGATCCAAATCTAAAACAATCTTCTTGCTGAAGAAACATTTCCCAGATTTGGAAATTCACATCTGTTAATCTCTGAAGGGTGCAATTTTGTGCCAATATTTTTTTCCTTATAAATCAAGAGTATTTAATCTGAGTTGTTTTGAAGTATTTTGTAAGCTATATTTTATTAAGATACATTTTCTGTGGGCTGTACTGAGGTTTGTATTCTTATACATGCCTCATTTGTTTTGAGAAAAGAAAGTTTCTTATGTGAATATTTGGGTACGTGTATTCATAGCAGATCCTGTAAACATAGTAATCTTATCTTAATTTTTAGAAGTTTCTTACAAGATATCTTAAAAGCTGAGAAAATGGTTTAGTCTGTAACATTTATTAATTTCAGAATCTGAGGAATCTTACAATTTATTCAGAAATTACCCTATATGTGGGTAGGCCAGAGAACATATTCTTGTTTTTAAGAACATTAACTTTCAGATGGCAACTTATTATTGGCATAATTTTTCACATCAGGTGTTACCTCAAAATTCGAAGCAGTGAACACAATTTACTAGAAAAAATTTCTTATTTCTTTTAGTTGCAGTCACTTTCAGAAAAGAAATGATCCACCCCAAGGCAGTGTTTGATCAATCACATTAGCATGTCGAAATTAGGCGAAGGTAAATTCAGTTTAATTCTGTGGTCTGATATCTATGATATACATTGAATGCATATAGTGAAAGTGATGTCATATATGTTTGACCCAGTTTTATCCAACCTTTTACTTTTTTAACAAACTGAAGCACAGACTCTTGCAATGATCCATCAAAGAAGTAGAAAAAGAGAGAAATAAAAAGATCTTGAAATTTTAGTAATGTTTTGCTTAGTTGTAATGCATCTGATCAATATGGAAATGTTTTCTCTCATTGGTTAGATTTTTGAAATTACTGGAATTTTATTAGTTTCACTTTTATTCATATAATCAAACTGTACTATATAAAATATTGCCATATCTCAAATTATAATTACTTGAGAATGTAATGGTCTTCTGTCTACTCAACCTCATCCTGAACAGTCAAGAGCTATGCTTCAAGTTTTACATAGTAGAAGACAAAAGGAGAAAAAAAATTGTTTCTAATACGTAAGCTAATAATTTGGTATTAAGTTTGAGCATTATAATTGCATAAGTTTATTGAGTAGATTTAAAATTTTCATGGGTGAAATATTTAAACAAACACTCAGAATAAAATAATATATACAAAGAGTCTATTGGATCTAATTCCCATAGAAAAATATATGGTGGTTATATTCCTGCATGCATTGTAGGCCTTGTGTGTCTTGAGGTGTCTTTTTTTTATTGTATCTTAATTTAAACTTCTAGGCAGCGTGCTGTACATCATCTTGAAAATGTATTAAAAACGTAAAAGAGTGCTTTGTTTACGTTTCTCTTGTTTCAATGATCTTTATCAGCAGCAAAAAATTGTATTCTTTTTTTTTTTTGCAATTGTGCTTTCAGCTCTCCTTGACACAAGTCGCTGGGCATATGATTTTGCTGTCATGTGGACCAGAGTAAACAACCAGGCAAAGAATGAATGTTCCAGCAGTGCCCTGTCTATTTGTGTACTACTAGATCCTGAAAAGCTTGATTAATTCACTTGGTCTGTAGCTTTCAGATCTGGCTCTTGCAAAGTTTATCAGTGAATATGTAATATTAGCTCTGCTGCGAGGACCTTTGTGCAAGCAAAACATAGTAGTCATCCATTTCACTCTTTTATCAAAAGCAGTACTGATGAAAAGGTCCCAAACACTGCAGTGTGTTTGGGGCTTGGCCAGCTACACTCCTAGGCATGTTTATATGGCAAGTGAAAGGCTAAATATTATTGCACCAGTGCCAAAGCAGTTTCCTCTCCTTGGCAGCTGCTAACTAAAAGTCATCTTCCTGAGAATGGCAGGGTGGCTCTGTCCTGCTGTGCTATGACATTTCTGGGTACTGTCCTTTTGCAGCTAATATAATTAAGCATTTCCCTCATGCACTGAGCATGTTGACAAAATAAATCCAACTGAGAAGAAGCACCTGGTATTATAATTTTCCATGCCTCTACTGAAAATGTAAATCAAATTTAACCTCAGCAGTTTACTCTTTCCCTTAATGAAAAATGTATGGAAGCCAATAAGAGAAACATCAAGTCAATGTATTTTAATAACATGCTTTTTAATATTGTGATATTGTGACAGAGGGGGATTCTAAAGATTCATGTGTACCAGTCTGAAATATTATTATTAAATTATATTCGGTACATTTTCAAATATGCATGGAGTAGTATATATTTGTTTGTTTCTACAGAGCATCTAGCTGCAAAAATACATTAAGAGGATTAAATATTTAGAAAGGTGCCTAGCTTTACAGAGTCTACTAAATTTATGCTGCAGCATACTGTCTATGTTATTTAGAAATTTTCTATGTTATAATCTTGACGGCAATTTCACACACCATGTTATAATTATCTAAATTCTGAGTTCAGGCAAAAGGTATCAGAGCTCCATGTAAAACTCATCGGAAGCAAAGGAAGGTTATTGTTGCACTGAGAAGTCAAGGACAGAGGAACAGTTTACTATTGCGTCAGACCTCTGACAGAGTGGCTTGTCAGCTAAACGACATTTTTCCTGACTTCCAACTGTTTTCATTTGTAAACAGAACAAAACAGTTGTAATGGAAAATGAGTGCTCTCACATCAAAGTGGAGGTAACAGATCAGGCTTTGGAGACAGATAGTCTCCAAATTTGTCTTGTTGCAATTTCAGCGCAAACATGAGATCTGGACAAGTTGTAAGTATGCCATGACTTGAGTCCTTCTCTATTATGACTTGCTGCATCATTTGTGTGGCATTGAGGAGGACCTAGGTCATTTTTTTATAATAAGTAGTTGAATACTTCAGGCATTTTAAAATAGGAACTGTGATATTTCTGAAAAATAACTTAAACACCAAGTTTCATTTTGTAAATCTGAGATCCTCAAGTCCTTCTCTTAAGAAGTGGTGGTATAGAAAACGTTTTATCATTTTGGACTAAAAGTTCTGTCTTATCTCTTGTCAGAAATGGAAGAATTTGTGTGAGCAGTGAAGCACAGTGAGTGACAAATTGACAAATGTTCATTGTCTGTTTTAGTGAATCCTGAGCTGTCAATGTTCCCACTAAGGAGCAGCACATTGCTGTCTGTTGCATCAGAAATTGATAGCCCCCTACAGTAATGTGGATGAGAAGCCATGGAAATACATTTCTAAGTAGCAGCATTCAGAGCTGCTGGATCTTAATTGTGAGATATGTCAGAGCCAGCTAACTTGTGAAACCTTTAAATTCGGAGTGGATTAGTATTTGTATTGTCATTACATTTCACATTGCTTCTACAGTATGTCTTATGTCTGAAAAGAATACAAAAGAATCACTGAGGTTGAAAAAGACCACTGAAATTGAGTCTAACCATTAACCTGTCAAGTCCACCTCTAAACCATGTCATTAAGTGCCACACTTATGTCTTTTAAATACTTCCAGGGATGATAACTCAACCAGTTCCCTAGGAAGCCTATTTCAATGTTTTCAGTGAAGAAATTTTCCCTCAGATCCTATCTAAATCTCCCCTAGAATAGCTTGGAGCCATTTGCTCTTACCCTATTGCTTGTTGTGTGGAAGGAGACACCACTTTGATATCAGCACTCACCTCAAGCAGCTGTCAGGATTTACCAGATCTGACTTTTGTTTGTCCTAGAGGTTCCCTATGCATCTGGAGACTTGAAGTCTGACCTTCATTTTGGAGGAGACTGACACATTACAAATACCAACCAGATATCCCTCTATGGGCCTTCTTGCAGGGATGACATATCCTATCTGGAAGTTTGGAAAGTCCTCTGGGAAGTAGCAGAGTGTATCTGAATAATTTCTTGTTGCCATTGGAAATGAATCTTAATTCCATGCTTTTGGGAAGACTATTTGGATTCCAAAAGTGCTTTTTTTTTTTTTTTTTTTCAAAATAAGGGACCTAAGGCTGCTTCTCTGGTTTTAAAAAGAGTGTGCCTTGCTTGGTTAGGTGCCTACCCAACTTAGCTTCCAAATGATCCAAGAGCTTAAAAGTTCAAGTCCTTAGTCACTCATTGAAGCTGGTGGGAAGTTCTGGAGTTCTCAGTCACCACTATATTTTATACCTGCTCTGAGTGGCTTTCTGTCATCACACACAGATTTTGTGGATTATGTTTCTAAGGTACTTCTCCATCAAATTGATAGGGAATGAATGTGCATATTTGCGGTGCTGTGAATTATCCTGCTGAGCTGTATCTAATTCTGACACACTGTGAAACCACTTAAACTACTATCAGATCATGATGAACCAAAATGGAAGCAGAATTCATTCAGGTCAACAATGTCACACTGATATATATCAGTGCCATATCAAAACTGCAATATAAATTGTCAGTATTAAATATGCTCGAGACATGTGGATGGAAGTACAAGCAAAATTTTCTAGGATAGTAAAGGATTTCCTCCCTTGAAATACAACACCAGTGGAAACTGTGCTGTGGTCAAAGCCCTTGAAAGATTGGAATTGTCATGTAGCATGCAGGGAGATAGCACTGACACAAGGGATCCTTGCATTTCAGTGAAGGAAGAAACACAAGTGGAAAGGTACAGAATTCCAAAACACTAAAAATCAAATTCATAAAAGACATATCAAGTTGATACAACACAAACAAATCCTGAAATGAGGTAAAATGGCATTTTTAATTCAATACTCAGAATAAGAATATGATGAAATAACTCCTTCACCATGTTTGCCTGATAAAATAATGTCTAGTGATGGTGCTTTTTTTACATTTTTTTCTTTTCTGGTAATCAGGAGTTTTTGTACTTAAACTTGAAAGGTTGTTTTTTCAAACCCCTTTTGACAACAGAGTCAGGCTAACCTGCTAACTCCTAGGTAAGCAATGCCAGCTCTTAAGCTTGCACCCTAGTGGGCAGGTGCTGTACTTGAGATTATGATTAAGACATCATGTATCGACATTTCAAGCAACTCAGGAAGTGGAAACTAAAACTTTTAAAGTTGTTTCTACTCCATTTTTCCTTCTAACATGCAAGTTCTCCTGAGTGGTTTTCATTTTCTCTTTTTTCAGGTCATTTAGTTTCTTATTTTAGCCATTATTCATTAAATATTAAATTTAAAGCATTTGATCAGAGTGTTCAGAGCTGGCAACGAGTCAGATCTAAACATTATATCTTACTGATTTGCTCTGTCATTGTAATTTCTCCAACTGCTAAATGAATTATAGAATATCACTGTAATGCAGAAAAGACCTTCTCAAACTTATACATGAAAAAGTGACATAAAGCAGTTGGAAAGATTTAGCAACAACAAGCTTTTTATTTCCATTCTAAATCAGTAGGATAAAATGTACTTAAGTAATGTACACTGGAATAAGCTATTTTTGACAGAGTTCAGAATCTCTAAAACACAAAATACTGCGTTCTATATTGATTCTCTTTTCATATTTTTCTATCATTTTGGCATACAAGAAGAAGCAATGAAAATGTCTAACAAATGTGAAGAAAACATTTTTAAACCATCTCTTTAAGATAGTGAACTTCCCCTTTTAGGATCCAAACTGCTGCTGGATGTTATATCTGAGAAAATCTCAGTTTTCTTGTATCAGATCTTACTATAGCTAGCTATCCGATTATAAGGAAGCATTTGCTGTCTTATCATCTTACTAGAATCAACTTGAAGGTGACCTTTTGTCTCCAGCTTTCACAATGTAAGGGAGGCAAATGAGTTGCAATACATATTTTCTGTGCAGCTCCAGGAAGTAGCAAGGGGTCCCCCTGCAACCAGGGTTTCTGGTAGACTGGACTGACTAGGGATGCTGAACTAAGACTAAAGGTTTTTGCTGCCCCAACACACAGCAGAGAGAGAAGGAGGTCTGGAGGTGGGCTAGATTTAGGAACATAGACTTTTAGACATCAGGTAATTTAAACTAAACCATGAAAAAAATAATCCCATTGTGCCTTTCCTAAGATTCAGTGCCATAAGATAGTCACTGAAAAATGTGCTGCAATGAACCACAGCTGTGGGAGCTATAAACTTTTTTCCACTTGTATATAATTTCTAAATTATTCACATTTTCTTCTTCTCTCCATATCCTTTCTCTGTATGTCCCAGCTTGAATTATTGAGACTTCTTTGGCTCACAGTTAAATTCACCACTGACATAATTCAAAATGATTTTACTGGCCTTATCAAAGACCAAATAATCAAACCCCAATGCGTGTATTTAAGTTGAAGACATCAATAATGTATTTTAAAAATTCCTTGCACACAAAGAAGCATGTTACATGAGATCTGCCTGTCTTTGCAAAATGCAAGAAGTTCAAGGAGTTGTTAGAATGCCTTCTTGTCTCCAGGTTTTTCACAGCAATGAGTATAACAGAACTCTTTCTCTCTCACTGTCATCCGGCTAGGCTAAAATGGTCACAGATTTTCACATTAAGGGCATAGCTAAAAAATCATAGGCATACTCCAGTGTTGCTTTCCAAATATAGATTCCTCTGTACTTTTTTATTTGACTTTACCCTTTCCATTGGTTGATCTGAATTCAAGTAAGAAAGTGAAGTTGTGCATTTTAAACAGAAATAATTTTAATAGTGTAATCTAAGACAGGCTATTGAGGGTATTTCTAGTGAGATACAAAGCTGGTAAAACCATTAGATTCTAGATTAGGTCACTTGGTGCTGATAACACCAGCACTGTGGGTTTGATCTCCATATGGCCGGTTCACTTAGGAGCTAGACTGGATGATCATTGTGTGTACTTTTCAACTCAGAATATTCTGTGAATCTGATGCATTCAGACTACTTGCTCTGCAGGGAAATAACCCTGGTCCAGTTTTAGGGTAATTAATACCCTTACCTTTGGAGTTGTTCAATAGGTTCATGGTTCAGCAAATGTTTCAGAAACAGACTGTCCATCAATTAAATTTCCTGCAGCAAGCTGCAACAAATCAGTCCCTGCACTAACTAGATATTCCACCACAGTTTTAATGAATAATAAATGGTGAGAATTTTTTGTATTAATAAAACAAGAGAAGTCTACATCTGATTACTGGTTCCAACTTATGAGCATAAAGCACTATCAGAATGTCCAGGAAACAGATTCAATTGCCTAATATTATTATAATTACTGTTATTCATCACCTATCAAATGAAAAATACTCTATCTGGAGTTGTCTGCAAAAGTATCTGCTGTTGATGCACCTCTACTGTACTATTGAGCAAAAACTCAGAGGAAAGACCCTCAGTGATAATGTAATGGAATGAGAGAAAAAGGGTTTTATGTACCCCAGTATGGAAAAAACCATGGAAAGCATTTTAGCAGCTTGAGAGCTAAATAAATTGATCCTGATTTCATTTCTTTGTACAAGTTACTTATAAGTTGTCTGTGCCTCAGCTCCTCCAGAGAAATAATACTTCATAAAGTCAGACTCACAAACCCTGGAACTAATAGAGCTGATTTTTTCAGAATTCTAGCTTGTTTGATTGGGTTTTTAACTGACTTACACTAAAAGATTTTTTCATATCTGCCATGGAACTATTACCGTCTCCAACACAACAATTTGATAGTGAAGTGTGAGCAGTAGGAATTAGCAGGTTAGCATTGAAAGCTGTTCCTCTTCTGTCCTGTTAAACTATCTTTATCTTAACCACCTAGTTTTATCTTCTTTTCAAATTATCTTCCTCATCCTACTGGGGTGGAGTGAGCTGTGTGTCTGCCCAGTTAAACCAAAGCAGTTCTTCATCTTTTATCACAGCTGAGTTTACTGTCATCATTATTTGCTGAAGGAGTGCATTTTAAGCTGATACTGCAAGATATGAAAGGCAGACAATTTCTGTGTCTCTAATCATTGCTATTAATACCACAAATGCCCAATTCTTAGAGACAGTCATAGAACTAGAAAATATCCTTTTTCTGTGCATCCTTTCAAAACTTTTTCGTTTAAAAAACCCCAAACTTTAGAACAAACTGCTTGAAGGATAATTTCCACAAATAATTCTGGGGAATGTTTTTAGTATAATAAGCATGTTTGACGAAATAGGAATTGTGGAGGGAGATTTATTTTTACATAGAAATGTAACAATAATTTCTTAACTATGAAATATGATTATTTGATTCTTGGCTTTCCATAATAACTTGTGGTAATTTTCTGCCTCCAGCAAGCAGTAGTAAGCAGTAACTCATGTCAGAAGACACATTGGCTGAATTACTGATTTAGAGAATTTAAACTCTATATACAAGAGGGAATACTAAAGGTAAGAAACTAAGCTGCTATGTGCACCTTTGACTACAAAGGGAAAGTAAATACCTACTTACTTCATGTTTTAGGATGCTTAAAAATAAAGATTTTGGGCTTTTTTCAACTTGATTCATTGAAGAGGAAAAAGCAAAAAAGGAGAAATCAAGTGAAATAGAGCCTTTTGTTACCAGTAAGCATCTGTTTTCTTAAAAGCAGTTTCTTGTTTCTACCTGATCAAAACTATGTGAGCTATAGTCAAAGAGATCCAATCATGAATCATCTCTTTAAAATTTATGGATTATCAAGCTTCAAAACAGAGCATAACAAAGCAATGTAAAACAGATCAGGCAGCCAAGCTGGCATCATGAAGAACCAGTTCAATTCTACAGAATTTATTAGATCAGGCACAATGCTCAAGCTAAGAATCTAAGCTAAAGCAAAATAGCTATATTACCATGACCTTGATCCTAAGCTAATAAACCCTGTCAAACTTGATTTTGCACCAGAGGAAAACAGCTCAGATATCTTGGCACAGTCAGTTCTGCACAGACTCATTTGCTCAGGCAGACCATCACATGGTCACTGCAGTTCTCATCTATCCAGTATTGTGGTACTCTGTCAGATCTCATAACTTTTTCAAAAACCAAATACATTGGGGAGTGGATTGCAGACTTGTCAGCCTGGCTCCACTGGCACTAGACCAGATCCACCCCTCTGGAATATATCAGGCCCACATGGTTTGGGATGAAGGGGACCAAATGGTACATATGCAAGCATCAGTTTTCTTACAAGCAAAATCTTTACCATTAAAGGCAAAACTCAAAGGCTTAAAAGCTATCTTTTAGTCACTTTTTCTTGCAAAAAAATACAGTATTGAATTACTGGGCTGTTATCCTAATAGAGGATATGGAAATATATATGGATATCAAAATATCAAAACATAAAATCATAAAAGTTGAAATGAAAGGGAAAGGGAAAGGGAAAAGGAAATCTTTAATACATGGTTCTATGAAGAGTGGTAGGAGAGGTGCCCGTCAGATAGGCTATATTCCTCTGTTTATTTGGGATATAGAGAAGCCTCTTTGCAATAACTCTGCATTTGAGCTCCAGCTAAATAAACAGATACCTGACAGGCCACCTGACCATGAAATGCCATTGCTGGGGCAGGGAAGAAGCATGAGGAGAAAGGAGCAGCAGACAGCTCTTATAAGCTGGCTGCCACTCCCCATGATTTCTCCCTTATACTGTCAGGGGCTAGAAGGGAAGGTGGTAGAGAAAATGGGAATTTTATCAGTCAAGACTGATTAAAAAGGACATTAAAAGGACAGGTGCAAGGTGTTCTCATTTTTTCTGAGTCAGTTATGCCTGTGAGAATAATTGGCAAATTATTTCTTTGCCTTTATCTCAACCCATGAGCATTTTCGTCTTATTTTCTTCCTCTGTCCTGTTGAGGAGGGGAAGTCAGAGAGCAGCTGGGTGTATGTCAGGCAGCTGGCCAAGGTTAACCCTCCTCAAAAATATTCATTACTATTTTAGTAATCTTAAGAAAATTATGTAAAAGTGTTAATGTGGGATACAGCACAAAAGACAGAGGAAGAATGTTTAAACTACAGAGTACTTCTGAAATGAAAGAATATATGCCTTCACATCTACCATTATTTATTTTGGGAATGAAACAATATACATCACTGTCAGAAGAGCTATTTCAGAAGCTTTCCACAAGGAAATATGCATACAAAAGAAAGAAGGGGATTAAGTTCATGCTGGATCTTACTGAGATCCATGAATTGCATGTGATGATTCAGACATTTTTGTGCTCCTTCTCCTCTTCATTGCTGAGTAAATTTGCCTTTACTGAAGCATTGCTTACTGCAATACCACCTTGGTTTCTCTGTACTAGTAGATTTTATGTTAAGGTAAAAGAGTGTCAATTCTCAACTAAAACACTACTCAGTGACATTCTGATATACTTTAAGTAATAATAAAAGCAAGGTGGAGAATGACACAGTCAATTGCAGAGCTAGCTTATGCAGTTTCAATTTCCTTGGATGCAAACCATGGTTTCAGGCAGTTAGCCAACACAAGGATGGGCCATATTTTCTGCTGGTTTATTTTCTTTATTTCTTTATGGTATATTTCATAGATAACATAGTAACATGCATAAAGTTTAATTTCATAAAATAGTGTAACACTTGGCTTAATTTAAATTGCATATATTAATTTTTCATTCTCTCTTAAAATATCATATTTTGTCAGTTTCTGCATGCATGATAAACAATTGCTACTAGTTCTGGTTTTTGCACCTCCAGCTAGAGAAATTTCCAGTTTCTCACAACATTTTCCTTCTTTCCTTGTGGGAAAAAATATTAATAATTTCCAAAATTCTTGAATAAGTTTTTCCTCTTCTATTTTTCTCCTTTACAGTTTGATGTGTACTGTTATTTGGACAAAAAAAGAAAAAAAGCTACAGGTGCATTTTGGACTGTATCCAAAAAATCACCATTCCCTTTTAAATGTGTTCCCCTGAGGTGTTGTTTACATGTCTCAGCTCCTTACAGTGTTTCAAATACAGCTTTAGAGTTAGAAATAGCTTAGACCTACAGGTTTTTGATGATAGAAAGTTTAATTATGTCACAGAAAATCACTAGTGAACTAGTTTTTCTTCACATCCATTGACAGAATTCTCAGTGGAGTCCATATGAGCTGCAACTGCAAAAAGGCTGCATATTTCCTCTTCAGATACAACACAGAATGCCATGAAATTATTAGAAATGTTCCTATAAAATTTATGTGACATTACACAAGACCTTAGATTTCTAGAAATTCCTAGGAAGTTCTGTACCAAAATGGTTTAGAAGAAATGGAGCCATTTTGTCTTTGCATTGCCCAGAATTTTGTAATAATGTATGGATTGAAAGGAGGTGCCTACAGTAGAAATTAAACCATGCCATGGAAACCCTCTGGCCTGTAAGGCCATGTTAAATGGTGTATCATCAGGCACTTTTTCCCCCTCAAAAAGAGAGGGGCCAGATCCAAACCTAGAATGGTCCCTGACACATGCAGTTATCTTGACAGTGAAGCAATTTTCTGGGAGACTGTTTGGCACAAACAATGCCATGGACTAAAATTGTGCTAAAATTTAGACAGTGCCCACAATCACAGACTGTTACGAGCTCACATTCTGAACCATTTTTTTACTTGTACAGATATTATCCACAAAACAGCATAAGTCATCAGTTCCATCTCTCTCAGCCAAAGATGACTTTGTCATTAATACTAATACAAGTAGGATCCATATATCTTCCAAAAAGGATCTTCCACTCTCCAAACTACTGCAAGATACAGAAATCCATCTCAGATACCTCACAAAACTTAAGTTCTGAAGAGAACACGTATGATTCATGTCAGTAAAGAAGTAATTACAAACAGGTTGTAAGAGCATAGAAGTGTTGGTTCCTTTCCATTGGACATATGGAGGTAGATCTTATGATGACAGCAAGCACAGATGTGTCTCCGGAAGACGTCTGAAGCTTCATTAGTTAAATGTCTCGCTGAACCCTTAGTACCATGAACCTAACTTTTGTCTCTTTTTTAATGGAACTCACCTCTGCTACACCGTATTGCCTCTGCTGTACAGTTTAAAAGCACTAACTTCAATTTGGATGTAACATTCCAAAAGTTGAAGTTCCACAAGAAACCATTTTACTGGCAAAATTATAAATTTAAAGATTGTGTCTAATAAGATTGTTGCTACCATATCAGTTTTTATTCCAACTTACATTATATTTGGATTACAAAATGAGCTGTCTGAAGACAAAAATATGAGTAAATTATTTTCTTTATGCACTAGACCCTAGTTAACAGAATTCTTGGGAGACTCAAGAAAATTCCTTAAATGTTCAGCTATTTTACTCAATAGTATTACACTCAAAATGCACTTTCTAAAGATCAACTTGCCTTCCTGAAACTCAGCACATTATAAAAAGGGCAATGAGCAGTTTACTTGCAGGATCTGAGATTTCTCCTTTATATTTCTACAGCCTGTGGAGCTGACCATGGTGTGACAGGCTGTGCCCCTGCAGTCCCTGGGGGACCCCATGGCAGAGCAGGTGGTTGCACCTGTAGGGGGTGACTCTGTGGGAAGGCCATGCTTGGAACACTCTGTTCTTGAAGGATGGCACCCTCTAGAAAGAACGCAAGGGGGGGATCCATGCTGGAGCAGTTTGTGGAATTGCAGCCTATGGGATGAACCCATGTTGGACAAGTTCATGGAGCATTGCCTCCTGTGGGAGGGGCATCCCACTGGAGCAGGGGAAGAGTGTGAGGAATCCTCCCCCTGAGTAAGAAAGAGCAGCAGAGACAAGGGATGAACTGATGTGATGGAGCCTCTGTTCTTCATCCTTCTGCATCACGTGGGGGAAAAAGGTAGAGAAATGTGGGAGTTAAGTTGAATCCAGAAAAAACGGAAGGGTGGGGGGAAATTGTTATAAGACTTGGCTTCATTTCTTATTACCCTACTCTGATTTGATTGGCAATAAATTCTATTAATTTTTCCCCAAGGTAAGTCTAATGATAGCTTGTGAGTGATCTCCCCCTGTCCTTTTCTTGACCTACAAGCCATTTGACCTAATTTTGTCTCTCTGTCCAGTTGAGAACAGGGAATGACAGAGAGGTGCTTTGGTGAGCACCTGGCATCCAGCCAGGGTTAACTCAGCACTCAAGTATACATTGTCATGCAATTGTTTTGCTTTAATAATTTTTTAATGTAAAAAATTATTATATTACATCAAATACAAAATGGCATAAGAACTAAGCTATGCAACTTGTCTACTTTTAGGAAGTTTTTAGATACTAGCATTTTCAAGAAAGATTTTTTTCCCTACAGTATTTTTTTTATTTTATATTGTTTTTACTTCCTGCAATATTTTTCTTTTCTGGAATTCCCTTTAGCAGGATTAGAAACTTCTTAAAAGGAAATGGTCTTCATTTAAGTGTTCTATGAGAAAAGGAGAAATATTAACTCTTTGACTACATCTGTTCTGCTCTCTCTCTATACAGTCAGTTTAGCAAAGCACTGAAGATGCAACAGGCCTTAACTATGTAATGAGGACCCTTAACAATTTACTGAACTGATTCCAGTACTAGGGCTTGTACAGAAACAATATATTTCTTTTTCAATTTTCAAAAGGGTATCTTTGTTCTTGAAACTATAAATTACCTGAAGAATAAACTAAACTTTGCCAAGTATCTAGAAGGAATCTCTTTAAATGCTAATGTGATGCCCAAAAATATCATGGTCATTCTTTATCTTGCATCTAATATTCTAGTATTCTATATTGTCCACTGAGGTAAGCAGAAAGTGGAATACGTGCAACTTTTCTGATAAAAAAAAAAAAAACCAAGGAAGATAGGGCAAAATTTATTGTGTTCATGAAAGTTAAGGCATGAGCCTGTTTCAAGTTTTTCCATAAGGAAATTTGTATTGATGTTGTATTGAGCGTGATACAGCATGACCTCTACCTTCTTTCTTTTCAGGATTCACTCCCAATATGAATATCAGCTGTACGGCTTCACAAGAAATTAGTTGGAATTTCAAATCAGAACACACTATACGCTGTTCAATCTAAGTAATTTTTTCCTGTCAAAATAAACCACTAGGGTTTATAGGAGCTTTCCAGATCACTTTCTGAAAGAAATATTGTTTTGTACTCCACTAATACCAAGACATTAGATTACATAAATTTAATCCTCTCAATAATTCCGTCACAAAAGGCATTTATCAACTTCAGAATTTGAACCTGTATGTAGCACGTTTCCCAGAATTATGTTATTCTCTGGTCCACTTTGCGGTTTCTTGAAATTCTGTTTTCTTATGAAGGAGTAAAGCACAGTCTGCAGTGGAATTTAAATGAAATAGTTGTGAAAGTAGAATTTTAAAAAAAGGTGAATTACAGTACAGTAACTCTCTAATAATGGCCTGACACTACCAAATTAATGGGAAAATAATGACTGCAATGACATTTGTAGGTATATTTATAAAATTATATCACACAAATCTTTTTTTTAGACAAGACATTTTATATCTGTCTGGTGGGATTTTTTTCAGTTTGGAGAACAAGTATGAAATATAGAACATTGTCTATTATGCTTGACATTTTAACCCACTCAACTTTCCTTGTACCTTGTATTTCTTCTGCTCCTATTTACTTTTCCAGTTTTATTATAGCAGCTTTTAAATCATCCCTTTGCAAGAAGAGTGTGAGTTCCAATTTATGTCCCATGGGTAGCTTGGGGTATGAAAAGTACCTTTCACTTGGCAGTCAGGTGAACAGTATGTCCAGTTTCTCTTTCTTCAGATTCCCCTTGCACTGCAATAATTATCATAAATAATCCAAAGATTATATTATTTTGTGTATACATACAGTGTGGAATAGCAAAAACTGGAACATGTTAATGTCGAGGATCTTGGTAGGAAAACATTCTCCCCATGGTCTCTGTGTAGTCTCCTGGTAACTGAGGGTTCAGAAATCCAAGGTGAGAAGAAGATGTCTCTCTCTTCCCCATGACAACGGATGGAGTTTACAACAACTTCTGCCTCATCATGGGCACATTGGGTGTTAACCTAAGTGAGGCTAAACTAGGTGAGCATGTACAGGGCGTTCTCCTCTCTCTGATCCTGCTCTTCCCTCAATAGAACTCCTTCCTGAGGTAACAAGTCCTCTGCAAGTGGAACTACACATAAAGTAACAGGACCTTGAGAGACTTCTAGGCATTTTTGCATTGTAAAATATTATTCAAAAGGGTTAGAAGATTCTATGGAAGGAACCATGATTCAAGAAAGAAGTATCAAGAGACCTAGGTGTAGAAAGTCAGTTGGGATGATGTTTGATTACTGGCTGGCAGTTTCTGTAAAGTTCATTCTAAATTAATCTAATGTTTTAATTTTGTTACTTTATGGTCTCTCATAACAGCTACAGCAATTATAATAGCAGTTACTATTGCTAATCATAATTGAAACCCTCAATCTTCAGGCAGTTTTTTCTGAGTCTATTTCTGATATCCTATCAATGGCAAATGAGCATCCTCAAACCTTTACATTCCAGTCACACACTGTTAGTATCAACTTAAATCTCATTTTGTAAAGTCTTTCAAGTACCAGAGGCATCCCTCAGAAATGTGTTTAAAGTCTCTCATTTACATTCAAATTATGCTTTCCTTTCACTTTTAAATTCTCCCCTTTCAATTGTAAAGTTTATACAACCCTTTCACTTGGCAAGAGAAAAAAAAAATAAGACTAATATGTATTAAGAGGAAATAGGTGATGATGTAGATTTGAAAAATGTAGCTACTACGCATGCAATTTACATTCACATTGAGTTTTTCAGAGGAATTGGTTTTGATAAGTTGTGGGTTTGGATTTTGACTATTCATTTTTATTCATGCAGAGATTTGTTTATTCTGTTAGAAAGAAGTGAATTAATTCTCTCTGGATATGTTGTAGGTTTGCCTCTTATGTTATAGAATTCCTTTTAAAGCTCAGATTAGCATTTTACCTAGACAAGATCTGAAATTTTCCAGTTTATTGACATACAGGAAAAGAAATAAAAAATTTGAGCATTATTATTCAAAACCTAGATGACATCTTAGTAGTACAAGTATTGCAGTATTGGCAAACAAAATTTGAGATGGTTGGTTGTAAAAATTACCCATAGAATAAAATGCTATTTTCTCAGGATTGATGCCAATATTGTAAATGTTGCTAGGAAACATATTATAAAAAAAATAATTTGTATTATTCAGTATTAGGAAAGTCATCTGGAAAAATTAGCTGATTCTGATCTTTTGGGTCATTAATCCAATATAATGTGAAGAGTTCCACTATGGCAAAAGTAAGAAGTAAGGACAGGATTGGTGAGAACACCTATTTTGAGGAATGAGGCTTACAGTTCATCTGTATGGATACATGCCACAGCTGTCATGATCCAAATCTGTGCAGCAACAAACCCAGGGAATATGCAATTTCCTCTTTCTCCAGACTAGGGAACTGAATTCAACCGGAGCAAAATCCATATCCGTATATGAGAGTCAGAAAGGGCTCCAAGAATTTGCCAGTCTTGCTGCTTGAGTGGGCTCTTTGACACACACTCAGACTTGCTATAAATAACATAGCTGAGACTACCTGGAAATTAAACCTTTATTCTGTCAGAATAAAAAAGTATCAGAAGATGCCTCTAATGGCATACTACAATTTCATCTGCTCCCTTAGTGCAGAATCGGGTTACATGTGAAATACAATATCTATAATTTCTTAGGCAATACAGCTTGAAAGTGTAGCACAATATATTTGTAGCCTGAATTCAGAAATATCAATAGCTCAGAGATTATTTGTAAACACACACACAAAATTCACTGATTTAGTTTCATTATACTTTCTCCTGAAGTGGACCTATTTCTCATATGTCTTTCATCTGTAGTTTTCTTTAGATTAGCTATTTGTAATTCTGTATTTCAAAGCTTCAATTTAAAGTTTTACTATGTCTCCATTATTAATTCAATACTGAGTTAATTATAAAGATAATGTAAAAGGGTTCTTTAATTTCCGAAGAGGATTTTCTACTTATTAACTATATATGAAATGAGACTGATGAAATGTAGATTATTTTTAAAAATACTGTGAGCTATGCAGCTCACAGTAAAGTGAAATGTGGAAACACAAGCTTAATTAAACTTGAAGAAAACCCCTAAAATTAACTGGAATTAGTAATGAATCTTATTGTAATAGAAATGCTTGCCTGTCACATGAGTGAATGTACACATTTTTTAAAATGTGATTGGTTTGATTTGATGAATGATTTTGATTGATGAAATTTTGTGAGACAGCTGAGAAGCTGACAGCAGTTTCTTGGAAAACAAGAGCTTCCTTCAACAGCTTACCCCACTAAGTGTGAGCAGTAATTATCTTTCTCAACCTGCATTACACCTGGAGAGTTTTTTACGTGTAGTTCAGTGAATGAATCTTAGGGTTTTATCAATGTTATATGTGTTTTTGTAGTGGGTTGATGCTGGTTGGAGGCCAGGCATCACCAAAGCCTCTCTATCACTTCCCTCCACGGCTGGAAAGGGGAACAAAGGGTTCATGAGTTAAGGACCACGAGAGATCACTCACCAAGTATTGGTAAAACAGGCTAGAATTAGACATAATTTCATTTATTATTAACAAAATCAAAGCAAAATAATGAGAATTAAAATAAGACCTTAAAAACCTTCCTCTGTCCCAGCTCTACCTCCTCCCCCAGTGGTGCAGGGAAAAATGGGGGTTATGGTCAGTTCATCACATGTCTCTCCCTCTGCTCAGGGAGAGGAGTTGTTGCCTTGCTCCACTTTAGTGTCCCCGCCATGGGAGACAGCTCTCCATTAGCTTCTCCAACATGAGTCCATACCACAGGCAACAGTTCTCCATAAACTGTTCCAATGTGGATCCCTGTGCATGCAGTGCAGTCCTTCAGGCACAGCCTGCTCTAAAGTGGGTTGTCTATGGGGTCTCAAGTTCTACCAGGGATCCTGCTGCAGCAGGGGCTCCTCTCCCCATGGGTCTGCCAGGACCCTGTTCCAGACCAGGTCTCCCAGGGCATCACAGCCTTCTTTCAGGCATCCACCTGCTCCAGCGTGGGGCCCCTACAGGGGTTGTAGATGGACCTCTGCATCTCCATGCCAGGGCTGCAGGGGCAGAGCTGCTTCACTATGGCCTGCACCATGGTCTGCAGAGAAATCTCTGATCCAGCACCTGGGACAGCTCCTCCTCCTCCTTTGGCGCTGACTTTGGCATCTGCAGAGTTGTTCCTCTCACATATTATCACCCCACTTTTCCTTGGCCATCATTACATCTGCGCAGTATCTTTTTTTTTCCTTCTTAAATATGTTGTTATGGAGGTGTTGCCACTATTTCTAATCGCCCCAGTTTTGACCAGCGCCTCATTTATCTTTGGAGCTGCCAGGAATTGACTCCGCCAGACATGGAGGAAGTGGCTTCTCACAGAAGCCACCCCTGTAGGCCCACCACTCCCAAAGCCTCCTCATGCAAACCAAATACAGTTTTCAAGCCTCTGATAAGGAAATCCCAGAAGTTAAACTTAGTAGGGTTCTAGAAATTGCGCGCTCATGGAAAATTGTTTCCCAAGAGATTTAATACCTAAATTTGGAAAAGTGGCTGCTAGCAATTGCAGTCAGTAATTCACAATTCAATAATAAATACACACACACACCACTCCCTCCCCCGATACCCACCCCTTCCTAATGAGTCATTAATGACAGAAGTATCATGCCTGCTGCCTATGTATAGTTTGAGAGTTTATCTGACGTTCCATTTTTGAAGAAACATCTAATTTTGGATTCAAATGTTCTTCAGTATGGCCTGGGATTTCAGCTCATCATCAGTGCTGTATTTTTGAACTGTGAAGAAGAGTGACAATATATTTTTCAGTTCTCAATTTGTATCTATTTGAAATTAGCAGAGGACAAAAATTAATTCTATCATTTTCATAGCATCTCATTTCAATTTGGATAGAAGGCAGTTATAAGCATCTTGAAATATGTTTGTTTCATGCTAAGAACAAATCTTCTTTCCTCTCTTCTCTTGCTCCTAAAGCAATTAAATGCAGATTTGAAAAGATGGAATTATACTCATCAATAGGTATGAACCAAGCAGAGTCAGATCTTGAAAACAAAATTCTAATACTTAGTCTGCCACAGAGAACATTATTTTTACAAGAAGGCCTATTAAATTCAGAGGGATGACTTATGATATGTAGATCTATTCATCACACTGCATAAAATTTAAAATGAAATGGATAGAAGTTTTCTGTTTAGCTGCTAATTATCATGGAACTGGTATTTCATGTTTTTCTATCAGAATCAGATCCACAAAAATACTAAACATTTTGCATGATTCACAAATATACTTCTTTTTCCTTTCCTCCACTCCCTTTCTTAATTCATAAGCATTGCTAGTTTTGCTTGCTTTCAGAATTTCTTGTTATTTAGGAACAAGCGAAATCTTAAAAGTCAGCATCCAGGAACATTAATTTTTAAATTTTTTTTGTTATTTTTTCAGTGACATTTTACTTTGTCTCAATGAATTGCTAGGATTTAAAAAGCTCTTCAAGTTCTTGCCTCTGAAATACAGTTTCCAAATAATGTTTATGTTACTGTTTTCTTGATATTTTTTTCTTTTCAAATTGCAATTCATCTTGTTCCTTTTTTCTTCAGGGTAAATCTCAGACTTTATTTAGGCTAGAAATCACTATTCTTTAACTACACTTCACAAAGAAAACAGTGATTTCTATACAGTGGTGAATTTTTTTAATCCCTGTTTTGATTTGATTTGATAAAAACATAATACAAATTCTTACTTGCTATAATAAAAGAGTTTTATAGAAATTATCTAAGTGGTGCAGTACAAGTTATCATCATGGGCATCTGTTGTGAAAAAGTAGGTTGATTATTAAGAATACTCTAAGTGGTGTAGTACAGGTTAGTTATCATGGCTATAACCCCAATTAAATTTATGGCAGAACTGAGTCAATTAGTATCTATTTTTACCATACATTTTTACAGATGAGACGCAGAATTTGGTAACATTAACCATTGTCCTAGAGTGACTTAAGAAATTTGCAAACTTTGGTATACTGTACTGCATACAGCAATGACTGTTGTACTTTAGTTCTTCCATACATAACTTTTCACACTTGCATTTTCAAGGACATTCTCAAGTGTATTTACATACTTTTAAAAATTTCAGTATATAGATTTCAGACAAAATAAGGGTAAGGAAAAGGGGAAAAAATCCACTAAACAACAAAACAATAACATAAATGCCCTAAAGAATACAGTATTCATGTTATTAATAAATGGGAAACTTCCAAACAATTTTTCTTTCCTTTTTCATAGAGCTGTGAATAAATAATGCAATTTATCAGTGAAGTGACCCTCATTGATTTCCTAATGTTCTTAGCAAAAATTCTTTGTACAGTGGAGGTACATTCAGTTTGGGAGTATATGTAGGTGCAAAGAGATCTGAGAAGTTCTCTCTGTGCAATTCATATCCATTTGAGTTCTCATCAACCTGAACAAGGAGAAATCTTTCCTTTTGTACACATATTTGTATACACAAGCAGCAAGGCTCTACAACCCACTTGAAACCTAATATTTACAATTCATTTCTCTTTGAACACTGTTAATTGATGCTGTGGAAGTGAAAACTAGGTACAGACAACGGAGGGTAAAATTTAGTTCAATATATTGCTTTCATTTAAGCTACAGACATAACTTATGCTTTAATCACAAGCCATAGAACTTAAATTAATAACACTAGTGGAAGCCAAGAGAGTGATTCAGATTCGTAACAGTTGTCCACGGAATGATTCAGTTTGTTAAGCACATGTGTTTATTTATGTGAGATTTTTTGCAATATCTTCCCTGATCTTCAACTTAGTGATTGTTCTGCAGGTCATGGGTCATATCTTCTAGTTTAGTGAGTCTGCCTCAGGTATCCTAAGGTTTCTTCAGTGACACTAGATTCTTTTGGGTATCTGTATCCTCCACTGGCTATGGTAAGAAAGATAGGTAGCTGATATATGTGCAAAGACACTAAAATTTATTTACCCAAATTGAAATTACTTAAACTCCTTTACTAGAGGCCCCAGAAAGTAAGCACATCCAAAATTTCTTCTTAGGCAGAGAAGAGTCAGCCTCAGTGCCTGGCAGAATTATAGAGCTAATACTCACTCTCAATATCCCAAAGCTCTTTCAGGGTACATGAAGGAAACAAAAAACCCAAACAACCCCAACCCAAGGTTACTGGGTATAGTCAGCATCAATTTCTTATGGGCAATTTGTGTTTTCCTTTTCTGAATGAATGACCAGTTCTGTGGCTGAAGGGAGTGCAGTGAACTCCATTTACCTTGATTATATCAATGTTACATAATTATCTCCTTTATATCAAGGTCTTCCATGGAGTCCTGGTAGGTAAACTAAAGATTAGAGGTGTGAAGTATAATCAGGATGAAAAATTTGGACAATCAGACCCAAAGGATAATGGCCAATGAGTCAAAGTGTACCTAGTGATCAGGGCATGTTCCTCTGGAATTGATAAAAAGGGATGATACTTCAACAACTTGGACAGTGGCCTTGATGATAATTCACCCTCTCACGTTCTTGTATTATTTCAAATTGGGAATCATGGTTGATATGCTTGAGAGCTAGGCTGCTCTTGGTTATGAAAGAATAAACAAGCTGAAAAAATGCATTAATAAGAATCTTCTAATGATCAATAAATACAAAGCAGTCTTCTACTTGTCATGAAGAATGTCCATCATCAGTTCAAGCTGGGAACAGACTGTCTTTAAGAAGTGACCTGGGATCAAGATATATTTACAACAATGAAGACCAAATGCCTACTGGGCTGTATTAGCAAGGCTATAATTAACAGATTGAGGCTGTAGTTGGCAGATTGAAGCAAATGGTTATTCTTCTTCATCCAGTGACTTTGAATTCAATGCTTGTATCTGGAGTATTGTGTCTGGTTTTGGACACCTGGTAAAAGACATATATCAACAGAATCTAGTGGAGAATCACCAAGATGATTGGAAAGGCTGAAGAACATCAGGAAAGGCTGTTGAAACAGTTTAGCATGGAGAATAGGGAGGAATATAATATAGGGAGGAATATATAATTATAATATATAATATAATATAATATAATATAATATAATATAATATAATATAATGAGGAATATAATTTCAGTCTTTCATTACTTAAAAGGGAGTTACAGTAAAGACAGAACCCAATTTTTTTTCTTGGATGGGTACAACAAAAGATCAAGGGCTAGTAGCCAAACTCATGAATACAAAAATTCTACTTGGGTATATTATTCACTGTGAAAGAGGTCAGGCACTGGAAAAGGCTGCACTAAGAGGTGGAGGAATCTCTCTCCCTAGTGATTTCCAAAATGCAACTTGCCAAAACCCTGGGCTGCCCTCTTTTGAGCAGGATGTTGAATCGACCGGAGCCATTCGCCCTCATGCAGCTTCCCCTTTACAGTAAAAATGAAAATAACTGATAAGCCTTTTCACAAAATTCACATAGCATAAATATTTTATGCTATTCTTTTCCCTCTCTCTAATGATATTTTTTTATATATTTCAAGGCTGAATCTCCTAACCCGCTTCTAATGATGAGTCAATCCCCTGCATTCATAAATCTTGGTTAGGCAGCAAATGCAAATTTTCAATACGTCCTCCTCCAGTCCAGTTACCGTCCCTGAGTTACAGAATTGCCCCTGAAGAGGCAGGAGAAAACCAAAAGATTATCCTTAAGCAAAAAGATAACTTCCTCAAAAGAAAATTGTTCAAATTGATTTCTGAATCTCCTCAAAATGTTTTACTGTGGAAATGATAGAGAATTAAGTTTTGTAATTTTTTTCAAACTTCTAAAAAATGCAAGACAATAGATTTTTTCTTTTTATTTTCTTATTACTTTATTTTTTTGGCTTTGGAGTAAAGAAATTCAATTGATAGAAGATTGCAAGCGAATGAATAGGGAGACTTATCTGTAATACCACAAAGGTAACTTCTGCTTCTGAGTGTTTTCAAGACAACTATTTCACCTTGTGTGATTTTATTGGTATTCAGACCACATTGGAAGAAAGCAGAAAGGGCCATGTTACAATTTCCAATGTGCTTGTTTGTGAATCGAAGCGTAAGCTGACATCTTGTAGTAGAATCAAAGAATGCAAGCAGCACAGTTCATAAACCTGCTTTCCTCAGGTCTCACCAATTTGAAATATAATTGCAATATTAAATTCTACTCTAGTTATGACTCCAAGAAGAAGATAATTTACTAATTATATCTGGTATTTTACATATTACATCAGTATTAGAGAGAGAGTAATGATTTTGCAGACACAGCACTGGATGAAGAAAAGCACGAACATATGCACAAAATGTGTTAGAAATAACATGTATCAAACAATCGTAAGGAAATAAAAGAACATAAGCAAATTCAGCATGGCCCGTAAACATGTTTGTACTATTCACCTTGGATATAGGAGACAGAAGGTTAAGTAATGCGTCTTTCAGGTTTAGATTGAGGATTTGAACTTGAATGTTCCTGGATAATTTTCCTAATCACCTCATCACTTTTAAATACTTCCAACCCGTATACATATAATAATTTTGCATTTTATTGTAGTAAATTTGACTTTCCACCAATAAAATGTTCTGTATGCTTGCAATTATATTGTTCTCCATCTACTTTACAACCAGAGTCCCAAAGACTCTAAATCATTTAGGTACCTCAGGTACTTCCAGATCTCCAGATTTGACAATCCTTTCAGCTATTCTTCTTTCTAAGGATATGTCATTCACACTCCATCTGGTTAATCAAGCTACCCCCTGGCTACTGAAGTTCCATTCACTTCCATTCCACTGAAGTTGTGAGAGACTTGCTCTTTTATAGCAAGCGTGCCCTAACCATCACTTCATAGGCCTTTCTGGAACAGTTTGTTCTAAGTCTTTCCAGGTAATGTTACTCCATATTACATAATCTAAATATTCAACAGGGCAGGCAAATACTGCAATTCAGCTGTGATTATACAACCATGTGAAATGATAAAAGTCCATACTCCAAATCAATATTAAGTTATTGTACATGGTGGGCCAGGTTCAGCACAAGAGAATGAGAAATGATGCAGTTGCCTAGGAGGCTTGTAGGACTACAGAGAGCTATTTCCTTCCCTAATTCAGTAAAATAAAGATTTTTGTAAGGGTCGCCCGTATTTCAGGCACTCCCAAACCACTTGAGTATCAGGGCATCAGAGAAATCACTGTTTCCTGCTTTCTGTTCATTGTGAGCACAGTCACTAGGCTTCAAAATAGAGTTCACATCTATCAAAATTGAGTGGAGTCAAGTCTGATCTAGGTCTGATAGGCCAATTCTTCCCTTTACTAGCAATTTTCTGCTGGTCGTGCTAAATACTTCTATACATAAATAGGAGCATTTACTATTACAAAAAACTCCCTACATTCTACAAAAAGAACTGTCAAGAGGATATCAAGTGGAACAAACCCTTAGGTAAACAACCACTTGAAATGATCACCATAATAATATATTAGTATTCCAAGTACTCAGCTCTTGATTTTCTTGTGAGAAACCACTTTTATTCTGTTACTAAATATTGGCATTTAAGGTGTAAGAATATTATTCTCTTTTACAAATCACTAACACAATTGAATCAATCAGTAAACAAGATGAACATTGAAATTTTTAACCATCTGCATTAATAAAAACAGAACCAGACATATCACAGACCAACTGGGAACCTGAGAAAAAGGGGGCAGTGATACTGAGATGTGGGATCTAGGATCTCTCTTTATCTTATACAAGTTGGCAGGTAGTTTAATAAGTGATACAGCAAAGCTAGAACCTGAGGAAGGAGAAGGAACTTGTTTCTGGTGATAAAACCTTTGCAAGCAGCCAAAGTAAAGCCAACACAGTAATAATTTAAGTAGTACAAATAACCAGTATCCCAAAGCTGAAGCATGTTCCTTTTTCTTTTTTAGTGATATAGACTTGGTCATTGAAATCATGGCTTTAATATTATCTGTCAGTGGAATTAAGCATAATGAAATTGCCAGGAATCCAATCTTCATCATATCCACATTTTTTAAATGTGATCTATAATGTTGCCTTATATTAGCAGACAAGTCCTTCAGTCTTTAAATTAAAGGGTTAGATCTAATAGCATGGATAGTTGTTGAGTAATAGTTCTGGGACTCAGGTGTGGCTGTCTTTCATTGACTTCCATCCCTTTTAAAAGGATAGATAAGAAAAAATTACATTGATGGTTGCCTTCTTGCTTTGCAATTACTCTCACCTTGGTGTTGCAGGTTAACTCCAGGTGGCTAAGCTAAGTCCCCACAGAGTCACTTGTGCATCACAACCCTCCACTTCCCTTTCAAATGGGGGAGAGTATTAAGAGAGCAAAAAGCAAGAAAACTCATGGGTCAAAAAAAGGATAGTTTAGTGAAGAAGAATTCCCCCAACAAGGGATGCAAAAATATTCAGTTACCACGACCAGACCAATATCCATTCAGTCCTCATGCAGTGGTTCTCTTTTGAATTACAAAGACAGACATTTCATTTCTGAACATGATGTCACATGGCATGGGGTATCTCTGGTCAGTTTTGGGCAGCTGTCCCAGCTGTGTCTATTTCCAGGTTCCTGCTCACTCCAAGTCCTGTTGCTGGGGAGGGGAGGGAGCAGCAGACAGCCTGGACATTGGGCAAGGACTTTTCAGCATTAGGGAAAACATTGGTGCATTTTGGTCACCAATCTAAACAGCACCATATGGATAGATGTGAAGAAAACTAACTGCATCCCAGTCAAACCCAGGGCATTTTGTGTTGATATCTTTGAGTTTGCTTCCTCCATCCCCCCTTTCATTTTCTCCCATCCTAGTCATTGTCCTGGCACTGCAGCATTCTACAGCAATGGGTAATTTAAAGCAGAACTTTTCATCTTTTCACATAATCTGTTCCTCACATCTCTGTATTCATTTTTCTGTATTGATGTAATTTATGATAAATTTGGATTTAAAACTTGAGAAAGTGTCAAAATTTTTATAGCCTGCTTACATCAATGTGGGTCAAACAAGTGAGTAGTTGGATAAGACTGAACACATTCAAAAGGATCAATAAGCTTCCTCTGCCTAGAGAAATTACAGTCTTACAGAAGGGAATGTATTGCTCAAAAATATAATGTAATTATTTAGGCAACAAATTTCTTAGAACTCAGATACTTGATTCCTTCTGTCAGCTCTACTTACCTTCTGGAAACAAAACCCCTTACAAATTCAAAGTTTGTAAAGGAAATTGCTTTTCTTCTCTGCCTTTTGTCTGACTAACTACTGAACTAAAAGTGACATAACTGACACCATGTAACAAACCATTTTCTGAGCAGGTGGCTTGGAAATTGTACTAACACTATTCTTATTAGCACTGAATGTATTACTTTGAGTACTGTTGATATTTGCACTGTAATTTGCAAAATACTCCATTTTTCCCCTTCATAAAATAACTGTTCAGCTTCAGGAACATCACATCTTTGTTAGAAAAATCATAAAATTTTAAAATGTTAGTTAGATGTATGCTACTGCCAGTTTTTCTAAACAAGGGTTAAAATACAGCATAATTGTTTAAATGGTTCCTGACTGTTTTTGGAGGGAGAATTGAAACATAGTTAATATTTTTAGACAATTAACAGTTCTGTAACTATTATTTTCTCTCAGTGCTATGCATTGGGTAATTAACATTCAATGTTTTGAAGTGTATTATTACCTTGATATTAGAAATGAAATATTTTAGTAGACATACTCATTATTCTCTTAAATGCTGCATCTGGGAATTCCTATTTTTTTTCCTTACTGCAAGCTCCAGTTCCACAGATTTGTCTCTAAAGGAACCATTCAAATCATGCATAACTTCATTTAAATCCGAGAACTCCATAAATATACAGTGTTCTTGTTTAAGAAATGAAATTGCAAAACCAGAATTACAGTTCTTGCTTACCCATATTCCATTTAGGATCTTGTCCCAGATCACCATGATTGAAATAGCATTTTGCATTTCAGACTGAAGAAAAACTACAGATATCATTATTGTGAAGGGCAAAAGAATATTGAAAATTATTAATTCTCATATTGAAGATTTCCTTTCAGATAAGAAGCTAGAGGTAATTATTTCTTCTTTTCTGTAAGTTTTGGAGGTTTTGTTTTAAATTCCTAGTATGTCATGTAAATTTCTCTTCTTCTAAGAACAGCTGTCTATTGAATTCAGAACTTCAGCTATTGTTCCATTCTTCAAAAAAAAGATTTGTGACTCAACAGTATTATCTAACCATAGGCTTATTGCTCAATTATCTCTGTGTTTAAGTCAAGGAACAGAAGTTTTTTTAATTACTTGCCTTTTTTTTTTTTTTTGAGATAGTGTGACTTTAGGGAAAAGTACAGGACAAAAGTACAGGGCAAACTTTATGCTCTCTGTAATTCAGTAAAAATGCCTTTTATCTTAATAAAATGGACTTAATTGAACCCTTTAATGGTACAAAATGTTCTGCAGAGGTCAATGGAAATTTAAGCAGTGTTGCTGTTGGTTGGTTGATATATAATAGTGGACCTTTAGGTCCAAATTTTCCAACTTTCTGTCAATACCATGTCTCTGCAAAGCCTTAAAGATTGCTTATAATTTTTCTTTTATTAGAAATTAAGTAAGCTTTGCTTCTACTTGCAAAATTTCAAGGGTACCTTTAAAATGTGTTCTCTGAGGAGAATGGCAGCAATATCCAAGAACACTTCCTCAAGGTGTTGAAAGTTTTAAAGGCTGATGAGATGGATTCATACCAGACTGCAGATCAAATGCAAGATCATGAGACCTTTATAAAACACGTATGACTTTGATTAATAAAATAAATCAAACTAAGTGCTCTTTTATGACCTTTAACCACAATTCAGGGAAAGCTAATGCTGTTGGCTGACAACAAGCCAATCTTTCCTGTAATGGCAGCTATTAAATACATGGGAAATCAAGACATTATCCAATTCATATCAATTAATCAGATACCTTGGCTAAGCAGAACTGATATCCCATTTTGTTATCAAGACATATAGTAAAATGTAATAACTGTAGTAGGGTTCAGTTTAGTAGCAAAAATAAGGTTTTGTGCTCATGTATCTTTGCTTTCTGTTATTGATCTATTGATCTTCAAACCTACTTTTAATTAAAAAGCAACTCTCCTGTTATGGTTTTGTGGTATCCATGACTGTTTGTAAAAAAAATAAAAATAAAAAATTGAATATGCTGTAGTCTTTTAAAGCATCTGACATTTCTGAAAGGTAACCTCAATAAGAGAATATTATACAACAAATGCTCTGGACCAGCTGGAAAGGAAATATCTAACAGATAAGTTGTTTCCAGATGTGTTTCTTTTCCACATTAAGGTAAACGTGTAGATTATAATGATGTGTTTCTGAAGGAAGGATTACTTCAGTGAGAAGAAAATTAAGAAGATCCAGCCAGCAGAACAAAATGTTACATCACGTCTTAAGGTAACAAATTGGTCCTGTCAAAGATGATGTCTTTAAAGAATTTGTTTGAACAGATTGTAACATTCATTATAAGGAACTCTCAGCAGGAAGGTTAGTGAAAGTCATATTAGAATTTAGTATAATTTATGCTGAACATTATTAAAATATTGAATATATTTGAAAGTTGTAACATATAAGTTGTAGCATTTTGCTAATGAATAGACTATATGTAATGATTTTAGTCATAGGTGGCCATGCCAATATTCCATCCTCACATAAGCGATGGAAGGAACAGCCCAACAGCTAAGGACTATATTGGTAGTCCAAAGGGCTGCCATGGGTTTAGATTTTTGCTTTGTACACTGTTGTTCACTTTTGTCAGACTGCAACACTTGTGAATGTTAGGAAAGGGGACAGCAGCTTTAAGTGTTGAGAGATATGTGAGTCCTTGATGAATACCCAAAGATCTGAGTGAGAATAGCAAAGGTAAAAATCTTTACAGTTCAGATGTGCAGCAGTAGGATAGTGTGGGTATACACAAGATTATCTTCCTCCTGTGGAAACTGTAGAATCAATCCCTGAGACTCCCAAAGGACAGAGTATACATAGTACTACTCGTGTGAGTGACCACTGTAGAGTCATAATTTGTAGGGAACTTCCTTTCCTGCTTCTTTACCACAAAATGGACATTTTCCTTGTAAACCATGTGGATAATATCATAAATGGTAGAGTGCATCTCTCCAATTTAAGTAATCTCAGCAGAGCATTGCAAGTGACATAAACTTCATTACAGAATAAAATGGCATATTCTTTGCATGTCTGACATATTTGACCTATTCCATGGTGGTAGAAGAAAGACAAGCCCGAAAGTCTCATGCAGCAGCTAAAGACCAGCCATCTAAATTAGTCAAATATTAAAATCTCAGGAATTCTCTTAACATTTAAGACAAGAAAAACTGGACCCAGTGAGAACAGAAAGTAGTCTTCAGTATTAAGGGTGCTGGTGGAAATCAGTGTCACAGAGAATGTGCTGTTCCAGATCCCCTTTTACTTAAATTTTCCATGCAATTATACATGAAATTTTCTTCCCATAAGAGTCAGTTGTGAAAGTCTGCTGTTTCAACAGCAGTAGTCCCAACCTTAAAACACAATATCACAGAATCACAGATTATGCCGTTATTCAGCAAAAACTTAAAGCTCTTCTTTAAGGCCCAAGAACGTCTTGCTAATAGTTTATTGAAGCACAGTGTATACTGGTGTTTCCTAGCAATATTAGCTCTCAGGTTCTTGTAACACAGAACCATAGAAACTCATAATCATAGAATGGACTGGGTGGAAAGCAATCTAAGGAGACAACCCACTTCCAAATCCCCTGGTGTGAGGAGGGCCATCTTTCACTAGGTGAGGTCATGGGCCATTTGCAACTTCTCCGGGCAACCTGTTCCAGTGTCTCATCCCCCTCATAACAAATAATTTCTTCCATATGTCCAATCTAAACCTACACTCTCTCAATTTTAAACCATTTTTCTGTTGTTCCTTAATAAAGATATTGAACAGTACAAGTCCTGGTACAGTCCTCTGAGGGACACCACTTCAGTACCAATCTCTGTTTGGACATTGAGTTGAGTTTTGATTGAGATGCCTAGCCAATTTCTTATTCATTGAATAGTATGTCTATTAACCTTGTATCTCTACAATTTAGCAACAAAAATGTTATGCGAGATCATGTGAAAAGCCTTACAGAAATTAAGATAGGTGACAACAACTGCTCCTACCTTATTCATAGTTTCTCTATTGCAGAAGGCCACTACATTAGTCAAGCACTAATCTAGTGTACTGTCAGGTACTCTGGGTTCCAGGAACCCAGGGTTCTCTCTGCCATGAGATCCAGGGACTCAAGAGATACAGGAAAAATTGTTTCTGGCTAAAACCGAGGCAAAATGTTCTAAAGTGCCTCAGCCTTCCCCATGTCCATTGCCACTAGATCCTCTGCCTCATTTATTGGGGGCTGTACTATTTCTTTTGTCTTTCTTTTCAGACTAACATATCTGTAGAAGCTTTTTTCTTCACATAACTTGACAAATTTAGAGCCAGCTATGCCTTTGCTTTCTTGGATCCCATCCCTACACTCTTGGACACTGTCTCTACAGTCTTCCTGGCATGTGTGTCCCTGCTTCCACTGCCTATGCATTTCCCTCTTGTGTTTCTGTTTGGCTAGAAGGTCCTTACTTAGCTATGCTCATGTCTTGCCTTCTTTGCCTGACTTCTTGTACGTAGGAATTGATACTTCTTGTGTTCTAATAAAAAATGTCTTTATCCCTGGAGGCAGCTTCCCAGGGTTCCCATCCAGCAGATCCTTTAGAAGACTGAAATTTCACTTTAGATATTATTAATCTATACCCCTTGAGATCACAAGTTCCATCAGACATGATCACTGTAGCTTGAGATACCACCAATCTTGGCCTTTCCAGTAAGTGCATCTGTATTGGTCAGCAACAGTGCATCTCCTCTGGCTGGGCTTACTATCACCTGGATTAGAAAGTTGTCCTCTATACAATCCTAAAGTTACCTGGACTGCTTGCAGAGTGTTGTGCTGCTTTTTCTGCAGATGTCAAGGTGGCTGAAATACTCTATCAGGAGCAGCGCCTGCAGGCATGACATTTACTGTAGTTGAAGTGAGAACATTTCATTGACATCCTCCCCTTGATCAGGTGCTCTTTGCTAGATACCAGTCACAAGGTTTCCTTTGTTGTCTTGATCTCTAATTTTTACTCATAAACCCCTGACCTGTGCATGACTGCTTTTCAAAGAAAGATCTGTTCAATCAATCCATCTGTTTAGGTAGAGAGCAAGTCCGTCTACCTCTGTTCCTCCAGAACTGTTTATAGCCATTAATTCCAGTGTTCCAATCATGTGATTCATCCAACCAAGTTTCATCGAGAGTGATCAGATGAAAGATTTCCAGCTCCATTGTGTCTTCCAGCTCTTCTTTTTTGTTGCCCATATTGTGTGCGTTGGTAAAGAGATGCAATTGATTGGACTGTTGACTCTCATCTCTTTCATGGAACCTATTTGGAGGGTTTGGGGCTGTGTGTCACTGCTGCGTGTGTTCTTCCACTCTGCTGCTTGTAAGAACACAAGGACTTTGCAACCCAGTCCCCAGTTCATTAGCGTACAGTGCAATTCACTGTTGGTGAATTTTCCAGTGATGATTCACCTGCTCTTCTAGATAGGGGTATCCCACATCTCCTTAGTAATTTGTATTCATCAAAAAATGTCCCATGATCACAGAAGCCAATGCCCTGGTGATGACACCAGCCACAATGCCAGGTGTTGACCCGCATGACATGCCTACTTCTGGCCACACCTCTGACTGGCAAGATGAGACCATTTGTGCCCCATCCTCTTCACTTGTGCCACCAAGGCTCTAAGTCCTCATTGAACTTACCTGGGTTATGTTTCACTGCACCATATGCAAAAGAATTAGGTGATAGTAGTCTGTGCTTTTAACCCGTTGTGGCAATCTCTCTGTGACATCCCAGATTTCAGCTTCTGGCCAAGCAGTGAACTTCTGTTGACTGTATAAAAGCCCATCAGATGGGTGCCTCAGCAGCGAGTCACCCACTCCTACACTCTCTGCTTCTTTTTTAATCTCTTAGTATGTGCAACAGGTATGGTCTTTTCCAGCTTCAGCCTGAGTGACTCCCCCTTGAGGCCTCTGTGCAGCTGGAGCTGGCACTCTCCTCTCCCTGGACCACAGGGTAGTGCGCAGTGCTCCACAGGAGCAGCAGCTTCCCTGACAAGAAGCTTTGTCTTGGTGGTAACCTCCAATTGCTCCGAGCTGTCCCAGTAGATGGCTCCAGGCTGCTGCAGAGCACAGCCCTTGCTTTGTATCTACCACTGTACTTCCCAAGGTGTCAAAGCACTGCCCAATCAGCCCTCCTACTCCATGGAATCCTCAGGCAGCTGGGTGGACTTGCACAGGCAGGAGCTGGCTGGGATGACTGTCAGGCTGCAGCCTGCAGCTGTGGAGGGGCAGAGCAGGGCACAGCCTGGCTGCTGTCTCTCCTCCTTGCACCAACTTGCAGTGAAATTCCATGCCTCTCCTCCCAGGCACTTCTCTGGTTTTGTACAACCTGGTCATGCGACTCCTGGTCATTTGCACTCCCCAAGGGCCAGTTCCATGGAGCTTCCTGTGGTTTGAACTGGCCATGCAGACACCCAGCCTCCAGAGACCTCGCAAGCCTCCTGGTCTTCCTGGCATGCCGCAAGAGATGCTGCTGCTGCTGCTGCTGCTAGTATGGAAATAAATCATAAACCAGGAAATATTCTATAATTGGAAGGATTTGATTTAAACTATTTTTACAATAGTTACTTATGGCAAACAGCAACAAAACTAAATCAAATTATACAGGTTATTTTTAGCAATAACAAGGCAACCAGAAATGTCTCAAAGCACAAAATTAATGCAAGGTAATGTAAACATATGATTAGGTTCTTTATAAACAAAAATAAGCAGACACTAAACCAAATAGTATTAATACTTGTAAACATCTCAGACATCCCATAGGATAAAAGAAACTATACAAATGTAAATTGTTCTTCTCACCACAATTCTGGCACAATACTGTGCAGAATGTTACTACTGGATATTTTTAATAAAACTACAGATACACGGAATATTCTGAATTTGAAAGGGACCCACAAGAATCATAAAATCAAATCAAATCATAAATAAATGGACCATGGGGAATTGAACCCACAAGCTTGGTGTTATTATAACCATGCTTTGATCAACTGAGCCAATCTCAGGGTCTGAAATACCTTTAAAAAATATTCAAATTATTGCACACATTTAGTGAATGTAGGTTTCAGAGAAAACAGCTGTATCCAAAATTGTATATTTTAGAATACATGATATATTTTCTGATACATAATCCATTAGACAAGTCTTGCAGATGATCATAGGATTCCCTACAGCCTCCATAGAACAGTTCCACAACTACTGCTGTGCCTCATAATGGAGAAGGCATTCTCAGTGCCAGGCAGGGCTACTGAAGTGTGGGAGATAAGCAGCTTTCTTAACTGTCTGCTGCTTTCCATCTGGAAAACTGGTACCTTGATCAGTCATTGATTTCTATATGTTCTTTCTCAAAAATCAGCATTTTAAAAAGATGCCCATGATTCTGCTTTAGATATCTGTACACCTGCATAAAGACTTGGCTCAGCATAACCTTTTGATCCTACTACAATGGACCTTAAAATACACTTAAATTGAAATCACACATGCTTTAAGTAAAAATGCACTGACAGATATGCAAAATTTCATTCACTATGAAGTTACCATTGTCTGAAACCAACATTTCACCTCTTATCTTGTGCTCAAAGCACAGTATGGCTGAAAAGAGTCAAACCACACTGATTGTATTGTAGTTAGTTTCTAAATCTATGCATTTTATAAGGTTAAATATTTTATTGGTGAAAGTGCATAAGAAAGCTAAGCTTCAGTGCAAAACAAAACCAGCAAAAGTTCCCAACATGTACAGCTAAGCAATAAGTCCACAATAGAAGTTGCAATAGAAATGCTGACACATTCTGAACCACAGCTATTTGAACAGAACCAGCTGTAATTTGTCCCATTATTAAAGACTTGAACTGGCTGCGTATTTCACATAACTGATTCTGCAATCTGGTTGTCAATCTCTTCTAAAATGTTTATGATTACAGAAAAAAGATTCTTTGTGCATTGTTTGGGGTTTTATTTTTTGGTTTTTTTCCCCTGTATCTGGCACTCACATGTTTTCTTGAACAGCTTGATCTGTTGTCAATACTTGAAATTATTTCATTGTTAACATTACAGATCGAGAACACAAATTGTAATTGCTCTAATAAATTTATCTGTTCTCGTACCTGAGATTCCCATTCCTTGGTCACTTCTAGCTCACACATAGTTCATGTCCACCCTTTTCACCTACTAAAGTGTGAAAGAGATTGCATAGATCTTTCCTCCCCAGCTACCCAGTTCCTGCTGTTCATAACAGTAGCAGTTGAATGGAGGAAAACTAGCCATTCTCAAAACACACCTTCTGCATAAATGCAAGTCGTTAAAGAAATTAAGAGAAGAGACAGAAATTGGTAGCACTGAGTTTGAACACCAGCACAGGTTCTGTGATGCCCTTTTGAGCAATCTTGCTGAGCCAAGCATAGGACAAGCACAGATAATTTCTCCCCTCAGCTAAGAAAAAATAGATTTGTATGTAAAAATTATAATCTGCTTCTTGCTTTCCATCTCAGGAGGCACAGTTACGTACAGCTGAGGTTTATGACAAAGTTAGAATTAGCTCTTACTGCGTGGAAACAGCAGTTTGATTTGTGAAATATCTGAGATGACACATTTAGGATGATGTTTTTCACATCAGTGAACACTCACTTAAAAGTATCCCACTAGGACCCACAAAGATGATGCTGAGTTTTCCAGTTTGTTAAAGGGTTAGTTATGAAAAGGAAGGGATATGGCCTTCTGCTAAAATATTACTATTAAACCATTCTTGGGAGCATTTTAGCTGTAGATTTTTCAGCTCATTTCTTGCTACAGTCATATTTTATCACTAGACATAAATCCCCACATATTATTGAAGAGTATTTTCCTTTCCTGTTTGTGACAAAGAGTTGATCCAACTCATATTATACTTAATGGGGATCTGTCAGATTAAATTTGAGTTGATTCAAATCAGTAAACTGCAGTCCTGGTCACTGTTGTCTAGCACTACATTGCATGCAAGTAAATTCTTTTCATTTAGGCAAGCAACTACCATGTAATACCATTGTAAACCTTTATATGTTATATGAAAAATAATGTAACAGGTTTTGAAATTAATTAATATTATCTGTGAAGTAAACCAAGGAATGATAGTTTGCATCAGCTAAGAGTACAGCACAAATTGTTCTTCAATGACTATGAAATGAGGAATTATTCATTCATGTATCACACAAGTTCAGAAATTCTGTCTGACAGTTCAGGTCATCTCCCTTGAATGTCTTCATCAGCAAGCACTCTTGTGCTCCTTTTGTGCTGGGAGAGTGAAGGATCTGCCTGCCTGGCCTCTTTATCAATGAATAACTTCCATCCGAGATAAGATGAAGGCGCTCTCAACTGCAGAATTTCCAGTAGAGGTGGTGTCTCCACTAGAAATGTCACCTGTGTAAATAGCAATGTACCAGCTGCTACTATAATACAGAGTTTAGAGACTCGTAGAGCAAACCTGAGGCTGATTGTAAAATACCAACATGCCATATCTTGGAAATGAAACACAAGAACATGAAATTGATTGGAATATCTAGAAATCTTAGTAAAAATCTTCATATGACATGAATAATATAACGGAAATTCTGGGGCACCATTTTTTTTTTCTTCGGAGAGTTGATATTCCAGGAAAGAAAGGTAACAAAAGAAATACTGTGTTTGTCCATAATATTTGTATCTAGACTTTATTGAGATTGAGAAAGTAATATTTTTTATCCTGGTTAAAGAAAACAAGAAGAATGGAATAACGGCAGTAAACCATACAGACCTTTATTGAGGAGCTTAATGAAGCATTTCTTAGCCTATTTAAATATTAGATTTTAGTGGAAGCAGAGAATTTTATTATGACATAATGCTACGACAGGCTATAGACTGACAATCATGCTCACGGAATTTACTGGGAAAAAACTGTGTTTAGAGGGGGACCAAGTAACTTAGATTTAGTTCTGCCTAACAGGGGGAGTTGATTGAGATGAAAAAGGTGCCTTGTAGTATGGGGTGAAACTAATCACAAGACAATAAAGTGAACTACCCTAAGGAAATAAATGATAGAAGAACTAAAACCAGCATAGTTTAAGGAGTCAAGTTTTGATAAAGAACTCAGTCAACTCATATGACAGACCATTTGGGAAGATAACCTGAGAGAGACAGAAATGCATCATATATGGCAGTTACTGGAAGAAACAATATTAATGCACAGTATCAAACAAGTTAATGCAAGAAGAAGATGGTAAGCACAATTAGAGCAATACTTTAACTATTTAGGATGTCCATAGTGACTTGAAAAGCAAAAAGAAATCATATAAAAATGTCCTGTGGTTGTGGGTTATATAACTGAGAAGATTAGAAAGAAGAAACCTTATAGTTGTAAGGATAAATCCAGAATAAGGACAGAGCACATGAGTATCAATTAGTAAGAGAAATTAAAGAACAAAATATGAGATCCTAAAACTGCATAAGAGAAAAACTAAAAGAAATAATGATCCAAGTCTAACTGGAAAAAAATAAAAGAACAAATAACAACTGGAGTTTTCTCTTCGTTCTTTGTTGAAGTCTGAATTCAAACTCAATAATTTGTCAAGAAGATGGTCTTATTCTGGAAAGAAAAAGGTATTGATGATGGTTCCAAAGAGTTCTCAAAATCACATTAAAGTGTTTATGGCACTGTGTGAAGAATTTGAAACATGAATGGTACTTTTAGGAAAGGCTATGTGTAGAAATCCTTTGAGGACTGAAAATGGAACAAGAAAATTCATAGACCTATCTTCAAAAATGCAAAGTAAAGGAGGGAAAAAAGAGGTGAAAACTGGTCAGCTTTGGTCTCAGACAGTTCTAGAATATACATTTAACTCACTTCTACATCCAAATAATTAAAAATTAGTTAAGGCAAATATTTAAATATTAAAGCCCTAGCTTAAATTTTCAATAGAGGTGCATTTAAACTGAACTAAAGAAATCTGTATGTGCAAAAGGCTAGGATGTGGACACAGTGTACCCTAACATTGACCATAACGGGGCAGTGGAGCGACGCAGACAACTGGATACCAACCACTGTTTGACAGAAATCTTCTCTCATCCCTCTGCAATAGGGAATACAATTATTCAGCTCTACTTAGCACTGGTGATCCTTGGTTGCAATGCCACAGTCAGTTTTAGGCACCACAGTTTAGGGGAAAAAAAGAGTCTAGAAGAGGATGCCATATATGGCAGGCATATTAGAGACTACATGAAGCAAAAAATAATCAAATTGCCTTTGCTGGAGGCAGGAAGTGGAATGGCAGTCTCTTAATTATTATGGTTGCTATGAAGAAGTAATGAAAATCATAGGAAAGGACAAGTAGAAATCAGTTTCTCTTGTAAGAAGAAGCTATAGATAAGGTATTAACTTTCTAATGTTATGAAACAGTGGACCAGATTACTGCATTTTTCGCTATAAAACTATTCCCACAGTGGTTTTCAAAAGCAAGTTAGAAAAATACTTATTAGGATGTCTTCACTGTAAGATGATCACTCAGGTGATTTTTCAAGCTCCCTTCTAATATTACAGTTGTACAATTTTACTTCTCTTACATTTTGTCTTAGCATGAAGAGAGTATGTTTTGTATCTAGAATAAAATAGAAAACATCAAATGGTTTTATGCAATATATTTTATGCCACTGCTAACATTCCATTTGTGACCAATTAATGTAGATGTATAATATTTTAAAAACAATCTTTAAAATTGAAAAGTGAAGTCCCTTACTTTATTATTAATTACAGAATCATAACTAAATAATTGTAACCTGATTTCAAAAAAGCACTTCTCCTCTATCCTTTCTAAACATGAGCCATTTGTTGCTACATTTACTGTTTAATTTGTGGTATAATCAGATTCAGAAATGTTCTACATGTTAATTGTCTCAGTCTGTTGATATTTTTGTACTATATATTAAATAATACTTTCAAAAAGTTCTTTTGAGTTCAGTAATTTTAGAGTTCACTCTCAGAAGCCCAAATAGGTGATTGTACAAGACAGTTGAGTGAGTGACACCGGGGTCTGAGTGAAGACTGTGCAAAGACTTCAAAAATTCTGAACTGCTGCAGTGCAACCATGTGAAATTTGTTTTCTTGTAGTTACAGAGAAAGATCTATTGGGTTCTAAGCCAAACATAAAAATCACATTCCAATGTATTTCTGTCTTTAAAGAAGTGGTTTTAAAGCCATTGTAAGCCAAGGCTCAAATGCATGGCATAGACCAATTGTATTTCTCATATCAGAGGATTATCTTCCCAATTAAAAGGAAGATAAAAAGGTCAGGGTATTTTTAGAAGTCTGGTTAATTGATTAAACTGCTGGCTAGCTGCTACTGTCTTACTCAGCTCACTCCACTAAAGCTATCCACCTTTAATCACAAGCCATTTTTTTTAGGTGTTATTATACAAGTACCTTTACAGCGCTGTTCTTTGTAACTGATTTCATGTGCTGAAACTTGTTGGCCACAAATTCATTAAGTAATCATATCTAGAACTACCCAAAGCAGTTCTGAACATGAAAAACGTGATTTTGGCAAATCAACAAAAGTACTTACTCGTTTCATTTGAAATTAAAAAACTTGTTTCTGATATATTCAGAAGGCAAATTCAAATCACAGATCTTGATTGCTGTACGTAATACATATTTTTGTTTGCTTCAGTTTATCTTTGCATGTCTGGTTTCATGTAATTAAATACCCTTGATCACTTATGAGCTCCTGCTGAGCCACACTGTCACACACAATGCATCACAAGGCAAAGTTACTGAGAATCAACAACCACAAAAAAAACACATACCCCAAATTCTTCTTTTTCCATTATATTTGGACCTATGGAAACAATGTATTTTCAAATCAAGACGGAAATGATTTTTTTTTTAGCAAGTACTAGCAATTTATAGAAAAAAGCATAGAAAGTTGGCTAAGAAGCAGTAAGTTCACAGGAAAAGCCAGAGGATTTTGTGAAAACTAGAGTTTAAGGGGAATCTTTGTTTATTATTGTCATGTAAAACAAAAGTCCTATTTGGGTTTTGTGTTTATTTGGTTTGGACTTTTTTGATTATTTTTTTTTAATGAGAGTCTTCCTTTGACTGTCATGCAGACATTAATAGAAATGAGACATTAAATAAATAGGGACAAAGGCTTGAAGCTTAGGCTGTCTCTGTCTGTTAAATCTGGTCTCTTGTGATTGGCAATGTGGCCTTTTGCATTTCTGCCAGGCAGCAGGGCAGCTTTCTCAGGAAGTGTGCAAAGAATCAGCTCTCCTTTTCTGGAGGGGGTGATTCCAGCACTGGACATGTCAATGCAGATGCAACAGCTCTGGCTTCTCAAGGGGGTGAGGAAGCCCCAGCTCCTATGGTGTCACTGCCGAGTTACTAGGTGGGCTGTGAATAGCAGCTTTTATTCTCTTTTCCTCTGGTTTTGAATCCATCTGGTTTTACCACTTTGATTATGAGTACCCTGCCTTGGGGGAAATTTGTGTAGAAAAGGGACAGAATTTTGGATTGCCACATGGGATAAATGATCATAGTAGCCTCTGTTTCCAGACCAGAATGCTTTTGTCATGTGATCAATACCTCACATTATTGGACTATGGATGTTGTTACTCTTTTTTTCAGGCAGAGCTGGAGAGTGATCTGTGTGGTCACAATCTCAGATATATATTTTTATACTGCTAAGGCTCAGGGTTGCCTGAATCACAATCTTAACAGAGCTTTGCCTCAAACTCTTAACTCACAGAATCACAGAATATGCTGCATTGAAAGGGATCCCCAAGGACCATCCAGTCCAACTCCTGCCCTGCACAGCACCATCCCCAGGAGTCACACAGTGTGCCCAAGGGCATTGTTCAAATGCTTCTTGAGCTCTGTCAGGCTGGTGCTGTGACCACTGCCCTGGGGAGCCTGTTCAGTGCCCAAACACCCTTTGGGTGAAGAACCTTTATCTAATATCCAACCTAAATCTTCCCTGACCACTGTAGAATCCCGTGGTGTCAAATAGAAGCAGATAAACACGTTGCAAATTCCTTTTCTGACTGGAGTCCCATAGATCAAATCATCTACTCAACAGACTGAAAACAACCTGCATTTCTGCAGAAGAATTGGCTAGCTATATTCCAAGAATGTGTTTCTTTGAATTTCATTCTATTCACAATCAGCTGATATCTTAACCATAATTTATATATTTATTTTATATAATATGGGAGCTGAACCAAGAGATGTGGTAAGGGTTTATTTTGGTTTTGACCTCCTATTGGAAGACAGATCTTACCAGTTTAGTTAAACTGAATTCTGCAGGTAGTGGGGAATATGAATGAAAATATTTTTCCTCAATAGAACCTTGTAGGAACAGGAGAAAAAGTACATTTTATTGAGATGGTAATGAGAAGATCAAAATGAAATCTCTTAAATTCCTTATTTTTAAAACCTGACTATATCAAATATTAAACATGGAACCTTGTATATAAGGATATTCAGATATCTTATAAACCCACTTTAAGTCTGTAATCTGGGTGTCTAAAAACCTAGATTACATAAAACCAAAACCTAGTTCATAAAACCAAAGACCCCTGGGAAAAATATTTATACCTGTTGAAATGGACTTTCCCATGCATGTGTATGCATGTTAATCTATAAATAGCTAGAAGAATTAAAAGAACCCTTTTTTATTAAAAAGGTTCATTTTTTTGGCTCTCCTGGTCTCCCCAATCCACTATAACATGATAAGGATATACACAATTAATTAAAATTAAAAAAAGAAACATGAAGGTATTATTAAATAGAAAGTGATGAAAAAAAGAAAAATTGAGTTTGAGTTTAAGAAGTGAATAATGTTCATGCAGAAAATGTAGAAAAGTAATGAAATGGTGTCTGAAAGATGGATATTTACAGGATGCTGCAGCAAGAGTTCTATATATGTAAGCATAGGAGGATCAAAGCAATGCTGTGTGCTAAAATACATTTGTTTGACTATCAACATATTTTCATTAGTAAGATCAATAGTATAGACATTGTTATATCTTTGCACACACAAAAAAAATCTCATTTCTCTGCTAAAATGGTGACTTTAAACAGCAAGTTTTTGGCTAAAAAGAAATACCATTTGTGTTATGAATCCGTCACTAGAGCAAATGGTATAAAAGTAACATGGACTAAATACTGACCTTTTATTATCCAGTTGAAGTTTCCAAACTGGTGCAAATTAAAAGATATAAACATAGAAAAAAAATCCCATATATTTATTTTAAATGTAAGAAGTAACATAGATTATAATTTGGTTGCAAATATGAAGCTTTAAAAATGCCATCATAAAAGATGTTAGAAACTTGGATAAAGATATTGCAATTAATATGTTTCTTCCTTCACAATCCTTTGGACTACAACCCATCATTCAATAATTCTCACAGTACAATTTTTTCATGCCACACCCACATCTGAATGCCCCAAATTTTTTTCTTTCAGTCATTGTAAAACGTGATCACTGTTACTTCCTCAACATCTCTGCTGTAGGTACGAAAGATATTTGAGTTCAGAATGCTGTACTACATGTACAAGCATATTGGTAAAATATTTCCTTTTGGGCCTTTCCTACTTTTTTGACCTGCTCCATATCTTCAGGATTATGTCTCCATGTACACTTCTTAATCTCACCTTCTTTGTAATTGAATGGTTTCTTGATCTTGATTTAGAAGTCACTGAGCTCCCAGCTGAGGAATGGGGAAAATAGACACTAAATTCTTAAAAGTGCTGAGCACTCAAACAATCTACCATAGGCTTTTCCTTATCACATTCCCCTCAATCTTTATACACTGCTAAAGCTCTTTGCTTTATACCTCATTTCTAGCCAGTAAAATAAATGGTGCTGCTCACTGGAACCAATAGAGCTCATCTTATCAATAGGCACTTTATGTGCCTATTTTTTGCATTGCTTTTTGTTTTAACCATATGCATCATAGAAGAATTGTGGACATTGCACTGCCCTCATTCCGCTCAACAATTATACATCTCACATGTAGGCTGTGACCTCTGCTTGTATGCATTAGCTCCAACAATGAAAGATGAGGTGATCCATGGCAAGGTCGTGTCCTCTGCAGGGTCTGGAGGTCTCAGTACTGCAGAGCTCTGCCAAAGCCCACCAGTATCATCCCGAGAATTATGACTGTGTAGTTCCTAAGCCAAGAACTGATGCCAATAGTCAAATGGTTCTGTCTCAATATGTTTAAAATGTGTGTACTAATTAAAGAGAGCACTGCCCTACCATTTCCTCTTAGCTGTATCATATAGACAGAGAAAAAAATCTCACTGATTAATCCTTACTCTAACACTTAAAATGCTTAATGTAACAGAATGTAACATTGGGGGACAAAAAACAAAATACCTTTAAAATCTAAATAAAACCCCCAAATATGTATTATAACTGACAAACCAAACACAGTGTCCTGACTACTAGAGGGATTGTTACTCATACTTCTAATTGTCCGTGTTGAGTTATTTAAAATTTATAGAAAAGAAAAATTTCCCCCATTTAAGATCTTAGTAGAAATCTGAAAATATGGTTGTTAGGCTACCGGTGTTTATCAACACCTTACCCACAAGAAAAAAGAAATAAACCATGTATTTTAGTTTTTCTGGATCAGAGACTATATTTGTGGGTAAAAAGAAGATGCACATATTTTATTAGTAAGTAATGAGAACAGCATTGCAGTAATTGATCATGGTTGCTTCTTTGTTCAAGATGTGATTAGTTTTAATATTTGGCAAGGATACTTTTCCTTTTGACAATATTTGGGTACTATTAGTTTTCATTTTTGTTGCATTATACTGTGGTTTTAGAAGGTTGGGTTTACTACATTTTAAATACATTTTAAATCTTTTAAGACAAAAATCGGGCAAGTTAACTTTTCTTACTGGTAATGAATGTCAGTAACACTGAAGTTGAGATTTTTAGTTATAATACAGAATTCATAATTTGCATCCTTGCAGTGCTTGACACTATCTGTACTCAGACAAATTCTTTTTGATGTCGAAGTGTTTTTTTTTGGGGATTCCTGAATAAGAACTTACAAAGGCAGGGAACTGTAGGCAGTTATGATTTGCAATATTTAAGGTTCAACAGGCTCTTTCAAATATAATTATTTTCATTAACTGCAATATGATTTTGACAGACCCATATGGTTGCATACTTGCATAATCTTGATATCCATTTTGATAATCTCGTTGCTGTTTTCCCAACGTGCTGAGGAACACCAGCTTTAACATCTGCACAAACTGAAGGACACCTAGAGCTGTTTGATGAATGAGGCCACCACATGGCTTAATTTTCAGTATACCTTCTTCAGTCATGGTGACACGATGTGTGTGTCAAGATGTATTATACCTTAGGGCCTTTTACTTCCATGTGCTCTTGCAGTTCATGAATAGCCCATAACTAACTCAAATCTCAGAGAGGACATGATGAAAAGATAATTCATTTAGGTTGTCTTTGCTAATTTTGGATTCTCAAAGTGTACTTACAACCAGGTTTTCCAGTATACTTTCCAAAATTCTGGCTGACAGTCTTTTTCCTTCTTTTGGAAATGTGTTTTTGCTCTTCTGACTAAAAATTGTACATGTAGTATGATCTTTTATGTAATTGGCAATGAATTAGTACTTATCTGAAACTCTTTTCCCACAGTTTTCTAAAAGTGGAACAAAATCTCACCTCAAACACTGACAGTGTGAATTACTCTCTTAGCAATCAAGTATTATACATCATCAGTTCTATAAAATTGTCATGACTAAAGAAATTGTAAATGAAAAGGAAACCAATTAATATTAAAATTGAGAAATAAGTAATAGAAATACTGAAGTGCAGATGGATGGGAAAATGATACTAGTTTAGGCTGAGCCCAACTCACTCCTTGCTTATCTCCAAAATTAAGCTTGTTAACTCCTTTTGGACCACAATATGTATTTTTTCTCCAACTACACTGCCTGAGTAGTTGCTTTTCTTTCTTTTTCATTCCCTCAGAACATGTAGCAGAGGTCATTTTTTAACAAACGAGTGCATGTTTCCAATGGGACCAATTTCTAGAAGCTGAAAGGTTTGGGTTCTGATGGGGTGCTCTCACTTTTTCTTTATTGCCAAGTAGCTCATAACATTTTTCTGCTCTGAGCCAAACAGTCAAACTTTGCTAACTCTACAACTGATTCTGTACTTCTGTGATATCAGAGAATAGAGGAAGGGAGAATAGAGCATCTTTTTTTTGTTATTATTATTTAGTTGTTTAAAAGCAGTAATAACAGCTTGCCTCTGTTGAAAAAATATTCATAACCAAGAAAAAAAAATACAGTGTTTGCCCTTGTCTGCAAAGTAAAGCAAAATTAAAGATCAAATACATTCCCCAAGAGCCAGGCTTTGTTTTCCATGGTTTGAGAGGTTTTATATTTCTTAAATTTCCCATGTTAGTCACAAACACTTAAGCTGACACTTTGGGCCCAATTTATTCCTGTGTCACAGGAGAAATATTAGTAGTGGAAGTAAAAACTTGCTTGCACTGGAGTTGCTTTATAGCCTTCTAGTCACCACAAAAATTATGTGCACATTTAAAAGTATTACTTTGGAAAGACTTCCAAGCATTTTTAAAGGCTTTCGCAGAACAGTGGAATGGCTGAGGTTGAAAGGGACCTATGGAAATCATCTAGTTCAACTCCCCTGCTAAAACAGGTTCACCTAGAGCAGATTGCACAGGGTTTTGGTGAAGTGGGGTGTGAGTAAGTCTGCAGGAGATTTCACAAGCTCTCTAGGCAGCCTCTTCCAGTCTCTGTAACCCTCAAAGTAAAGAAGCTTTTCCTCATTCAGGTGAAACTCGCTTTATTTCAGTTTGTGCCCATTGCCATTTGTCCTGATGCTGGGCACTATTGCCAAGAGTTTGGCTCCATGCCCTTGACAGCACCTTGTGTGCATTGGTGAGTTCCCCCCTTGGTCATCTCCTCTTGAGGCTAAAGAGGCCCAGCACCCTCAATGTTTCCTCATAAGAGAGAGGTTTCAGTTCCCTAATCATATCTGTAGCTTTCACTGACCCTGCTCCAGCTGTTCCTTGTCTTCCTTGAACTGGAAATCTTCTTCCCACATTTTTCTGGCACTTAATTGTGGTTTAAACATTTAGAGATTTTTCTTTCTCTGCTTTAAGTTTATTGTCCTTTAAATTCCTAGATTTGCCATCAATTTTTTTTAGAGAATGTTACAAAAGTTGAGCTAGAAAAGTAATGTTTGAAATGAATGCTAAAAAAGAAGTTGTGAGACAGATGATCAGCCTGAGCAGTACATTCAAATTTATTTTCCATCTTTCCATCCTCCCTAACAACAGTCCTCTGGACTTTTATTTTCTGCTGAAGTGTGACGCATTACAGGAGAGCATAATTTCAGCTGTAACAAGAATTCAATTCTATTTCTGCTCACATGGTAGTGTATGCTAGCATCATCCTGGGTTGCACTAGGTGGAGGGAGGTGATGTCTCCCCTTGGCTCAGCATGGACCCAAGGGCAGGGAGTCACAGCTGCCTTCTCTCTGCTGGGCTGCTCGATCCCCTGACTTTTGAGATGCTATTTCATGACCAATTTCTTGGGGCTTGGTGCATTAATATTTATTTTAGTCGCTACTTGGAACATGCACTCACCCTCAGAGTGTTTAGTGTTACCAGCAACAAAGTGAACTCTGATTAAGAAATTATTTCTGACAGCAATGAAAAGACATTTGAGACAGGTGTTCCTGCCCTCATCCTCTGGTGTTTCCTCTCAGTTCCACGGCTTATTCACATACTTGCCAGAGGTCTGTACATAATAAAGTCTCAAAGTGCTATATTTTAATTCCTGTTGGAAATCAGAGCCTCTCCGATGTTTAATTACTCTGAACTGAAATTATGCAGGAGGTTTGTCCCTTTTCAATAACTTTTTGGAATGCTTTAAACCATAAATAAAAATTCAATTTCCTCTTTCTTCTTACCCTCAGTAGGATTAAATAATGCTATAAAAGATAAATCAAATTCCAACTCCTTAAACTTCTTTCGTTGCTTTAGATTTATTTGTAATTTTCAAACTAAATCATATTTGAACTTAAACCTTTCTGCCCCTTAGCCATGATCCTTTTGTCCTTCAATATTACCCCCATCTAAGTAACAATGGGGGAATAAAATATGGGTTATAGCTTTGTCACTATAACTTTTATCTAAGTTCATTCCTGGGACAATTTATTTGCCTTGCAATAGACCTAAAATCTTGTCTCTTTTCATATTAGGAAAAGTCGTACTTTGTTTAATTAGTTTTTTAAAAACTTTGAATGTTGAGGAGTAGAGATCTAGTTGATATTGCTGGGCAGAAGAAAAAAAGGATTCAAAACTTGAGAAAGCAAAGGGGAAATTCTAAGGACAGTGAGGACAGTCAAAAGACTCCATGTCTTCAACAGAGAAAAATGTCACCCTAGGTTACTGTTCAGAAAATAACCAGATGGTTTTCTCTGCCTTTCTTTATGACTTTCTATCAGGTCATCCTCAAATAGATTCACTCCTCTATTTTTAGTTCATTCATTATTCCTCTTCATCTCCCTCTGTGGTGATGAAGGGACAGGTCTGGTGTCAGTGGAAGCAATTTGAAATGAATAGATGTGCTAACTGACCCCTTCACAGCTACATCACAAGAAACATTTAGTACTGCTATTTATGGTCTACACAAAGGATTCAAGCTCTTAAATGACTTCAAAACAAAAGTATCATTTGGAGGTTATTGCCAAAGCTTGTCCTACACAATTACTCTCTACTCTCACAATAATAGCTAAAAAGCTGTTTACTGGTCTCCAAAAAAAGGATTTTGGTTTTCAATAATTGCCAATCATAAATAATAGTAAGGGGTTAACTTGAGTGTAAGATATTGTCTTAAAAATTACTTAAAATACCAATCTAAATCAAATATATATCATCTATACTTTGATAGCCAAATTTAATCAATCAAATGCAATCTAGTTTGATTTTTAAGAGGTGTAATACAATGAACAGTATATTGTATTACATGTTTAGAAAAAATAGGCTATTATATGCAAAAATAGGTCTGCCAATCATCTGGACTCATTAACAGGTAGACCTAAAAGTTTGTGAAACTTTCAAATTCAAAGCAGAACTTTACATCTACTGTAGTCGGGGCACACATATTCAGTGAACTCTTCTATTGTACACTTTAATTACTTATATAAAGCTTAGTGTATTTTTACTGCATCTTTCAAACTGTCCCAGTGGCCTATTTTTTTCATTTTTCATTGATTTCATTTTTTCTTTTTAGTCTTTCAGAATTTCACAAACTTCTTTGAACTTTTCTATCTTCTATACTTTTTCTGTAATGGGCCTCAAAGTGTATATATTAGGTCAGATATACATCCTCCATATTAGATGGGTTTTGAAGAAAGTGCTGAGATGGAAACTGAATCTTGGTCTGTCTGATAGATGGGCAGAAAATTCAGTACTTTTTGATACGGGTTTCAGCCAGATTGCATTGCTACTGAGAAATCACACACAGGTCAGGAGACAAAATTAGAGGTACATACCCCAGTAAAAATCTAAGTATCTGACAGGAGACACAAACATAATAGTCACAGGAAAAAAATCAGTCAATCTCAATTTATCTTTTAGCAATTGAATGACAGTTTTACAAGCAAGTGAAGGTTGGCCAAAAGGGAGCTGATGAAGAATGGACAGTAGCACTGTCATTGACAAGGTGAATTTGACAGGGAGTTTCAGATTACCAAAAGCCACAGCAGACAACCTGTAAGATGACACAAAGGTAGAAAAGGTATATAATACTTCTTAGCAAAGTTATAACAGAACAAGGAGCTTCTAGCAGATTGAAAATTACACTGCATTTAATCTAAAATCAATGGAAGGACACACACAGCTAGAAAGGAATTCCAGCTATTCAGTTTAGGCAATGATTATACATAGGCCAAGTCACTCTCCAGGTTTGTTTACCTTTCTCATTTGACACAGGAGCCACCCTTACTATTTCAGTTTAAAGACTCATATGGCTAAATTAAGTGAGTGTACCCTACTCACTCTAACAAATAACGCAAGTAAGGTAACGTGGGGTGTGCTGAGAGCTTGTAAAAAGTGTGGTGGATATCTAATTCTGTATGTTCTACTGCTCCAGGGCAGCTTGTTCAGTGTCATCAAGAGGACTACAACAATCCTATTGGGGAAAGTGCTTTTCTTTTTGTTTTGTGTGCTCTCCCCACCCACAAGACAAAAGGTACAATCATAGATTCATAGAACTGTTAAAGACAAAAAAGAGCTCTAAGATCATGGAGTCCTTAAGGGCAACATCCATGTTGGAACACAACTAAACAGAAAGTCATTTAATCTGTATCAACTTTCTGTTGAAAAGATAATCAGAAAGATTGTTTTTTAAATTGATCACTTGTGACTGAATCTTTCAAACCCATAGTCATGATTCTACACACTTTCAGACAAGGTAACTTTTTAGTTTCTGCTAACATGTCACTTTTTTAGTAATTCTAGGAAGCTAAAGAAAAAATTGTAAAATTTGAAGATGATAGAGTTGCTTTTATGACCATTATGAATCATATGAATTAGGTGTATCAGCATAGATAAGAACTGGAGAAACAGATACAAAAAGCAACATGAAGACAGGATTTCTACTACCAACAACACAGTATTTGCATTTAAATTTTAAAATGTGTGAAGTTTTTCTCTACAGCAGCATTGAAAAAAATAAGAGCTGGATAGGGTGCTCTCGCTAGGAATCTAAGAATCCATAAAACACCAAATATTCTAAGATTAATAATATGAACACCAGTCTATGCAAAGTCATAATTCTGCACTTTAGAAAAGAGCATAAGAATAAAAATCATGGGCCTTTCAGACTCAAGAGAAAGTCATAGAAAAAACAGTACAATTAGCTGCCCCAGTTTTTTGGATCCTGCTGTCCCTGTACAAATGAAGTACATGTCTGCAGCAAAGATTGATTTCAACAAATATGAATGACTGACATTACACTAATCTTCTGTCGCATTCGAATCCAACAGCTGACAACCACATTCTACAGTCATTGAAAATATTTCAACTTTTACAAGTGAAGATACTCAAGTTTATATTTTTTTCTGGGAAGATCTGTCAGCTACCAGCTGCTATAGTATAAATGGTCCAAGTATCATGGCATCAAAGAATTTTAATAATTGTAGTTTTTAGTGTCTTTTAGTCATATTACAAGGTAACATACAGTTAAGGAAGAAACTGAATTGAGAGTTTTATTCAATTTTTAAAATTATTTATTTACTGGTATGAAAAAATGCATTTCAAAATGCATCTCATATAAAACATTTGTTAGTTTTGCTTGGGGAAAGAAAGGTCAGAAATTGTTTTGTTGAGTTGCTTCACTTTATGAAGAAGGTATGGAGCCAGGGATGAGAAGAAATGGAGAGGAGGATGTATAGAAGGCCATGATCTGCTAGGAAACAACAACTGGAATTCAGGCCATTTTTAAGACCACAGACTCAAAACAATTCCCGAATATCAAAGAATACAAGCCCTGTTTTTGCACAAGGATTCAGAATTTTGTGCTGTCTAATTAAGCTAAACTGGATTTTTTAATGTATTATTTCTGCATAAATAAATTATGGTTTCTATAAACACATATTTCCAGAGACCTCCTTCTACCCAGAGACCTACTCCTACCCAGGAGGCAGCTCCTCTGCTGGGACACATCACTGTGTAATCTAACTCCTCAAAGAAAAATGTTATATGTAGTCACATTTACTAATCGTAGCTCTCTTATTTAATTTTTTCAACAATGCTCTCCTGCAGTGCATTTTCTCCCTCTTTCTCATTTTAAAAAACAACAATAAACAGAGGGGATTATTGTCCCAGTCATGTACAGTGCAACTGTATCATAAAGCAGTGAAAAGGGAGTAAAGGGAGTATATCCAGCTGTGCTTCAAGTGTTACACAGGTTTGCATATTCATAGTTTGGAGACCCACCTGCTGAGTTAATACAAACAAAAAAAAAATCATATAGAGCTGAACTTCTAAAGAGAAAACTATGAGAATATATTATAAAGCATAAAATCAGAAAAGAACAACAGGACACAATACCAGTTATGTGAAAATCATGAGAGCAATGTCATAAAAATGTAATTAACTGAATACATTGATTTCATTAAGGTATATTAAGATCAGTCCAACTCCTTCTCCTTTATTTCCTAATACAGTATAAATATGAAACCTATGAAATATGTAAAGACAGCTGGGATGTTCATTTTGGTTCATATTTTTGTTCTGAAATGGGGATATGACAAAGGAGTTACGATTATGAAACCATCACACAAAGAGTGTAGCAGTCTTATATTAATACATATTAACATAACTAGACGATAAAATCTCATTCTGTTTCATGACTTTATTTTTGACTTGAATCAAGATTGCCTTGTATTCACATTTATAGAATTACTGACACCTATTCCTGTTTTTCCATCAACCAAGGAAGAATCATGTACCAGGTGAGCTCTGTAAATTGGAGTAAAAACCACTTTAGCCTTCAAGTGATTATGAGATTCTGAAAGGTATATTAAAGCCATATTTTCCATGACTTTGTCTTCTATTGATCATTATTTTCCTCTCCTTTGCCATTCATTACTTTGTAGTAATTTATAAGATCGTTTTCTTGTATTTCTTTTTCATAACATTAGAAATGAAAACTCAGAGGATGATGTTATCACACACTGTTAGAATGGCAATTTCTTTTGCAACCCCTAAAATTGCCAAGGTGTTCTTCAACTTACTTTGTGGTGGAAAGTTCAAAGAAGCAGAAAGAACAGTGATGTGATGAATATAGGATGGAGCTGAAGGGATAATTCAAGGTTCTGATGCTTAGACCAAAGGAGGAAGAGAGAGTTATGCTTTTTTTTCTTCCTAGAGATAATTTTCCTACAATTTCATTTGAGATATCACTTTTCACTCCCTGGTGTTACCAGTTTTCAAAATTAGCCTTCCAGGCACTTGCAGGGGTGCCATTGATCCACCCATTAAACAGAAAGATGAATTCCTGGATTCTTTTTCTTTAGCAAATTAGGAAGAAATTAAATTTAGATATAAGCTATAATTTAAAACTTTGGGTTCATTCTATGATGTTTATACATAGGAAAGAGTGACAGCTGGAATGTAAACCTTCTGTAAGAGGGAACTGTGGTCAGGATTCATGCCTCCTAATTTTTGCTTTCAAAAAAAAATCTATTATTAGTTGGTGACCAAGGCTATCTTATAAAACCAGTGGAAAAGGAGAGGATTTGTCATTTTTGGAGGAGTCCATTTTTGGCTCTTTAATATCTATGAAGCCAATGGAAAGGCAGAGGCTCCGTTGCAGCCTAACTTGGATGCTCTGAATCATTTTCCAGAGGAGTCTCTATCTTATCATGGAGTACTGTGAGATCTGCTGGGTTATTAGCCTCATTGCAGAATATCCCCTGGGGCACACCTATAGATCACACTGTCATTTCTCTTACCTCAGTGCTCTGTTTTAAGACAGAATTAATTATCTGCTGGAATGCCTTTCTCTTTTTCCATGAGGGTAAGATGGAGTCCAGCTACCTTAGGCTAGACTGTGCCTTTTAGGTGAACTGAACTTGGAAAGATCAGTATCACTCCACACACAAAATATAAATGTGCTAAAGAGAATCTGAGCTGGAACTTCATTTAAGCTGATAATTCAATTTCACCAGGGGATCTAATCTGTGATTTTAAATCAGGAGTCCTCTGTATTAACTCTTCAATATGTTACAATATCCTTCATAATTCAGAATAATTTTGCAATCATTACATTAATGCTTATCTCAGCTTCCTCTCCAAAAATTGTTAAACCACCAGGTAAAAGTGAACTATGAAAGTTGTTTATTAATACTAAACTTCTGAAACTGTACTTAAGTCATATTTTTTGAAAAACATATGAAGAAAGCATACTGCAGTAAAAAATGCTTATTCCACTGTAACGAGATTGAAACACATACTTTTCTGTACATTTTCTGTAGCTTTCTGGTATTTGCTGTCTCATAAGTGAAGCTCTAACAAAATTCAAAAAGGCAACATCTTAGTCAGTTTTAATGCAGGTTATTCAGGTAATACTATATAAAGGAGTTGAAGTAGCAAAAATTGCAAAAAAGCATGTGTTTCAAATACATTTAAAGATAAACTTCCTCTTCAGTTATTTTCAAATGAAAACATACCTGTTCAAAAGTCCCATTTAGAGCTTTTGGGTGTATAAAATTCCATAAATTGGCTTTTCTAATTGCAGAGAGTAAATTATTAGAACAAATGGTGCAAGTGTTTACGAGTAAGAGTTCAATTTACTTTCTTTATATATTAATCCATATCATTAATTTCATTCTTATTGAGCTAAATGGAACTCTAGGGGTGGTACCCTAAAGCTGATGTCAATGTGATGAATTTCATCTTTAGTATCTCCTGGTTCATTTAACATCTCATTCATTAAGACTATTACATATTTTATACGATTTTGATCATTTGTGTTTGCAGATTCCTCTTAAGGTCAAATACATGTGAGCAGCTTTTCTTTTATTTTAGACTTCATGGAATGCTCAGTCTTAGTAAGCACTTCAAGAGGAAACTACTATGGTAGTGTCCTTCATATGCACCATCCTTTTTTCATTTATTTTCACTCTTTGCATGCATTTGTTCACTTTATTGAACAAATACACATTCAAATAGAAAAAACAGAGTTACAAATACAGCATTTGGATCTATCAAGAAGAAAAGTATTCTACAATGAAGGAGTCTCTCAAGTGGTGGTCCTATGTTAAAAGTTATCCAGAGCCTTCAATTATGAATATTTTAGGCCAGATTTCATGAGATTAGATTAGATTAGATAATGGCACATTAAATAAATGCTACTTCTTTGATTCTTCTATCCATGTCTGCTGCTATAATAGGGCATAATGATATTATGCAAGAGGCAAGGTTTTTAAAATTTTATTTAATTTACATACTAACTTCCTTAAATCCTAAATTATTGCTGTTATGATGAGAAGAAAAAATAAATTAGAAAAAATAATTAAATGAACAGGTGTTAATTATTTAAAACTAATCATTTAGTGAATTTATCTAGTGTTTTACCAAAACAAAAAGTTCTTCACAATTCAGTGAAACAAAAATATCCAAAAAGAAAAGTATTTTTCTGTTGCATACAGGAATGATGAGATTAGGATTTTCCATTATTTGCCATAATGATTTTTCTTATCATAAACTATAATAAATTTTCTTTTATATTCATGGAAAAACAATGCAATGCCTACTGTGTCAATGCTGTTGGCTCACGGTCCCCAAAAACTGCTTGGTGCACTAACTTGATTTCATAGCAAAATTGATTACATATCAGGGCAAAATTAATTATTGTTTGACACTTTTTAGAGCTGACAGTGATTTAGTTCAAGTCTTCTGGATGGGTGAAGCTATGTGGTCATGGCCATTGGAGAATTGTGGGCAAAGATTAGCTAAGATACCATGTCTTTAATTTTACTCCTAAAATTTTTTATCTATATGACTCCAACAGGCCAGAAGTAGAAAAAAATATTTTTCTAAGTCCAATAACTCACCCAACATTCGATATTTGTGATTCTCTCAGAAGTAACAACTTTTTTGTTTTAATAGTTCATAGTTAAGGTGACTGTCCTTATTACGCCCTCCTACCAAACTTGGCTCATGGAGTCATCTCTGAGCATGTGAGCTGAGATGAGGAGGTGTACCCCAAGAAGTTAAAAAAATGCAATTTCAGGTCAGAATCAAGTGCGTTCTAACATCATCAGACCTTAGATGTGGAAAACCAGATTTTCTTACCCCCTCTTAAGGTTCAGCTATTGAAATATTTGAACAGATATTATTTAATACAATGACACCCACATGTTTGTATACTCAGATATCACAGGGGCAAGGCTCAAGGTGTGTTTAGTGCGATAATGCAAGTGTGGGAACCATATTGTTCTCTTATTCATAAAAATCTCTATGCAAAGAAAACTTAGTGCAGAATTTATGCTAGAAAGTGTGGTGAGAGGGATTACGATTTTCTGCATCATCAAGACGTGATGGGAATGCAATGATGTTGAGGGGCAGCTAAGAAAGCCTGTTATGACAATCCCAGTCTAACTATGTTTGCTCCATCTAACAAGAGTAGAAAGCAAACATCATCTTTCCAAATTTAAAAAAAAAATGTTGTAACCTTTCAGAGTGTAGATTGCCAGAAAGGAATATTGTATAGATTGTCTTTTAGGCTTATTAAATATGTGAAAGTACCTTTTGATTAGTAGAATTTTACAGTCATTTTTTCTTCCTGAGATAAAAAAAGGAGAAGGAAGCAGTTAAGGTAGATTTTTTTTTCTTTTTTATAAAGAGAAGATTAAAGGACTATTCAGATAAAATCTTCACTCTTTTTTTTAATCTTTGTTTCTTTTTCTGCCAGAAAGAAAAAATAAGAACATGTTATCTAGACTTTAAATGTAGAACAATCCTTTAAATACTCATTATTCTGAAGATTATAAAGATTACAAGTCCATACAATACTTCCTGAAAACAGACACATAGAAATGACAAGCAAATATCTAAATGAGGGACCAAGAATTCTTTCTTTCAAACACCGAAAGAAAAAAGAGAAAAGACACATAGAATTAGCTGTCTTTCTGCCATTCTGTCCTCAAAGCTCTATGAAAGAGATGAACATGAATTAGAGAGAATAGCCTAAAAAGACTGTAAGTAGCTTTCTTAATACAAAATATGCTAATCTGCAGAGCACAGAATCAGCTGCATTTCCAAAGGTACTCAGTATTCTAAAGAAATAAAGAAAAGAGCATATGAAAGGTAAAATCCTGCTTAGAAAAATGGATGTGCAAGCTCTGCATTCCAAAGACTCACTTTAAAATTCTGCCTTTTCCAGTTTTACTTATGCAATTTATGACTGTTTAAGGCCAACTTTTGCTTTTGTTTCATACCACGCATAAGGCACACACCACTGTTGTTTTTTTCCAAGGCTATTTCCAAATTTTTCTTTGAAAATTAATTCGCCAATTCTAGCAAGTTGTTCATTTTTCCAACATGTTTGAACATTTACTGAAGTACTTTGCCTTGATATTGCACAAGATAGAAGGCACAGAACTGTGATAGCACTAAACTGAGCTGAGTTTAGTTAGAGTTCATGTTCTCTTATATTCAAACTAAACTTAGAAGGAAATAATTTGAAAGCAGTGAAGAAATGATTTTGTATCTTTGAACTAAGATCAGTTTTTACTAATACAGCCATCAGAAATGCCAGATCATCCTGCTAAAAACCAATTGCTTCCGGAATATCTGGTAGCTTTCCACATAAATTAACCAAAATGGTACCACAGTGGAGGGAATGGGTGGAGTTTAAAAAAAGGTAAAATTCTCTGACCAACAAAAAAGTAAAAAAGATCAGTACTATTTGCGATAGTTCTGAAACAGTAAGTTGTTCTTGGTCTCTTTTTTGGGTCTTTATTCTGGATAAACTGAAATTCAGAACCTCATAATATGAGGAATGTTTTGAGAAAGAATCAGCTGTGGAGTCTTTATGCCTGATTTATAAAGAAAATTAAGTATATTGGGTTGCTCTGACTGTGTACCTCCATATATAATTTAATTGAGCAATTTCTAAGCAAATCAAGAGATAGAAATCTCAAAGACAAAAGATTTTTACATCTTTTTTAGAAATTTCAAGGTGAGTAGAGGATGGAGACCAAAATAAGGAAAAGCAGGTATGAATTTGGCCCATGGAATAATGCCAAGAAGAAAATCAACACGTATTTTCTCTGAGGTACCCGTAATACATCCTGACACAGGAACACTAAAAAATAAAAGATACAGCTAGCCCAGTATTTCACCATGGGACTTATTAAGGAGACCTAAAAATAGTGCGCAGGAAATCAGCTGTCACTCATTCTGCATCTCATGGGGCTACCTTGGCTTTAAATAATTGAAATTCTGGGAAAAAAAATCATTCTACTACACTCAGTAGTGCTTTTTCTAAGAAGACTTCTAGCGTTGATGATTTTGTGTCTGTCAAAATTTATGGCTCATTTATATGTTTACAGAATCATGACACTACTTAAAATTAAAATAATTTATTTAGGATTTTAGATATGACAGGTGAAGTATGAAGTCAGTATGTAATACCTTCTGCTAAGAAATGTGATCAAACTTAAAGGTTTTTTCCTCTGTGACTCATGTATTGGTTTTCTTAGAACAAGTGTGACAGAATGTTTGATGTTTATATTTTCCAGATTTAGTATTGGAAAATTTTTATCGAAGAAATTAGAATTTGTATTCTAATGAGTTTTTAATAGATTACATGATGGATTCTAATATATGCATACTATCTTCCCTTTTTATTGTGTGTGTGTGGATTCTGTATATAAAATGTTTTCATTGGGGTATAGAAGGATTTCCACTGAGGATGTTTCTCTGTTTGTCTATTTTTCTCTGGAGTTGGAGAGATTATTAGCAGAGAGCTAATAACAAAACATTGTTGTTACTTCTGAAATTGCAGCCCCTTATCTCAATGACTAAGCTGGAAGCAGAAACAGGGTTTTCTCAGGGAAGATTATGTTGCAGCAGCAGAACACCTGCTGAAAGACTTCAAGTCTCTCAAGTCTGTCAATAATCACTTGACTGAGAAATCCAGAACTTTACAAAAGGAAAGCCTTCACAATGATACTTGTAGAAATGAAAGGGAGTAGAAGGGAGGACTCTGCAAAGACTCAAAGATCTTGAAAGGACAGAATGAAACCTAAAGTAATGTAGATGTTTTGAGACTGGATTTTGAGCGGAAACTTTTATTGCTTTTCCAAAAAGCAATGTACTTCCTGAGCTTCTCTATGAGTTATCTGAGGTTGTTTAGATATCTTTTGACTACTCTGGTCTTATCTTTATTTCATTGCTGTCTTGTCCCTGAGAGTATTTAAAAAAAAGCCTTCACAATTCCATTTTGGTGGAGCTCTGAAAGCAGGAAAGAACTACTTACTTTGCAGCAGAACTGGCACAGGAGGAGATGGCACCAGGATGTGGATGGATGACACAGAGAGTCTCATCTGCTTGGACCAGGTGCCTGACAGTGACTCTGCAGACCATGATGGTGCCCGTCAGCCTACAGATGGTAAGTTTGCACAAGCCAACTTGATCAGGTTTATATTGAGATAGCTGAGTCAGTATTATGGCATTACAAATTTCATGGTAAATATGTACCATCAATTTCTCTATTTCCTCTAAATGTTTTCAAAAGTCTTAAAATTTTGAAAAACAATGTTGCTTGAATAAAATGCATCTGTCTTTACTGTCTGAATACCCTGTAATTATCAGGTTTCTTCCTATTCCTTTAATCATCAGATCTCAAATTATTGTTACAGTTCATGCAGAAATTTATTCCAGTATATGCTTCTTTTCTTGCTGTAAGAGATATGTTGTATGAGTGTGTTCTTCAATAATAATCCTTATTTCTTTTTCAGATGCATAATAATTACATGTTCTTCTGGAAGGAGCTAAAGTGTTTTGTTGGCATGTTGAGGTTTTCTTTCCAACCTGTATTTAATTCTCTTCAATGGAAATTAGACCTTTATTTGATCTTAGAGGAATTTCCAGAACATGGTCCTCTTGGATGTATGTAAAAAATACTTATAGAAGCAGCATGCAGAAAGATGAGTAATAGAACTTAAATTATGACCATTATCAAAATAATACAAATTCCATTATAAGATAACTACCTCTAATTTAACAACATAGCAGACACTCATTAAAGTATATTTTCTTCTTTTTTTTCTTTTTCAGAAGTGAACAAAACACCACTACAAACTGACAGCAGTGGAATTAATTCTGTCTGCCTGGTAGACAAAGCATAGCAACCAAGCTGGATTACTTTAAATTTTGGTACGTTTGTCAGGCTTGTCTTTTTCCTCTGCTCTATGCAATAGCTCTTTGTCCATTGACATTAATTGTCCTATTTCTATTTACTCCAAAGACCTTTAGTTCAACCCTCAAGTACAGGAACTAACTGCATGCTGATTGCCATTTCAGTAACATGTAAATATGCTAAACTGTGTGTTTGTCAAAATAAAAAGTAGGAGAAAAAGAAAGGACATTGTTTCAGGCTATTGGCTAAGACAAGCCCTGTTTGTGAATCTTCCACTCACTGCTAGCAATTCTAAGTACTTCAAGGAACATTATTTTTGAATAGTTACTACTAAGAAGTAGAAAGTACAACCCATTAAAAATAACTTGGGTCTTGCAATAGAGGGTAGGAGAATGATTAACTACACTGACATCAAGGATGAAAAAATTCGTGTAAGGTCAAATCTAGCCCATATGTGCATAGAAAGGTTTCTAGGATGACAATTATCCTATTCTTTCCATTTTTCAGGGAAGGGGTTGAACTATTTTAGAGGTAGGAGTGACTCCCTGGAGAGTTCTATAGCTCTATACAAGCTAAGGGTGATTGGGAGGGAGGGAGGGAGAGAAGAAGGTAAAGGAGTTCACATTTTTTCCCCCAGCCTCTGAAGTAAAAAAGATACATCCTTCAATAATTTTAGAAAATACTTTACAAGAATAAGATTTTTTTAAAATTTTAATTGTATTAAAATACAAATTTTAATTCAATAAAAAGTTTTTTATCTAAAAAACTAACCAATTTCAGATAACTCAGATGCAAACACTGTGCCAGACTTCACAAACACACTTAGACATTTCCCCTTTCCTATCAAATCCACATATGGATGGATTGATATCACCAAGTTGAGTGGTATAATTGATATCCCCAAAGGACAGGAAGCCATCCAGAGGGACCTAGACTAGTTCAAGAAGTGGGCCAATGGAAACCTCATGTGGTCCAATAAGGTCATGCACAAGGTCAAAATCCTTTTCTCCTGCATTGCCAGGTTAAATTCACCCCTTATTTCCAATCCCTCTCTTTATCCTGCAGGTTACCCTCAGTCCCTTCAGCAAGCAAAAAATGAGGAAGGGCACTCTATGGTCTATACTTGGCTGTTTTTCTCTGACTCTCCCATCCTATCACACCTTTGCTTCAGTGTGAGTTCTTCCACTGGCTGCAATGCTTCAGGAGAACCTTCTCTAGCGCAGGTTTTCTTTTGGTGGAAGGGAATAACTTCACCCCCCTTGTCTGACTTCGGTGTTTCTTATGCTGTTTTACACTACTTGTACTCCCTCCTCCCCTCCCTGTTTGGTGTTCTGCCCTTTCTCAAATACAGTATCACAGAGGAGCATCACTGTGGCTGAGAGGCTCTTCTATGCCCTGTGTGTGCTGGCTGTAGCTGGCTGGAACCATCCATGTGCACCCTGGGCAGCCCAAGCCTCTCCTCCCTGGCCAGCACCTCACCACGCACATCCAGTGCAAAGACATACACAAAGTCCTTGAGAAGTTGCAGAGAGCCTTGTCTCAGATTTCTGGGAGAATAAGAAGTCAAAACCCCATTATCTGCTTGATTCCTTTAAATACGTATGGATACAAGAATCTTGTTTTGAACTAGATTTACTGTACTTTATTTGCAGATAAGTTACACTATCTATTGGCACGAAGAACAAAATATTAGTTTATTGTTGTATTGTGTAACAACGCTTGACACATCCTTTGAAGTCAGACAATAGAAAGATGGAGGTGTTCATTGAGAAAATTTTTTCTCAATAGGTAATGAAAACATTCAAGTGCTTACAGATTTTTTGCAACATGCCATGCATGTTCCGATTTGTGTAAAATCGGATATGTAACAGAGTTAACAATTTCTTTTTCAGAGAGGGAAACTGAACAGAATACAGAAGATGGATATCAACTGGTATTTCTTTTTTAAATGCATTGCTGAGCAATGGCTTGAAAAATGAGGCAATTAAGGTTTGCTTATGAACAATTAGCTTGAGATCATGAACTGCTCAGATGAGCAAAAAAAGTAAATTAAATAAATGTGTATAGAGGATATAAGAAAAATGTTTGATTTTTGAACCAAGGAAGGATAATTATATAGGAAATTATCCTGAAAAATCAGCATATGTTAATACTCCTATATGATTAAACTAACAGGCAAAATAGCTGAAATCTACCAACAGTTTGTAGAAGGACACGTGAAACATGTGGGATGGTTTTAAGGACTTTCTTTCAGGGAAGTTTTTGGTTCCTCCAGGCTGCTGAGTCATCATCAGCCTTGGTTCATGCTGCTCTGTGAAGGCACGTGGCTGTACCAAACACCAATTTCATTTGAATATACTTGCTACTGTAATAATACATTATTCCTTCAGTTCTTCTTACAGCACTGGTTCTCTTGGGCTCTCAGATTTTGATATCTTTGTGAGCTGAGTTTGTTCAGAGAATTCCATACAATCTCTGCTCTTCCCGTATAATCTATTGCAATCATTGCACATACAAATTAAAACAGCTGTATGAATGAACATAATGACCTGTAATATTTGAGCTGCAGCCTCATATAACATTAAGAATTATTGCTCACCTACTGAGAAAAAATTATATCAAATTACACAGACTCTTTTTGCAACAAAAATGTACATTCAAAAATAATAGAAGTAGACTGGAAAATAATTGAATTCTACTTAAATTCTATTACTTCTGCATAACATAGGAAAAAAAATGTGGAAAATGTAGCAAAATATAATTTCTCATCAGCAGAATTCAAAGATTGGTTTTTTTATTCAATAACAATATCATTACTAGTCAAATTGACTTATGCAGCTGAAAAATTAGCTAAATGAAGGACTCTTTCTCTTCCTCCTTATGTTACAAAGGCACAGACAGTCTTTAGGATGGGCTTAAAAGGAACAGATGAAAGGTTTTTGTTGGGTGCCAAGTAATACTTTGTTCCAAAATTTATTGGTCTGAAAAAATAAGAAACAAAATAAATTTTAACAACTTTCTTAATGCAGATCCAGTGTTGAAGCTCTATTTGTTTTGTTACTTACTTTCTTTGCTTTAGGGAACAAAATGGTTAGCCAAGCAATGTGACCACAATTAATCGGCCTATTAAAGAGAAAAACAATTTAAACATACAGGCAATAAACAAAATTATTTCATTTCAATGCTGTACTTATGTCCAAACAGTGGCAAGGCTGAAGATTCTAAGCAGGTATACACACACAGAGCCCATCTATATCCTACATATACATTCATATATAGCTATTTACATATATATGCATACATGTGTATATCCACAGAGCACCCACATAAACACAGGGTGCACCAACATCCTCCTTCCCTCTCTGGCTGGACAGGATGGAGGTCCAGTGATGAGAAATATATATCCATATGTACAATGTGGACTGTATAACTGTATATCCAGCTGCTGCATTCACTTAGCCTGCCCAGTGTTGGGATCCGGTTATTAAAACTTTTAGAGTGATGACTCTGCCTGAATTAAGGTGCAAACAAGACTATAAGTCAAAGTCAATAGTAGGAATTTTATTAAACAGCAAATGTGAAAGAGGTAAGTGTGTGTGAAAGAGATAGAAAAGAGGTGGGGAGATAAATGTAGCGACGGAGACAGAAGTAGAAATGATAACCACTCTGTCGACCCTAACAGCATCCTATTGATCTTCTCCATCAGGTTTTCTTGGTGGTGAGGGTCCCTCCCCAGAAATGGACTCCAGTGAATTAATATACATTTGGGGAAGGTGGGAATGCCCAGGCACCCCCCGCCCCCCCCCCCCCCCCCCCCCGGTCAGGGGCAGGATTGCACAGTCTCTTGTCACAGACTCTGGATCTGTGGCATCCCTTTCCATCATGGGCAGTCCTCTGGTGCAAGGCCTCAGGAGTGAGTCCCTAGGGGACCCTCAGAGGACCCTCTCTAGTCCCTCAGGGAGCACTCCAGGGGAGTCTTTGATGAGCACCTCCTCAGCACATGCAAATCCTGGAATGTGGCCTTCCCAGGGTGGGGGGCCTTACAGCTCAGCCAGTTTGTGTAAGGGAGGATGGGTGTTCACTCCCTCTGACCACAAGTTATGCCACACACCCAAAACTCTCCTCCTCTCCCCTAGGTTGTGGGGGAGTGTATGCAGACATGGCCTCAGCAGATGGGCCTGTGCTCTACGGCCTCCTCCACCCCAAACCCAGCCAGGGATGAATTCCAGGACAGCTGCTGGGTTTGGCTTTTTTTTTTTTTGTGCATGTATTCTTCTCCCTCAGCCTTGTTTCCTTCTCCCTAGTCCTGAGATGATTGAACAATAGTATCACTTTTATTTTATCTCAAGTTCCCTTAAGTAGCTTAATTCATAATCCAAAGTTTCAGTTTGGAGGCTTCTTCAGGGAGGGGTGGGCTTTGGTGGTTGCAGCTTCTTTATACAGTTTTGCCATAATGGACAAAAGTCCTTCATAATAATGTTTGAGCCACAAACCATAACATTTCAGTCTCTGACTACGTGTAGCTGATCCTGGGCTCCAATCTTCCAATTTATCAGCACCTGGACATGGATGCCCTGAGTCATTGCCCCACTCCAGTTGCTGGTCAGAGAAACACAGCTGGCCTAAATGAGTTTGTCAGTGGGATATCAGTCTTGCATCAAGACTAGTGAAGTCTCTTGATTGCAGACAACCTTAAACTGTTTATACATAGAAGAATGTAAGTGAAAGATTATTTTCACTGAAGGTTACACACAATATGACTTTTAGAATTTAATTGCAATGATAAACACCAACTGCAAATCAGAAAAAGATCCTTGTTTTGCTGCCATCAGCCACAAGTTCCCCATATCAATACTTAGAATTGAGGCTCTGTGCACAGCACAACAATTTACCTCACACCTGAGCCCAATCAGAGTTAGATCCACATACTGGGGTTTCTTGCCTCAGGTTTCTTGAGGGAACTGACCTATTGAACATTTTCTGAATGCAAGTAGTAAACATGGATGAAATTGCAGCCAGTGTTTTCGATAAAAATTTGTGTGTATGGCATCAGCCTTTCATAGATGACTGTGGCTAGCTCATCTTCCCAAGAAACAACAGACTCAAGCTTTCCTGCCAAGAATATTCAGTTTAGTCCAGTCCTACAGCTATGATAAAAAGATTAAGCTGTTTTTTTCTTCTTTGAAATACCATAAGAAAAGAAAATCATATAAAATTCACTGCCTCAGAGGTAGTGTGAGTTGGTAAACAAGTAGTTTGGATTCTCTCAAAGGGATAGTGAATCATGGACACAAATTTCTACCTCAACTTGTTTGTGGACTTTATCCAGTGATTCATTAACATAAAACACAACAATCCTAAGGCTGGGTTGACTCTTAGAGTAGCTAAAAATCCCTTAAATGGTGGATGTTAGCTGCTCTAGAAGTCTTTATTATATCCAGTTATTAGTTCTCAGAATAAAAGAATATCTCACTTTTCAAGAATGTCACAGACATTTCAGAGAGCTTTTGATCCTGCTATCCATTTTTCTAAATTTTTGATTGCACCATACTCTGACAGTCTATGTTTTAGTGATTACAGCAGTTGCTGACTGGCTTACAACATGTTGTATAACACTAAGCTAGCCAGCCACCACTCACCTCTGTGAAGCAAGATATTAAGTGTCCACTGCTGTATGAGTCTGTCAGATTTCCTGTCCACTTCACATGTCTACTCAGGACTTTGTGATTAACAATATAACATGTACCTCTCCCTGCTATTTCTTATTTTAAATGTAAGAATATTTTTATATTGCACAGCTGATGAATTGCTAAAATTTTGTGTCTTTCAGTAACAACATTTAAGATTTATTAATCTTGTTCTAACAGGGCTAATATTTTCATATACAGCTAACATTTTCAGGGGTGCACTGATTTCATCATGTATGTGTAAGATTCTGGCACCCCATTTGAAATAATGTTTTGCTACAAACTCTCCCTGTATAGTAATTTTAAGGAAAATAGAGAACATTTTTGCCATACACCTCTCATTTCTGAAATCTCTGTCCTTGAATACATCCTTTGCTTTTTTGTTAGTTTCTCTCTCCCATTTCTCAGCCTTATCAGGGAGGTAGTTTTGCATCAAATTCTAAATACATCTGTCTTGGCTACAAGTTTATTTCTTTGATGGCAGTAAAGATGAAATAGAAACTGTATGTAATTGCTTTGCAGTTTTTAACAGTGGCATGAGAGGCAAATGTGTGGCACCCATATATTGAAAGCAAAAAATAGAAGGATCTGGGTATTTATAAATCCACAGCTGAACTTCAACTCCTCGAAAAATACTTGCTTAAGTTATCAAACAATTCAGTAAATTCCTATAAGAAAGCAGGGTGATAAGTAAGAGCACACATGGATCTGCCATGTATGCCATAAATCAGGAAGTGTCAAACCCATCTTGGTTTTTTGACAGGGTAACACTGGAAGAACAAGTGGATGTCAAATATTTTGATGTTAGTAAGGCTTTTGACATTGTTTCACATGAAATTTCATAAACAAATGTAGGAATTCTTGTTTTCAGAAAGAATGGATGTAAAACCAAGGATTATAAAGTACATTCAAGCAAGGATTATCAAAGAGAATTGCAGCACACCACAACAGTCAGCTTCAATTTTCAGCACTATTTTAAAATATCTATGTTTTATATGTATGGCAGCCAGAAAAGGCATTTTCAGATGTAGCAAGTGTAAAAAAAATTATATGCAAAAAGCAATAGTGATGAATGCAGTACTGGCCACCCAAGTTTTGAAAATATTTACTCATTCTGAGGTAGATTTGACACAATAATGCTTCTAGAAGCATATGGGGAAAAGGCTGACAATTTTGAAAAAGAAAAATGGGTTTCCTTCTTTTACCTGAAAAGCAAAGGATAAGAAAATATATAACTGAGGTGATAAATCACTTTCCCACAGCCCACATTATATGCATAAACTTAAGCGTAAAAAAACCCCTTATTTAGGTAAAGGATGGTGTTGACATAAGAAGATGATGAATTTAATCTGCCCATAAATTAAATTAGGTTGTAAATTATAACAGTTCTAACCATCAGAGGAGTGACATTTAATGGGGAGAAAGTGAAGACAGGGGGGGAGGGAATTCATACCCAATAAACTGATTAATTCTGTCTTGAAGCTAGTTAAAGGAATTGTAATGAAGCAATTGTCTGCTATAACAGCTGGGGCTGGGACAAGGAGAACCCTTCCTGTTCCAAATTCTTCATCTTACACCTAAATTTAAAGAATATAGAAGAGCTGTTAAGCTTCTTTTTGCAGTATGCACCTATATGCCCTTGATAGTAAAAATCTTTGGGTTTTGCTACTCCTTAATGCCACTCTGTGAGAGCAGTCTGGAACCAGGCCTCTACATGCCACAGACTGCAGGGGACAGCATCCTTTGGCATCCCACCACCATCCCCGCACTGACTTCAGCAGCTCTGGCCCCCTGTGCCCTCCATCCCATAACAACCCCTGCATTAATTGCCTTTCATGAGTTGTCAAGTCTGCGGCAGCACTCCTGATTTTGCATGCTCCCTGGACATGAATCAAATAGGAACTCAGGTATGAATCTGTTCCATCTGCCTGGGAGGGGCTCGTTCAGTACCTACTGGCTCAGTAGAATATTTCTCACATTATGTTTTGGTTCCAGTGGCAGCCAGCTGGGTCCAGCTCCTCCCTGCTGTGCCGTGAGCCAAAGGTGCCTGAGTGTGCCTTCCTGGGCCCAGAGCACACACCATGGAGCTCTGTGCTCCTGCCCTGGGGCTGCTCCTGGTGAGCAGGATACGCAGATTCAAAGTGAGGAGGTGAAGGGTGGCACAGAGAAAGCTGAGTATTGATAATGTGACCTGATCTTCTCAGTTAACATCTGTGCTGTGGAATTAGCTGAACATTTGAGAGAGCTGGAACAAGTTGCCATTGCAACTAAGGAAGAGAACCTTCGGGTCAGAAATTACCAGGCAAGTTTTTGTTACTTTTGTTTTGATTTTGAGGAGAGTGACTTATGCAAAAGTATTTTCAATTTTCACTTCAAGAGGCATTAGAAAGTTCTGAGAGATATAACACTTTTGAAGTTTGAGAACCTTTTGAACATAAATGAATAATTAGTTTCTCAAATAATATACACTTTTAATAAGCATTGATTGTTAAGTTTCTACAACAATGAAAATATTAACTCTCTTTGTTATATTGAAATGCAGACCTTCTTACTAGATATGTAATATGCAAATGTAAAACTCAAAACTATATTCTTAAAAAGATAAGAAGTAGACCAAATGCAAATTCATTGGACATAACCAAAACATGTTCAATACAGGCTGTCTTTAAAAACAAAACCATAGAAATAAAAAATAATATTCATTAAAATATTCCTGAAGTATTTTGGGGGAACTTAAATTAATGTAACTCAAAGTGGAGAACACTATTTGTTGCTTCTGAGACTGCAGTTAGAAATTATTATTTCTTACATTCTATACCTCAAGCACTTCAAAGTTTAAATAGCAGATTTATAACTATTTCATGCAAAGTTATTCCAAAGTAATGAACAAAAATACACACACACCAGTAGTTATATACATATTTCAAAGTATAAATGGAAAGCATAAACAACCTTTAAACAAAACAGTTGTTCTGAACTTATGTTTCTGAGGTTCTAGAACTAAGAGGTTTTTTTCACATACCAAGCCTCTGCTACCTTGACAGAAAATGGAAGTCTCCAAGAATATCTGCAACTAGACTGACTTCTTATATAGCTAAATAATGAATTTAAATAAGCATCTGGGGTACCATAATCCTCAAGGATAATACATGCATATATATGTGCATGAAGAGAGACAGGGGGAGAAGTACCTCTTAAAACTGTCAGTAATGACAAACTGAGTGTTGCAATATTCAACACTGTAAAAGATCTGATTAATATATAATTTGATTTTCCATGTTTAGATTTCTCATCTACAGATGCACTGAACAATGCCAGCACCCCTGAGGATTGGTTAGCCCTGGAACAGGCTCCCCAGGAAAGTGGCCATGGCAGCAAGCCTGCCAGAGCTCAAGGATCGACTGGATGATGCTTTTAGTTTCTAGTTTTAGACAGTCCTGAGAGGAGCAGGGAGTTGTACTTCATTATCCTTATGAGTCCCTTACAATTTGAAACATTTTGTGATCCTAGGATTCAGCAGAAAATTCTCATGTTGTCCAGAGAATGGAGAGAAATTATTTTTTAATCTTTGCTGAAAAAAAACATTATATAATTTCTCAACATGTCCTCTAGTGCTGATAAAAACACATTAAAGGAAAATATATAACTTGGAATATCTAGGAACACTAGTGGTACTTATATGGCACAAACACAGTGTGAATAATATCAAAATTCCTGTTAAAACCACAGATAACTAAGCTCCTGTTACTGTCCTTTTTAATTGCTTTTTGTCAAGAGTTAAGGGAAAATACAGAGGAACAGATTGTTTTCATAGATATGTTGGGGTGAGTAAAGAATTTTTCTGTTATATACAGCTTGTAAAATAGGTCTGAGAGGAAAGTCCAAAATAGTGTAACAGGGTGTAAATGTGAGAGGCTGAACAATCTTGAACACATAGTATATTTTCACAGACAGGTGTTTTTTTTAAAAAAGTACTTTGAAAAATTATTTTATTCAGGGAATGTTTACGCTCTTAAGACTTCCTTTGTTGGAATCCATGCCTGTTGAAGCAAATGATAAATCTCCCATTCATTCAACCATGCACTAAGAGCTTTTGCAAATCCTACTCAGAACATGCTGTTCTCAGATGATAGTTTGAGGAGCTGTCTAATCTGGCAGCCTGACAGAGGGAAGATGCTGCAGCTTTGTGCTTCCAAGGCCAGCTTCCCAACAGGCACACACACACACATGTACCCAGGACATGCACACATGTAGGCACTCTGTACATGCAGATCAAAACAGACAGAAACCACAGCACCCAGGAAATCATGAACAGGACAGAAGGACTTATCCTGTCCCCCTTTCTGGCTAATCACAGTGAAAGCCAGTTAGTGGAAAATGGGCACATGCACTTTGCAGCCCTCTGGAAGCTGGGCTCAAGCACTCAGGCTGCTCAGTAGCTGCCCTGGATCCCTGCTTCCCAGCTGCTGGCTCCTGAACAGAGAAGCCTCCAAGACCACACCAGTAACCATCCTTGCACTCTCAGCTTGGTCATTAGCTGGCCCTAGACCCCTGGCCCAGCTGCCTTGCGCATAGACATGTGAAACCCATGCTGTACTACCTGGTTCAAAATTATGAGCCCACCTTGGTGCTAAACTATGGCCACCTCAGACTCTCCAGTACCTGGCATGGACCATCCAGTCCCTGAGGCAGCCAACTTCAGACTCCCTGGTCTCAGCAGGATCCAGCCCAGACTCTGGGGCCGCTCTGATACCCAGCCGCTGAACCTCTGCTACTTATTGTCTGGTCCATCTTGATGCACACCAGTGATTGCACACTGAAACCACACCTGAACGTAATTAATCCCTTTTGTGATGTTTCCAGCTGCTCCCACCCCAGACACACAGGTCCTGAGATTCCTGCTGCTGCACTAAAATCCCCAGACACGCATGCACATGGGACAAAGGTCCCTGCACCGGGGAAAATAGTTAGAAATTGAGTGTAATGAGAGAACAAGACAGATTCTGTGAAACTTTCCTTGTCTTTGATTGCAGAAGGACCTTCCTGACATCTAGTAATGCCTCACATATTTCCAAAGGCTGTCATCACCTCCCTCTGATGGAAGGGTTAGGTTGTTGGCCACCCTGGGGCCATGGGCTGAAGCTCCCCTGTGACCCTCCTGGTGAGGAACCACCTCAGAGTCTCCCTTTGCTCTGCTGAGGTTGTTGAAGTTCCCCCAAATCTCATTGCTCCTCTGGGATCCTTTGTGTTCATGGATATGTGCCTTTAATCACATAAACTAATCATTACATGCCCACCTCTGATACACACCCTTCATGCCCTACAGTCTTCAGCACAAGGGATTTCTTAGAGATTCAACAACAAAAAATTTTTCTCTTTAGAAAATCAAATTTTGAAAGAAATTTAAAGTTAAGGGAGATAGCTTGTGAGGAACTACAATTTATGAGAAAGACATTGAAAATTTGTATTTCATCAGAAGCTACAAGCAAAACTCATGTTAGTTATTGAAAAGAGGGACAGAGTGTACTAAAATGTCATATTTCTAGGTAGGCAGGTAAACATATTTAAGGTATTAAAACTATGAATAATTCAAATGATCTGGAGAAGGCAAGCGAGACTGTAAAAACAAAGAAGATGTAAAAAAGTTTGTAGAAAGGAAGTGATGAAAAAGGACAAAAATCAGCATGTTTGGAGGGTATTTCTAATAAATCCATTAAACCAAATAATAAAAAAAACACACAAAACAAGTTAAAATTATTACAGGATTTATTCACATTGTACTAGAATCTGATAAGAGAATAACAAAGAACTTTGATGTGGAGATACTGAGAAACATAGCCAAAAATAGATACATCAAAGAGCACTGTTTGCTTATGTTAAGGCTCAGCAGGATAACAAAAGCAAGGATAACACTGCAGAGAAGAAAGATTTGGTGGACCCCAATGAACAATTATTGAGGAATCCCCATGAGGGAGATTTCTTCACAAGTAAGTATGGTAATATAGAAACAGGTAATTTTGGGTAATTGGGAATAAAGTGCTTTGGGATGGATTCATTGGTCTGGTACCTGTAAGGAGTAAGCACATGATACTAAATAGGAGCCACCTTCATCTGAAGACAATGGAAATTTTTAATAGCTGCCATTGACCAACCCTGATGACATCACTGTGGGGCTTTTCCTGTGGAGAAGAGAGTTAAATCCCTTCTTCCTCGACGTCTGCCATGAAAGGTCAGTGTCACTAAGCACAAGTGTGCCCCAAGGTTGTGTGAGCCACCTGCTGTGCTGAGCCTGAGCTGTGACAGGCCACAGGAAAAATGCCTTGGCCGAGAGATGTGGATACAATAATGGGAATCTCAGGGCTGATGGCAACTTGTGGCAGGCAGTGAGATACACAGCTGTGACCTATTACCCGAACTAAACCTACAAATCCTACTTAAAAATAAACTGTTTCAGAAATTAGGCATATTGCTTAGGAACGTGTTACAACTAAGTAGGCTTTCTGGTGCTTGTTTCTGTCTCTTTTTTCATACAATCTACACTTTTCTCCCAGAGTTTTGTGTATCACTAGGTGTGTTCACTCAAGGCTGGGATTAGTTTTCCCACAACTGCCAATGAGCTGCTAGTGTACTCTGTAACAGAGACACTTCAGCTGATAAAGCTGCAGGAATGGGTATGACAGATGAGAAGTTTAGAAATCAGCCTGGTACAATTCCATTATTTTCACCATGAAAGCAGATTAGTAAAAAGCTACAAAAGAAATTGCCATGAAGAAAAATACTGAGCAGAAAATGAAGGGGGAAAGGGACAACAAGCTCACAGGATGAAATTTATTCAAAGTTATTCCACAGCATTTTACAAATTATTTACACAGTGATGAGTGTGCTTTGGACTATATCAGGAATATTTGCAACTATAATGGGGAGGAGTTATTTTATAGACTATAAAAAGACAGTAAGCCTCCCAGAATATTATTCCTATAGGACAGATAGAACCTGCCTGCTTAACTTCAACTGCATTGAAGGTCAACATAGGAAATAAACAATATGGAAGGAATTGCCTGTTTTTTCAGAAGACTGAATTGCTGTAGTCATCTGTTTTATCACTACAAAAACCTAATATTTTCACAAGGTGGACACACTTTATGTATGGTAACTCAAACATTTAAGCATTTTCTTTGTCAGCATTAAAATCCCAACTTTATTCCCTTCTCCATCTCTGAAAGGTAAAACTGTTCATCAGTAATGGAAGAAAGAAAATTGCATTTAGAACAAGGGAAAATTTAGTCAAAGGTGCAAAACTGCTTAAAATCAATAGAGCACCATCCATAGACGTTTCACATGTGATAATGAAACAGTGAAATTACTGGCACTTAATGCAGTAGAGACTGTGGAAGAAAAGTGACTTGGAAACATATTTTAAAAAATCATATTTTAAGGTATATCTATAAGGGAGTTTCAAATTATGAGTATGCTCACTTAAATAAATTTTAAAAACAAATATGAAACTAAATTAATTAAAATTTAGTAGTATCAATTCTGAAAAGCCACACTAGAAAAATCTTTAAACTGCCATTGATACCACCACTCTAGCTGAAATTCCACTGACATTCTCTTCATTAATGCTCTTCAGATGACGTTAATATTTCTGCAGCTTCAGACCAAAATTTAGCCTGTCAGTTGAGGACATTTAAATAGCTCTACTTAACTATTTGTCATTTTCATTTGGTAATTGGCAAAACATTAAATTTTTGAGATTTCAAGCACTTTTATGGCTTCTTAATTCTGAAAAGTAAAATTTGGTAGACAGACTGAAAAACTTCAGTCCCTCTACTTAATTGTATTAGTTTTCTAAACTGTGCAGCTGCACAAGAGGCTTTCAAAAGAGTTCTTGAACATGCAGTTGAAGCTGCTTAGCATAACATTTGTCCATTGCATCTTTGGAGTATCATTACTGTGTTTAAATGCTAATAGGCAGAATATGTATTTGCACAACTCCTAAGTTTTTTGGGGTTTTTTCAAGTCTAAAATGGTTACACAACACTGGAACATTTTCATAGGTTCGTCTGAGGTAAATGTAGGAGTTGTTGTTCCAGCTCTGCCCTTATTAGCTTGATGCATGGTAGAAACATTGTAGTATTCTGTGCAGTGACCTGATTAGTACAGCATAGGCAGAAGATTGAGGGGAAATTATTTTCGAAAGTGATGATTTCTACTAATATTTAAGTGTACATTAGGCACTAGTACATATGGTAGGAAAAAAAGAAGTATTTTTTGTCATGTCAACTTGATTCAAGAGCAAACACAAAACAATTCAAGTGCTTTCCATGATATACAAATTTTTATTTTAAGCAGCTTTGTACAACTGTGCTGAGCGTTATGTTTGAGAGGGTACTATGAACATCATGTGGACTGGTTGTTTTGTTGTGTAGCTTCTGATATGACACAGGGTCATATCAGAAGCTACTACAAGAGTTTATAATTGATTTTGTGGAGTTCACCTACTAAGGACTGAAAAGCTCTGTCAGATACCATAATTCTGAGCATGTCCTGAAAAATGTCTAGAAATAAATAAAAATGAGGTTAAAATAAGGGAGAAGCATAAGGCCTCATCAGAGTTGAAACACTTCTTTAAATAAACAGGGTATGTAAAGAAGTTTTAAACAGTAATTTTTTTCTCAGCAATTGAAAATTACCAACACAAGGGTTAATAACCCAAAGTTATCTTTGTGTCTGACAATAAGTGGTTCTGCAATACTGGATCTAAAAGGCATTTTTATTCTCAGGAGACCTGCCTTAGTATCCTATATCCTATCAGGGCTATGCAGTAAATCTTTGTTGCTTGATGCCTCATTCTTCCATGTCCTGGCATGCTGGAATACCCCTCTAAGGCACCAGCTCTCTCTGTGCAGCATGTTCTTTACTGCAGAGTGACACAGGTTCAGTGGGAGTGTTGAAAAAGCAGCAGTTTTGATAGAGTGGATTTTCTCTAAAAGTGAGGTAGCAGTTTGAATACCTGCTTTTTCAGCAGGTAAGCTATGGGACCTGTGTTTCTAATAATACAAAAGGTGATATTATATCTTCCTTACATTGAGATCTCTTCTATTTTTTTTCAGGTTCTCAGATTTAGGAGGGTTAATGGACACTGGACTTCAAGGGGATAGAGGCACCCAGACCTTTACTGATAAACTCCAATTCTATGTATTTCCAATGGGGAATCTCTAGACAGCTGTTCACCAGTGTGCTGATATTCTGCAATATGATTCAGAGACACTCAACTCCACAAATGGACTAAACAGAGGAAGTTTTGGTACATAACCTCCTCAGTATTTCATTCTGTGCCTACCTCAGAAGCCCTTTGGCCATGTTGGACAACTATTTACGAAGTTCTGTATACAATTACTTCCTCTTGGAAGGATTACGAGTTAGGCTCAGCAGCATTTATAGATCACATGTCATAGAAAGGCTTTGGTTGGAAGGCACCATAAAGATCATCCACTCCCAACCCTCCTGCCGTGAGCATGTACACCTTCCACCAGATAACAAGTTGCAGAGTCCCACCCAACTTGGCCTTGAAAACTTTCAGGGATGGGGAGCCACTTGTTCCAGTGCTTCAATACCTTCACAGTAAATAATTTCTTCCTAATGTCTTTTTGTTCTCTCATATGCTTTCTACTCCATCTTCCCTCTCTTCTTACTGCACCTTGTTCTGACCCATCCCCTTCTGACTCTTAAATTCTTCAACTCAGTAATCAGTTACTGACTGGGCTCTTAATTTTGCATTACTTTGCAGTTGGTTCCAGCCACTTTCAATGAATGCACCACAGGACACAGATGAGCCCATCTGTCAGGCTGGTGGCACCTCTATGAAAAGATATTTAGGAATGGAGAGAGCACCAATTAAAAATATCACTGCAACCAGAGCTGTGGGAGGTGATCTGCAGTGGAACTGGTAACAAGCCAAGAGGGGCCATGGATAAACCCCAAAGGAACTACATTCTCTGGAGGACCCATGCCAGTACAGTGGAAACTAGGCTGTGTAGGTTCTTGACTGCCAGCCAGCAACAGACCATCAAGTTAATTTTTCATTTATGAATACTGGTTTGCTCACTTCTCTGGTTTGATGATCTTCTTTATAAGACTCTATATGAAGCACTCTCATTCTTAAAAAAAATCTATGTCTGCAAAGAAGTCAAAACCAAATCCATTAAAGATACTCATGCTTTCCTCAACTTCATTTTCCTCTTCACAGCTAACTTATGATTTCAATTTTAAACTGCTGAAACTCCCTATTCAGTTCTACCCCTGTCACTGGGCAAATAAATCCCACCCCACAAAATGCTAAAGAGAAAAAAGATAAACTGGGAAATTAAAATAATTTGAGATCTGTTGTGGGGAAAAAATACATTTTTAAACAAAAAATATGTACATGGACTACTGCATAAAGGAACCATAATAACGTAGGACTAGTGGGATGATTATGACTGCAAAAGTATTAGGGTGATGGACGCATGGTTCACTGCAGAATTGTTTCAGAAATGCTCAAAGCAAAGGAATAGGTCCAAGTGTTTCTTGTCTGTTTTTCTGCCCAATAAGAATTGCCAGCTATTAAAATGAAATAGTAATGAAAAGTAAGAGTAATGAAATTGAAAATATTTTTAAATGGGGGAACCAATGGCAACATAAAATATAACTTCTGATTTTAGCAATTTTCACTGCATACCTTTAAAATTGAAGCATGTTTCTTACTTAACTAAAGCAAGAGTTTTAATATAATTTAAAATAGCAAGAGAGTGCTATGATATTCTGAAGGTGTTTCTATATTTTTCTCTTTTTTCAAAGTCAATCATTCTGCTCCTGATATCATATATATATATAAAACAATCTGAATCAGAGAGATTCAATTTACAGAGTTACTCTCTCAGTGTTACTCTTTTCTCACAATCAGAACAGCCCTTCACTGTTCCTGTGAAGTTCAATATTTATCAGAGAACTGCGGGAATGAAAAAGCCAAATGTCCTGTAAAAATGTATTTATGCAGATAAAAGAATATTAGACTAATATTTCTGAACTTAAATTCTGTCAGCCTGGTGCTTAATGAGAAAACTGTGCTCAAAGATTTTCTCTCATCCACCACTCAGGCTTTGAAGAAAGTTTTCTGGGTTAGATCCAAAAAAAGGACCTGAAGTGGAGCTTGGTGAGATTTAACAATGAGGTCTAAAGCATCAGCTGAAAAGCCCTAACTGGGAGCAGCTGTATAACCTCCACAGGTTTGTATGTTTTCTTAAAAGTCCTCCTTGCCACAGAAGCAAAAGAATCCTTCCGGAATGGAGTAACAACACTTTAAACTGATTTTCCACACTGAATTATCTCTGAAGAAGATTGTCTTTTCATTGGCTGTTCAGAAACCTACATAGGTCAGGTCCAGCAAATTTAGATTAGATATTGTGTCTAGATGTGGCTTTGTGCAAGCCCTGAACTCTTTGCATTACCAGTTCAGCTTTAGTTCAAACAAAAATTTATTTTATCCACCTTCCCTAAAATCTGATATTTATAGCTAGAATAACAGAATCATGGAATTGTTTAGGTTGGAAGGCACCTCTTGAGATCATCTAGCCTAAACCTCTTCTCAAGAGGTCTCATTTGGAGCAAGCTGATCATGTCCAATCAGATTTTTAATATCTTCTTGAACAGAGACTTCACAACCTCCAATTTATATCCAGTTAAAGTACTCCCTGATGTCCTTTTTCACTGAAGGTAAGGAAGTTTTCATTGCTCCAGACTTTCCCTATGATCTCAGGTGCCTTTTGCTCCTGAATGCAGTTCTTACTGATAAAGACAGGGGCAGAAAAGCCTTTGAGTACCTCTGCATGTTCCATGTTATCTGTCACCAAATTCCATGCCCCATTCCATTCAGCAGAGGGGTACTGTTTTCCCTTTTGCTATTTATGGACTTGTAGAATCCTTTCTTGTTGGCTTTGCTAGATTCAGCTCCAGGAAAGCCAGCTCTTGGCTTCCCAGGCCCTATCCCTACAAGACTGGACAGCAACTGTCAACTCCTTCAGGGTCACCTGCCACTGGTTTCAACATTACAAGTTCAGTTAAAAGTCCCTTGCTCATCCTTTCAGACCACATGCTGCCTTGATTTCCTACTTGTCTGTAGGAATCGTTCTTAAGTTTGGAGGAAGTGATCCTTGAATATCAACCAGCCCTCCTTAACCTCTCTTCTCTCTTCAGACTGTGCCATGGGATTCTCAATCAGGTCCCTGAAGAGACCAAAGTCTTCTCTCCAAAAAGCCAGCATTGCAGACCTGCCTTTTGCACTACTCTCTCCTTTTAGGATCCTGTGCATCAGCATTGCAATCAAGGCTGTCTCTGACTTGCACATCCTAACCAATTCTTCCCTGTTGGTAAGTATCAGGTCCAGGAGAGATCCCTTCCTTATTGGCTCCTCAATTGTATGTGCCAGGAATAAGAATAGGCAATAACATTTTAACAAATTTTTACTGTTCTCTGCTTGTCTAGAAAATAGCAATATTTGTTACCAAATCTTCTATTACTTTGAGCACCCAGATTCAATTTTCTTCGTAATCTGAGGGTTTTCAAAGAATTTATTCAATCTAACAAGTTATGTACCTAACTTCTAAATTATTTTAAAAACAATGATGCTGTCATGATGTAATTTCTTTCTTTTTAAAGAGCAAATTTTATAGCAGTTTTGGAAAAGTTGGCTGGAAGCTGCTATCCCACAGAAAGCAGTACTCTCAGGAGAGGGCTCCTCAAGGAATATTTATAGACTGACACTCTAATTTATACCTATTTATGTCTTTAATTAGGCTATGAAATTGCCTATTGAACATCTTTCTTCCCATGTATCAACCCTGGACCGAACACAATGACCAGTCTTAAACAGACAGTCAGCAATTTAAATGTCATTAACTAAGACTAATTTATTTTACAAAATAACGGCATTAAAAATTAGATCAATAGGATTTTTTTTTTTTCAGATAATAAGGTAAACAAGTCTTGGTACAATTAAGAAGAGACTAGAGCTTACCATTTATCTGTACCTGAACCAGTCACCAAATAATTGCTTAACAGTCAACAGAGAGGTACATCAATTTTTAAGGTGTGATTCATCTGACCTAATTTGGAAATCTACATTAAGCGCTGGTGAACTGCATTCTAGAAGCACTTGTTTCTCTCCCTTGGCTATAAAGAGAATATACACTTCTGTCTCAGGCATAGACAGATGTGTATTGCAGATGCTTACATCAAATTGGATGAATCCCATGCTGGATGTACGAATGAGGTACGTTCAGCAAGTCAGGCGACTCCTAAAATAACTAGAGAATGTAAACCACATCCTTGTGCTGCTGTGATCTAATGAAGGCTGGTAAGTGCTGATGAAACTCAGAGCTTCTACTGTGTAATGGAGGAATAAACAGATAAAGGAAATATAAAAATAGGAGTTACGGCTTAGATCTCCATGGAGGATGGAGATAAACAATGGCACTTATTTTCTCAGAGTATCTTATCTGTCTAGAACAGAAGAGGCACAAAGAAAACCACTTATATGTTCTTGTGAATTGGGCTTCCTGGTAGAGTCCAAATAAAAGTGTAAAATGACCACTTTTATTCAGACATAATTGTTAAATATATGTCATTATACCCTCACTTGATCCCACCCTTTACCAATTACAGGAGAAATCCAGGAACATGCAAAATAATTTACTTGATCTTATTATTCCTGTCAAGTATTTCCATACCAAATACATATAATCCATGGGAATTTTCAAACTATGTAAATGACAAAGATGGAAAGAACAGAAGAAATTTCTCTTGGTTATTTTAGGAATACTGAACTTAAATACAGCCTTAAAATTGCCTCACTCTTAGTCATCTCTTTTTTATTATTTTCTTTTTTCAGGCCTTTTAATATCCAAGCACTTCATTAGTAAAGTATTTGTTATTCTTCCCTGTCATTCCTGCAGCACTTGGCAGGCTGTAAACCTGTATGACTTTATAGACAAGGCAGCTTTGTGATGCTAGTAAGAGTTCACTCCAATTTTTCACTAACATTTTTTTCTAAGCTTTTCTAGAGAGCATAATAACAGGGTAAGAAGAATATCAATTATTTCAATTAATTATTGTATCCCAACGGAAGGGAGAGTTTGCTGGGGTTTTTTTGGTTTGTGGGTTTGTTGGGGTTTTTTTGCGGTGGGGAGGATGATGTGTGTTTGTGTGTTTGTTGGGTTTTGGTGTCCTTTTTTTTTTTCCCCTGAGTAGCAGTCAATTCAATTTTCAGTGACATATATTGCTGCTACAAAGGAACCTAATCTGGAACACTGAGTACCACAACTGGAGTGTAAGAAATTTTTCTAGTGACCAGTGAGTGCTTGAGAAGTAACCTCAAATGACAGTTCAGAATCCTTACTACTACAAACCATAGCAAGTCATAGAAAATCTTCAGTTAAATAATCAATGTCTTCTTCAGTACACCATGTGCACCTCTGTTATTGAACTATGTTTCACAGACTTGAAGAAAAAGTGGCCGCTGGCATAATTCCACCAAACTAGGTAATTTGCAATAAGAAAAACATTTTTGGTGGGCGCAATAAAAATATCATGTGGAAAAACTCTCTCAGAGACAAAAATACAAACGTTTTTCAGAGTCCATGTTTTAAAGCCAGCACCAGAATTTCTTTCCATTGCATGGTTATACCAAGATTTTTTTTTCACACTTTGTATTTAACAGCATACCAAGCTGTTGACCTATGACTTTAGCAAATGAATCATGGACACTGCATGAGTACATGAAAAAAATTAAATCTGTACCTTCAGTCATCTAAACACTTTGAAAAATATGTTGCAATTTTTTTTAAGACTTGTATTACTCCTTAATTACTTGTAATTTGTAGTTCTTTGGGGTATTTTTTTCTTTTAAATAATTAAAGTCATTAATCATGCTGTCTCATAGTTTTCTTTATGAGAAATGCAATGATAGTTGATCATGTGTCCAGAATACTTTGAGATTTGGACTTAGAATAGAATCACTAGTCTGCTTCATAATAAAATTTAAATTAACTTTAAATACTTGCTGCAATATTTATAAAGAATACTATAAAGTTCTCATTGCAAGTTGGTGGCTTGTTGGTTTTTTCCCCCCCCTAATACTCAAGTTAAGGAGATTCCTAAACTTTTTTCAAGGAACAACACAGCTTAGAGGTTTAACCTTACCTTCTCATTTCTTCGTATTTCACCCTTTAAGTAGAGTAGTTCCACACACATATATTCTACAGATATAATATATACCATACCCTAAAAATATCTTGCCAACATATAGGGTTAAATATGTGCACTCGTAGTGAAGTCCTATAGGAAGGCTGAGTGAAAAAATAATAGCTTGTGAATGTCCTTTATTTATACTGGGCTTGGATGTAAGGATTCCTGGAACAGCCCGTCTGCACTTGCACCCATGCCTTGTGGAATGTGGGGTACTTTCCTCTGTGAAATTCACACACATACTGACAAGATAATTTTATAGTTTTTGCATTTATAATGAGATGAACGTGAAAAATTGATGCTCTGGGGTTTGGGGTTTTTTAAAATCTCTTTTTTATTGCTGTTGTCCAAGGAAGACTATAATGGCATGTGAATATTGCTTAGGAAAAAAAATAGAAGCTATATTTGTGAATAAAAAGTAAAAAATTCTGTCATAAAAGATCTGTGTAAAGGAGAAAAGTAGGATCCTTCTTGCAAGAGACTGGTAAACAGGAGCTCAATATTCTAGATCTTGAGCCATTCAGTAGCTGTGCGTACACCTAGCAGTGGGATAACACATCCCTTAAGGAAATAGCAAGGAGGTTCAGCAGGAGCATTTAGCTGAGGATAAAAGGCCCCATGGGCACCTCTGCAGTCTCCTACTCCTTTCATGAGAATGCAAAGTCACACTGTAATTATGGCTAGTAATTTAAGTTCCCAACCATTTTCGCATTTTGTTAATTTTCTGCTACATTGTAAACACTCTAACAAACAGATTGCATCTTCATAAATATTAAAAATAAACTGAAGTAATTTCATTTATTAATTCTTGATCCCAAAAGTCTAATCATAATTGTTTGTTGTGTTTTTTATCCTGAGGTTGCTTGCAATACCAGTGTTAATTTATCAAGAGTTCATTTCAGCTGAAACAGAAAGGGAGAAGGGAAATAAAAGCCTTTTTGTAGAGAAAGCTTGCATGACAATGTAGAGAATAAAAACACTTTCCTTTGCAATTCAAAGAATGAACATCTGTTACAGGCAATATTTTGGTTCAAAAAAACATCCAAATCAGAAAAGAAAATAGATTTATTCAAGATGTAGACTACATCAAAGCTGAAAACACTAAATCAAAAGTGGTAAATGTACCAACAAAATACATAACAGACAAAATCTGCAAAAATGCTAATTGGAGATTTGTATTATAAATGCTGCAGAGCAAAAGAAAAACTCAAATCACAGAAGAAAATTTGTACTGCAGAAGAAACCAATTCCCTGTTAGACAATGTCAGTGCACCTAGCAATAAAGGAACTAGAAAGAAATGGGAAAAGTAACTTCTGATTTCTTGGTGAATAGGCAAGCATCAAAACACAGACACACCCACCAACTGAAGGTATGAATTGTTCTTATTGTAGGACATCATTGAGAAAGGACTTCAGCAGAAGGTCTGCCAGAGCTAGGATTTGTGGGCAGATTGAGCCTGGCAGATGCATTTTTTGGGAGTTTGCTCAGCTGGGAGTTGTTAGGGAGAAGAGATCAGGCTTACAGATTGCTCTCAATAGTCAAGGAAAGATGCCGTCTCGTGATCTCAGAGGACTTAGTAAAGTTTGATTGACTCAGGAAGTTACTAAAGGTGCCAATTTGAAAGTCAGACTGGGAGAAAAATTCTTGTCTTTGTACCTGTAGCAGGCAAGAGATAGGCAAGGACTTTCCCAGGAGATATGAGTTTTCTCATTGAGAGTGATGGCTTTGCTCTTTCATCACAACTTTAGAGACTGCTGCAGTGGTCTCCTGAATTATGGAGCATGTCTAACAGTTCCTTAAAGTCCTGCCCATCTTGAGACATATTATCATTCCCTGAGCACCTAAATTCTTCACTGGAGCCTAAAGTTACAGAGCATTAAGCATGACATTTTGTATTTTAGCTTGTTTTCACACAAGTGGTTTTCCTGAATGGATATTCACTGTATGCAGTTATATATATTTTCACCCTTGGCTAAAATTATCCTGATGTACAAGTATTTGTTTTTTGGTTTGTGTCTTCTGCCCCAGAGGAAAGAGCAAAACATGAAATCCCAATGTGCATACAAGTCCAATGTCTGCTTTTTTTTCAAGTCACATATAAAATGCAGTGTTGTTGTCTTACACTTGCATTTTGATCCCCAAACTATAGTTCTCAGTTGTATTTTAGTCTTTAAGTACCTAGGGGAAGAAAGTCCTATACTGGCAAATAATGCACTGACTAAACTAAATATTATGTCCTAATATATTTGTATTTATATTTATGAATATAGTGAATATAGTGAATGTAGTAACTATTGCCTTGCACAACCTTACAAGCAAATGGGAGCTCTGAATGCCCAGGCATATATTAAACAATAGTGTTTGCACATGCTGTGTTCCTGGAATTGTTCTTATTGAGATAAATGAAAACACTACTCTTCTTCTAATGTTTTTAAGCAGATATAATACTTCTGATAGCATATTAAAAAAAAAAAGAAGGAGATTCCAATAAATAAATTAATTAATTAAAACATGCTAAATCTGGAGGTTTTCTTAGCCTTTATAAAGCATTTATTTTCCCATTACCTAAGGCATAAATTTGGAAAGATGAGGAAATTAGTAAATAAGATTTTAAATTCTAAGATAATCACAGACTAGATCTGACAATATAATTAGCCTGTGTCTGTAGAATTAACTCTCATCACACTGCTGTATAGGAGTTCATAGGTGTAGGAAGATTATAGTAGTCTAGAATCTCAGAAAGTTTTCACTTAAAAGGTTTTAATTTTGTTTTAGTCTGTTTCTAAACTATTATATTAAAAAAAGAAGGCAAAATGTAAGTCCTGAATAGCCCACATCATCTACTTATGAAGAAATAGGGAATGCAAAATCCAAAGTTTAGGGAATGCATTTATAGAACGGAATTGATACTATAAAATGTTGAGTTTGTGAGAAGAATCTGTTAGAGAAATTACAAAATAATATAGCTATTTTATAAAATGCCACCCACCCAGTAGAGAACCAAAATAAACTCATACATGTATTTGAGAGAACAAACTCTGCTGCTTGGATGAGGAGAGGGTTTGCTTTAAAGTATTGTTGAAAGTAAGTTGAATTTTGATTTGCTTTCTTTCATCTTGTTTTGATTTTCCCTTTATGCTTCAAAGTAACAGAGTAAGGAATAAAAGCATGTATTTTCAACCTCTACTGCAAGTGTTTTACTTTGGTTGGTTGGTTGGTTGTTCTTTTCTTTCAGGACCTTTCTGCAACTGCTTTGAACTGTGTTTCATAGTGAGTGCTTTGCCAGTTTGGAGTTTAAAGTTGTCGTTTTATTAAAAAAGCCCTAATCCTACAGATTGTTATGGAAAATGTAGCAAAAGGTGGTTTGGAAATTCTTACCACGCTCCAAATATTAGTTTAATATTTGGTTTTGGATACAGATGCAAATAACTGCAGGTTCTTGCATAAACTCTTTATATTCACCCATCTCTTAGAGCAACCATGCAATCTGAACTAACTAGCACTGCACTCTCTCCTCTCACAAATCAATGGCAAATGGACTTCAAGTTAGGGCTGCAGGGGGGAAAAACTTGAACACTATATCTCTGTACCTTGGCTCCTATCCATAGTAACATTTCTTGCTTGCTCATATACAGGGTCCTGTATCGAAAAGTCAAGCATAATATTGGAACTTAAAAATGGCTTTGAATCTTTCTGACATTTCTAGTGTTCAACTCAGCTCTCCCTGGAAAGTTGAACAAGAAAGGCTGTGACGTTGGAGCTGGAGTTGAAAGCACTGCCAGTAACCTGAGCTAGTCAGCCAAATGTACTGGAGAACGACTTCTCAGAAAAGTTCTCTTGCCTGCGACTTTATCCTTTTGTCTTCACCTGCACATATGCACATCTTATCAAGGATTAGTCCCTCTTTTCCTGCTTTCAGGTATTTAAACCTTTCTCTCAGCTCTACAGTTCCAAATGAGAAATCACTCAGTCCCTTGATACTATTCCCCTTTTTAGCTCTTTCTTCTGCTTTCATTTCATCACTATGACAGCTCAAAGAACTTTGAATGACTGATATATACTGGAGGCAACGACAGGACTTCCACAACTACAGTACTATTCTTTTTCTTATCCAAGTTTTTTGAAATTTGAAAAGAAAAAAACCCCACCTTTTCATCACTAAAAGAGTCAGAATTTTAAAGCTAAAAAATATTCTCAAAAATGAAAATACCTCTTTCAAATTGTGTTAAATCCATTCCTGGATTTTAAAATGCCCTCATTTTTTTTTGACAACAGTATGCAGCAATTTTGATTGAGACATCTTTAGATGGATAGAGATTAATTAGGTGAACTTAACTTCACTCATCTAATTTTGTGTCTTTAACTCGCTGCCTAAGTTAGGAGTCTGTTCACCTTAGGCTTCTCTCTATCATTAATGCAAAAAGATATTAATTTTCAAAAAGTGATTCAGCTTGTGCAAGATATGAATAATTCTGTCAAGATGTCTGTAACTCTCCATAGGAGACAATTTCAGTACCAGGGTTCTAAATTAATTGTCTCTGTTAAGTACCTAAGAGAAGATGGGATGAACTCAGGTCATTGGTTTAAGAACTTTGGCAGGAAAGAGGAAAGATTACATTCCATTTTCTGCCCATCTAGGCTTTGAGATTAAATGCTCACACCTGTAACATAGATATATGCAGTGTTATATATATATATATCTTCAAGCAAGATGGACCAAAATACTGCCACATTTGTCTTGCTGCTACATCCAACAACAGCAGCAATACTGCTGCAATACAAGGAAATCTCAAAAAGTTTACAATGCTAAAATGTATGTAGATACTGTGGATAAACAAGGATGATACAGAGCTGATTGAAAATGTGGGTGTATATATCTGGAGTCCTGCCTCACATGTAAAATTGCCAGCTTTTGTTAAAGGAAGATGTTTAATTATTAGAGTCATACCTAAAAGATCATTTAAAAAATAATTGATCAATATGAAATTTATAATTTCAGGCAACAGAGACAATATCCTGAGTCACTGGGGACTGAACTAAATAGAACAAAAACAACAAGCCAGCCTGGGAGTGTTGTAAATAATCATGTGCAGTCAAGTTCTCCTGAGGAATTTGACTTGTCTCAGAGAGCAACTTGTCTGCCGAGCTGCTGCTTCACATTCTGCAGAGAATGTGGAATTCTTCTGGCTACTGATGCAATTAATTAGAAGTATAGTTAAAGAGGAAAACATCAATCTCTCACACAGTTGGTTCAAGATGTCTGTTCCTTGAAACAACCTTCATCCTACTTTCACTAGGTATTGTATTTCACTACTTTAAGGCATTGGATTTATTCCACTGCATCTGTCTAAAACTGAAAAGGGTAAAATCATTGAATTCAGTTCACCAGTGATGGCTTTTAGAACAAAAATAAATGAAGACCTTTGGAGGTATAGTATTATACTTGAAATGAATGGTGGCATGCAAGTCCCTGAAATCTTTGTCTATTAGATAAACATGGGAAATACATCTTAGAAAGATTAATGAATTGTTAATGAATGTTCCAGTTCAATGACTTATGTCCACTACATAATTCTAAAAATTAAGCATAATTTACATTATAAGCTTTCATATAGCTGTAATTGCAAGTCTTCCATGAAGACATCTGCAATATGTGTTGAAATTTTGATTCACTATTATACATAAATTAATCTTTTTCCCAATTCAAATGCAGAGCACTACAGATTATTAAGAAATAAAACACTTGTTAAGATTTTTTAATGTTTTAGGTATGGCACTAAGCTTGGCTTAAATGGTTGGTTGGAGCATAGAGATTGTTTTTTCTATAAAATTCAGGACTTTCTCCATGAAAGAGAAAGTTTCTAAATGTTTAATTGCTGTCATTATTATATTTAGTTCATAATATTTGGAAAAGTCCTGAGAAGAACATGAAAATTGAAACACCCATAGGCATATAATGCACAAACCAGCATGTTCTCCTATAAGACACATCCTACTCTCTAAGTTCTGGCACTGGCAATTGAAGACGAGAGGTTAATTTAGCTTCTAGATGGCTGTCACAGAGTATCAGACTGCAGAAAATCTGGTATAGATTGAAATAAAGCAAAAGAAAGGAGGAGCTAAGTTACCAATAAATCTTTGATTGTTGCTTAATCTCAATGTCTATTGAGTCTGAGGTTTATTACTGGGGAGTCCTCTTGTTCTCAACGCTTATATAGAGTTGTAAAATGTAGATATTATCTCCTGAGTTATACACAGTGTAAACCATTCTCTAACTATTGCCTGGAGAAAAACAACCTCAAATCCTCACACCTCTTTACCATTATTCATTTTCTTAACCTGTTTTTGAATTTTTCATTCCAGCTACATGAACAGCATTCTATGTCGTCTACCTGTACTCAGGACAGGTTTCAGCACCAAAGTTGCTAGATTTTCAGAAGGTATACTAAGTCGAACTCTGTATTCTGCTTCTTTGATTTTGGAGAGATAAGAATTTTTATCTTATTAGTAAAAAAACTATCTTTTTCTAGGGCCTTATCTAGGGCCTCATATATATATATATATATATATATATATATATATTCAAATAAGTGCAAGAGCACTTTTCATTAGATAACTGGTCCTACCTTACTGAGACCAGCTTGTTACAGCACTTGAAGTAAATAAGTTAAACTGTTGTTTTCTGCATACTACAGAAAAAAGGTTGGAATACGTCAGGAAGAGGGAAAATAAAATCTCAAGGGAGCACTGATTTTTTTTCTAGAGAGTATATAGGCAGAGGTTGTGCTTCGATTACATTTCAATGTCAATACCCTCAAATATAGAGAACTTCAATGTTAGAGCTAATGTCGCTTGTGGACTCACCAATACAAATCTTGAAACATCTATCATTTTTATTCTATGCCAGGCATGTAAATGACACAAAGTCAATTTTATAATATCTAAGATTGTAGGTTATGTCATTTGCAATTTAAAAAATGTAGTTAATCCTATTAAGTAATGACTTTACAACTGTCACTTTATATTCTAAATATGAAACAGATTCTGTATTACACACTATGTATTACATATTTCATGTTAGAAATACTTAAGAATACCAGCAGAGATTTTTTTTTCAAAGCAGAATAAAGCTGCTGATTTTTTTGAATGATGTGGGTTGCTTTGAGCACATCTATCCAGATCTGTACTTACTTTTAGGCATTTCTACTGCAGCTGTAGATCTGGATGGGTGAATAAGTGCAATCATTGGTCCCCCAAAACCTGAATGACTAGACTAATCATTAACATTTTATTAATTTCTAAAAATTTGCAGTCTTTGGGTAGCTAGCTTCCATGAAGTAGAAGTTTCTATGCCAACTTCCTCTGTGATCTGCAACAGCTCAGAATATAACAAAAGGACCATTAATTTTGTGTTGGTTAAGAATATCTGTTTGTGTTTGCTGCTTGGTTTAATCATAGTCTTGAATCATATGATTGCCTTCAGAGAGATGCCATGGAAATTAGTCAATTAATATAAATTACTGTGGACTTGTAGGTGTTCTAGAATATTAAATGAGCAAGCTGTCATAAAATAACAATCAGTATCTTTCTTAAAGCTTCTCTAAGGCCATTTGAACTATTCTTAATGTTTATTTGTCTAGCTGACTAATTATGTCATTGCTCATTGCAGTGAGTAATGAGGGATACAGGAAAAACTATGAGTTTGGCACCTGGTAATTTGTCACAGTATTGCACTTTTTGGGGTTCTATTTCTTTCAAAGTTCTCTCATCTCATTTGAACAGGAGCAAATTTTAGGATGATTTTTTTTTTTTTAGAGAATCTAGTTCCTTTAGCTGGCATGTTTTCAGAGCCTTAAACTCCCGCATCAGTCTGACACAAGTGAAGAGGATGTCACTTTTACTTGGTTTTGAGGCTGTGAAATGTGTGTGGCTTTGTCCTGTAAAAGTTCTCCTTTGGGGATTTGGTGTCTCAGTCTCTTCATGAGATAGGAAAATGGAGGATCTACCAGCTCTCTATGAAACCCTAGTTCTATATTGATTCTGATATCAAAACTGATAGCTTTATAGAAAGTCTATTCTACATATTCTTCAAGTCAGTCAAATTATTATTCTGGCTTTATCCTGCAGAAAAGCCAGGGTCAGTCTGGCTGTTACTGTTGTGGCTGCAGATAGTAACCCAACTCTGTGTCATTAGGGAACTGCTCTGAGATCTCTGAAAGATTCAGATTTGGGAATAGTGGCAAATAAACGGACTTTATCAGTAAGGTTCTGGAAGGGCACTCTGACCAAAACTCATCTCAGAGCATATTAATCAAGAATAAATACGTCCTTGAGAAAAGAACTGTTTTTTCTTTTCCTCTCATGTAGTTAGCAGGCTCTGCTTATTTGAAGTAATTAAACATCCTTGCTATCATGGGATTTTAACCTGTGCTCTCTCTCTTGGAATTTTGACATCTTGAATAGATTTTGCCAGAGAAAATTACCCACCTTGCTATAGTTAATAGACTCAGGGAAAGTGCGATCCTTAGCCAAACACTAACAGTTATAAGAGGTTAAACATAAAAAAAGAGATTGGATGCATTTAAGTATCAATTCTGGTATTCATGCTAATTTGTTACAGGTCACATTCCAATATTTGTGAAGTGCACTTTAAATAGAATAGTTGGGTCACTGAACTTTTTGAATTTTTAGAATTTCTTGAGTTAAAACATTTAGAAGCATTCAGGACAGCAAATTATCTTGAAAATTCATTGTGAGTCTCTGAAAATTATTTTCTATATACCAAGGGGAATTTTACCCAGTTTCTTGGAAATTAAATTGTAAAGGTTAAGCCTTTTTCAGTTTGAAAGATTCTATATGTAGGATTATTCCATTAAAATTTCAAGCCTTTTTTGTAAGCCAATCATTAATTTGCACAGCAAAGAATAATTTACATATTTTGCAGATTATGTTTTTTTACTCCAGAAAATGGCTTAATATCCACAGTGGCTTTATGTACTGAAAAGAATGCTAACTGTCACTACTCATTCTATTTCTATGTGCTTCAGAACATTTCTGCTCATTAAAGTATCATATTATTAAATCACTCTGGTAAAGTCTAAGAAAAGAAAGTTCTATTTAACATGGAAAGCTGGTTCTTAGCTGTGTTCAAACATCCATCACAAAACACTTTGCTTAATTCTGAGTTTCACATAAAGTCATAACTTTTTTTCTCACACATTATTCTTCTTTATAGAAGGCAGAAGACCATGCACAGAAACTAATATTCCATTCTGCACATTCAGAGCTATCATTTTGAATATACCCCATCTGTGAAGTAAGCAGGAATGTCTAGGAAACAAAATCTTGTATCAAGGCTGATATTCAAATAAATGATCCATGAAAAAATTCTTCCAGCAAAACAACAAAAACTCTGAACTTTAGACAAATACAATTTTATAGACTCTCATCTCTCCTGTTAATCTAGACTCTTGGTATTTTCACGGAAATCTTGCATAAAACACAGGCTGTCTCTCAGCTAGATAGAATCATAGAGTCACTTAGATTGGAAGAGATATTTAAAATTATCAAGTCCAACTATAAATCTATGACGGCCCAGCCCATCAGTAAAGTATGTCCCCAGATACCACACCTCTGCATCTTTTGAACACCTCCCAGGATGATCACCCAACCACTTCCCTGGGCAGCCTGTTCAAATGCTTGACAACACTTTCAGGGACAAAGTATTTCCTAATATCCTACCTAAATATGCCTTGGTGCAACTTGAGGTCATTTCTTCCTCTACTATCGCCTCTTCCCTGGGAGAAGATACTGACCACCACCTGACTACAGCCTCCTTTCATGCAGTTGTAGAGAGCCGTGAGGTTCCCCCTCACCCTCCTTTTCTCCAGGCTAAAGAGCTCCCTCAGCTGCTCCTCATCAGACTTGTGCTCCAGATCCTCCACCACCTTCTTTGCTCTTCTCTGGATGTGTTCCAGCACCTCAATTTTATTCTTGCAGTGTGGGGCCAAAACTGAAAACAGAATCTGAGGTTTGGCCTCTCCAGTGCTGAGTACAGAGGGATGATCATTTGTGTGGTACTACTGGCCACAACATTTCTGATCCAAGCCAAGATGCCACAGGCCTTCGTGGCCACCTGGGCACACACTGGCTCATATTCAGCCACTGTCAACCAGTATCCCCAGGTCCTTTTCTGCTGGGCAGTTTTCCAGTCGCTCTGCTCCCAGCCTGTGGCACTGCCTGGGAATGGTGAGACCCAAGTGCAGAACATGGCACTCGGCCTTGTTGAACGCCATGCAGCCTCATACCTCATACTTGGTCCACAGATCCAACCTGTCAAGATCCCTCTGCAGAGCCTTCCTACTCTCTGGCAGATAATATTCTCTATCCCAGCTTGTTACTGAAAGCACACTCACCCCTCATACAGATCATTGGTAAAGATATTAATTAGGACTGGATGGAATGCTTATCCCTGAGGAGCACCTCATGTGGCTCTCTGCCAGCTGAATGTAACTCCACTCACAAAAAATCTCTGGACCTGGCCACCCAGATGGATTTTTACTCAGTGAAGTGCATTTGTTAAGGAAGTTTCCCAGTCCAAACATTCACTCTGGTAGTCACACTTGCACCACCTGAGCTGGGACTGAGGCCCGTTTGCTGCTACATACCCCATTCACAGCTACATCTCACACACACAGACCAGATTTTCTTACTGGCTTGAGCCCAGGTTTCCCATAGCAGAGTCCTGGACATAGCTTTCCTTAAAAAAATTAAGTCTTGATGCAATAACTAAATAACAAAATAACAGCTTGAGCTGGATGCTTCTGGGAGGGACTACAAATAAAGAAACCCCATGGCTTTTATACTCTTACAGTCTAAGCGCAGATAGTCTGGAGTCCTGGCTCCTGCCACCTGGCCAGTGCCACAGGTTCCTGTACCCTTTGCAAAAAAGGATTGGCAGCTCACAGCCTGATGGTAGGTCTTGGGCTCCTGCCCTCCCAAACTCAACTTTCACCTTGCACTGTAGCTTGCAAACTGGTCTACCTGCACAAAATGTACGCCTCAACGTGCCCATCCAAGCCATGAGCAGCCAGCTGCTCCAGAAGAATGCTGTAGGAATCAGTGCCAAAAGCTCTTCTAAGGTCCAGGTAGACAACATCCACGGCCTTCCCCTCATTCACTTCTCAGGTCACCTTGTCATAGAAGGATATCAGGTCAGTAAAGCAGGATTTGCTTTTCCTAAAATCCTGTTGCCTGGGCCTGATCCCCCAGTTGTTCCACATACACTGCACCATGGTACTCAAGGTCATCTGCCCAATGACCTTCCCTGTCCTGTAGTTTAGGCTGAAAGTCCTGGAGTTCCCCAGATCCTCCTTCCCACCCTTCTTTTAGGCATGTGCTACATTTTCTAAATTCTAGTTAATTAGGGACCTCTAGTAAATTACTGAGAGTCTCAGTGACCTCCTCTGACCCCTCTCTCAGTGCCTTTAGGTGTATCCTGTCTGACCTGAGACTCATGTGCAGGTAAACACTGTAGCAGGTTGCTGACCATTTCCCCTTGGATTATAGAGTGTTATGGATCATTCTGCTCCCTGTCCCTGTGTCCCAGCTCAGAGTACCCTGAGAACAACTATTCTGGTTATTAAAAACCAAGGTAAAGAAGCCATTAAGTACCTTTGCTTTTTCTTCATTCTGCTTGACTGTTTTCCCCTGCAGCCAATAAATGATGAAAATTATCCTCAGTCTTCCTTTTGTTACTAATGTATTTATGTAAACATTTTTATTATCTTTAACTGCAGAAGCCACATTAAATTTTAGTTGGACTTTGGCCCTTTTTTCCATGCATATGTCTAGTGAGGTTTTATGTTTTGCACAGAAGAAAATATACTACTGATCAACAGATTTGTTAACGATTACCATGATCAATTTATTTGTTGAACTTATTATAGTTGTTCTGGTTTTTAATGTCAGTATTTTCAAGCTTTTAGAAATTGCTTGAGCTATCCACTAAATTCACATGATTTCCTCAGGTATGCAAAGTCCTATATCACAGAAACTGATCATCGTACTCTCTAAAACACAGATATGTAAGTCAGAGACTGCCATCATCAGACACGAACATCCATAGATTTTGCAGAGCCAAACAAGGTAGCCAGAATGTAAAATACCTATTAGAATTTACCATTTTCAGTATAAGCAGTCCAAAAGACATAGAAGAGCAAATGAATGCAGATGTATGTAAAGAAAAGCAAAAGGGAAATGCAAGACATGTCCTAAGAAACATAGCATATTATGAAGTTGGCAGGATTTCCAAAATTTGAGCAGCTGGGTAGCAAATAGGAGATGATATGGAGATATTTAGAAGGAGATAGTTGAATATGGGAGGAACGAGACACTTTTGGAGAGAATTTCTCAAAGGAAGTAGGAAATCAGTAGAACTGCTTGTGAAGTTAACACATTCATAAACATGAAAAAGGAACAGGTTTAGGTTCTCTGTGACATTCACAAACGTGAAACTTTTTCAAAAGTATAGATGGGCTTTTGCTGCAGTGGAATTTCATCAGATTCTGAGTATGTCATTGCTGTGAGTTGCCTTTTAAACACTCTCCAAGTTTTTATATAATTTTATACATTTTCCTACAATATAGTGTAGAATTTATATTTTTATTTGATCATTCTCTTTACATATCCTTTATGTATATCCTTTTAACTGTAATAAATGGATTACTTTTTATTTTTATGTTAATCCTAATTACATTGAGGAAACAACGTGGAAATCAAATCTGGAAGCAATTTTGGAATTAGGGATTTACTAATGACAGAAATGAAAAGAATATATAAATGCTACTATATACTCATGTGCATATTCCAGTAGAAGTATCCTGCACTCCTAAAAGACCAAACATATATAAATATGAGTAAAATAAAAGGAAATTATGAATGCTACATGATTGTTTAGGTGTAAAATTTCCAAGCCATGAGCAAGAAGATCAAAGTTGTTGCCCATAAAATAAATAAATCTATAACAAATTCATATCTAAATATCATCCATGCTGTTATGAAATTGTATCTCCGAGGCATTATAATAATTAGAATACAAATAATATTTATTGCCACCATAAACATAAGAAATTATAGAAAATGGGGTGAAATGGATGTTTTATGATATACGCCTATAATGTTTTATAAACTGTGAATATTTGTTCTTTAACTTCTGATTTTTTCTTTCCATTTTAACACATTTACGCATTGAATTTTATAGATCTTTTATATTCACTTGCCTCTCACTTTTATTTTGGGCACATATTTATCAGAGGTTACAATTTGTGTATTTTAATAGACAAAGTACAGGAATTTATGTCAAAAAAATGAATTTCCAGACCAAGATTTTCTGTTTAAGAATTAACATCTGTTTGTGTTTTATACTTCTGGGGTTCTAAGTTTTGACAAAGTTTGGAAGAATATTTATTGAAATATTTCATTTGTCAAATCAGAAGCTCTTTGGAAGGTCTTAAACTTTTACAGGAAATGGCAACTTCCAGCTCCATTTTTCTCATCCAGGGAGACCAGCCGCGCTTTGTTGGCTCTTGGCTCCAGGGTTCTTAGTGTTCTGATGTTCTGTCACCAGCCCACAAGGTCTCTGACTTCCAGCCTTACCATTCTGCCCTGACCAGGACTGTGCCCTGATAAACAGACACAGGCTGTATTTCCAGGTTTTCAGATGTGGACCTACCAGAGCTGATACCACACACTAACCTGGCCAGAAACAAAACGTTTGTGTTAGCAGAGCAGTCAGTTCTGCTTTAAGGTAATCCAGATATTTTCCAGGCTGAGGTGGACTGCATGCACAGCACTGCAGTATGCCAAATCAATGTTTGTTTTGCATCCCACTCCATTGAATAGAGTAGGTCTTCATTATGCCTTTAATCTCATTTCATGGGAGCTTGAAAATGTAGAAAGTCACTTGCAAGAATAACATAATTTTTCCAAATGCACAATCATTACAGTATTGTTACCAAGCCAGTGCTGGGCTGGAGTAAGCTCTCTGAGACTCTGGTTGAAATTTAGTGAAATCACTGAAGGACACTGGGGAAGGTATTTTTTTTTCTGAAACTGTTTATTTATAGTTAGCATAATGCTGAATTACATTGCCAAAGCAGAACTGTGTAGTACAACTGCTAATGCAACCAAATATCCCATGGTTTTAACCCTACAAAGGGGCTTTAACCCTACAAAGGGGCTTTCAGATTCTCACTGGGCCTGCTGGTGCCCAGTGGAAATACTAAGGGGAAATGCTTAGACCTAAGAGTGTCAACCAAAGATTTGGGAACTGTCAAGAAAAGAAGCTGTCTATGCAATGGTGGATTAATTTACTCTCCACATTCCTCATATATTTTGTAAAATGAACTCTATTAATCTGTTGGTGATAATATATGTGGGAGACAATTGTCTGGTCTGTTTGGATGACCATATGTGATGGTTATACTCTATGTATTTAGAACCTCCGTATGTATAGTGTTATTTTTTCACACATTAATTGACTAACACACATGGACAAATGAAATCAGAGCTAGTGTGGAAGATTAGTGCTCGTATAGCACAAAATATTCTGGAAAATATAATTTAAAACAAGGTTATGGTTATTGTACATAATTAACCTGTAATGAAATTCACAAAATAGTTTTGAACTATTCTCTTCTGCTATGGGATTGAATACTATGGGGGTTATCCTGCCTTGAACTGCTGCAAGATATCATTTCTCATGAAATATTAAATCTGCTATTTTTGTTGAGATAAGTTTGCCAAGTGTCTATTATAGATAGTAACAGATGTACTTTTAACTTGAGCCAGTATCTCAGAAAGTTTAAAATATCTAAAATGAGAGTGTGCTCAATTATAGACCTTTCCTATAGGCCAGGAGACAATGTCAGGCTGATATTCATAGATGTATGATCATTTCCCTCTGGAAATCTGAGTCAGATACCTAAGTTGTGTTGATTTAAGCAGAACTTCAGTGACATATGCCAGTTGCTGATCTGGGCCAGTAAGTTTAAATAGTATTCTGCGTCCTCTAGAACTTGCTGTTCAAAATTTTGCTTCAGCTTAGTGTAAAACTGATACAGCTTTATGAGCATGAAGTGAGGTAATGCTGACAGTTGATGATTAGAGGAGATAAAATGAAAAGCATGATTAAGACATTTTTCATTCACTTTCAGAGCTTTGTTTCCCCCAGACCAGCATGGACCACAGTCATTTCCACCTCTGACATTTTTGTATGTAATAAAGAACCATTGCTGTACTAATCTGCTCATTTTCCTTGAACTTTTTTTTTTTAAACCTTATTCTGATTATTTAATTCTGAAATTATTCTTCAGGATGCTGTTAAAGAGTGCCTAAATTGTTTACAGGATTCAAGCTGGTTTTTATCTATCCACTTACTGAGAAAACTTCAAATTTCCTTTGTGTTGTTATGCTTCTAATTATTTCATTTGGAAATTACTTAGTCTTTTTTGAATATATAAATCAACAATTACTGGCAGACAAAACACAGTAAGAATTAGTTCATTATTAAGAAAGCAACTGAAATAAAAAACCTATGCTGTGATTAGACATTTTCAGTAAAAGGAGTTTTATCCAAGAAGAGTTAAGGTAAAATCTACATCATAATTAAGAGACTTTGTTATTATGACCAAAATTTCCTGTCCGAAGTTCTCACTAATTACTGTAATAGAAGATTATTCCTTGAAAAAGACTGTATATTTTGACTACCAAATCATATTTGTCTTCATGCCTGTTTTGCTACGTCACGAGAGAATACTTCCAGATATTGTCTATACTCCCTAGCTATTTGATTTAACTTCTTGTTTTGTGCCAAGATGTTCTTCACATCTACATTCCCTGCCCTTTACATATCTGGTTTGTGTTATAATGCAGGGACAAAGTTCACCATCGGCACCTTCCATTTTTTTATATTTAGCATTATCTGGGAGTTTTTGGCTCTATTTTCTTTTTTTATATCTTTCTGCCTTGCCTTTGTTCTTTACTAAATACTCCCAGTGCATTAAAATGTATTCATCAGGTTTCACTGGGGCATTCAAACGGTGAAATATTGTGTTATTGCAGTATCAAGCCCTTCAGATGAGCATGATGAATAACAACAGGCTGGCTTTTTTAAGGTTAATGACTTCATGATTTACAAGTGAAGATATATGAGTCAAAATAATTGCATTAATTGTTCCATTTAACAATGTGAACTTTGAATACATCATTTGAGAGTGCCCTGGAGAAGTGTCATCATCATGTTATATCAATTGTGACATGGCATCTATTTCAGATCTGCCAACAATTTAGAAGAAGTCAGTCCTGCATCTTACAGCTGTTCAACAACCTAAAGGTTAGCCTCTCCTTAAAGGTTAGACAGATGTTAATGGCCAACAACAAACTGAAAATTACCTCAGACAAAAGCCAGAACATGCCAACAGCAACAGAGACTGTTAAACAGGCACTGTTAAAACCTCCTGTGGCTTTAAGTGATGTTAAAGCCTGGGGCATTTGGGGTTTGGAGGCAGCTGCACGATGCAAGCTGTGGTAGCCCTGGCGATGGACTGCTGCCACCTTGTCCCTCTCTTCCTGTTGGTCCGGTCAGGACTGCTCCATGCAGAAGCCTCAGCTGAGATCTGCTGGGTTGCAACAAGATATAAGAAGAATCAACAAAGATCATCTGCATTTTATAGGATCAGAAAGGTTTTTGAAGCAGAACAAATTCCCAATTGGTATAGTTAATTGAAGGAATATCTTACTTCTGGAATTAATTCTGAGACAAAAGAATGGGCACCACGAAGCTCTTTCTGGTATGAAAAACATGCTTTTTAACATTTATTTATGGTACCTTAAAATTTAGCACTCTCATATCAATAATGACAAAGGGATGATAATATTAAGTCATTGTTTTATTTATTTAAAAAAGAAGGGGTTTTTACCAGTATTGTTGGTTTTAATAACAAAGTAGTACAGGGAATGCACTCATAGCTGATGAATGCACTCATCTGAATTTTTGATTCACCAGGGATATGTCAAATATCTATGTTCCAATGCTGTTTTCAGAAGATTTTATGGTAATATTTTGAATTTCATGGGAAAAGATCAGTATAATTCAGAAGAGGTCTGAAATGGCACATGATCTCTGAATACTCCTAACTCAGAAATATAACAATTTCTCTTTTTTCTTTAACAAGAGCAGAGGAGCTCAGCTCAGCTTTGTTAGCTGTAAGCAGGCTTGTGTTCAGAGACCTTAGTAAAGCTACACCTTTTCTATTCTGTTTGAGGAGATCAAATCATCCTCTGTTTTATCTTCCCTTCCTTTTTGTATGTGGCTGTTGAATGACAAATGATTCTGCTGGCTGTTTACAGGACAACTCGGTGTAAGATTACTTTCAACAAGTAAACTAAAGCAAGCAAATTAGTTTAGTTTAAATTAGTAAACCATTTACTTTGCTAACTGATGGGTGGCAGCAGGATTTGAGGGGGATGGAAGACAGAGGGTAGAGATAGACTGAAAGTATCACTTAACATCAATTCTAACTGCAGTTCTTTTTTTTTTTTTCTCTTTTCTCCTCTTTGCCTTTGCTTTCACCAGTGAAAAAAAATTGCTGCTCCTTTGTTCCCTCCGTCTTTTTGTCTTTTCACCTTTCCTGTATTTTGGATGCTTTATGTATAATCATCAGCAAACCAAGCTGGAAGATGTTGCTGCTCATGCCACTGATAGGAAGACTGGATATAATAATTAGGTTCTATTTAGTAGCAGCACATGGGTGAAGGTTTCACACAGGCTCCATGAGATTGAGAATGCCAACTAACAAAAAATTCCAGTGGAAGGCATTATCTTAAATTGTTCACTTGGACTTTGGGGTGGGGAAGGTGGACTGAAGGAAGCGAGAAGTTGCAGGAAAAGTATAGGTAATCTTGGTTTTTTTTCAAAAGATGTGCTGAAAAAATTGTAAAACAGTGTAAGCTTTTATATTTTTCATCCAGAGTAAAGAATTATTTGTACTGGAACTGTAGGAATAGATTCAGAAAATGGCAGTTTGCATTATGGGGTAAATTTCTCTACCTGAGGCTTCTGTAAGCTGTTGCAGTGTGGCTTTAGTCTTGAGGATGACACTGCATGATTAAAGTAGTACCTCTCTTTGATGAGTCCTTCATCAACTTGGACTTACATGTAAATTGTCTCATGGTTTACATGGAGCTGATTTACATTCATGTAAACTGAAACTCAGCTGAGCCTCCTCTTGTTCGTGGATGAGGATGGAAATGTGAAGTTCCAACTTATTATTCCACTTCTGTCACCAAAATAATGTCATGATACACTGAAACAATGTTAGGATCCACATATTAAGAGATGCCTCTGCCTGAATTAAGATGCAAATGAGACCATATGCTGAAGTCACTAGAACAGATTTCATTATAACAGCAAATGAGAGGTGGAGAGGGACAGAAATAGCAAAGGGGTAGGAGGTGGGGGGAGGAAGAGACAGAGGAAGTGGTGGGGAGAGATTGAGCAAAAGCTGTCCCATGTGGGTCCCTGCAGTGTCCTGCTGGCCCTTGTCTTCTTGGTGGTAGGGTTCCCAAAGTACTCTTCTGGTGGTAGCACTTTTACATAGTCCAGGTCCTGGGTATCCATGAGGCATGGGTGCCATTCCCATAACTTGGGATGGTATGTGTGCAGGCAGTTTTTTCCTTTTCTCACAGTTTGCCATGGTTGGGATTTTTATCCAGTAGACTACCCAAATTTGCCTCACCAGGCCTGGCATCCCCCTGTTGCCATCTTCACTTTTCCCACAGTTTACATAGTGGGGTCTTGTCCGGTGTGCTAATTCCAAACCTTTCACCACTGTGTAGGCCTGAAATTTACACCTTCCTGTTTGCCACCTGTGCCTGTCATGGTGCCTTATCTTATGAGAACTTCCACCCCTTTGTCAGAGTTTTGAGACAAGTTAACTGCATTCTTGAATCCTCACAGAGCCATAAATACCATAATGGTACAGATAAAATTGCAGGTGAACACTTGACTGCTAACACACATTTGGCATTAATTAATGAGGTATTTCTTCTAAAAATAATCAGTTTTCCAATAGGATAGCAGATTCTTACGTGCTCAGCTAATTCCTTAATGAGGTCTTTATGTAGTAATGATATTCAGTAGTGTCTTTAAATTGTTTATAGCCCTTATGGACTGGAAATTGATCATTCTACCTTTTATTGAGCCCTTTTTAGATTTCCTTGCTGAGAATCAGGGATTCATGCAATGGATTCAGTCCCTGGTTTTACTACATAATTTCCTTCTTATTTCAGGATGCAAGTTTGAGAAAAGTATATCCAGAGAAAAGACTGAATATTCAGATTCAGTGCATTTAGGATATAGGCAATGGAATCACAATCAATGTCTTGGAATATCCAGATAAACCCTATTTTATTGCAACGGCCAATTCACAATGGAGGCCTGTTCTAGCTTATTAGGGATTACCTCTGAGTTTAATAACCATCTGAGAGCCCAAACAGCAGGTAAAACAATGTCTCTTCTTTATAATATGTATTATTTGGATTTCAGTATCAAAAATTGAAATTCTAGTGAAAAGTTACTAGGAAAGATTCCCTCCTGTCAGGAACATATGGTAATTTTACATTCATTTATATCTTTTGTAAATGTGACAGGAGAAGCATATGTGGAAATGTTTGCATGTGGAGGAGAGCAAAATGTGTTTTGCTGAAAATAAGATTTTAGCAATTGTCACAGTGTATCTGCTGGCTAACAGTGTTGTGCAAATGATTTGCAGAAAATTACAGACAGAACACAAGTCCTTTGATACTGTAGCTGAGAAGACAAGAGAGCTGCAAAGTGAATATCTGGGTTTTGTTTTACTACAATAACACCTAGCTCTGCCTGCAATCTCCAGCTCTAGAATTACTGCAGACTGGCAATCTAAAAACTAGTAATACATGTGAACTCTCACTGCTCCCTCCGTATTCATTGATCATAACAAAACAAGTGTGTCATTGCTTCAAACCCAACATCTGCTGAGGAAAACACTATTCAAAAATAAGCTGCAAAATTCTCATGCAGAAAAGGGCTGTTTTATAGGAAGATAGAACACATGGGAATGAATCTATTACTAATAAAAATAGGCTGCTTCTTTCTATTTTCTGAGAGGCATCATGAGATTTACACCTTTTCATGGGAAAAATATTCATCAGAACCAGAAGGCAGACTGCTAAACTAAGGGATGATAACACGCAGCAGATAGGATTTCTGTCCAGAAATTTTAAAAAAAGAGAAAAAAATTGAAATATTAAAAAATCTAGCAATGCAATAAAAAAAATAGTTTTATATTAAAAATGGAAGTTGTGATGAATGTGAATTTATCTATAAATACATACAGTAAAGGATGGGAAATTGTTGAAAATTGCAGAAGGTTAAATTAAAGAAAATGTCTAGATGGGGGAAAAGTGTTCTCCATCACTTCCTGATGAGTTAGCTTCCAAAGTCTGAAGAACTTGGTTATAATTTTCATGTTAGGGTGAAAAAATACTTTTCCAGAACTTCTAGCTTTCCTACTTTGATTTTTAGAACTGATATAAAACTCACAGAAGAATCTCATTTTAGCAATTTGGACAATCAAGTTATTGACAAAAATATTAGATTTTCAATATTTTTAAAATTTTAAACCATCTATTGATCCAAACAGAAAATAATACTTCAGGTTAAAACCTTAGTCAATTAAAATGTTTGAAACTACAGAGAAGTTTTACTAACATTCATTAAGAAGATTTATTTTTTGAAAATCCTTTAGTTAATATCTTTTGGAATCCACAGTAGGACAGCCCTGCTCTGAGATAATCTCTCACTGCTGAGTACTAACATGGAAACAATAGTCACATGTCCCTCCAAATTGCTTTATAAAACCAGGGGGCAAGGGGTAGGGAGTGGGGAGGGCATGGGGGGAGATGGCAGCTTCTGTTACCATTCAATTCCTTAGAACTGTATCTCAGTTTTCTCAGCTCAGCATTTTCATGTATATCCACGAAGACCTCAGATCTTTTAAACTCTTTAAAACACTAAAATAAAGGCTGCATATTGATAGATATCTCTGTGAGATCATTTCAGTCTTTTTCTCCTCTGTGCAGGTAAGCCACTTTTCCTGGTGAAAATCCCGAAGGCAAGTCGGCAGAAGTGACAGCATCTGGTCAGAGCAGTATTTTCTGATGTGGTTTTAAAAAGTTGCTTGAATTTTAGTGGACCAGAAAAGGTCTAGCAAATATGTGTTCAAATGCAAATTTCCAAGTTTTCTTAGCACACTATGTAAGTATATTATCAGGTTGGAATTGGTGTGTGCAGTCACTGTTTGTTTTCTGTTAGAAATGAAAAGGCATACCTGGTCAAAATGCACATGACAAGTATTTGTAATTTTTTTTCTGAGTGCTCATTTACAGCACCGATTTTTAACTAGCTTGGGGGCCTGTGTGAGTCCATGGAAGAGGCTGGCTCTGAATGTGTAGGTTTGAACATGGAAAGAAATGACCACTGCATTTGGAAGGAAGTAGTAGAACAAGCAGACTGCCTTAGCGGATCAGAGACAAGCAAGACAGGTTTCCCAGGCTGTGTCTCACAAGACTAAAGCACTTCTGCAAATGCAGTACACAGGACTGTTCTTCTCCTGACCTAAAATGGGCTGCTGCCCCTTTCTATCACAATGTCACTCATGCTGGGGAAAAAGCATGGACATCTGACACCTCACTTGTGCTATTACCTAACAGAGCAATGCACATTAGATGAAGCTCTAAAGAATTAGAGTGCACTCTTAGACTGAATAATATTAATGGCATTGTCTTTAATGGTGTTAAGTTTCCACCAGTAACAGTTTGTGAAGAGACTAATACCCTTATATGTTCTTTGATCATTTGCAGGGGTGGAAGCAGGGAACAACATTTTCTCTGAAAATTATTTACTGAAACATTTTTTAGAATGTTATCAGGACCAGTAAATATTTGACAGAAAACATCTCACTTGCACAGATTCAGTGACACCACCCTCCACAGTTCCTGTTAATTTTGAAATGCTGAAAACATTTCTGTCAGCTTTTTGACTGGCAGCTTTTATCAGAATAATTCAAAAAATGCTAGAGAACAACCCAATCCTGTTACCTGTATGTTCATTCCATTTATATTCTGGAGTAAATGTAGGCGTCATAAATGACTCAAATGAGACACAGAATCACCAGCTTGTATTTTCCAGTAGTAATTTTTCTTCTGAAAAGATACATTCAACATCTTTGTGATTTTTCTGTTCAGTTATGAAACTGAGGCTTCTTGCCTCCTATAAATTTAATTTGTATCAATAAGAACTTTACAGTGATTCAATTTGCAAGAGAAAGTTTTTTGCAGTGTACCTTGATGAGGCAGATACTAGATATGCTAGCTCATCAATTGTTTTAATGAACATTTATGGAGATAATAAATTAAAATTAAGAAGAATTCTTTAATTTGTGCAGTCTATTTGGATTTCAGAATTTGTGTTCTTTTAAGATTCTGAGTGTGTGTCCTGGTTTTGGCCAGGACAGAGTTAATTTTCTTGCTGTTGCTGTGAGGGGGCAGAGTTTGGAGCCATGTGGGTATGCACAGGGTTAGGGTTAGGGTCAGTGGTTATTCACTACCACTGACTCATGGTAGGGAGGCAGAGGGACTCTCAGGTCTTCAGTGAAACGAGACATGGCTTTGGATGGAAGAAAAAGGCGCTGCTTGGAGGGGTCATGGCCATTTGTTCCTTTTTCTGGGAAGCAAGCAGCAGTTTGGGGTGGCAGTGCAGTCATGTTGAGTTAGGCTCAGTGAGCATTTCTGTATGTAATCACACTCTTTTATACACTGTTGTTATTAGTATTGTTCCTGTTACTGTTTGTTTTCTTATCTCATTGCTGTTTCCAGTAAACAGTTCTTAACTCAGAATCTCTGCCTTTTGTCTCTCACCCAAGGGGTGGAAGAGGACAGTGGCTACAGTGAGCTTAATTTCCATCTGGATTTTAAACTACAGCAGTGTGATAAGGGATTTCAGTGCTTTAATTTGAACTGTGTGATTACCATACTAAACTCTAAAAAGGTGTGCAAGTCTAGATGGATGCTCTTGTAATCTGTAAATAAAGGTAAATAAATCCTTCCGATAATGATATCAGCCTTATATTATCTTGCTCATATGATATGGTATAATCATACTTCTAAACAATGATGGAGTTGTTGATGTTTACAGTATAGGCGATAGAAAGTGTATGTGAAGAGAAATAGTATATAAAGCAGAAGTATGAAAAATAGGCTTAAAAGCCTTACAGATGAGGATTGCAATTTCACAAGTTGGAAACAAAGTTATCCTAACACTGAAGCCTCTTTCAACATTCTTAGTTGACTAAATTCAATTTGACTGTGGATGAATGATGATCATTCATACAGGACAAACTGTATTACCAGGACCTGAGGGACGGCCTGAAGTTTGGCCAGGAGAAGTTTAGGTTGGATAACAGGAAAACCTTCTTCATCCAAAGGGTGTTGGAGCACTTGTACAGCTCCCCAGGGAAGCAGTCACAGCACCAAACCTGACAGAGTTCTAGAATTGTTTGGACAATCCTGTCAGACACATGGTGTGATTCTTAAGGATGCTGCTGCATGGGGCCAGGAGTTGGACTTGACGATCCTTCTGGGCCCCTTCTAGCTCAGGTATTTTAAGATTCTCTGATTCTGTGATCTGATGACAGCTTTCTCAACAAATGAGAAAGTTGTATGCTCTTAGTCACATCAAGAAGTAATGATTTGCCACATCCTGTTAAAGCAGAATTTTTTCAGGAACAGACAATTATACCTTAAAGTGAACTTTAAAACTTTAAAGCTGTAGTGTTGTCAATGTGCTTCATAAGTGTTGAGAACTGTGGACATTGAGTGGACTAAGCAAAAATTTGCAATACTGAAAGATGCCTTTAAAAATCTGTTAACTATATTAATCCTTCCATGAGGATGTGTGTAGAAATTTTGTGCTTTAACTGATCTATTCTGTGCACATGAATGCTTCTTTGTTTAGAAAGATAAATTAGATGCCATATATCCATGTAAATGTCCTTCCCATTAGAATCTGGAAGGATTGTCTTGCTAATACAAATAAATAGGATTTCTACACATTAAAGACTCTTCAGCAGTGAAAATGTAAAAGGCACTTGTACCAGAGCCACAAATAAGAACGTGATGAGAAACAATGCACCATTATCTGGGTTACTGGCATGTTGCAGGTTGAACTAGTGGTTGTCAGATATCAGATAATGTAAAGTTTCAAACTGGGGTCTTGCATGTGCTGGGGTAATAAAATAACCATTGACTGATGAGGACATACATACACATCAGTCTAAAACTTTTAGTGTTTTTAGCTGTTACATGGATTGAGACTTTTGAGGAGGTACCTACGGCATTGGAATCCCAGGAGCAGCTTCTCAAAAGATTCTGTAACACCTGAAACAGCTAAAAAGCACCACTATGGGAACTTCTGGATGTATTGAGGTGTAAGGACATTTTGCATTCAGCAGCAAACCAGTTGACTGAATAACATGAGTGCTTGAAGAAGATATTTGGAGCTACTTCTGAGCTATATGGTTCTCCAGAGATCTCTCAGTTTCACAGAGATTTATGCTGACATGGCCTTTGGCCTGGATCTTCTCAGCTGTGCCCAGTTCCACAACAGGACAGGATATGAGCCTGCACTGTTCTCATAATCTTCCTCTCTGCATTTCCTGCTCCTGCTCCTGTTTCTTCTTTTCTATGCAATGGAAAGCAGGCACACAAATCAAGAACAAATGAGAATACGGCCCAATAGCCTTCTTGGTACAGACATTAGCAGACTGAGTAGCCTAAAGAAAAGCCTAAAGCAGAAAGAAGCTCTGATTTTTTTAATGCTATCAGATTTATCCTGCAGGAAGCAGGTCCGTAAGCACACAGTACTGTCATAAAGCTTTCTCCTGGAAGCCATCCCCCCCTGACCTCCATAAACCTATGGAAAGCAGTTTGTTCAATATATGCTTTAAGGCTAATGCCAGAAATTAATTTCTGTAATAAATATCTTGAGTGGCAACTATTTCCCAGCCCGGCTTCCTGCGGAAGATTGCCATAAGAGACCTTATGGCAGAATCAAACACATCCTCTGTGTTTGTGAGAACCAGCTCTCCTTTTACCTGTATGCAAATCATAGTCTTAGGTCGATGTGGTAAAATGTTCTTCACTCTCTTCATTCACACTTGCTTCTCTAAAGAAATTTTTATAAATATTTTCTATTTCGGTCACATGCTTACAGTTTGTTCATAATTCAGTGGCATACATACCATAGAACTCAACATATTGTATGAAAGATCTCTATAATACAGTCTGTTCCTTTCAAAGTATCTGCCATGATTTTTCATTATAAATGCTGTCAAAGCTACATTAGAAAATATACTGTTTGATAAAATATCTTATTTCAAAATATAGCAAGGATATGCAGCAAAAGTCAATATAAATGTGTCTTGAGGAATCAGCATTTCCTCCTCATGATAAGAAGGAGAAAATGTTTTGATATATTTTTGGCAATGAATTCTGAAATCCAGGCCACAAGTGCTAAAGAGCTTGTCAGATTTGGAGCTAGTCCATATGCCAAGGATACATTAAACAAATACGTAGCTACTTACTTCAGGGAATGACCAGATACAAATAAAACTTTCACAAGGAAATCAAACCCAACTACTGGTAAGTGTAAGGTGAAAATCTAAATCACTTTTGACAGGGTTGAAAAGCAGATAGGGTCATAGTGTAACAGCAGCATAATGTGCATGATTAACTTTCTGTGGAACCATTCCCTGGCAGCAGGATTTTACACATTCGGCATTGTAGAAATAGTCATTAAGAAAAAACATGTAGCTCAAAGCACAAAGCCATGCATAAATAACAATAAAATAGTCTTGGAAAAAGTGAACAAGCAATGATTTCATTTTTTAATCACAGGGCTTGGCAGTGCTCTACAACACAATTTTATTTTTGCAATTAAGGCCCTAGCCTGTCTTCTCTATTGGAAAAGTGGAGGGGGAGTTCAACTATGTCTAAATATACTGTTCAATAACAAAATTTTTTTCCTCTGTATGATGATGTATTTATTTAATCCTTTAAAAGAATGTTAGGTACAACTCTCCTTCTTAAGTTCCTAGATCAGAACTGAATTCTTCACTCCTACCAATGGCTGATACAGCCTTTTAGCATATCTAAAGCTCAAATGATCAAAGTGTGAGGGGGAAGTAACCTTTCCTGCTGTTGCTTTCAGTTTCTCATGCATAGTTAAATCAGTGCTTTGAGAAGTAATACTCTACAGGGATGGATACAGAATTAGCCCCTGCAGTCTTACCAGAGTTTACTGGGTGATCTGATGCTAACAGCATCAGTTTCTGCCATCTGTTCATAAGGGGACCACTGACTGTTCTGTGAGCCCCTTTGTTAATCATGCTAAAGGGAACTTGGATGACTAAAACTGAACTGTTTGAAGACTCCCATCCAGCAAAATCATCTTCATAACTGAAGATAGGAAAAAAGCAAAAATTAGAGCGAAACAAATTATTTATATACTTAATTCTAGTTCCATATTCACAGTTCTTTTGATATAAAGAGCTACATGCCAAGTACTGTAGCAAAGAACCTATTTATTCACTAGAAATAAATAGTCCAATAAATTTATAATTTTTATATGCTTATATAAAGTTATGATTTCACAAATATGTTTTTTTATTACTTACAAGTCTAAGCAACAACTTATTTATATAAACTAAAAGTAGTTTGAGGAAGTATATTATCACTTGTAGTCTGTTTTGAACTAACTGTGTTGCATGTCTTGTTTTGTCCAATTTCTCATACATGTTTTGTTATTATTTGTGATACCTAATAGAATGTTGAGAATTATCAGATGATATGGTATGATATAATTGTATAAAAATCTATTCAGGAAAACAAAAAAGTATACAAGTGAAAACACAGTTATTTAAATGTTTATATTGAAAGAATAAAATAGTTGAAGAAAGTAATTCTAAATTCAGTGAATTACTTATACTTGCTATGTTGCAGTATTTGCACAGATATAATTTAGAAATGCATTTCAGGAGAGTTCTGAAGGGCAGTAAATAAAAACATGAAGCAAAAATAAGGATTAAAGCTAATCAAAAGCTAAGCATAACAAAAATCAGGAATATTTAGACAGATCATTAATTATCTATCTGTTTAAACATTAATTCCCTGAATAATAGTCAGCATTAAAGATATCCCTGAGAAATATGTTTTCATGAAGGAAAGGCTTTTCACTCTGAAATTGTTTGTTTGGATGTTCTAATTAGCCATTTCAGCATACTTTAGTTTGAAAGCAGCTACAAATTACACTGTTATCAATAAGAACATGCCTTTTCAACAATGATCATCATTGCTTCCATTTTCTCTTTTCTGATTTAGAGTCTGGGGGAATATCTTTTTCAGACAAGTTTCCATATTTGTACTGAAGAAAAGTTAAATTATTTTCAGCTCCCTGTACAAGAGTTGGACAAACTCTTGGCTACCATCTTGCTCTCCCTTCCTCTTTTTGCTTATGTGTCCTGGTTCCAGCCAGGACAGGGGTAATTTTTGCAGTAGCTAGGAGGGGGCACAGCTAGGACTTGGAAGTTGTTCTATACCAGCTCGCATCATTGGTGGGGTAAGGGGAATGGAATTTCTAGCAGGAAGATGAGGTTCCTTCTGGTTGGGGTAAGTAGCATGGCTGCATTAGTGTTCCACAGTGAGCATTTTGGCATATTAATCAATCTCTCTCTTTTGTATAGTTTTGGTAGTAATATTGCTGCTGTTACTGTTCTTTTTTTTATATCATAGCTGTTTCCAGTAAATTGGTTTTTATCTCAACCTGCGACATTTTCCTGGTGTGCCTCCAATTCTTCTCTCTAGCCTGTTACAGTGGGGTCCAAAAGGGGGAACAAGCAAGAAGTGTGTTTTGGAAAGTCTCAGTGGGAAGACTAGACTGCGGAATACCATTCCTAAACCACAACATTATGATATACTTAATTCCAATTTAGCTATCTTTCCGTGATTAAAAATTATATTAGGAAAGTTTGTACAGAAAACTTGAGTTAAAAGTTGAGTAGAAAAATGGGATCAGCTATTGTTTTATTCTCATGGGCAAGGCTCCCACTATAATGATCTTAAAAGAGGATTTCATGGTAATCTTATATATTAAATGTCTGGATTCAAGTTCACCAAGGGGACCTGGATGAACAAAAGTGGGCCCATGAAAATCTTATGTGGTCAAACAAGAGAAAATGGTGCACTTGGGTGAAGGGCAACCCCCATTATCAATCCAGGCTGGGGCATGAAGATTGAGACCACCCTGCCAACTTGGTTCCAAAACAGATCTGTTGCTGGCCAAAATTTAGTCCATTAGCCATGGCAGCAGAACCTTGGGGAAGACATATGAGGAAGGATAAAAAAACCACTGTGCACAGCTGTGCGAAAAATGCAAGAGAAAGGCTCTTCCGAAATCAGCGAAGAGGAAGATGATGAGGCACTCCAGGCGCCAGAGCAGACATTTCCCTGTAGCCTGTAGAGATGCCATGGCTGTCTTTCAGCAGCCTGTGGAGGACCCCACACCAGAGAAGGCGGACCTGTCCTGAAGGAAGTTGCAGCTTGAGACCATATGGGAGCAGGCTCTTGGCAAGAGCTGCAGTCTGCGGAGGGAAGACCACATAGAACAGGTTTTCTGATTGGAACTGCGATATATTGGTGCTAGAGCAGTTGGTAAAGAGCTGCTCGATGGGGCACTTTGTGAGGGACCTATTCCTGTGGGAAGGAGCCCACAGAGCTCAAATGGAGCAGGGGAAGAGCGTGAAGAGAAAGAAGTGGCACAGACAAAAGGCATGAACTGACCACAACTCCCACTCCCCATCTCCCCTATACTACTAGTAGAGTGGGGAAGAGGTGGAAGATTTTGGAACAAAGCAGTGAAGTTGACCCTGGGTAGAAGGAGTAGTGTAAAGGGAAAGTGAGTATGGTTTTGTCCATTTCTCTCTATCCTACTTTAATATATGTTTAAAATTGGGAATAAACTACATTAATATTCTGCAAGTCAAGTTTGCTCTGCCTCTGATGGTGATGGGTGAGTGATCTCCCTGTATATAATTCAATCCACAAGTTTTTCCATCTAATTTTCACCCCACTGGCCTGTTGGTGAGGAGGAGTGGAAAAGCACCTGGGTGGGAGCCTGGCAGTCAGGCATGGTCATTTCACCCCAGAAGTTTATAATTTTATCACATCAGACAAGTCGCTTCTCCTCCTTCCCAGTTTTGCTGTATTATCTGGGAAATGATGTGGGTGGGTGGTATTGATTTTCCTAATGTGCTAATCCAGTCTTTGTCAGACTCCTTTGAAGCTGATGTCTCGTCCGTGCTATGATCCTAAGCCACCAAGTCTGAATGTTTTGACATGGGGAAGGAATTAATGTAAACTCTACCAAATTGCAAGCTTATTTCTCATCAGTGAGCAAGAATTTTTTTGAGATTGAGTTCTATGTTTAATATTTTCACCCAGTTTATGCATATTTATCTGCAAATAATCACCCAAGTCTTTGCACATTCATTTTCAGAAGGGTATCAGTGAACTGCTTATGTAGATTTGCTTCATATAGAGCTGCATATTTTGCAGCTACCAGAATTCATATTTTAAAATGTGGTCCTATTAGTGTAAATTACACAGTGTTAGCATATGCTGAAATTTCAAGGCAAAATGATATATGTTAAAAGTCAAGATTCTAGAAAATTACACAAGCTATGATGGCATTTATAATTTATGAGAAAGCAATCTTGATAACATTAAAGTTAGCAAACAGTTTAGAGTAAGATCCTGATACATTTTGTAAGTATGCACACAGTCAGATTGGAATTTGCATTTGAAGGGTTAAAACCAAAAAAAGGAATATATACTGCAGAAGTGTGAAGGTGGGAAGGTATTACCATACCTGCTCATGGTAGGAGCATTGGAACTCGAGGAACTTTAAGGAGTCTTCTCACCCAAATAATTCTATGATTCTGTAAAATAATGCTTGGCAGAAGTTGTAGTAGCACTTATAAACTTGCATGTTGATGGTGAAAAAGCAGATTAGACTACATAATCTGAAAGTAATATCTTTTTTTTTTTTTTTTCACAGTTCTTGGCACAGGTGAAGTTTCAAGACAAGGGAAGCAATTGATTGTGCAGTTATAAATCTTTGCATAATTATTCAAAATGCACAGTACCTAAAGCACAACGTACAAGCCTGCAAAGGCTGCCATATGCACAAAAAGTGGAAGGACAGCTTATGTGACCATACTAATTATGAAAAAGGAAATGCACATGGTAGATTTCATGGTGCACAGCACAAAGCTGGATTTTATTTAATACAAGCCCACTGATAGGGAGCAGTTTATGTAAGTTATTAGGCTAGTGCTCTCTACTCTCACACTCTATCCTACTAAGTACACTGGTTTTGTTTGGGATGGAATAGTAATCCTTCATGGTTTTATGGGGCTATGCTTTTTCACCAAGATAGCATCAAAAACATGCTCCTGGTTTAGGTATTGCTGAGCAGTAGTTCTTTACACATCATCAAGGCCCTTTTGTTTTGCTTCTCACACCGTCTTGCCAGCATGTGGGCTGGGGGTGCACAATAATTTGGGATCGGATACAGCAGTGACAGCTGACCCCAATTGAACCGAGGGATATTCCACAATATGCGATGCCATGCTTAGCAAAAGCATCTGCATAGAAGGGAGAAGGTGTTAGAAGTGATAGCATTTGTGTTCCCAAGTAACTGCTATTAGGGATTGAGCACTGCTTTCATGGAAATATCCAAACATCTGCCTGCTGACAGGTATGCCTGCATTGGTTTTCTGATGAAAATTCCATCTCAACCTCCGTATTTTCTCACTTCTTCCCTTACCCCATGTATTTTCTCACTTTTACCCTCACCCCGCTGTGGGCAGTGAGCAAGCAGCTGTGTTGTGCTGAGCTGCCAGCCAAGGTTAATCCACAGCAGGGCAGAAATTGAAGGCATTTTAAGAAGTGGTGCTGAAGTGGTTCTTAAGCACTCATTAAGAAGAATTCCCTTCAGGAAGTGCTCTGAGGGCTCATGTTCTGTGTGCCTGTCATAGTTCCCATGCAGTGTTTGGTGTAGCACTCGGTCATGGCCTCCATATTTAGAAGCATAAAATTAGAATGAGCCTCCTAATGCCTTGATGGTGTGAGAACATAATTGCATTTCATTCAGGAAATATGATGATGCTGTTTGAATTATTGGAAAATTTTAAAATACCTTGTTATTTCTTCTTGTAGCTCTGGTGTGACTGAATAAGCAATAAAACCCTCTGTTTTCCATGAATGTAAGAAACTTGTGCAAAGCAGTTTAAAGTTTGCTGTTTCAAAGTGATAAATCTGAGTTCTAAAGATCCTGCTAAAGGTTTTCTGGTTTCAAGATGGTGACTGTACTACACTTGTCATCTTCACAGTCTTAGGAGAGCAGTCCTCAAATGTGCGTTATTGAACGTGAGGTCACTTGCACAGCTCTTGGTAATCTGAACATTTAACAGAAATGGCTTGGTTATGACCAAAGTTGCTGCTTCTGAGGTGGCTACATTTATAAATCCAACCTATGCAGCAGTCAGACATAAGAATGTGCATTTTTTCAAAGATTAATATCAACAATTAGAAACTGTTATTTTGAAACTCTGGGATGCAATGTCTGTATATTTATGAAAAAATATTCATGACAACAAGAAATGTACCTTTTGCAGATATTTGGTGACAACTTCTTTGTGAGCCATCAAATAGGTTTTGCTCTTTTCTCTTGAAGAGACGACTAAGTCATGTACTAGATCAGTACCAGAAAGTCATGAACTGTTGGAGCAGGTCAAGAAGAAGACCACAAAAACAGTCAGAGGGCTCGAGCACCCCTTCTGTCTAGAAAAGCTGAGGGAGCTGGGGTCATTCTGGAGAAAACAAGGCTGAAGGGAAACCTTTTTGCAGCCTTTCAATATATATAGGCATAAAGAAGACGGATTGAGAATGTCTTTCTCACAAGGGCCTGAAGCATTATGACAGGGAGTAATATTTCTGGTTATTGTTTAATTCAGAATACACATCATAAAGGTAAATATTTTGACATGGGATTTCGTTTTCCACATCCTGAACAAATCTAAAACCTACAGCTTAAGAAAGTCTGTCAGTCATGGTGCAAACCTGCAGTCTCTTCAGGTAACACTTTCCTAAACATATTGTCTCTTATCTAGAGGACTGGGAATCTGCTGATTCTTCAACAATAATTAAACATATAATTACTCAAAATATTATAGTGCTAAATTTAGTATGCCTTTAGCCATAGGTGTTTGTAAAAAAAAAGTAGAGATACTACTTATGTGATACATAGATGAAATTCACATTATTTGTACTTTACACTGAATATGTCTACAGTTGATAAGATTTTACTTAATTATATGGCTTTGATAATTATATCTTTTATAGTGCTAGACATAAAACTAGCCAACAATAGAAACTTATTTCATGTTTATTCCATGTTTATTTCAACATGGACCTATGACACAGATAATAAAAATATGCATTTTTATTTTTACACCAGCTTTTCAATATTTGAGAACTGCTTCTTATCTTCCAAGGGTCAGTTTTATAAGAACCTTAATATCTGCTATTAGTATGATTTGTTAGAATGCTTCTTTCCTTTTGATGTAGTTTGTTTATATCACTGTGAGTATGACTTGACCATTTAGATACCAAAAAATGTCAATTTGCATTTTGAGAGAAGGAGGATGATGATTATTTGCAATAAAATCACCATAAGAAAGGAGATATAATTTCAGCATTACAAAAATGTTATTAATTTACCTTCTTCACTATCAGCAACAACTTTCAGTTTGGATATTCACTGTGGCATTTTCTATACAGACATAAATCTTTCTGTCAGAAAGATTGAGTAACCTTGTATCTTGAGTTCAATTTGAAGTGAAAGGACAATGTACCAAGAACAAATTTCTTAAGATAAATAATCAAGAAAAACCCCATAAAACAATAATATATTTTCCACAAAGCAAAGCAAATACTCCAAGCATAGAATAATTCAGAGCTCTGTAAACTATCTTAAAAATTGCTTCTGACTTGAAATTTTGCTAATTATGTATTTTTAGAAATAGAAATAACATATAGTGTTTGTTGAACTTTCCAAAATGGTGTATACTGATTAGCTAGAATTTTTGTCCCTTTCATACTCTGCTGTACTCATACTGTACATTTAGCAAGCAAAATGAATAGTTTGCCATGTACACAGACCTTAGTATTTTACTTCTGAAAAGGAAAATGTCATAAGTAGATTAACCAAGACTTGTTTTCTCCCTCTCCCCTTCCCTGCAGAGATAAAGAATATTGTGAATTACTTAGTGTGGAGATCCAATTTCTTGTAGAGATTTGTAAAGTTGTTTTATCTCTCTTTATTTCCATTTTATGGATGTCTCTTTGCATCCCTACTACTCTTGCTATGTATTGAGATATTAATCCTCTAGTTTTTATTTGCAGAACTGCAATGTTAAAAAAAAACATTTTTTCTAGCTGTTGTTCAACAACAGTGGTTCTGAACTTCAGTCCAAGATCAATAGCTGCTTGTACAAGCTTACAAACTTTAATGTCTCACTGCCCATTAAGAAAAGTACTTCACAAATATACAGCCATACAAACATATTTCACTTTCTCAAACAACATATGCTTTATAGCTTGGCTGAAACTGTTAGTAATAGTAGAAGACATAAGAATCTTCACCATTGTTCTGTTCTCAGTACCTCACTTATTGTTTAAAATTTCCAGTACCCACTTCAATATTCTAGAAGGTTGCCTGCATCAAATATTCAAAACCTGCTATCCACTGTGCATTTACATGAGTTATTTTATTTGTAGTTTTCATAAATGATCCGTAGGAGAGGGGAAAGGGATCATAAATGAACAAATAATACTAAGGGCTCTCCTGTGAGTAAAGCTGTGAAGGAGAGGCTTTTAGATAACCTATGAGTCCCATGTTAATTGCTTAACACCTGAGCAACAAGGGAGCTATTGACAATATTTACTAGCTATTAGTGGCAGTTGATGGGATTGCACCTTTTTTGCCTAGGTGATTAAGTTCTGTTCTTATTCTGTTTTACCCAGGCTTTATAGCACTCATCAGAACAGATGAGCACCCTCCAGCAGTATTGTAGAATGGGAAGAAATCACCAGAAAAGTATCTTTATTTTTTCTCTTTCCAGGTGAAGAAATGCGTAACTTGGGTTAATGTTTTTCTTCATGTAAGTTTGTTGCTATGAATATCCAGTAAAAGGTAAAAACCAAACAAAACCTCAAACAAACAAACCAAACCAACCAAACAAAAACCACCAAAAAATCACCAACAAAAATTAAAGAAAGGTGCTTTTTCTTTGGAAAAAGTGAATTTTGCCTATGATTTTTGTATATTTTGTAGCTCGTTCTATGGTCTCAGAAGGTCCTCAAAGTCAGCCTTTGGCTTTCTTGCAAGTGGTTTCACAATATTATGGGAAAAACTGTCAACAGAATATCCATTAAGATCTTATCTCTATGCTCCTTGAGTATTTTGCATAATGAGTAAAAGATTGAGCCTGGTTCCATTTTTCATAGTATGACAGTGTAAAGAGCTGTAGATCCTGGTGACAAGTCCATGCCACCTCAATATCATCTTCTTAAACCTTCCAGTTAGTGTCAAGGAAGTTTACTACTTCCACATTAAAGGGTATGTACAATTTTAATACACCATTCTCAGCCCAATCATAGTACTTCAGACAATAGAGTATCTCCATGAATCACTTTTGGATTTAGGACCAGGCGCTTCTGAGGGTGCAATTCTGAGCCTATAAAGTTCAACTTTTGTCTTAAGGTGAGAATGTCAACCTTGGGAAAAGTCTGTGTTTCTGACCTCTCCCCATAGATGCTGCAGATGGATGCAGACATCCTTGGGCCATAAAGTGTCAAAAATGCCTTATATTTATGTGTGATTTAGAACTGTGTGTCTTCCACATTAGACAAAATTATTTCTAGCCTTGCAAGCCTGTACTTTTACATGGGCTGAACTGTAAAGCAACAATAAAGAAAGAAGAAATGGCAGTCACTATGTAGGGAAGAGAGTATTATTCAATTTATCTAAGGTGATGGCAAGAAACTAAGTATTGACCTTGGTAAAAGTTGCAATGGATTTACAGGAATTACCTAATATCTCTATGACATTTTTACAGAAATTTTCAAAAATACATTATACAGTTTGATCTTTGTGTAAGATACGTGTACTGTTGTCATTAGGACAATATAAGGCGCAGGTTATAAAGGTTAAAATTGTCAGAGCAAGGCAAGACTAGGAGTACAAATGACATTTTTTTTTTTTGTCAGAGCAGCAAATAAGAAGATAAATAGCACCGTTTAGTCAAGACAGAAATGTTCATAGAAATGTTAATAGAAATGTTAGGGTCTTATTTCTATTGCTCAGAACACAAAGCTCAAAGCTCCCTCTGAATAAGCACCCAGAGACAGAAAGCAAACCACTCCACAACTGTACTGGTTCTCTATTGTCTAGCACCAGGAGAAGCAGAACAATAAAGTCTCACAGTTTTCATTGTGCCCACACAGACTCTTATGCTCAAGAGAAGATTTTAAAAAAAAGCTTATTTTCTTCACTACAGTAATGTGTGTATAATATCTGGAATAATTATTCTTCACCATGTGTCAGAAAGGCACTTCATTGTTAGTGTTGTTTTGTTAGCAGTACGGCAGTGGGTCATCACTGGAAAATAGTAAACTTTTTAACTTACAAAAAGAAAGTTTTCCTATGGGACAGAAGTAGAAAAAAATATTCTTATAACATCAGAGATGACAAAAAATACTCTTATAATGGTTATTCCCTGAGCTTCTGTTTATAAACACTCACTGTTCTCACAAAATTCTTGTCATTGAATTTTATTTAGAATGACAAAGATATCTGTGAAATGAGCCTCCAGCTGGAGAACTGAAGGATAGGATACATCTACATGAAGGAAAAAATATTATATGTAGAGCTTATGACATCAAGTGCCTTTTACTAAGATTGCTCAAGACTTTCAATTATATGGCTTTGCTTTCAGTTATTTACAAAGTTGCTAAACTTAAATTGTTTGAGTCAAGGTTTTTTATGCCAGGTATCTGCCTGAGGCTGAATTTTTTTTTCTTTGACATATAAAAAATGGGCCAGCCTTTTTTTTCTGCAAGAAATATATACCATGTGAGCAGGGACTGGGAATGTGGAAGTGAAGAGTGAGTATTTTTTGTTTCTATAAGAACTTTACAAATTGTGTTACCAATTGCATGGCAATTTCCTAGTAGATGCCCCATAGTGGTTTATTTACAAAAACCCTCAACAGATTTCACACGTTCTGAGATTTTACTTTTACTAGGACTGTATACCTTGTGTTGCCCATCTCACTCTCTTCTGTTTTCAGTAACTCTGATTAGTTACAGGTACTCAGGAAAAATTTTTGTGGGTGACTATAATAACCAAATATAGACAAGACAAGAACTGAAAGTGAGTATAGGTGAGAAATTATTTTTAATGTATAGCCTGGAGGAAAAGAAGGCAAAGGCAGAGGTGATGAAAATTGCCTGAAGGTGCATAATGAAGGGAACTGGAATCCCAGTAAGGAAAATGAAGAGAAAACAGGAAAATGGCAAGAGATGATGAGGATTCCAGGAATCAAACCAACGGGTTAATCTTAGTAAGTCATGTTTTTAAGACCTTTATCACATTTGCTATTTTTCTCTGAATTCAAATACGTCAAATCTTTCTTGAAGTACCATAGCCGTGGCACTATTGATTTTTTACCTACTTTAGAATTAATATTTTCATTTGTATGTCTTTGTATTATGTTCCTCATAAGAACCATGACTTCAATAACATATATGCAACTACACCTTGGGTCATTTTTTTAGCTAGCTGTCTCATCCTTTCTGTTTGCAACTGACCTATGTCCTTGAACTATTCCACTTTGACAGTGGAAAATTGACACTTTCTAACCAAATTTAATTTTCTGACCAGTTTCACTCCAAACTTAAACAGTTTCTTCTAGAAAATGTTTTCTTTGGTTGTTTACAAGGATATCATTGAAGTCTGTCAAAAGTCTAGGGTTTCTCATCTACATAAGTCTGTGAACCTGGAATAGAAAGAACCACTTAGATTAGTCTGACATGATTTGGTCTTGGCAAACCCCCACTAAAGATATAGATAGAGATGATATAGTTATATAGATAGATATAGGTATAGATGAAAAAATATAAATACATTATTATAAATACATTATATAGATATAGATATAGATATAGATATAGATATAGATATAGATATAGATATAGATGATATAGATATAGATATAGATGATAGAGATGATAGAGATGATATAGATATAGATATAGATGATATAGATATAGAGGTTAACCTCTAGATGGTTTTCTAGTGTGCTTCCTCCCTTTTCTGCACACAAACCTGTTCTCAGTTTCAGTCACTTCATAAACAATGGAATACCTATTTTTCCACTTTAACAATCTGGAAAACTCTTCCAAAACACATACAGAAGACATTAAATACACAAAACAAGCACTCACTTGGTAAGAAATTACAAGAGTGGGATTATTTGTTTTATCCTAACTTCCTGTTCAAACATAAGCATACAGACTTTAACATGGTCATAAAATTATAATTTCTGAGAATTTTTGTGAGTCATTCAGTAGTCCAGATAAAATTGCTATTTACCCAGCTGGATTTATACAGCTTTTATAATCCTGACATATTTTTTAATTTTTAATGAAATTCTGCAAGACATAGATGTTCTTAGGACATACTGCTGAGACCACCTTTAGGAGATCAGTTTGATGTCACCAGGAATGTAAAGTTAAAAGAGCATCTGAAGTTCCAGTTGAGAATGTGAAGTTTCATACAACGTCCTTCTGCAAACAGCCTTTACTTTTTGTTAGTAAAATAGTAACAAGACTTTTTTGTTTTGTTATTTCTTATTTTTGCAATATTTCTTACTTTTGCAATGTCTGTCACACTGGAGTTCTAGTTTCAGGTGCCATATCTGGGAATAACTATAATTAATTTAATAATCATCATTATCATCATCAAACAAGAAATTTGCAGTAAAGCTGAAAAATCATGTTGTTCTGATTAATTTTTGTCTTGTTTTGTGATGAAAAAAGCCCACTCTACAATGACTGCATTGATCTCCTTGTTGTATTAACACAAACACATGAGAATCTATGATCTGATGAAACATAGAAAGGTGATCTGTCTTCCTGTCAGCAGATGTACCTTACTGAAAAAGTGTTGTCTTTTACAAATATTCTTTTAATGGATGTAATATTCACAAACACTAAGGAACCAGCATTAGCTCCAATTTAAATAATTATTGCTTTTTGCCAAATGGTTGTACAACAACTGAAAATCCCCTTTTTATTTCTGTTGATGTTGCTTTCATATTAAAAGCTCATACATTAATGAGGTAATAGAGACAATGACCTAGTGGAAAGACAAAATGTGGACATGCTATCAATACTACTTTATGTTAAGAGCAATGACTTAGATGAAAAAATTTGCAACCCGACCAATGAGTCATTTGCAATAATTGCATGGCAGCTGTAGAGATGTCCAAATGTGTGGTCTCCCATCTATGAGTGGTCAATGTGCTCCCCTGAATCTTTATAGGCACTGTGCCCACACTTACCACCTGAATCACATTAAACTAAAAACTAAGAATAGCACTCTAATCACATATAAAATTTCCTTTCTAAGAATGTATTGGCGTTTTAAAAAGAGCAATGGAATTACCTCTGTAAGTGACGACTGAATTCTAGGCATTCAGATTAAAGAACCAGAATTGTGTCCTCATTAATATTTTATTCTGAATTATTTTATAGATGTATATTCAACATTTTAATTACATTTTAATTGCTTCACGCCCTCCCCAGTATACTGCCTATATTTAAATTCCCAGTGGGTTCTGTTCCCTCAGCCTCTCTTTTTATCTTCACATATCTGCTGAATTCCCTGACTGCCCATTCTGAGAGGTTGTTAACGTCTCATGTCCACAACTTTTAGCTATTCCTGACTTGATTTTTCAGTTTTTCTGACATCTTTTGGCTCCTGGTGTCACATGTCAGTGTCAGCTCTCCAGATTTCATTCACTTTCATCAGTCAAGCTTTTAAAGTCTCTGCCTTCAGCTGCAGTCCTATCATGTACCTCCCTTATTGTAAATGCCATTGCTAGGTCTGTATCAGTTTCCCTTCCCTCCTTCAGTACCCAGAGCTCCAGAGAGCAGCTATGAAATAATAAGCCCTACTTTCAAAAGCTCTGTAGAATCTATAGCTGCCAGGAACACATCTGCATGACTGCAAATGTACCTACTGAACTAGATTCTGTCCTGTAAAATGCACAGGTAAATGTGATCTGAGAGGTACAGTGTCTCTGAAGCCCAATTTTCTCTCTTGCTTCATAGCAGCAACTGTTATGGGAGCTCTAGCTGCATGCTGAGTCTGTTGAGTATGAGAAAATATGACAGCACTTGTAAGAATGATGGGCCAATAATGCCAATGTTGACATGCTCTGCAAAAGGCTCTGGGGGAGCACTGCTTTCCTTCCAGCTGTGGTTTAGTACTGCCCATGGCAGTGCAAACAGTGCTGGCTGCCCCACTTGCCCCAGTGTTCAAGCCAAGAAGTGAAATATTGCCAATGCTCTGCTTACTGCTCATTTCTCTCTGCTCCCACACCCTAATCTGATCCCTTATGAAGTGGTTCATGAATGTGGCTGAGAGATGCAGAAGTAATTAGTTCTTCTAAGTCTGCCACTCAATTGGAAAATAATCATTGTAAACAACCCACCTGCATACACTAAAGCAATTTTGAAATTTATTTCCATTAAGTTATTATTAAGCTAGAAAAGCAGGAAAATAGAATTTAATGAAAGACTTCAGCCTAAAATTGAACTTTTTCATAAATTTGTATTTAGAGCAACCGCTTTTTATGCGTAACTCTGAATTATGTTGTAATTGGGAGATAATTTCATGCAGTTTAAAACCATTTGGGCTGCCATTTTTTCTTCTGAGACTATTTGAATTTTGGAGAAAATAGTAAACATTTTTTTTTACAAACACCATGGAAAGCCTCTGTTCTTCACTGTGAAAGCCAATGAAAGGAAACCAACAAAAAAGGAAATACACAGAGCTGAGAGCAAGCATTCTCCCAAATACAGCTAATCAGTAAGCAAAAGGACCTATCAGAAAACAACTCAGGATCACAACCTCTGATAGCTCCATATTCTTTATATATTGGCATTGACTCAGTATAGTGGCTCTTGGAGTCTTCAAGGGAACTAGTATTTAATTGGAAACTCACTCAAAAAACCCGCCTTCAAGGAAGGATTAGTTAAAAAATGGAACGTATTTTAGCACATAGATACATCCTGAAACAATGACCAGTCAGACAGAACAAAATTCTACATTTCTTCAGGAAACTCCATTTTTCCACACATGTAACTCAAGTACCAAAACATGCTAACTTTTTTCAAGATGTGATATACACAACAACTTTATTAAGCAGATTTTCAGCATTTCTTTTGATTTGAACACAATGAACACATCAAACACTTCATTAACTCCTAGCTTTTGGTATTTCTAATTCTTGCCTCTTCAGTCTCAAATAAATTATACTTTATTTATGTCCTAGAAAATTATTTTAGAGACGTTACTGGTGACATAGTAACCATAATGAAGTCTCTCATCCCTGAAAAAATGTCATTGTGTAATTTCAGAACATCATAATTATGCAAGACATGCAATAGCCAAAGTAACCATCAGTGCTGCTGTATGGCAGAACACCCTTATACTGTCTTTTTGCCAGACTTATAAAATACGTTCAGCTTTTAGATGGAAAAACACTGCCCCATACTGTAGAATACCAGTTCTTTTCTCTTTTTCTTTTCCCCTTTCACTGTACGCCATTAGCTTAGTGTGCTGAAGATATTGCATGGTAACAGCTTTCACTTTTTACTAAACATGCCATTTTCCATTTATTATCACCTTAAAAACAGGCCCTGGTATCATCTGAATACCAGTAAAAGTTATGTTTAAGGTTTTTATTTTCACTGTGCTGGTGAGAAAATCCAGAAATGCTTCTGTTTGCTACTTCAATAGATCAGTAAACTCCTGTAACTTTAAATGCTACTGACAGCATTCAAGAACTTGAGCCATTATAACATGCTTATTGTCAAATGTGCCCATAGCAACACTCATCAGTGTCATCTGTTTCAACTCAAGTCTCATTTTTTCAATTGACAGAAAAAAGCCAATACACCAGTCACAACTGTTCCAATTTTAGTATGAGTTGAAGAATGATAATGTTAATATATTGCCTGTGCCAACTTGTGATGTATTTCATCAAATTGAACATCCAGGAATAAAGAATATGGTGACAGGCCTGCATAATCTCTTCTGCTGCTAAACAAGTCATTGTCTGTTACTTGTTTCTTTTTTCCTTATACTTTGTTTAGATAGCCAAAAAAAGGAGAGGTTAGGCAAGAGGTTAGCAAAATTCTGTTACAGAAAAGCTAGAGCTCTGTGCTATTGAACTTTATAATGTTTACATGCTCCACTGTGAGTCTGTATGTCTGTGTTTGGCTTGAAGAGTGAGAAAAACTACAAAATACTGCTAAGAAATTGTACCTGTGGTTAATATAATACAATCCAATTTAGGCCAAATATATATGGATCAGCATTGCCACTGTTTTTGGCTTCAAGGTGTGTTTTTTCGTATTAAATTTTTATAGTGCTTCATCACAGGGAGGCCATGACACTTTAGCCTCCCCAGATCCTAATGTTCTGGAATGAGTATAGGCTCCTCCAGGTTTATGAGAGTTACAAAACTGAGGAAAGCAGAGACACTTGTTTACATTCTTCCAAATACTGGTTTTGCTATCTGCTCTTTTTCAGTCCTTTTTTATTGCCATTACCTGTGTATGATGCATATTAAAGAGGGAACATTTGTCTTGCACACTAGTTACCTTTCTGTCACATTTTTAATGTATAAGCATACTTTTGATGGGGAGAATAACCTCTTCAATGCTAGATATTGGTTGGCACTTGAGGTTGGGATGACATGTGACACACAAACCATAAATTTATCCTCCTCTGAATACAGGAAAGCACATAACGAGTGTTCTTTTTAATAGGGGCTAGCGACTGACTTTCCCTTAGGAATCAGTGCAATTGAAATAATGTCTAATTCTCAAGGTATTACACTGGCCTGAAACTCGAAGGGAACATATAAATTCTATAACACTTTTGAATGTATATGCATCTCTGTTTATCTAAATATTTAGAGAGAGTGGTATATCACTTGAGGGTCCAAGTCTGCATTACAGAAATAAGACTTCCCATTCTTTCCAAACTCTTTCTTCCTTTTTTGCCTACAGCCATCAAAAGAAGGTATGGGAAACTGCAACCATGCATTTTACTTGGAGTAAATTTCAGATCCCTAATGGAAAGGATGTCACTCTTGATTCTGGCCGATCATGCCAAAAAGCAAACCTCTGTCTTTCAAAACAGCCTTCACCTAAGAATTAAACTTTGGTCTTGAACATTTTTTTGCAGAGCATATCAGTCATTCAATATTCTGGATATGTAGCACAAACTGGACTTAAATTTCACATCAGGCATGCATCAATAAACCTTAAGTTTCCCAGAGGTGTATTTAATAGTCGTTCTGTGACTGCTGAGTTAGAAAGTAAGGGAATTCTTTTTATGATTTAGATGGTCAGTCTGCTTTTACAAAAGTCAGGTTGGCAAAGGTTTGCTGAGTAGTGGGGAATTCTGCAAGTTTTAATGTCTGTCCTTTTCCCCTCACTGTTCACTGCCTCTTAAGGCAGAGGTTAGGAGCACTCTCTTAACATGCCTTCTGCTACAGTACATGAAACTACACCAAGAAAAAAAATTCTTAGTGAATTGTGTCTTCTTAGAACTGAGAAGGGATCCAGTGCACTCCCTCATGCACTTCACAGCCGACACAGGCAAGTGCTTTCCATAGCACAGTACGTGCACTAAGCCCTGGCTGTTGTACTATCTCTCAAATCCCCTTAGAATCAAGTATCCTTTCCTCTCCCTTAATTTTAAACTTAGCACTTATTGCAGTGGAAAAAGAAAGAAAATAAAAGGATAAAACCACACATTGCATTGGGAAGTGACAAGTGAAGACCTTGAGGGCTACCAAAACTAGTGTCCATGTTTCTTTCATTTGAATACATTTGGAATAAACCATTTTAAGAATACAGCATTCTTCTTTGAATAATGTGGCCATGATTTTCTTACAAAAGTATACAGTTGTCTATATATATATATAAAGACATCAGCCATGTCTATGTATATGTGATCTGACAATGTGCTCTGACAACCAAATGTATCCTGGTCTGCCACAATGGATCATGGACAACAGGCAGAGGGAGGTGATTGTCCCCATCTACACCACTTTCCTGATACCCCATCTGGAGTACTGCATCCGTCCCTGAGGCCCCCCAGCATGAGAAGGACGTAGATTTTTGGAGCAAGTCTGTGACGGTGGTCACAAGGGTTGCAGGTGAAGAGAGAGGCGAGAATGTAGACCTCATGTTCAGAAGGCTTGATTTATTATTTTATGATATATATTTATTACATTATAACTATACTAAAAGGAATAGAAGGAAAGTTCTCAGAAGCCTAGCCAAGGTAAGAATAGAAAAGAATGAATAACAAAGGTTTGTGTCCCGGCAGAAAGCGAGAGCATCTCTGCCGTGAGTGATCAGTAAATCCAAACATCCACAGGAGACCAATCACGGATCCACCTGTTGCATTCCACAGCAGCAGATAACCATTGTTTACATTCTTTTTCTGGGGCCTCAGCTTCCCAGAAGGGAAAATCCTAAAGAAAGGATTTTTATGAAAAGATGTCTGTGACACAAGTCCATGGAGGAGGAGGTCATAAAGATGATCAGAGGGCTGAAACACTTCTCATATGAATACAGGATGAGAGGGTTGGGGTTGTTCAGCCTGGAGAAGGCTACGGGGAGATCTTATGGCAGGTTTCCAGTACCTAAAGAGGCTCCAAGACAGATTGAGAGGGACCTTTTACAAAGTCATGTAGTAACAGAACAAGGGGAAATGGTTTTAAGCTGAAAGAAGGTAGGTTTAGATTAGATGTTAGAATGTGGGGATGGTGGGACACTGGAACAGGGACACAGTGAATGTCCCATCCCTGGAGGTGATCAGGACCAGGCTAGATGTGGCTTTGAGCAACATGGTCTAGTGGAAGGTGCCTCTGCCCATGGCAGGGGCATTGGAACTAGATGATTTTAAGGTTCCTTCCAAACCATTCTATGATTCTATGAATGTAGAAAAGGAGACATTTCTATAGCATTGTTTATCTGCTGTGATTTAAACATCCTCATTTAGATGAATTGAATTTGCCCAAGAAAAACCTGTTTGTTTGCATAACCTATGAAATCTAAACAATAAGCTGAAATGTTGGTATTTACACAGTAAATACCTCTATGCAACCAGATAATCACAACACAAAATTTCTTTCCATCCTTTTGATTAAACTTTCTAATCTAATTGGTACTTTATTGCCTGTAAACTGTTTTGCTACCACAAGTAACATTTTTAACATATATCTATTACACACCAAACAATCAAACAATGCTTTTTCATGAATCATCGCTATTTTTTTAATCACAATTTTTTTTGTGTGTGTGTGAAAGAAGCAAAAATATTAAACATGGCACCACTGATAGCACTTAAATTGAGTAATGACATCTATGTCTTGCATGCTCTGTTTTATGCATACTGCTTCTGGGCACTCTCACACTTATCTCTGTCTAATAATGGAACACAAGGGAAGGTGCTGAGTCAGGCAGGATTTTAGATATATAGATGTATGTATATACACCTTTATATACCTTCCTTACTGTACTGCTCTTTTACCTTCCATTATAGAGTAGAGGTTCATTGATGATTGTGTAGCATGTCATCCTCTAATTCCATATTCTTCCTAACAGAACTGCCATTTTCTCAATTTTTTCCTTTATTAAATACAAGCATTAGGTTGCATTTCTGCCATTGTCTGAAGAATTTCTCATCTCTAGACAATGCCAGTAGTTCTGAGACTGTTTTATGCACCTGAGCAAGACTGAGATGACTACAAATACATTATAATTTCTGAGAACTTTTAAATGCTTTTTTTCTTTATTTAACATTATTTTTTATCCCCAAAAAAATTGTTGCTGGTAGGGACAGCAGTAAATCCCAGTGAAAACAGTCACAAAAAGACTATTTAAAAATATCATTGCTTAGTGGTTTACTACCAGACCAAGCTTCTCCTTGGCCCATTGTTCGCATCTGACTACTATAATCCTTCTAGAATAATATAGTGATACTTTTGTTACTCCTTAATAGTTCCCTCTTTTTCTTCTTATGCCCTTTTTTTTTTCATAATTTTTTCTCTGTGCTATACTTTTATATTCTTCCCTAGTAACCTGAATTTAGTCCTATGTTTTATATTTCTCATTCTCTTATCTGAGTTCTGAGGAGGGTGAATGACTGAGTAAAACTGATGTCTTGATAGCCTTTCTATTTTGATTCTGCAATTAGGTAAGTTTTAGCTATGCTATTACTTTTATTTATTGAAAGGTAACAACACTATTTAATAGTTTTGCTTTTCATTACTGTCTCTAAAAAGGTACCCTTATACTTCTCTGAATTGATTGAACTCTTTACTCTTTTTTAGAATTTTTCCTGCCCTAGAAGCATGAAGACTGCTTTTTCAGCTTGTCTTAATCAAGTTACCTTCCTGAAAGACAATCTTAAACAGTTTCTCTTTACAAGTTATAATAATATCTAGAACATTTTTACTTTCATTTATCCTTTTCCCTATAAGAAAAAAGTTTTGCTAAGAGAAAAGTAGCAAACTGTTGCACTCAGTGAGCCTGAGGGTCTTTTTAGCCTCTGTGATGAAATATTCTAAGTCCTGTTACCTGTGGAGAAAATCCTTAAACAGAAACCCTGTTATACTGAAAATAAAATGAAAACATCAAAAGAAAAAAAAAAGAATCCTGAATATATGCATTACCTAAATTTTAACATCTTGGGGGAATATGAAATTTAAGAGCTTGAGTGCCCATTATGGATTTATCAGTAACAAATCCTAGAAAGATTAAATGGAGCTTTGTTAGTTCTGAGGGAGGTAGTACATTGAAAGTGGAAAATATTTTTAATATACATTTGTTACCCTAAGAATAAAATCTCTAGCAGCTTTTGTTTGCTCATATTTCAGAGTTTAGCTAAGATTTTAGCTGCCCAGCACAGAATGTGTTTCTCTGTCTAATTTTGGAAGATTATTTAGACTCATCTTAAACAGTATGAAAACTGAAGTTAAGTGCTTGTCTTGAAATTTAAAAGGATGATTTTATCTTTGCTGATGTACAAGCAAATACAAGAACTCAATGGATTCCTGAGAACCAGGACATCAACCAGGCATGTATCTTTCAAATATTTTTGGAAATGCAATGAAGCAAAAAGATAAAATGTAATGCTTTTATTGGTAATAAAACTCAATTAAGGAAAGATATTAAAAAAATCTCTTCATCTTGTGAATTTCTCCAACAACCACCTGCACTGGAGCAGAGTGAGAAAAAACTCATTTCCTCTGTCTGGAGGAAGGACACTGCTCACCAAACAGAGCCGCTGCCATGCACCATCATTCCTCTTCTCATTGATCCCAGTGACCCATACTACCCTCTCCAATTTGTGGACTTAGAAGAACCTGGAGATATTCTTGGTTTAGTAAATTGTCTCCCTAATTTTTTTCTAACGCTACCTAAGAGTATTAAAAATATATATTAGATTTTATTACATTAGCAACATCCTTTTTTGTGCACAGAAATCTGAAAGATCCCATAATGGTCTGGGTAGGAACACTTCCATAATGTTATGGAGTTAGAAATTCAAGAATTTTAGATTTATAAATTAAACAATGTTTTAGGAGACTAAAGTTGAAGCAAAGAAAATTAAGGTAACACAAGTGACCTAGAGAGATTGTTCTGATTTTTCTCATAACAAACTTCTACCTTTTCCCATGTAAGATGGAACAGCTTTGTCAAAACTGAACATTTAAAAAAGCATTTTGTCAGAAATATATTTTAAAAATCCTTTCTTTTTCCTGTACAAGCTGCTCCTTATTTCAATTTTTCAAATCACCAGAGAAAATTATTTCAGTAATTTTATCTTACACTTAAAGACAAGAAACTAAGATTGAGAGTTCTGAAGTAGCTCATCATTGCATAAGAAGTTAGGAAAAAAACAAGGAATAAAAGGTTGTCAAAAATGTTATGTCCCTTCCTCTCTGCTTTCCTCTATTCATCTCTCCCTCTATTGTTTCTGCTTTTCTTTCCCCTGCTCCTTCCTCTGTTCCTCTGTCTTTTAGCTATGGTCTCTTTATGTTAAAGTATGTATCTTCCTGTCAGCAAGAATCTACCATAATTTAAAAGTGATAACACTAATTTCAGTGAACAAATACTTAACCACATCTCATGTGGCATAAATGCCAGAAGGGAAAAGCTCAGAAAATTGCATGTAACATATAAAATGCAAATGTAAATACAAAGTCCCATGTGGAAAATGAAAATGCTGAGTCCAATTCTTGCCCTTTACTTGCCTTTTACTTTGACTACTGCTGCTGAAAAATTAAATCAGAAAGTCTTCTCAATCTCATCTCACCTTGACTACCCAGGTAATGGTGAAGTACTGAGGCAGCTGTTTTCTGCCAGAGCTAAGAGAAAATGAAGCTCCATAATAAGTTGCATTATCATACTCACTCATTCTCCAAATACTTTCACTTGTATTGTCTGGCAAAGAATACACTTTCAGCTTTCTCATGCCATTAACCTTCTTGACTCTATCAACAGCTTCCCCTGCAATTAACCACTAAGAATATGAACTTGCAATACAGATTAGAAATATTTTTCCCATAAGAAGTTTTTCTTATGGGAAAAAATGTGCTTTTCTTTCTTTTTCTGCTCTCAGATGTTGTTTCTTCCCTTTTCTCCATCTGTTAATAAAAATGTTCCAAAGTCCTCAGAAAATGGTTGGGGCTTTTTTCTTTGTTTCTGAGTAAAATATGGAGCTGGCCAGACAATATACTTTTCTGTAAAAATGCCCATCGGTCTGCCTCATTTTCTGTTATGTTGCAACTTTATAAAATGTGTATTTTTTAGACTGATTTCTTTTTGATGTCTTTGGTGCCTACCTCAGATCAAACTTATTTTTCCTCTACTTTTTTTATGTTAGCCAGAGCAGCTCAGTGATTTCAAACAATAATGCATGTTGAAAATTTCTGGATACCTTAGTCCTTAATGGCTTAAATACTCTTAGTTTGGCATAAGGCATAGAAATGGAGGAATGGCTGCATTGTCTCAGAAGAGTGCTTTTTATACTTGTCATGAAAATCTGCTTTGCTGTGTCTTCTGAAAAGTTGCAGTGCAGGAACCATTGGTGGTAATTAGATGCAACCTTTAATGGTTCTGTCCTCCTGGATGGAGCCTGACCCTACCATAAATCCACATCATCACTGCCAAGGTCTTCATGTTGTAGAGTTACAGTGGAAAGGCCTTGGCCAACACCAGCCACAGACAGGGAGTGGGGAGTAAGCCAGGCACACTTGTGTCTCTCTTTCATGATTTGGAGCAAAGGACCCTTCTGAAGGAGAGAGTTGTTGAAATGGGATATTAAAAGCAGAAATCCAGAATATAGGCAAAGAAAGAACTGGACTTGGCATGCCCATTAAGACTGTAGCTCCAGTCTTAACTGGAGATAAACTCTGGACAAGAGTTCTGATCTTGGCAGCAAACCATGGGGGGATTCAATGGACAAAAACAAGGAGGAAAGACAGTCTGCTACAGTGTACAGGGTAAGGGCTCACTGGACTATCTGGCACAAGCTCCTTTCCTCAGGAATCTCATCATCCCTGTCTATTTTATAGAGAATCCAGAGGCTTACCTCAGAGCTGTGGATTGAATTTGACATTAAGATGTTCAAACATTAGTTTTTGCAATGATTTTTTCCCAGTCTTCCCACTGCAGCAACTAATTTTTTTTCCTGTATTCATATCTCCTACATCAGGGTACCCATCTGACTAGCTGGAAAGTTTGGATCTATCAAAAAGTCAAAAGTGAGTGCTTGTTGTGTGGATAATTGGTTAAAGTTAACCCTGTCTGGTATGGTAGAAAGGAAAGCCAGAGTTAATCTAAAGTGGTAGGAAATTTTCTACATAGCTTTTTTACAAACTCTTTGCAAATGTTTTTGTGCTGTGTCCCTATTTGATCAGAATTCATCATCTGAGTAAAAATAATTACAGCATACTCATAAAGCTTCATTGGTTTTCAAGTCCACACATTATTGACCGAATTTAAGCAGAAGCTTGTAATTAAGTGTCCTTTTCTGAAGACGTGCCTCTGAGTGACTTAGCACTTATGAGCAGGATTTGCAATACATGTTGGATCAAAGAGAAACATGCTTATGCCAACCAGTTGGAACTGATTAACAAAAATGCCTAAAATACAGTTTTCTTTTTATATGTCCCAGATACAACTGAAAGGCACACTTCTAATTCCCAGATGTCATGGCAACTGGCTTTCTCTGTGACTTTTAAAAATCTTCTTAAGAGAGGCAGTAGCCCTAATGAAAATTCCTATGGAGCAAGTGCCAAGCCTTTCAGTTGACCTGCCTAATTTTGTTGCCAGGATAAGTTCAACTCCCTCCTTGGACATAGGCTTTAATTTCCTATATAATATTTTGGATGTTTCTAGACAGACCTTTTAAAACATATACAGTTAATATTTTGAAATTACAACTTTAATTTTCCTTCACTTGTAGATAGCTGGCTGGAGTATCTTTAAACCTAAAAGAACAGCAAACAAAAAAAAAAAAAAAAAACCAAAAAAAACACCAAAAAACAAAAAAACCAAACTAATTTGGACACAGAGAAATGTAGAAAGTTTCCCTAAAAGCAGTGATTTAAAATATTATGCAGGTGTGAAAATTAGAGGTTATATCCAAAACTGGTTTTCATCCTTAACTATTGTGTTTGTTACTATGGAACAAAGAAGAAAAGAAAATATATTCTAATTTAGTACATCTTATTGAACTATTAGGTAGAACAACTAATCCCTGCAGTTTCAATGTGAAGGATTTCCACATAATAAAGAAGAAGCAGGTACTTATATTTTCATATTTTTATAATTCTTTGCTTTATCTTTTGTTTTTTCACACAGGACTTTTTCTTTTCCTTTCTAAGACTACATAGCAGCAATATTTGCTAAGACATTAATAAACTGCATTATTTTGAGGAAAGAATGTCAATATCTGATTGAACTTCAGTTCACATAATGAGTCCAAAGGACAAAATTTTTGTTCTTTTATCCTATAAAATACAAAACCCCTGAACTCTTTAAAAAGAAATCACCAATAAACATTCATCTACATACCAAAAAATAGTTCTAGCAATGCTGTAAGTAATAAGGCTATTATAACAAAACCACAGTTGGGCCTGATTAGTAATTTTCTACTGGTTATGATTTCTTACATCTTTCCAGGTGATAAGAATTTCAAGGTATTTTAAAATCCCTGCTGTGTCTGTAGCTACCAAAATGATCTTGTTTTTCTTTAAAGTGATGTCACAAGAAATACCAAATTATTTTTGCAAATAGAACTTTGTTTATCCCATCTGCGGTTCATCCTTCTTTGGTACCTTAAGGCTTTGTTAAGTATGTCATTGTTTAGTAGCACAGTTCTAAACAATGCCTTTTGAGACCTAGAAAGTTATAGTTATTAGCCTGCCAGGGAGAGCTTCCCCATACCAATGTGACAGAGACTGTAGCCTCAACAACTTGTTTCTGCAGTGTTGTTGCTATGGGAACAGATGCAAAATGCTTAGCACTGTGCTGTGACACAGCTGAGCTTACTGTGGCCTCTTTAATTGCATTCTTTAGGAGTCACCACAAGTGAAAAGAGAGCATCAGTCTGCCTGGACTCCTGGTTAATTTCAAATGACACTTTTGAATTCATATTGTGGCATATTCTTTCACTCATTTTAACTGCTTCTTTCTCGTACTGTTCCCCAACCAGAAGAAAAAAAATAGTCCTCTAAAGACATCCAAAAAATAACTGCATTTAAAACATGGAAAATTAAAAATTCATCTTAGGGGCTTTCTGAGACAGTAGGTCATATTTCATCAATACTGACAATTCCATGCTAGTAACAGTAGAAACTTCTTGAATTAGAAGGTGCCAGCTTCTCCTACATCATTGACTGACATATTTCATTTTCTAGGATAAAATGATAATAAATCTAGATTTAAATATTTCTTAAAATGGTAAATCTACCTCTTTTATTTGTAGTTCATTCCATAAACAAGCTACTTTCCTTTTGTTTATTCTCTCTTTCTTACATTGAGTCTCCTTTCTATTTTATATACTACTTTATGAGTTACTGAGCTCTTCAAAAAAAAAAAGCTCCACTGTTTCAGAGAAGGAAAAAGTCCCAGAAATCCCCTTCTCCTTCCCAAAAAACTCACAAGCCCCACCAAACACAAAGTTTGATAAAAAGAAACATAGTTTGTGAAGAGACAGAAAAATGATGTGAATTTTTAAGGCTTCACTAAATCCAAATTCTTTCTATGCTTTAAATAATGCTAGTTTCTCACTGCCTCACTGTCCCATGTCTGTTGCTTTTGTAACCTGGCTCTTCCCAGAGTGCATTAATGAAGGAAGGAAGGAAGTGTCGGAAGGAAGGAAGTGTCGGAAGGAAGTGTCGGAAGGAAGTGTCGGAAGGAAGGAAGGAAGGAAGGAAGGAAGGAAGGAAGGAAGGAAGGAAGGAAGGAAGGAAGGAAGGAAGGAAGTGTCAGAAGGAAGTGTCGGAAGGAAGGAAGGAAGTGTCGGAAGGAAGTGTCAGAAGGAAGTGTCGGAAGGAAGGAAGTGTCGGAAGGAAGGAAGGAAGGAAGGAAGGAAGGAAGGAAGGAAGGAAGTGTCGGAAGGAAGGAAGGAAGTGTCGGAAGGAAGTGTCAGAAGGAAGTGTCGGAAGGAAGGAAGGAAGGAAGGAAGGAAGGAAGGAAGGAAGGAAGGAAGGAAGGAAGGAAGGACACTAGGATACTATGCCAAGTCTACACACACTGGATGCATTGTCATGAGCACAGTACCCAACCTTAAACCTTTGCTTGACACCTGGAAATGCTCTTTATTGCTTCAGCCATTCACATCTCATCCATAGCACTGCTGTGCTACCCCAAATACCACCAGATACCAGCACTTGAAAAGGATCTGGTTTATTATTGTCCCCTTGATTTCCATATTTATAGGTTATGTGCAAGTTGAATTAGCGGTAGAGACAAGACCCTCTGCAATCTCCTTGTTCCCTGCAAAGAAAAGAAAGAATAAATCCAAAGGTTTAGTCATTCATCATCTCTCATGGTCTATTTAAAAGCAGTAAAGTACAGTATCATAGGAATCTCTGAGTCCTGCTGAATAGAGATAGCAAAATAAAATACATTAGTTCTGTCAGCTAAGGACAAGTTTTCAGCTTTGAAACCCTGTACTGAACTGGATCATTCATTCATCAGAAATAGTAAAAGTTCAGACAACAAGAGGATTTTTAGGGGTAGAATATAAAGAAATAGTAGAAAATAAACACTGAATTTCTCATAAAGAAATTAGCTGAATTGTCAATTAGATTGTCATGTGATGGAGATCAGAAACAAGCCAGGGGCAGGAGGTTTACAGAGCTGTCAAAAATAGTTGCAATAGATGGAAATAGTTGAGAAACAAAGACAGCTGTTGTATGGTCCAAGCACCATGCACTTTTTATGTCCAAATGATGATTGCCCTTGTTCAAAGTATTACTACTACTACATCCATTGCATACATCACTTTTATTGATCATTCTCAGTTTCAAATGCCTGTGTGCCTCTGTGTCCCTGAAATCTAGCTGAGGTTTGGATTCTTCTTTTCAGGACCAGTCAGCTGGAGCAACATCTCACAATCAGTGCACAGAAGCCAGGCATAAGCTATGGCCACAGAGCTGCCTACAGGCAAGGAGGCAGTGGCTGCTTTTCCAAGGAACCAGCCCAAAACCTGGGCTGTGATTTGTCAGCATTATTCCAGTCTCAGACAGGGTAAACATCCAGAACATATAATGTTGGCTGGTAACCTACACTTGTGATTAAGTCTCCTCAAAGGCTTGCAAAAGGTTGGGTGCTGCAGACTGTCAATCACCTGGGCACCTCTCTGCTTGTAATTTGCTTTTTAAAAAACCACTGGCTACTTCCATTGGTCAGATCAGTTGAAAATTCTGACCCTAGCATTTGGAGCAGAGAGTTTATAAATGCACAACACTACAGAGGGGACAGCAATATTTCAGCCTCAGATTATCAATGAATAATTTCACAACAGCTTTTCAGCAATGATTCAAATGCGTTTCAATAGAATAACTTCAAATTGGTATGCCATCTTTTAGGATAAGAAAAATCAAATGGAACTGGAAAAGAAAATGAAGGAATAGTAAAAAATTATTTCTGTATATTTCTTATTTCTGAATGGATATATGGTTCATTTATATCTAATAATTTCAAGCCTTTAGGAACAAAGAAATGATCCTCTGATAAAAAGATGGTTATCAAAAGACTAGTATGTGACATATGTTTAAAAAATTATTAGGATGGGACCAGCCTGAAAAAGGACATGCTAGGATAAGGCCCTAATTCTATCTGACAAACTCCTTTAGGTGTCTGAATCTTCTTTAGGAGATTAGAGCAATCAGCCAAGTGACTGGATCTAAACAGTCCTGCTTGTGCAGAGTGGTTGGACCAGATGACTTCCAGAGCTCCCTTCCAATCTTGACCATCCTGTGATGCTGTTATCCAAAATTTAGATTTTAAACCCTCATATTCAGCAGCCATAATTTCAGAATGCCTGAGCTTTCCATGAGTAGGCACTACTTTTCGGTATTACCAGCAACAGCAGAAATGTTTTTTTCCCCATTAACTGTGAGGCCAAGTTCAGTAGACATTGATAACACACTTGCTGACACAAAGTCACACAAGGATATGTTATTTTGTCCAGCTTCATAAGCAAATAAAGTCTCTTCTCCAGATTTTGTGGTTGTCTCGTAAAAATTCATCCCATCCTTGTCTCCCCTACCCACGTTGTTGTTTTTAACACTATTTAACACTAGGCTTGTTTCTGTACTGCAGCCTGGTGAAGCAAAAGCAACACTGTAGTTCCTTCTGGCTTAGCTATTTCACTCATTCAAAAATGATTATATGTTCAGTATTCAGTGTTTAAGCATAACTTCACAGGCTAGTGGATAGGGAAAGAATCTTTGATTATGTGCTCTGCTGAACATTTAACATAGAGTAGTGATTGTTTACTGACACCTAGCCTGTTCAAAGGAGGGGCTATATAGTGGAAGGAAGCTGTTTATGTTTGTTAGTCCAACAGAAATGTATTCATTTTATGGAGGGAAAAAGTTTCAACAGGAAGTAGTAAGGGAAATAGTGCAAGATATTTTTTGTACTGTGCAGAAGTTTTGAAGGAACCGATGAGAAAAAGAGGGACAGAAAAACAAACTCTCTTCTTTTCTACTAGCCATGTTTTTTAGAGATGTTGGAGTAAGCACCTGATGTCAGGAAGCAGTGTACAGCAATGGTATCTATCTTGTCATTGGGGCTTAAATGTCTGGGTTCAAGCCCTGTTCCCACTGTGTCTTATTAGGAAGCTCAATATCTCCTTTGCTACCTGCTTTAATGGATCTTATCTTTAGACATGAACTCCTATTCCTGTTATTTACCTTATTTCTTGGCACCCAGTTTTCTCTAGGAATTTATGAGAAGCCTAGGCAAGGGAAATGGGGAAATTCCAGAAAGCAAAAAATCCTTTAAAGGCTTTGTAAAATGCCAGACATTGCAGGGCTTAAATCTTTTCACAATCTAACCCCAAATTAATATTACTCCTAAGAAAGAGGATAATTTACAGTGAAATGTGAAAATGTGAGATAAGGAAGATATTTTATTACTTTTTCCTTGTACATTTGTAAAATACAAGGGCCAAAAATATCTTGTTCTGTCTCTAAGCACTATGTCAAATAAAGGAAAAAAGCTACAGAGTTTCCCCCTCATGTGATATTTTTATCTCCCTGGCATAAAGTGCTCAAGTGTTCACTTGCTTTCTTCAGATTATGCCTGTTGGTACTGTCTGCAGCCATGTATTTCACAGTTCTCCTTGTGGTTATCTAGGATTACCATCAGGATCTTGCAGAGGATGTGCTGAAAATAGCAGGATTTTTTAAAACCGTTATATTCTACATGATATTCAAACTATTAAACGAATTCCAGATCTGATGTCAAGTGTTGCCAGTTAATATATTTTAAACACATGAATTGGACCAGGAATCCCTGATTAGATCAACTAATTGCAATCAGGTCCACTTCTATGAGTGGCAGGATAGAGTATGCCATATGCTTTTCTTCTTAAAAATAATTTGAAGCATCACTTTTAATCTCCTTGCTATCTTTATATGAGATAATAATACTTCTTTTTTATACTTGAGTGGTTCTTTTGCTATTTTTTCAAAACAAAGTTTTCAGTTTGTAGATATGCTTTGTTTATATGGGCAGGTGTGTCTGATGTGTGAGCCTAGCTGCAGAATTAACTTTTGCTCTAAAGCTGTGAGAAAAAAAATAGTCACTGCAGTTGTTTGAAGCATTCAAACAACGGTGGACATTATGCAAAACAGACATTCTTACTACTAAAAATTTTGGAAGCCATAAAAACAAAATTAGCATGTTCTGTCACCAGCTGTCATTGATTACTTTTACTTTAGTAAAATAAATGTTTAGTCCTTCAAATAAAATGGACAGCCAATACAGATGTAAAACAGAACAATGGTATTTATCTAAGTTGTTTCTCTCTTTTCTTTATTTCTTCCTACTTCCTTCCTTTTTCTTCTGTTACAACTGAAGAAGTTAATGCTGATATAAAATACAGAACCTAATCATCCCTTTTACACAGAAGCTGTGTTTCTTTCCTTGCTAACAGCTTACATTGTTTCACATCTGGGTTTTGTTTTGTATTTAAAATAATTAGGTAGATATTAATTTATATAGCCATTCTACTGGAGAAATCCAAGCTAAATATTTTGATTTGCATATTGCATGCCCATGTTTTTTTTAAATAACCAGTTGCCTTTTCATTCTCTGTGCATTGAATCTAAAATCCATGACAATTTTCAGTGTTAAATTTCATTCTTAGTATCTGCTTGCTCTGAGATCTAAGATTAGGCTGTGACTATTATGAGATCAATTGCTAGTTCTGTTGTTAGTGCCTAAATACTCCCACATACTTACAAAGCATGTAAAACTCTTCACTGCTCTTACCTTGTATATATGTCTCCATTCTTCACCCCGACTGACACATGCAGTAAAAGGAAAAAGGGTGTACTAGACACTCAGGAATAAGACACTCTTGAAAAGGCATTCTCTTTTCTGCACTGCAATAGATATAACTTTAATTTCATGTTACTGCCAAGCATGATCTGTGTTATCACAGGGTCTCTGCCAGTGTCACATTTTCTGTATGTGTCACCTGTGTATTGATCATTGCTCAAATCTTTCAATTTGGCTTTTTTTTTCTAAAGAAAATGTTTAGTTTAATGCCACAAACATGTCCCTAAAACTAAGTAATGGCTAGTCAATTGTAAACCCCCGTTTTATTTCCAGTGCCAAAACACAAAATCTGAAAGGCATATTGACATTGTCCAGCTGTCAGAACAGAAGACGAGGAAGGGAAGGAAGTAGGATTTTCTTTCTGCCATCCTGCTTGGAGTCTGCTGTGGCTGGGATGGCACTGGGACAGTTGCCCATCAGTGGACCTGCTGCCAACACCAAAGGGACAATTACTGTAAGGGATAATCAATGACCCTGGGCTTGCTGGTGTCTTAAGGCTGCCTGGTAATACAGACTTACTTCTGGAAAGCAGTTTTCAGCAGGAGGCCAGAAGGAATAAAAGTCAATCAAGTGAATAAAAGCCCCAGCAGAGTAGTATACCTCTTTTACATTCCGAAATAGTAATGGGGTACTGAGACCTGGACAAAATTGGTATTTAAAGACACCCTTCCCTGGGTGAAAAGTCCATAATTTTGTGCTTCCAAAGCTCACTAATTTAAATACACAATGTGGTAGTGATGAGAGCAAGCAGCATGATAGTTAAAGTAGTCTCAATTACAATGTCCATGAATGGATGTCTTCTAGCTAAGCTTCAGTTACCTACAGTGTTTACATTTGAATCAGTTATCCTAGGCTTCCTTTATAATCAGAAAATATGAATTTCTGCTTCTAAGGTGTTATTCGCCTCACTCTAAATGTATCCTAAATTCGGATCACAGAAACATTTATATCTAGGTACTGACTGGCTCAAATGTCTATGTGGTGACTGTGGTGTGTAGGTGAGATAGACTGGACTTTATGTTTTTGATGAGATGAACATAGACTCTAGCACTAATTTAATACGTAATTTATTAGAAGAACTCCAGTTTGAGAAGAAAGAATACTTATCTACATATTTAGATAAGTATTTAGATATTGAGATAGACTGGACTTTATGTTTTTGATGAGATGAACATAGACTCTAGCACTAATTTAATACGTAATTTATTAGAAGAACTCCAGTTTGAGAAGAAAGAATACTTATCTACATATTTAGATTAGTGATGCATGCTATTCAAAAGCCTGTGTAAGTGTCTAAGTCCTTAAGCATGCCAGTCATGGAAACCTAAGTTCATCCCCTTTGTTTCCTTCTGCCTTAGCTTCAAATGGTCATTGCAGAAACTCACCCCACTGCTCAGTTGCCATCGTGTGTTGACCCTGCAAATCCCCTTGCTGCGTGCTGCAGGCAGATGCTTCATTTCTTATCTCACACTCCTCTCCTACCTCTTCTTTGACTCTTCATCTCTACCTTCTTGGGGTCTTTTTATGAATTGATAGCTGGTTTTGATCTCAGGCAAATCAAACCCTTGTGAATTCCTCTCATTTTTAATCTTTATAAGTTACACAACCTAGCAAAAACTTTCTAGTGCATGAAATTCAAGTAGTGAAAGTGAATATATGTATCCCACAGGGAATCACAAAAAGAGTGGAGGTAACAGCATGTATCTGGAATGGATTATATGAGTTTTATGTAAAGTGTGATTCAGCTGCCCTTAACATATTGCTATAAATTGATGAAAGACTGGGGAGAAATTGACTGATAATTTTTCTGTAACATCTTCAGCACCATCAGCTGTTCTTAAAAAGGAACTAAAAAAGGAAAATAATACCCCAGGAAAATGATTCCTGGTTTTAAAGTGTCCTTTTTTTTGCAAAATATATGATTCTGAACATAGAATTTTCTTGCCAACTTTCAGCCTAGAGCAAAGTTTTATTGATGCCACTGAAAATAGGGAATTACAATGTAAACCCTGACAAGATCCTTAGCTATTGTGGCACAAATGAAAACAGAATATAAGTAGCCTACCACATATTGTTATGTTAATAAATATGCAAAAGATAAAACAAGGATTTTTAATATTCTAAACTCATATAAATAATCTTTTAATAATATTAAAATACAGTTCCATAAAATACAACAATGCATATACAAATCTGAAGCAATGTGTTATTAGAATATCCCAGCCAACCAGAAGAGAAATAAAATGCCTATCAGTGTAAATTCATTGACACAACAGCTCCCTCCTTTTAGCTTTTGACCTTGTTTTCATTAAAATGTTGTTGAGTGTCTGGGTTTTTTAAATTTCATAAATTCTCTGGATGCTAAAATTATTTCAAATGCTTTCAAGAATTGTTACTTGATATCTAATTACAGCTAGGCATAAAATAAAATTAATGAAGTCTTACATATATTGTTGCTAAACAGTCAAATATAAAATAGTTACTTCAGTAGCATTTTATAATTTTGCTTTAAAAAAATCAAGAAGATATTGTGGAGGTCTCTACGGAACAGGGGGAAAATCAGATAGTAATTAACGTTTGTAACCTAAAATATCTTAACACTGTGTTGTGAAATAGAAAAAAAAAGTTATAAAATAATTTATTTCTAGATGTCTTTGGACCTTTACAAAATGTTTTAAGACTCTTCAGTACAAAAGCCACCCTGTTGTTTTAATCTGACTACTCATTTGCTTAGTGTAAGGAGAAGGCCTTATGGCCATGAATATAATGCTGGCAATAAAAATTCAGGACTTTCCTGTCTCAAGGGAATGACTTTTTTCTCTTCTTTAGCTTTATTCTCCTAAAAAATCTTGTTAATTTAGAAAATGCTGTAACTTGACACTTATCTCATTGGATAGATAAGGTTTAACAGCAATGAAGCACATTAGGTATATTCAACGCTTCTGAAGGCATATATTTATAAATCTTTTTAAATTAAAGTAGGTTAGGTATTTGGAGGTGTCTATAAAAGCTGTGGAGGACTTTTTGCTGTACTGAGTGTACATTTTGTATAAAGTGTAAGCTTCCAGTGTATGGCATGACACACCATATCAATGCATATTCAAAACATAATACTATTTTTACTAGTATTTTAATAGTATTTTGGTTTGGTCAAGGAAAATGTAGATTAGGACTAGGACTGATTTCAGATCTGCCAGCAGTCAAAAGTCCTGCAGTCGAACTTATCTTTCTGACCTTTCGCAGTCTTGTCACCTGTAGGAAAGAATCCAGAATCTAAATCATGGAAATGTAAAAACTTGTGCCCTCATTAGATCATTAGAAGAGACAAATTGGAAGACTGGCTTTGGAAAAATAGTGGTTCGCTTCCACCTTCCTGCATTCCCCCTTTTCTCAAGACAGTACAGAAGGACCTATATCCTTAGTAGCTGAACTGTGAATTTTAACTATTCTATGAACAAATTCCAATTCACTTATATCTTGCCCTTGTTCAGCATAGATCATGCAGCCTCTTTGTCTCCCTTCAGTGTTTTAATTTTCTAGGCTGCCCAACCTTCCTTAAAGAGAAAGTCAAATAGAAGGCAGCAAAGAAAAAGTTCTAATCCCAAAGATGGGCAGCTTAACATCTGCCTGGGAAATCCTGATCAAAATTATTAGTATATGGTCTATGAAACAAGGGAACATGATACAGCCCCAAAATTAAAAGACTTGAATCAGTACATTTTTTCTGAAGTGATAGTTTTAAAATTATACATGCAAAATATTTAAATTACATGCTAACAAAACAAAATTAATAGCTAGATGAGATTAGGAGGATTACTAATTAGATTTGATAATAATTAATAATTGAGATACCGTTTTGCAGTATGCTGCCCAATTCCCTAGCCACATTTTCCTGTTGTGTACATTGTCTGAATATGGTACCAGATTCTTCCCTAGATACCTCCAGAGAGAACCATCATATCACCATCCTCTCCATCCAAATAATCTTTATAGAACTTTAGGTAGCTAAACCTCAGTTGAGCCAAATAGTTCTATGTATGTGGTAATTAGCATAATTTTGGGCTAGTGCACTGCAGTGTTGACACATGAACTTTCATTAGCTTTACAGGAAAAGAATCGCTCAGTCCTAGCAATTAACACTAATCAACATGGGAGACTCCTGAAGGCAATGAAAACCACAGAGAGTGAGGGCCAGCTCTGGTGACATGCAGTTGACAGTCATGAAGAAAGTGTGTCATCTGTTGGGTGGGGCAGAGAAATAGTGAGATATAAAATGGCATTTATGTGTGGTTAAAATGCTTCGGTTTCCAAGTTTAGTTTATTCTCTTCATTGTCATGAGGTGTTGCATAGTGGAAGTCAGCATGGTTTAACACATACTTAGTTTTTTAGTTATATCACTGGTCTTTTTGCTTTTTTTCCCCTCAGCATATTTTTATGTAGCTGAATTTTCTTTTTAATAGTGTAAATATTTCCATGCTATCTTTGGAAAGCAAGCAGATGTTTTCACTGTCATGAAGGAATGTGCCTGGAGGGCAACTGTCATCTCTGCTTCTCCTTAGGCCTTTAAGGGCTAGACAGACATTGAATCTATGTAGTGAACAGATAAGTAATTTGAACATTTCTAGAAATCATAAATAATAATACTTGAAGGCATGTTTCAATCCACCCACCTGCAATGCTGGAAATAGAGGGAAATAGTATAAACATACCAGATCTCAAAATTAAAAGCTGTAGAATGTTGCAGAATGAAAAGCTGTATCTTTGGCAAAGTAATTAAATGGTTTGTGATTTTGGGGGATTTGAAAAAGTTAGAGAGAGATTTTAGTATGTTTTCCTACATAAATATGAGGTTTTATTGTCCTGTGTAGCATGTATGTATTATCTGAGCACTAGGGAATGGACCCTAAAGGTTTTCTCCTTCAGATCCTGTGGAGTGGCCAGAAGGGAAAGGTCAATGATTGATGAAACTTTGCTTGACAGAACACGCAAACCCATTGACTTAATTTTCTGGCAGTTATCATGTGATTTTCTGAAAACTACATGCCCATATTGACGACCTATCTTGCACAAGCAACAGTCTAGTTGGATGTTTTTGCAGAGCTATAAAGATAAAATATTTGGAAATCTTTCTCCACATCACACAAAAGACACACCATTGCTTCAGGAGGAACTGCTATTCTGCTTCTCTCTTTCTGTACCTAGTGACAATAAATAAGAGTTTTGCTTCTTTACCAGTCAATGTTATGCTTTCCATGAGCATTAAATTCACTTGAAAGAGCTGTTCTTTTATGGAAACACAAAGAGCTATATTAATTATAGCATTTTAAATCTTCATTAAAAAATGCTAATTTTAAGCCTTTCACAAATATTGTAGTCTGTATCAAAAACTCTTCAGAAAGAATTTGCTGTCTGGACTGCTACTGCTATTCATAAAATGCATTTAAAAGGAAATAATCCCTAAGAATTGAAGCCCATAGAAAAAATAACTGATTTGAACCTGATCTCAAGAAAAATATATGGTTGTTATATTCAATTTTCATGCGTGCACAATTCCTTGCTCCATAAATCATACTAAATTTCCTTTATTAGTTATACTGTACACATGGACATTCTACTTTTTTAAAAGCGCAGTTCCTCCTTTTAAAAGTAGCTGTCAGTACATGGCACAAACATTTTTAGGAAAGCTGATATTTTAAAATAAAGGCTCTACACAAATGCCTATAATCATCCAGTCAATAAATACACATTTTACATTTCCATGCTATTATTGTAAGAAAGAGAAATAAAGGACATGGCTAACTGCAATCAATAGCTAATTTCGCTAAGAAGAATAGATACTTGTCTGGTATTTGTATGTCTCTGTGATGTGCTCACTTTGGATGACTCACCACCCTGGAAGTTATCATATAACAATTGGCTGAACAGAAAAAGAAAAAAGAGAAATGTGGAAGAATTTAATTCAATTTGAAACTTGGAGTAAATGATGAAATGTATAAATTTCCTAACTTAAAGAAGCTTAAAAAGACAAGATCTAAATAATCAAAATAATATGAGCAATCAAGAAAATTATTCCAAAATTTCTGGTACAAAGTTGACCCCAAGATTTGAATAAAAAAAAGAAGCTGAGGACATCTCTTTCTTCAGAAGGTTATGATGCAATAAATTTATATAATTAATTATTTGTAGACTGAATTGATCAACAATGCTAACAGTAGTATAAAGATAATCTCCTAAATAAAAATATTTTAATATAATTCTTGGTGTCTTTATTTAGATCTTCATAAAGCAACACTTTCATGTTATGGTACTATAGCTTCTAACTCTTCATAGTATCCTGCAGATTTTAGGAAAGCGTTAAAATAGATGTCCTCAATTTATTAAAACAAAGTACCTTATTTCACTAAGGTGCATTCTTGACTTATATATATTTACAAAGCAAAGAAAACTGCGTTAAAGGGGCATACAGCTGAAGAACAGAAATTCATCAGCATTCCAAATGCACTGATCAATTCCCTCCCCAACTCAGTTACAATGAATATAAATTGAGAAAAACACAGAGAAGTAGGCCAGCAGGAGGTCTCAAATGCAGGTGAAATTAAAAATAAATACTGTGGTTTAAAAAAGTCTATTTTCTCATTCTTGCTCTGAAATAGATTGGAAATACTGATAGCAATTGCAGTTTTCAATCAAATATCTGCTTGGAGCTTTTTTTGACCTTAAAGTATATTCTTTCAAGGCTAAAAACACATTGAAAAGTTGTATTCCAGCTAAAATTAAGCAAGCTGATTTTTTTTTAATCATGTGTCTGAGTCACAGCATTATCCATTCTGATGAAGACAATTAAAAATAAAAATTAAATAGATTTTCTTGTCCAGAGGGCTATTCAGAAAGGCAAATCCACAAATAGAACCCAAGTTATGGACATATTCTAAAAGAAAAGAGCTAATGAAAATATTTCTAGGAAACTAGGATAAGAAGAAAAGAAGTAGTTTCAGGGTTCTTGCCTGCCCCCCACATATTTCATACAGAGCCAGGAGTGAAGAGCATGTAAAGCAGCTGGATGTACTAAAGTTCAAGCCACCAAGGTGAGCACGCACTCAGGTATCCTGCTGACACTCTGAGGTGTTTGATTTCTTTATCAGCAAATCAAACACACCTCAGTTTCTGAAGGCATGGAGTTAGCTCACAGAATGTGTGGCCCCTGCCCTGACAATCTGCCAGGGCTGGGTGGCTCTGGTGGTGCACTTGGGACAGCAGCTGAAGCGAAACTGCCCTGGTGTACTCCCGGGAGCTGCTCTGACTGACAGACCGTGTGATGGAATTGTTGGGGCACATAAATAACTACAACAGGCTGAATATTTTTTAGGGAGTGTGTTGAGATTTGCCTAACAAGGACAATGACATTCCCATGCCCTGAAGCATTCCAAAGCACACTAGAACTGACTAGTATAGATGCATGCAGACTGACATAGTGTTACAGACACACAGGTGCTTGAAGCCTCAAAGACCTGAGCTGGAAGTTATGAACTATTAAAAGTGATTCTTTGCTCTAATTTAGAGCTGGCTTTCATTACACAAAATATTTAATGATAGCCAAGCTTAATTTTTTTTTAGTTTGAGGGCAACTGAGCACTGTCACTGTAATTGTCACTAATGGAGACTCTGGTGTCTCCATCCTCAGAGACATCAAAAATCTGTCTGGATACGATCCTGAAGAAATTACTCTAAGTGGCCCTGCTTAAGCAGGGAGATGGACCTCCATATGACCTCCAGGTACTCGCCCAGCCTCAGCTGTTCTCTGATTCTGTAAAATGTTCTCACTCTCCTGTCCCAGCGGTCTGCCTTTCATTAAATGTCAGCTTAACTGCTTATGAGGTTTTCCTCTAAACTCAAAACTAGTTGAGGGAAATGATTGGGGTAAAAAAAAAATCTGCAACACAAACAAAGAAGGGGGGGGGATGCTAAAGTGCCACAAAGTTAAGTTATTGCCAAACCTTCTGCAAGATGAAACCTTGCCTTGAGATTTTGAGTCCATTTCACACAAAAGAAAGATACTATAAAACTTTCTTCTTTGTACTCTCACCTGGCCTAGTCTGAAAGAGGATTGGAGCCCTTGCACTTGCTCAGCCATGTAGAGCTGCTGAAAGGCACTTCGGGAAGCTGTGGGGTCTGAACAATTTTGTCACTGCCTCATTTGAAACACAGTGTCCCACTGTAGCAATGCAGATACCTGAAACAGATGCTGGCACACTAAAAGTGAATGTAAACTCATTTCAGGAAATCCCCTGTTTGAGAAGGAGGACAGATACTGATGGCCAGATGGAAATGCTGAATGATATTTGTCTTTCAGGTCTGGAATCAGAGTCCAGAATTTGTCTTCCTCTGCATACACTGAGCAGGACTCAGTGTTTTAAAAGGCCCCAAGAAATGCCTAATTTATGAAGACATGAAGGAAACAGAAAGAAAAACATAAAGAAAATGTGAAAGAAAAGAGAACAACGTTCTTGGTCTTCTATAGGTGAATAAAATTTAATCTGTTCCTTTTTGTCTTCCAGGAATGTCTGACTATATCCAGGATCATCACGTTTTGGCAAACCCAGCTTACCAATATTTTGGAGCAATAGTTAATTTTACTATCTGTGCAAATACTGATGTCTAGGCAGCAACTCAGTTCTACCTGGGAATTGGAACAGAAAGCAAACGGGAGAAAGACACTAATGGCTTTATGTTTTCACTAATTCTATACTTGATAAATAACCCTTCTCACTGAGTAGATAATTGTAATCTTAGAAGCATCTCATGCTTCAAATGACAATTTGAAGGCAAGAAATGAAGAAAAATTAACAAGAAGACAAATGTTTCTGTCATAAGAATATGTGTAAAAAGAAAGATAATGATAAATGCTTATGAATTACTAAATTTATTCATATTTTAATGCTAGCTCAAAAGTGGAATTTGGGTGAAAAATGTATGGAGAAAGGAATAGCTTTGCAATTCCATTTGTGTAAGAAAATACTCATGAATAATATTTATTATCTTTTCAAGTGGAAATGGTTGCCTGCATGAATTGAAAGAGTGCTATTGAAGTCAATAGACAATTTTTCCACATAATGAAGACATAGATAGGCCAACAATGGTCAAAGAAAGAACATATAGGAAAAAAAATATTTTTTATTCCATAAATCTCCATTAACATTTTTTGTTGTTCTAGTTTCTAATTTGTTAATACCCATTTCCTTATTTGTTTTACTTCTTTGCCTTTTTCATCTTCACCAAGTAATTTTTGTTCATGATTCAGTTTTATGAAGTAACCTTGAATTGACAGTCATTTTCAATGGGCTGAAAATGTACTTGCAGATTCATTGAATTACATTAGATTCTCTCAACAGCTCAAGTGTTTTTGACAAACTAAATAAGGCACACTAAGTGTATGGATTTTTATCCTTTTTTGTCATAACAGCTTTTCCGTGTCATTTCACAAAATATCTCTAAAATTATGTATCTATTTTCTAATTTTAAAAGTTATGAAATGATAAATAAAATCCTTATGTGTATGAAGGCAGCTTCAGACATGTGCCAATGAGAAGATTTTCAGAGACTCAAACAAAATCCTAGATCACATTTATAACAACTGACAAATCAAGTGCTATTAGACACTTTTAGAATTAAGAGGCAAGGTACTACAACATGAATAGACATGCTCTGGGACCTGCTTTTTGCATCTTTAGAGAAAATTCAAAAGAGAATATCTAATTAAGATGCAGAATGTGACACCTATATATGCTACCATCTTTCTGTAGGGTATATTCAAGTGCACATTTGTTTATTTCTATGTAAATGTATACATTGTCTGTGAATATTTGGGCGGGGGTGAGTCATGAGAGTACATGCAGAAGTGGATTGCTGGGGACGATGTGTGTGCACCCACACAAGCCGCTCAGAGTGAGAAAGAGTAGCAATCTCCCACTGCACAGGTCTGAACCAGATCCTGCCCCCTCCATACTCTGGTGCCAGTGCTCCTGACAGTCACACAGCCCTGACTCAATACTCCTACTTCCAATTCAACCCTTATGAAGGGCAAAGAAGATGGCCCAGAGCTGTTCTTCTCCCTTCTTCATCATGCTCACATGCAGAACCTCACAACATTAAATAATTGGACAAAATGCAAAGGACATACTTATAATTTTCCATACACATACAGCAGGCCTCATAACTATATCAAAGAAAAAAAATAGTATTCTTAGAAATGTGAACTAAAACAGATGTTTATTTGAATATTGAACTGCAAAGCTTTATTTTATCAGAGGCTCAAGCTTAAAATGCTTTCACAGCTGGAGGAAATGCAGGAAGCCATGCCAAACTGTGAAAGCAAACTTCACCCTCCTTTCTGTTGGTAAGTCATATTTTGAGCCCCAACATATATGTAAACAGCCCATTTAGACACAGACTATCATAGGAGTCAATGTCTGTATAGAGTCTTCCAGGAAAATCTGTATCCTGAAAAAAAGCTTTGAAGTCAGTCCTTCTTTGAGTAGGATTTTGACTACATGACCTTCAGAAATACCTTCCCTCTTAAATGATTATATGAATTTATGAGTCATATACTCTCACTGAGTTCAGCAGACACTAGAATGGACTGGTGGTTCTTACCAGAAAGATGATATTTATTCAAAATTTTGAGTGTTAGGTCTCTTAAAAAATATGATTCTGGGAAAAGTAATTTCAGAAAAATCTCATTATGAGTTGGTTCTCAAAAGGAGGAAACAAACTTAGGAGAATAACTCCTTGTGAAAAAAACATATTTGTTAAAAAACATTTTTTTCAAAAATTGCTTTGATAGATACCATTCACCAAAATATTTAAAGAAATCTTTGATTTTCCATTTCCATAAACAAATCAGACAACAGCATTGATATTTTTTTTCTTAAAAATAAATTTTATATTAAAAGTCAGTTTTCCTTAAAATTATATTTCAATTACATAATTAATCTTCAATATGTATCATTGCCTTTTTTGGTATGGCTAAAATAGGTAACTAAATAGCATACCTGTTTTCAGAAGATGCAATATTGAATATTAATAAGTTTTGCCATTTCACAGGAAAGCAATTTTCCTCCAGATACAACATTCTAAACCAGCATAACTTGGTTAACTTCTGAAGCTGATTAAACAACAAAGAATACCTGTGATCCAGATCTAAATCAGCTAATATGATTACATGCCATCAGGGCTATACAACACACTGTTCTCATGTGTCCTGGTGTCAAAACAAGTTAGCTTTCCTCATGGATTTTAATATATTCAGTCAGAGGAAATAGCTTTGTACAATAAATATCACCATTTCTTGTCTTAGTTTTATATTATGGTATATGCTATTAGACTAATTAAGAAGATATATGACTAACTTTCTTAGGGGACAGATTTTCGTTATGGAGTTAAGGAAACCAATTCAAGAACATGTGACAGCCGCAAGCTGCTGATTGACTAAGAAACAACTGATTTGACTAAGAAACAAACTGATGTCAAACTATTCTTAAGGTGCAACTGAACTGGTTCCTTCCAGCTATTTTCTCTAAGTTTACACTAACAGGAAAGCATGCCTCAGAAGCTGGAGTAGTCTATTATTCTTTATGACTTCCTCCAAGCAAGAGTATCAGGATCACTTGCTACAACAAAATGCTAGGAGTAAAAGGCAAATAATGAAGATTTCATGACAGCACTTGATAGGTTTGCTGAATGCTGCAGATATGTAGACTTCAAAAGAGAACTAATAAGAGAAAAAATTGTCACATATATAAAAGGAGCCACATATAAAAGGAGCCCATTTCTGGGAAGAGACACTGTCACTCAGATCCAAGAGCAGGCAATGTTACTTACCATTCCCAAAGCAGAAGTCCTGTATCAGGTGGCCTCAATACATGGAAGATGAGCCAAACAGAGCTGAAATAGCAACATGAGCATTCTCATAATACAAAAATAGTGCTCAGGTAGGGACAGGGAGAACAATATCTCTTCACAAGAGAGAACAGTGGAGATGTAAAGCAAAGAGCACAATAACAAGCAACAGCTGGGAACTATGAATGGCACAGAGCAGGACTAATGGAACTATCATGTAATAGGCACTTTCCTAACAACACAGAGGCTGTCCAGGGAATCTGGAGATAGCACTGCTGCTATCAGTGTCCATTGCATGAAATGTTCACAGACCAAGGGACAAAATATGATGGAAAAAACATACAGTGGTACTCAGTGTTGAACTGAACAGACTATATTTTGGATTTAAAACTAACACAGGGAAGCCACTGAAGTATTACCTGGGGAGAAAAAAAAGCAAAGAAAAAAACCCTGAAAGCAATTCAAGACAATACTTATGCAAAGTAAGACAGCTGTGAAGGTCAAGTAAATACTTTATGGGCTCAGTGAAATTATACTGGACATTTGTATTTAATTCCAACTATAAGTAGATATTTTTTCAGATAGTTTCATTAAGAAACAAGGATTGATAGTATATCATTAAGCTCTAGACATAATGAAGAAGCCTGATTCACCTTCATGGTAAAATATGACTTGGCAGAGGCTGTTTAAACAATTCACCTGAGGATGAGCACTGCTTAGGCTAACTAGGAAAAAGACTTAATCAGCAACTCAAGGTGCACTCTGTTATCTGCATCCGGGAAATTAAAAAAATCAAAGTGGTTGATAATATGAGATTAGATATCACTTGGTGGAGTGGGAGTAGATTTAATAAGTGCTGTGAAAGAAATAGCTTTCACCCTCTCTTGTCCAAGTCATGTCTCCTGGGACCAGGGCTGACATGGTAGCACAGCTCCTGAATCCATGTGCAGGATGCACTGTGCCATCAAAACACAACGTTTATGGCAACAAAAAAACCATTTCCTACTTTATATGTACAGAAAAATACTTGTGTTCAGGCAAAAATGTATGCTTTCTATAGGTAATTAAACAGTAATTCTGGCATTTAATATCAAAGTATTCTCAAGACAAAACCTGACAGTAGGCTGGAATAATCCCTCTTGTAACAGCCCTAACCAAGTTTGGAAGACACTGCTCCAATGAGGAAATATTTTTAAAAGTTAAATAGGAAAATGCACCATTGCATTATTGACTCTTTTCTTAATGCAGTCTAATGTGTGGAGACTGCAATAGATTATTGAGTGTAACTATTTAATTTTTACAAAGACTGAACTTACCATATGAGTACTCAAGGAGTAGGTAACTTAGAAAGTATGTATGTAATCAAAAAATATAGGAAGAGACAACAGAAGTATAATAATATCTGTATTATTTTAGTGTTAATGAGTTTGTGATATTCAAACATCCATTAAAATAGCCACTTATTTGGGCAAATGTTACCTATATAATGCTCACAAAATAAAACCATGAAGTAATTTTCCCATGGTTGTAACATAGGGGTGCTGAGGAATTTACAAGAATATAAATGGAAAAAGTGCTATCCCTGCCTGTATTGTCAGTGCCAAATGGATCTTTCAACCCCATTAACAACAGATACACCTCTTCATGCTTTTAGAGTGATACACACTGCAGCTATCAAGAAGCTAGGAACCTCTTTCATTCATGGTTTTTCACAGGTTATCACTCTACTCTTACTGTATTAATAAGGACTGAAGAGAGCTGCCTTGCAATATTCACATTTTAGCATGACATAATGCTAAAACTACCTCTAAGCCAGCCATTCCTCAGAGGTTCTCTGCAGCATTGCATTCTCCTCCCTCTATCCAATAGCTGAGTAATCCAATAGCTCCTTTTCTTCTGAGATGCATTCAAATCCCTCATTGGTAAGATAAATCTGAACTGTGATTTCTACCCACCCAAAAGAAAGTAGTACAGAGATATATGCCTCCTGGCCACATGGAAAATGCTTCTTCTTGAATGAATTCTTAAAATATAGCCAGACAACAAACCGACTCTAGGTTTTAGAGCTTAGACAGATGAAGAAAGTGTTCCTGTCTCAGATAAAAGGTTTGTTAAGGAATCTGGGAGGCAGACCCATAGAGATTCTCATAGTTAAATCACTCTTGAAAAAGCTGCATTCAAATGCTCTTAAGGTGAGGGAAGGGTGAAAAAGAGCTGGACTTATATGATCTGCATCCATAGTAAGTGCTCTAACCAGCCCTTTTTGGCTATGCTCTATGCAGAACATACTCTGCTCAGCATGCAGTAAATAATTGTTGGGTCAGACTGTGCAGAAAAAGTAAAAGAGGTCCCTAGGTTATGGTTCCTGGTGGGTACCAGTATAAGAGAAACATCGATCTACTCCGCACTATCAAAAATTGATTGCTTTTGGAACTTTTACTGCAGAAATAGAACACTTTAAGTGCCTCAGGAAACATTATGGCAACATTAACTTATAGGGTGGTTATGTGCTCAGGATCCAAATTTGAGACTAGTCTGGCAGAGAACTCAGAAGAGTCCTGACTGGCGTACTGACTGGATTTTTCAACATTAATAAGTAGAAAAAAATTTTCTACATTAATAAGTAAGAAAGTAAATAAGTAAGTAAATAAATAAATAAATACCACGAGGCCTAAGGTGCCACAATTTCATTCATAACTAGTAGGTGACCTTCTGCTACAGATGTAAGTGGCCCAAATGGAACAGCTGCAATTTTCTTTAAAAAACTGAGCACATCTCAGTCAGGGTTAATAGACATTGTATGAAGAGCTTCAATTAAATAGTTTCTAATGGAAGTTGAAAGAACAGTGGGAATCAAGCTCCATACTGACTTAATGAAAGCTAACAATCTCAGTATTAGCCAGCTAATAGTGAAAAACTGCCAGCAACTTAGATGTATTCAGCTAAAGAAAAACAATATAAAGCAAAAAGAAAGAAGCACTGTTTTTTTCATAAACGTTCGCATCAAAGGAAGTAAATTTCTGACAGACCTGCTGTCGCATGGGTTGGATTGCAGTTGCCTGTATGCAGTTGATTACATGACTGTGGAAGGACAGCACATTTTATTCCAGCATCATATCCTAAAAGCAATTGTTTCAGAAAAATAGAATCTAGCAACTTGTTTAGTAGTGTGCCCTGAGCAGGTAAATTCAGGCTCTTCTACAGAATGTGAAATACCTGACATGAAGAACAACTACCATACAGCATAGCCTGACAATGTTCTTTCATTTGTTCACTTTCTGGATAGAAATACATACATTTGTTGTGGCTGATTGTTTCTACAGACACATATTCCATAGTGTTTATAGTAACTGCAGATATTCAGGCCATATAGAAAGGCAAACTGATATTTGCAAAACATACTAATTTTTCTTGATTTGATTTCCCACACTGGTTTTCAATGTACTGCTCAAGGCTCAGCACTTTTGCACAGAACTTTGACTATAATTATTGCATAACTGAAGAGCTTCACTTTTACCATAATTGTGGAGATACATAGTGAGCAACAAAGAATTTAAGAAGATTTATAAACTCAGCTTGTGCAGTGCATGTAGGATCATCTTGATTTTCCAGGGGAAAAAAATGCATCAGAAGACAATATAGAATTTATTTTCAGAGTCAGTAATTTAATAAAACTAGCTCAACATTCAGAGCAGTTCAGTGCAAGAGACACAAAATGTATAACAATTCTGAAATCAACAGGACACAGTTTACTCAAGCAACAATTTCAAGGGGAAAAAAATTCACTTTCCCACTTTAACTGAATTCCTACACAACAATGAAAGGCACCAGATCTAAAAGCAACATCTAAACAAGTCACAGGCAAAAGTTCTTGTATGCTGTCAATCATTTTCTTGAATTCTTAGCATAGTCCCTAAAAGAGCTTTGACCTGAGCAGATCAGAATTGTCCTACACAGTGCCCAAGCAGCATTCATGGAAAAGTCTAGGCAAGGAACTATTCCCAACAGTTTAGGTGTATGAAGACCCTGAGAGAAGGGAGAAAACTATGTGAAACTTGCCACCACAGATTGGTTCTTGGATAATTTTACTTACTAATACGGCTGTTACTAGAAAATATGTTGGGAAAATCACTAGGTTTATATGAAAACACTCCAGAGAAACTCTTTCAAAACTGAAATATGCACAGGAAGGCCACCAGTTCTCTATGGAAAGCCTTGGGTCAGGCACTCAACAGAAATGAGCAAAGCTATACTGATTTTGAATGAAGTCAGGAGTATTATGATTTCCATGTGAAAGGAATGTGGTCCTTTGCTTCACAGTACAAAACCATCTTCATATAAGCTCTCATGCTTAAACAGTTATGAGAGATTTCATGTTTCTGGAAAAATATCTTCTGAACTATGGCTGAGTTTTTGGTCTGTGCCCTAAATAAAAGAGGGATTAGAGTTTTAAAGGCAGAGAAAAGTGGAGATATGCTAAAACTATAAAGAACTTCATCCATTTTTTTCCTATAGAGGATCACTAAATGAAATAAATCAGATGCTATTAAATCATGGGGGAACTGGTACAGAATTTTACTGACAGAATCATGATGTCTGCTTCTTCCACAGAATAAAATAGTAAGATGTATATATACAAGCCGTTTCATGAAGTGTTAGATCCAGTGTCCAGTCATTAGCTTCCAGGAAATACATGACTTCAAAATTACTTTATTGCATAATTGATACCATAAAACTGACATTATAAACATTTTAGAAAACTGGTGCATTCTGAGCTTTGTATGCTTTGACTATTGCTGCTATTACATAGCCTATAGCTGCTCCTTTCCTACTGTTTCATATTTTTCCTTTCCCAAAATGAGAATTGCCTTATCTTTAAATTTTCAGTTGCAGTGTTTTGGTTTTTTTTATGCAAACCTGCATCATTCCAAGTGCAGATTGACACCTATGTCAAAGATGACTTTGAAAAGAAAAATAACTTCCAAATTGACCCTCAGGACAAGGGAATCTAGTCTAAGAAAGGGAATTACCTATTCATTTTCTCATGAATAGGTAATTATTAAATTCTCTTTGGAGTTCTGTGTAATAAAGTGTATTAGAAGAATGCGTGGATGTTGAAAACAAAATAAGTGAAGCCCAGTAGTTTTGCACTTTAAAGTAGCTCATTTCACTTGGGCTCTTTCAGAGAAGGTGGGACTCCAATAGCTTAGCTATAATGACTTGACAAGTCTTTCTGTTTGAGCATCACATTTTGGGTAACTCATTTGGCCAGGATGACTGGACACTGACTTCAGACATTTCTGGTAATGGTGCTCAGGGAAAAGGATGTTTTGAAAGACCATCTAATTGAAAAGCTGATTTTGCAATTAACAAATGCCTCAGCCTCCTGTTGTCAGAGCATTCAGATTCAAATTTGTGACTTGAGTCGGAACTGAGGACCAGGTTCTTCCTCACACAAATGGGTATATAACAGGGGCAGAACAAGGAAGGAGGATGAAGCTTGCAAATATCTAAAAATTTCCAAGTTGATGCAAGATCATATTTTTATTTTATGGCTTCATTTCCCAATACATTTCAGCTACATTTTGTGGGTAGGAAAACTGATTTTTCACTCAGACCTATTTGGGAGAGAGAATTCTGAGATTTGCACACATTCTCTAGGCACAGATAACAGAGCTGCATCTCCAAGAAACTGCACCATTTGCAGTATCTTCTACAGATCTGTTTGCTTCACAACATGCAGTGGTGGTGTTTACTCTGTTTCAGCAAACATTCATCACACACTTTCTTCACTAGTTACTCAGATCATGGTTGAACTTGTGTTTGCTGACTATCCATAACCCACTCCAGTGTTAGTCAAAGGACTTAGCTCAACTAAACGAAACCACTACCCAAAACATCCTGCAAAGTCACATACTTACCAATAAGTGAGTATATACATTCATACATATTCAAACTGGTACAAAAGCCAATTCTAGTCTCAGTTATTGATCTCAGTTTGAATCCTGTACAGTCAGTTTAGCCTGGACTATCCAGGAATAGACTTGGTCCACAAGTAATTTTTTTTCTTTTATAAACAAGGAAACTGGCATAGTCTCTTCCAGATTATGCAACTGTACTCTTATTTCAGAACCTTTATCTAAACCTTCAGGTAGTATTTAATCCATAATGATTGAAGAGGTCTTTGGTAACCTTCAGATCATGACACATATTTCCAGTGAACCACTTCGGGAATTTATTTTGCAGAAAGAATAAAGAAACACCTCAGGAGAGCATTGAGTAACTGGGAACCAACTGAGGAACCTAAGCCTATTTAGGCACTTCACTTAGAAAGAATATTAAACTCACAAAGAACAGAAACAAAGAGGATTTTGCTGGCCAAAACCAGCAGTAACTTCAAATACCTCAGTTTTTATTTGGGGGGAGGACTTTTGTTTGTCACGCTAAAAACAAGAAATAGGGCTAAAGACATTTACATGTGTCAAGCTGGATAAATTCAAAATGCTTGCTATAAATCTCTAACAGAAAAATGCATTCAAGCCTGAGCCTTGAGTGAATTTTCTTCTTATTCTGCTTCTGGCTTGCTTAAATTGACACAAAAAAATCAGCAAAATCCAGATACAGAGAAATAGGATAATAGCAGAAGAATGAATCCACAAAAAGCTTTAAAAAGGATGTTAAAAAACCATAGTGAGGCTTGGCTATGCAGAGGTGTTTTTTCCCTATGAATTGAATAATGTATTTGCTATGGGCCAAGTTTAAACCTGCTTTGCACCTCCTGTAATGAAGGGCACTTAGGTTGAATGATCTTCCAAGCTGGCTGTGGGATGACCATATGAGCCAGTAGGAAGGACTTGAGGGGCTCAGTACTAAGGCTACATTTGAATATGTACTAACTTTTAGTAGCTTAGATATCTACAGCAGCTTATTTAAATTGGTTGCTCTCCATATTGATTCACTGAGAAAATTTTAGTCAGGGAGAAATTTCTGCTTCTCTACAGTCTCCTGGCCTCCAGAAGAAAGGCATCTGATCCGACTCGCGCAGGCTGCACGGAGGGAACAGCATCACTCAGCACGTGATGTAACTTGTGCCTCCATCTGCTTTGCTAAGGAAGTGGAAGGCGCCAGTTTGTGGAAGGAAGACTTGGAACCGTTTCCCTCACCTTCTGAATTCCTCAGGAAGCATTTGGAGCCAAGACCCTCAGACAGATGACTGCTTCTCTCAGGGCTAATAGCAGTGGTATACTATGTACCACTGCAAATAACAACCACTGACCAGCTGAATTAAGATTTCAGGTAGATCATCCCAATTTACTTCTCCAAACAGAACCATAAATATATTTAATCATAAGCATCTTGCAGACTTTCAAAACTTATCTTAAAAATGTAAATTGCAAGTTTATATTTACATTAAACTGATTTATAAATTTACATTAAATATTTATGGTACTATTTAAATTTATAGAAAAGATAAATAATAATTTGAAGCTAATTGCAATTATTGAAATTCTACACTAAGATATATGTTCATAGAAACTTGAAAGACATTCCCAAAATAAAATGTCCTTTTTCTTTAGGAATTACTGAAAAAAAAGCCTCACACACAGAAACATCCAGTCAAAATATCTTACACAACTGCATAAATTTATATAGTGGATGGATTTCTAACTACTCTAAGAGACTGATATTTTCACTACATTTTCAGCCAACTGTTTTTGTTAATAAAGTGCGATTTCCCTATGTTACACTGTAAAACCTCAACATGAAATGAATTTATCCAGATACATGTGTTTAGGTGTCTGCATAATCAAACAGTTTTTCCTCAAAAAAATTCATTCATCTACTTTATTGTCTGGTCTCTGTCCTACTCACTAACAAGCAGAGTAAATGGCGTTCTCAACAAGAGAATATTACTGCATCTACAAAGCTCCTCAGATATCATGATGATATTGATGATATCATGAAAAAACACCTGGTTTACGTATAAAAAGAGTTATATATAAATGTAGCTATTCAGGGGTATATCTGTACAGATACAGATACACAAGCAGACATTCTGCAAACTGATTTGGGACTCAGAAGATACTGAGTTAAATCTAACTTCTGATCCTGCTTTACTCTCATATTTTCAGAAGATCATATTCCTTTCTTGTTTCATTTCCCACTCATTTCCCAGTATTTGGAAGACAGAGATAATGATCTCTATTGTTGAACAGATATATAACAAAAAAGTAAGTACTTTTTGCCCAGACAATTTTCTTCAATTTTCTATTGTGAATGATCTGAAAAAAAATCATGAGTCGATACACTAGGAAGTTTAATTTATCCTGAAAACATCTGGGCTACTTTGCATAACTCCTCTTAGTTCAGTGAAAGTACTCACTTGTGTATGTAAGGCTCAGCATTAGCATCCAGTAAAATCTTTGCATTGGTTGATATAAATGATTTACAGATTTCTGTTCAGCCCTTTGACATCTGTGAAAAGTCACACTGCTGAGTTGTATCAAACTCCTATAAGAAAGGAGCTAAAAGGGCTAAAAATGTATCTTGAGACCACTGTACCAAGTATATTCCAAATGTAAAGATTTTGCTGGTGATAGATACATCTAAGTAGACCTTGTCATGTCAGAAAAATTGCAGGGCCATTCTTCCCTGCATTTATCTCATTGGCATCCCTCCTTTTCAATTCAAGAACAGAAGAAGATCTTGAAAACATTGAATTGTGAAATTATATATTCTTTGCCAAAAGATGTTACCTCATCTTGCTTAATTCTGACTTCAACAATCTCACTAATTTCTGTAAGAAAAGGCTTTGAGGACAGGAATGATATTTTATGCTTCATATGCGAGACAGAAAACTGGGGCAGCAATGACTGTGCCATAGAGATGAGGGAATCATTCAGAGTTAATAATTTATTTGCTGAATATAGCTTCCTTTCTTCCTTTTTTGAACAGTTGTGAAAAAGCATCTTCCTTTCAGCTGCAAGACAGGCAACGGCGCACTCGAGCGGGTCACCCAGGGTGAGCAGAAGGCCATAATACACCTTGCTCTGATGTAGCCTGCCTCCCTGCTGAAGCCTTTGAGCACAAGCCTTCACACAACGACCTACCCTCTGGTGTATGGCTGCTTGTATTTGCTGATTTGTGACCCCTCCAGGCTGACAAGCAGGGTAAGAGAGCACAGGAGGAACCCGAGGTTCTCTGCTGCACACACCTGAGACCCACAGGCCTGGGTCAGGCATCCACAGGGCAAGAATCAGCAGTGTGAGACTCATGCATACTAAAAGGCACAGCTCTGAACAGAAATCTAGGGTTAGTTTAAAGATCCACAATATAACAATAGCATTTATTTATTTATTTGTTAACATTAGCCAAATTCTCTCTGCAAATATACTTGGTAATACTGTAGTAAGAAATTGACTAAAATAATGGAATAAAAGTAAAGATTAATTCGATTTTGATCTCTTATTACTTATAAGTGGCAACAAACAGAAATAGGGCATTTCTTCTCTGCACTTCATCATCTATGTGAATACAGGTCTTCCCACAAAACATCTGGCTTCATAAACTTCCTGTTTCGCAAATTTTTCTGCCCATGTTTGGTCATATTATAAGACAAGTTTGACTATGCATTAAGTCACAAATATACAGCATATTTGTAGAAAGATGATGCACTTGATGATAATAATGATGATGATGTGTGACTACAGTTGCAAAGAACAGCAGGAAATTTTTGGGAATCATTGTAGTTTGCATATAAGCAGCAGTCACGTTTTCTTCTTCATTCTCTGAAGAAGACCAGAACTTAGAACGAATAGCTTATTGTCCTTTTTCAATAACTGCATATTAGAACTCCAAGTATGAATTTCTTTGGCGCATCCACTATTCAGTAACAATACATATTTTAAGCAGCCATTCAGTAAATTAGTTTCCTAGAATATTCTTGGAAAATGAGCACAAAATGAGTTAGAATATTTCCATGGAAAATTCACTGTTTCATTTAAATAAATATTTTCAGATTTCACCCCTCATTATCTGCTTTGCTATAATCATCTATAAAAAGAAAACTTATATGTATTCCTTTCTTGTGCATCAAAACTGAAAATCCATTTAATACTTTTTTAAGGACTGAAAGTCTTCCTGGAAAACAAACAGGGAAAAGAGAAACACAAACCCCTGACTTTTCTGAAAGCATCTTACAAGTATACAAACATAAATATGTATTAAAACCATAGATTTACATAAAGAATACATATAAAAGTACAGCTTGTACAAAAATGTACTCCAAGTGAAGCAATAATAGAATTTTCTTAAAGGACCTATATAAACTGGTCTAAACTGTAAGTTTGGAAATTCTTTTAGAGACATAATTATAGAATGGCTGCAGTGAAGACAAAACTATTGTTAAAGTATTACTCTTGAAAACCAGAGTGGCTTCTGCCCTCTCTTCCTTTTCAGCTCACAAGCCTCCCTTCAGCCTGTGAAGGTCTCTTGACACCAGCAGCAGCTTTCACCAGAGAAATGAACTACTAATCTCTGTGGGCAGCCTGCCTGAAGTCACAGAAAAGTGTGTCTGTTGCCCAAAAAGACAATCTTTCCAGGATCTACTGGATTCATCTGCAGGTGCATACATGTGGGACCTCCAGAAAGCCCCTTGGCGGCTCTGCTGTTGTTATTCTGTTCTAAATGCTGCAAATCCCTAGACAGACATAGGATCTGAAATCTGAATATAAAATAAATTATGTCCATATCGTATGAATTTTGGCCAAAAGTCTAGGGGCAACTGCACTATATAATCATTAGGATTTTTTTTATTTCTTGCTGTAATAAATTAAAATATTTTTTATTTTCCATTGCAATAAATTTAGCCTACCTTTGATCCACAAACACTTGAGGTATCCTTATTTTAGATTTTCATGACATTTTAAATTCTACTAATCCCCAACTATTCCTATTTGACAAATATTCTGTCTTTTATTTTCAATGAAGCTTAAAATAAAAAAAAACTTTTTTCTTTCTGTCATTGTTTTTGTACCATTGATGGTTTCAGTCATGTCAGCACAACTCATAAATGAGTTTTAGATGAGTTGAGCTGCTTTTGCTGACTAAATTTGCAGCAGCAAAGCATAAAGCATTTTAGGCTCCACAAAAGCAGCCTTTTTATTATTTCTTATTGAGAGACTGGTGGTTTAAAGAGAAAATAGATACATAGATTTCAATAAATTCCTTTTCTTGGCAATCTTCACACAATGAGGAACTTCTCTGCACTAGAAAATTATCAGACTCTATAGATTTTATAGAATGTATATATATTTTTGCCATTTGGCATCTGCAAAAAGTGCAGGTAGCACAAACCTAATGTATAAGCTGTCACAGTCACACAAGATTGTCTCTACAATAAATACAATACCCAAGCAAACAATACATATGCACATGGAATTCATACACATGTATGTGTGTATTCACATAGGTATACCTGTATTTATTCACGTAAAATAGTGATTTTGCAATAATTGTTGATGTATTCTATGGCATGAGCCAGTTGTCTTGGTGAAATGAAATGCACATCACACTTTGTCTTAGCTGTTGCATGCTGCCTAGTTTTCAGTTTGGCGCTGTCTAGGTATGCTGGCACAGATGGAAAGCCAGTATGTGTGACATGCTTTTCACCTGCCATAAAATGCTGAACTCCCTCCATCATTTTGTGTAACCAATTTGCAATTCATTTACTAATCACACATGGGATTCCAAAATAACTCAGTAAAATGTTTACTATTATCAATACTGGATCGTAAAGCAATGAGAAAGAAGTCCAGTTTTAGAAGCTTTTACATGCTATAATTTCAAGATCTGTAACCTTAGCACTGGAAGAGGGATTAAAATTATGTATGAGGTTCTGCATTTGACTCTCTGATATTACTTTTATGTATTGACATCTGGAACAAAAGGGATTAGTTGTATAATTTAATCCTGTCAAAGTCAGTTGTAGTTTCCCTTTTCTACACTGTGTTAAATGCATGGAAGCTTCATGCAACAGCACAGGACTGTCTAACAGTGTTTACATGACACGAAAGGGATGGTGGCTTAAGACATAGGATATAAACAGCTTTGCAGCACATCAGTTGATTTTTCTGTTTGAGGCCATGATTCATTTTTTAGTACACAACCTTTTGTATGTTTTAATGAGTAACAAGTATTTTAAGGCTGTCATCTTGCTGTCACAAAATAACATTTTATGCAAAAGGGCTTTACAGATATCTCATTAAAACCTCCTGGAATCCATTTTATTATTTTTCTTTTATGCAGCAGTATAACAAATAATAAGAGTAAAAAAAAAAGATCTACTAATGATACTACAGTTAAAGGTGAGATGCAATTACTTGCCTTTATCAAGAACACAAGAAGCTCAGAATACTGTCTTGAATTCAATTCTTAATTTTAAGGTGATAAAACTTAGATGAGATGCATCCCACCTTGTAATGTGCCCTTAGAGAGCCTCTGCATTTTCAGCTTTGTCCCTGGAGCTGATTCTTTATTAACACTGGGTAACACTTCATGTTGCTAACAATCTTCATTATAACCTTGCAATGCTATCAAATACTCATACGTCATCCCAAAATTACCTTTTGTACCTTACCTCAGGAAATTGTTAGTATTTGCACACATCAAATATCCAAAGATTCATTGGAGAATAAATCAGCAGTTCATGCACAACTCACAGTACTAAATATTAGGATTTCCCATTGTCACTAACAAAAAAAATAGCTGTTCTTTACAGCTGACATTTGTAAACATACCAAGTTATGAGTTTGGGGGTTTTTTTGTTTATTTGTATTTTCCTGAACAATAAATAAGGTGATCTTTCATTTTTTTTTCCTCTTCGATACAGTCATATGAAACTGTGTGGACAAGACTGTTTAATTTTTATAATTTAGGCCTAAGTTGTACTCAAGACTTTACATATTTAGCCTACTTTGAACACTGTGGGAGATGTCAGTAAGCATATAAGATTACAAATTAATCTTACTTACACAGTGGGAGAAAGATTTTTATGTCAAGAAGTAAGAGTTACAGAAATATAATCAGAATCCTTATTGGTTTATTACATATATTAGTTGCAGTGTAAAACATGAAACATTCAACCAGCATAAAAATAGAGGTAAAGTGTCCAAGACACAAGTAAGTTTTCATACAACCATTCTGCAACTAATGCAGATATCCTGGATAGCTCTTCAGGGTAAAGATACCTATTAATGAGTGTAGCATTAATAATGTTTGCAATTACTGGGAGGATTAAAGCCTAAAAAATGTTTACTTTCACAATTACAGTCTTAACTGAACAAAGCATAGCACAAAGCTGCAAGGGAAGCATGCTCATTTGTCTTCAAATAATAAAGGATTTTCCAAGTGGCAACCATATCCTGCAGGTTTCTTTCCTAAGACAACATTAACTGTGGATAAGTTCTTGCTTACAGATGGGTGCTTGCACAAGGAATCTCATATTTTAAAACTGGGCCTTGGTCCTCTAGTAAGATTTCTGCACTGAATCTGCCTGTGTTCACACCAAGCCCTGCTGAAGCTTGTGGGACTTACAAGGACAGCAAACTTTGTATTGGCTGTGACTACAGACCAGAACCGAATGTGAAACCTCTATCAAAGACTAAATTAATTAATAAGTTTTGAAAAGTCTAGAGCAAATAGGAAATTTCTGGTTTATGATTTTTCTTTTTCTCTGAAAAAAGTCTTTCAGTAGAAATAACTTTTAATAGATTTGTATGAAAAGGGAAATCTGAAAATCTGGTTTTTCAACATTTCTTTTTCATTGTTTGAAATTACTTTTTGCTTTATTAAATGCCAAAATTGGGGGAAAATAGAAATAAAGTAAAAAATCTAAATGAAATATTTCTAAAAAGATTTTATGAATGTGTTAATTTATTTTAATTCTTTTCTTTCAGTGGTGTGATCAATGAACTTTAGCTCTGGGTCAAAATACAACAATGTTTTGGGGGTTTATAAATCTTTTGTTCAGGCAATGAACTGGGGGAAAAATGAAATAAAAGCAGTTATTTGCAATTCTACTACTCTACTGCCAACCATCAAATCTTTTCTTTGAAAAGCTACCATCTTGGCAACTACATGTCCAATACAAAACAAAGAAAACCAGAAAGCAATAACAATAGTCTATCTACCTTTCCAGTTTTACCATGAAAAATGTATTTCTGTACGCAAAACTTCTCTAGATCAAGCTTGAAATGACACAAATGCACATTTCTTACTTTTCTGTGAGAGTGTATGCATGTACAGCTTTCTCCATCTGTCATTTCTGTTTTACATAGAGTCATGATATTTACATTTCAACAAACCAAATGGCAAAATATCTATTATTCAAACATAATATTGGATTCTGTAATTTCCTAAAAGGTTGAGCAAATTTAAACAGATATGTATTTGAGCTTTCCATATGTAATGAAACATAATAGGAGATCATGAATTCAGAAGAAAGGCAGGCACAGTCATGATGACATTAACACAGAAAAAAGAAACATGAATTCTTTATGGCACTTTGTTAGTCAAAGAAAAGAGAT